>NW_020954590.1:24972439-25049148 GCF_900497805.2 Vombatus ursinus
AAAGAAAGAAAGAAAGAAAGAAAGAAAGAAAGAAAGAAAGAAAGAAAATTGCACCCTGGACCCTGAGAGATTATTGACATAAACAGAGGTGGAATTTGAACCCAGGAGTCCCTAGCTCTAAGGCTGGCTTTCAGTCTTAAACCTCTCTTTTTAGGGAATAGAGTCCCCCAAGACTAAGACAAGTTCATTTGTGCAGGAATAGAACTAAGGACCCTTTGAAAGGGATAGAGTGAGTGTTCCAGCCTCCAGGGTACACAATTACTACTCCAGCATTAGTTATGTATGTTACAATACTCTGAGATAATATATCAAATGCTAAATCTAGGTATATTACAGAGATAGATATGTCTATCGAGCATATTTGTAACAGATTTAATATCTCTATTAAAATAAAACTATAAGGTTTATTTCACTTGACCTGTTCTTGATGAAGTCATTCCATATGTACCTAAGTGCCTCTGTCCCTATGTATCTAATTACCTAAGTACCCAAGTGTCAAAATCCCTAAGTACTCAACCATCTAAATTCCTAATCATATGAGTACATACTTTCATACTTCTCTAGGTGTCTCTGTACATAATTATCTAAGTATCATTGTAGCTAAATTCAGAATAACTTAAGAACAACAAACCTAATTACCTAATTAACTGATTACCCAAGTATCTAATTAGCTAAATATCTATGTCATTAAGTGCTTATGACACCAGTTACCTAAGTACATAGGTGTCTATGTCCCTAACTATTTAATTACCTAAGTAGAATACACCTAAATACTTGAAATAGTAAGTACAAGAGTGTTTAAACACCTTAGTAGCACAAGTTCTTAAGTACCTAAGTATTTACTTATGTAATTACCCAAGTACCTAGCTATATATTCAAATACCTACATTCAATACAATTCAAACCATTAAATGAAACCTACTCAATTCATTTGAAACCAGTTCAATCAGTTTAAACAAGTTTGATCCAGTTCAAATTAATCCAATTGGCTTAATCCCTTATATACTTAAGTATCTGCATTTGATCAAGTACAAACCTCTATTTTATATCAGTTCTGTCAGAATTCTCAGTCCAAGACCCCTCCTTTCTTTTTACTATTCAAAGACACCCTGTTTTCCAGAGCTAAGGCTGGGCAAGAAAGCTGTGCCCTGAACTTGGCATAAAAACAATCCTTTGCACTCACCCTCTGAACGAGCCACAGCAAAATCCCAGAATTGTTTTCCACTAGCATCAGGTGGTCTCAGAGCTCACACAAGCACCTGTAGGATCCATGTTCCAGTCATGAAGTCCTGATATGAATCAAACTCGTCTCACTGTTGTTCTTACTCCTCATTTTCAGGGCTACTGTTCACTGAGTACTCACTGCTATGTGTTATCAAGGTTTGGCCTCACAAAAGAGGATTTCCTCCTAGAGAAGGCCCTTGTGCATGTATCTAGTTTCCCTCCTGCAATGGAATAAATAAAGCTTTTTGCGTATTACCATTGTTATCTCTTTGGTTTTATTTTTATTTTTATTTTTCAGAGTTAATTGTGATTTTTATAACCTGTGTGAGCTCTTTGGTATTTTTAGAGTTAACGGTGGTTGCATAATCTCTGTGACTCTTTGGTCATTTGTTTTCAGGGTTGACAGTTCAAACTAGTCCAATTCATTTTAATCCAGTTCAAATTTGTTCAGTACAATTCAAACCAGTCTGATATAAACCAATATAATCTGGCATAAACAAGTTCATATCAGGACAATCTGGTTCCATTTGCTTCAGTCCAGTTCAAGTCATGTTGGTAAACTGGTATAAAGTAGTTCAAACCCATTCAAACGGGATCAAACTGGTATGAACCAGTTCAAATCCATTCAAATCAGTTAAACCATCTGGTTTGGTATGGTTCTGGTTTAAACTGTTCCAATATGAATTGTTTCACACAGTTTCAAAAGAGTTAAGTTCAGATCAAAGAAACTGAAACCTAGGGGCAGCTGGATTCAGGAGGACTTGAGTTCAAATCTGACTACAGATACTTGACACTTACTAGCTGTGTGACCCTGGGCAAGTCACTTAACTCTGATTGTCTTGCCAAAAAAAAAAAGAAAAAAGAAAAAAAAAGAAACTGAAACCTAAATTCCTATGCACCTAAGTGCCAAAGTCCTAAAGGTAACTACCTGAGCACTAGATGACCTAAACGCATACTTTCCTAAATAACCACCTACCTAAGTACTTCTATAACCATTCTCTGAGTTGTAAATACTTAATTACTAATAACCTAAGTAACTTTGTAGGTAAGTACCTAAGTATATAATCACAAAAGTATCTATATAACCAAGTAACTAAGTGCCAATATCACTAAATGCCTAAGTACTTAAGGACCAAATTATCTAATTAACTGATTAACTCACTACCTAATTAACTAATTACATATTTAGCCTACTACCCATACTTAATTACCCAAGTTCCTAAGGACCTATGTACCCACGTACTTATTTAACTGATTATCTATATATTCTTATATATCTGTCTTGCCAAAATCTAATGTCCATATCAGATTGTTCCCAGTTTTTCTCTCCTGTTGTATCACAGACTGTAGGAGAGAGTGGTTAGAACTACCTAGATATTCTCATCATGGATATTGTAGCAACCAGTTGCTTCCTGTTAGTGAAAATTGGATCCAGAATAGACTTTCCCTTTATTATTCCCTTCACCTTTTGAAGAAAGAAATATTCATTAAAGCAATTTTTGTTTTTTCTTAAGTTGTCAATTGCTTTACGTTGAGCAGAAAGGGTCCTCTAATAGATATCTGGATAACTGAAGCATTCTAACTACATTCCAACTACTACATCATACCTTTAATCAGTGGTGTGCTGACAAATGACAAACAATAGGAGATGCGAAAAAAAATACATGACACACTTTTAATCAGCATTCTTAATATTTTCTCCATCACTTTCTTAAGTTTAGAAATCAATAAAACAATAAATCAATCTCTAATTTGTAGTATTTTACCAATTTCAGAGGCACAAATAGTAATACTGAATATTTAACAACCAGCTCTTCTGAGCTAAGCTGGTTCCAGAGCCCATCTGTATCAAAGGGCATTATTTTCTATTTAGCTGCTTTCCTAGACTTCATGAATACCAGAAACCTATCATTCTGTAACATAAAATTTACTCCCAAATTCTCACCTTTGCAGATAATTACCCTCCCCTCCTGGATGCGAGACTTCATCACACCATCCCACCATTTGTAGCTGTTTAATTATGTATTGTCTATCTCCCTCCCCCCCCAAATTTGATTGGGAACTCCTTAAGGGCAGGGATTGTTTTATTCATTTCTTTGTATTCCCAGCAATTACCACATCTCCTGGAACAGAGTTAGTGCTTAATAAATGTTTATTGACTATTTACTGACTATTGAAAAAGGCTTCAAACTTCATATCTTTGCAAGGATTATTTTTAGCTTGGTAAATCAACTTGATCTATTTCCCAAATTCTTTCATAACATCCTTATTTCTATCCAGGTTTTCTATGGTATCTTCTAACAAACCCAAATCACTTCCATTCATCCCTTTATTGTTGACCTCCACCTGAAGGTTCTTCATTGCTTTCTAGATTTCCTTCCACTAATTTACGTACTGAATATACATTGCTACTCTCTTTTCTCCTTATCTTGTCTTTTTGTTTTGTTTTGAACAGGGGACACTAGTCTCATGCATCATTCTAGCCATACGTTTCATATGTTTCCCTACCAAGTCTCAATAATGCCTATGAAGTCTAACTCCTTCCTTGGGTTAAGATGTCTACTTTGCTCTTGCAAATACACATTATAGGTCAAGGTTTAATTTCTTTCTTAGCCCTTATATCTTCCATGAACCTCTGGCTGTCTCAATTGCTATTCTTCCTCCTTCCTTGTAGCTACTATGTAGCTTGGTGAATATACATAGGCATGTTTTCCCATACACCATTCTTTTTTTTTTTTTAATAAAGCTCTTTTGATTAGATTTGCAGGACAGTGGGCAAATATTATCTTACCAGCCTTTTTAAAGTCCCGTTTCAGGATTCTGCCATTGCTTTGTTTTATGCAATGGTCAAAGAATGCAAATATCACTCTCAAACCCCATGTTATTAGTCCACTGGTCATTTTCCAGGCTCACTGCTGGCAACTTCACATGAGAAATTTCTGGTGTTCTTATTTCCTGCTTTCTCTTGTTTATTTCCTCCCATTTCCTCTATATTGCTTAAAGCTGTATTTTACAATATAACTAGGAAAATTTTTAGTGGACAAGGTTTATTTTGATCCCTTCCCTCTCCTTTTTTGGGCCTGTTGATTCCTCAGGTGTTGTTCCCACAACACACCTGAACAGTCCTAAGAAGTTAGCAACTTTCTGTCTAAGGAACTTCAGTTATCTTCTTTGCCCATTAGTGGCCTCACTGATCTTGTAGGATAGAAAGGAGAAAAGTGATAGCCATAAATGAAATGTAATAAAATTTAGATTGTTGAAGTATGACAAAAGACTCAAATCTCCAGAGAATTCCAAGCAGAGAGAACTGATTTCCAGTTGGAGTAAGAGTTTGGATAATATATGCAGGCCTATAGCAAGATTTTATGGATTCATTTGTTCATCATGGATATAACTAACAATACAGTGAACTCATCTGAAAGTACAATGCAAAGATGCAATCCACTTATGTAACACCCCCTCCCCACACTCACTTTTCTATCTGATTTTGTGAATTCATTTATTTATTATCTTTTAATTATCTAACTATTAACCTGTTCATTCATTCATCTATTTGTCTATCTATCTAATATCTATTATTTCTTTAAGCCAGCTGTACGACCTTGGGCAGATCACCTAACCTCTACCTCAGTGATAAAATGGTGTTTAATAGTAGCACCTACCTTCCAGGATTGTTGTGAGAATCAAATGAGATAATATTTGTAAAGTGCTTAGCACACAGTAGGCTCTTAATGAATGCTGTTGTTGTCATCATCATATATTATATATATGTCTCTTTCTGTACCCTAAATCTGTCACATCTCTTGCTTAGATCATTATAAAAGCCTCCTCATTGGTCTCCCTGCTTTGTGTCTCCAATCTGTCCTACCCAATGCTGCCAAAGTAATTTATTCCTAAATGCAGATCATCTGACTCTTAGACCAGTGTTCTCTATGACAAAACTACAACTCTCTTTTTGGGCATAGGGGGCCGCTGAGCTTAACCTTGAAGGCACGTTCCTTATAAATTTGTTCTCTCTGCCTTTCAGGATCTCATTAGAGATATATTTGAGGAGCTGATCAGACTGCAGAGATAGTTATGATAGACCTAATTTTGTGCTCCTCTAGTCTCATTGCTCCTATCTCATCAGGAACCGGAAACTCTGGGTCAGAGACCCTAGCTTGGATTTCTGGCTGAGGGCCAGTTCCCCCACCCCCTCTTCAGGGGGTTTATGAAATACTTGCAAGGCTACCAGCCCCGTTAGCCATCTCTCTCCTTATATTACACGGTTCCTGAAAACCTAGAGCTTTGTCTTTAGCTGTTAGTCCAGTTTACTTTCAGTCTTATTATGTTGGCAGTTGATTTGTGAAAAACAGTCAACAACATTTGAGAAATACTAGCCTCGTGCTTTCTTCGCCATTCTGGGCAGCCTATTCCAGCACCCTCAGAGCTAATTCCTCTGTGAACCAGAGTCTGCTTCCATTCTCACAATACCACAAGAGGGCTATGGGAAATGCAATCCTACAGTGCTCAGCCATCTGACGTGCCTATATGATCCATGAGGCCATCTTGCCTTAACCCAACTTGCCAAAACTATGCCAATTGTGGGTGCAGCTCTAACACTAGCACCCTCTTAGTTCAGATTTTATGTTGGGACAAAATGAAGATAAGTGGTTTATGCTTATAAATCATTGAACATTCAGTAAAGTTTCCCCTAACACAGGAAAAATTTGCAGCAAAGAAACATTGTCTCTTAGTTTCTCTGGATGTAGCTTTTTTCATCTCTGGAAACCAATCTGTTCAATAAGTCATCAGGGTTTGTCAGAGATGGCTGAGAATTTTATGCTCGCAGATGATCAGAAAGTTGGATGGGAACACATTTACGTGGAAGAGAAGGGGTGCCTCAGATCACTTGATGGTAATTCTTAGTGACCAGAAAAGGATGAGGGAAAACCCTTATTTAATCCCTGTGGGAGAAGGAATTGGAATAATCTATCCAACAAAGGCTCCTAAGGGAGGCAAAGATTTTATATCATTCTCCTGATGTAGCTTTTAATGAAGTTTCAGCAGGTGGGCCAGGGTATAATGAATGAGTGGCGATACATAGGCAGACCCTCTATTATCAACTCAGAGTACAGGATAGGTTGCATGCAAGAGGTTTATGAGCTTTTAGCCACTTTACTAGAGACGACCCTGGTACAGGAAGAAGAATTGTTGTCTATATCAAAAGTATTCTTGCTATGTTCCTAATGTTCCTAGAGTTGCTCTTGCTCTTGATCATTGCCACCTCAAATCAGGAAAAGAAATCTACAGTTATATTTGAGGTGTCATCATATGTTCCGTGACTCTGATGTTCTTGGTTATTCTGGTTCACCATACAGTTTGCATTTAGGAGATCCACTATGAACTTTAAGGATTTGCTATCACTCGACTTGGTGGGTGCCTAAGAGCATATGAGTTATCATACGCTGGTGACTTACTGACCAGACAAATACACATATCCAGATGGAGAGGTAAGAAGACCAAGTCCAGAGAGGGTAAGTGTCACTGTATTCTTACAGGATATTCTTGCTGTGTTAGGGCAAAATAAATCTCTTCCTTTAATGAGTGTTTAATGATTCATGGCATTTTATCCCAACATTCAAAACATGCCTTGAGCTTGGACTTTGTCTTTCTCTCTTCACCCTTGTAGAAGTTCAATGATTGTTCTTTGTTAGGAATTCTAGAGGAGAAAATATATTTTTGGAAACAGGTTTCATTTTCAGTATAGCAGCATCTAAGTTTGGTGCTATGGGAAACATATATATATATATGCATATGTATATGTATATATGTATATGTATATATAGGTGTATATATGTATGTATGTATATATATATACCCCTCTCTCCCCCAACTCCCAATATTATAGAACAGATGTGTTAATGAAAGTATTTGTTTTCATTTATATTATATGCACATACCTAAATCATTATGCAATGGCAACACTTTTACAAATGCAAGGAACACATACCATAAACAAACAAAAGAATAAAACCCAGTTAGGAAAGAAAATATGTGGTAAAGAGAATTACATAAATTACATTAGTAACTAGATAACAAGAATCCATGGCATTGAAACTACCTAAGGCACCCTAAGTCATTACTTAGTTTGCATTCAATACCCTTTACACATAATCCTCTTCATTTAAACTTCTATGACCTTTAAAACATTGCTGAATTTAACTTGCTTCTTTTTTGAGGGGAAGAGGTGGAATAATGGCTATCTGAGTTCACAAGCTATAAGTTAGAAAGAAAGACCACATCATATAATAATTTCTGAGTTAGAAAGTGCCCTTAGATGCTCTCTAGTCCAACCCCTACCTCGACAGGAATCCACTTTGCAGCATTCCCACCAAGTCATCCCAAGTGGCTTCAATTTTAAGATACATAGTGATGGTGATAGGGGTAATCCTCTCTATCTCATGACACAGCTTATTTGACTTTTGGAGACCTCTATTAGGAAGTATTTGCTTATACAGAACTGAAGTCTTCCTCTCCAAACTTTCTAACCGCTACTATTAGTGTTACCCTTCGAGACTAGGCAGAACAAATGCAATACTTATTCCATACGACAGTCTTTCAGGTGTCTGATGGCAGCTTTCATGTCTTTCCCTAGTTTCTCTTGTCCAAGCCAAACAATGCCCAGTGATAAGATGCATAGTGAGGTAGGCACATTTATTTAAGAAGGGAAAAAAAAAGAAAATGGGGCATGGAATAGAAAATTATCCATCTAAAAATAGGAATTAAATTATGAAATAATGAAAAGACATAGATAGCACAAGAAGAAGCTAGTAACTTTAAATACATTGCATTGCATGGTCTTATAAAGAACTTTAGCTTTAGAATTTCCTGATTTTTATCCATGTAATTTCAAAATCATAGTTTTGCATGAGAAGATAAGTGATTTATGCAATTTATCATAAAGGAGTATAAAATATTAAGACTAGTGATACAATAAAGAGCATGAAATATGATGCTATATATAGATTATATATATGTATATATCTCATTATATGTATATATAAAGTTTTATATATATAAAGTTTACCTCTATAGAACTAGATACAAAGATATAAAATAGAAAAGAAGTGAACTATCCTCATATCAAATCAAAGTATAATACAGAGGCCACCTGTTTTGGACCTGACAAAGATGAAGGAATCTAGAGGGTTAGAAAGGCAGCAGGGGTGGCCCAGGTCCTTAAAGGATTTATGCCTCTGGAGATTTTCCTGGCTAAACCTCACCAGTTCCTTAAACTAATTTTTATATTGTATGGTCACCAAATTAGTCACTGTCCTCTATATAGTTTGCAACTTATCAAGACCCTTCCCAAAGTTTGGGAATTGTGTTTTCAACATTGAATGCAATATAACTGCATTTAGTGTGAATAGAATAAAGGACAACAGGTCTACAATAATTAATGATGATGATAATTACAAATTAATAATGATAATAGCTAACATTTATATAGCACTTATTATGTGCCTGGACTGTTCTAAATGCTTTAAAAATATCATCTCATTAGATCCTCACAACAACCCTATTGGTGGCTATTATTATCTATACTTTACAGATAAGAAAACTGATGCAAATGGTGATTTGTCCATGTCACATAGCTAGTAGGTATCTGAGGCCATATTTAAACTCAGGTCTTCCTGACTTGAGGATCAGTGCTCTATAATTCATATTAGCTTTATTTTTTTCCTGTTGTATTCTATTGTCTTATTTTGAATCTGCAGATTAATAACAATGAGAACTATGGTGATGATGATGATGATGATGATGATGATGGTGATGTTGATGATGATAGTTAATATTTGTATTGGGACAGTACTTGTGCTTTCATTGTCACAGGGAACTCCAAGAAGAGGAAACTCCTTCTGTCATTATAGTTTGGCACTTTCTCTTCAATTTGTAGTTTTAGAGATTCTCCTGGGGGCACCCAGGGGTTAAATGACTTGCCCAGTGCCATATAACAATTATGTGTGAAAGGCAAGACTTGAACCCAGGTCTTCCTGGTTTCAAAGTCAGTTCTCTATTCATTATGCCAAGCTACATCACCTAACATTTACACAATGCTTTAAAATTTACAACAGAATTTGTATGCTATCTCATTAGATCCTGACAGTGTTGGGTGCTATTATTACCCCAACTTAACTCTATGAGGAAACCCCCTGCTGAAAAAAGTTAATCCCCAAAACATGGAGCTTCTTAAAGAGAGATTCCAACACACATCTTCCTTACTTCAAGTTCACCAACCTATCCACTGCATGATGATTTGTCATTAAAACCCACAGATCTTTGTCATTATTATCATATTGGGCATATGAATAACTTTTTTTTTAAACATAAGGGCATTACACATCTTTTTTTTCCCTTTATTAACCTTCATCTTAGGGATTAGAGATCTTAGTACTGTCTGTCAAGATCTTGTTCAATCCTAATTCTGTCATCCAGCATATTGGCTTTCCCCACCAGTTTTGTGTCATCTGAAATTTTGATAAGCAAATCATCTAGGACTACCAAGGCACTGACAAGAATGTTAAATAGCACAGAGCCAAGGAAAGATCTCTGGGGCAATGCACTACAGACCTCCGTCCAAGTTTACATTGATCATTACTTTGTGTTCGGTTTCAAATTCTACTAGCAGAGCTATTGTTTGGTTAACATTTTTCCATGTTGTCCATAATGATATCATAAGAAATTTTGTAATGAAAATGTTAAAATCAAGATTATATAATGTGTATAACTTTGTCCTGAATCATTAGTCTTATAATAGTGTAAAATTTTGTTTTTATATATTTTTGAGAAATAGGTATTTATTTGCCAGCAAACTCTTGGGTAGTGGGTTCCAGGGGACTCAGTGAAAGAGAGATCAGAATGAGAGTAGGGTAGCATTGAACTGAGTAAAGATATTAATGTTTAATATAAGAGAAAATGTCATAAATTAGAACCATTCATTAGAAACAAAAACACAGGAACAAAAAAAGCTTTTAATCATTCCCAAAGTTTTCAAATATCTAAGGTCTTCAAATAGCATTTTTTCAGTGATACTGGAGATGCTGTTCATGATATTGATATTGGTTGTGCTAGTTGACTTCTGATGTTCCTTAAAGCAATGCAATTCTAGGATTCCTTGATTTTAAGATTGTGTGTATTTCTAGGTCAAAGAGTCCTGAGCTGGCACTAAACTATTCATAGATGGCAGTTATACTACTATTAGACATGTATGAGAGAGAGAGGGAGGGAGGGAGGAAAGAAGAGAGAGAGACACAGAGAGAGAGACAGAGAGAAACATATTTATAGCAGTGCATTTACTTGTACAGACATAGAGAATTGGAAACAAAATAGTTGTCTATCAATTGAAAAATGGTTCAGCAAATTGTGGTATATGAATAATGGAATTTTACTATGTCACAAAAAATAAAGAATATGATAGATTTAGAGAAATATAAAAGGACCTGCATGACCTGGTTAGAACTAGGAGAATTTAATTGGATGTTATGACAGTAATGTGAGCCTAAACAACACTGAGAGATTTCACAGCTCTAAACAAAGCAGGAAACAATTGTATCTTCAAAAGGCTAATGATGAAAGATTCTTTCCATTCCTTGGCAAACAGGTGATGGACTATAGTAGTGGTTCACAAACTTTTGGTCTCAGGACTTCTTTGTACTCTTAAAAAATGTCTATTGAGATTTAATATATTCAAAATTAAAATGTCTTAGTGTTATTATGAAAGAAGTTTTGACCTCAGAGATTCCCTAAATCATTCTCAGTGACTCCTAGGGGTCCCTATAGTACATATAGCTAAAAAGCTATATGTGACTTTGGAAAATCCTTGACAAGGGGTATAGAGACAAGTACACATTCTCAGAAACAGACAATGTGTTGGTTTGTTTTACCTTACTTTTTTTTTAACCTTGTCTTACCTTACTATATTAAGGACTGCTTCTACCTGGGTAATGAGGATGTGAATAAGGCAACCTGGGTTTTAGTGTCAGCTCTACTACTTTGTAGTAGCTTTGTAATAGCTTTAAGATCTCGGGTAAGTCACTTACCTTTTTCTACCCTTAATTGCCTAAACTTTAAAATGGCAATAATGATACATGTCCTACCTAGTGATGTTTTGAGGATAAAATTAGATAGATGGATAGATAGATAGGTATATAGATATAAAATTATATATGACATGCACATATTTCAAAACTCTTCTTAGACAAGACCTTCTACAAATAGTATTTCCTGTTCCTTCTCAGTTCTCATGCTCTTCATTCTCAAACTATCTTATATTTGCTTTGTACATTTTCTGTATGTTGTCTTCCTTTTTAGCATGGAAGTCCCTTGGAAACAGATCCTCTTTCCCTTTTGTCTTTGTATCCGTCATGCCAAGTTGTCTGGTACCTAGCAAGAAATTCACAAATAAATACTTCTTGACTATTATTGTTTAGCACAGTTCCTTGCACATAGTATTTTCTTAAAAAATTCTTGTTGAATGGCTAATTTGGAAATGTTTTGCATGACTTCACATGTATAATTAATATCAAATTCCATGCCTTCTAAAGGAGGGGAAGAAGGGAAGAAGAGAATTTGGAACTCAAAATTTAAAAATGTTAAAAATGTGTACAAATTATTGGAAAACATTTAATGAAATAAATAAAAATATATTTAAACAAATAAAACTCTTACTGATTGATTGATTTAAAAAAGAAAAGACTAAATGCTTTCACAGATCTGTGATTTCATTCATGTGGGTATTTCTTCCAGTTGTGTAGTTAGAAATGCAACCTTTGCTTTTATTTTTGTGTCATTCTTTTCAATGTTCTCTGGAAGGCCTAGAGAGGAGTTACTCTCCACACACTGGAAGACTTCCTCCAGATCTCTTGACATAACATGGTTTCCTGCCCATCTCCATGATGACACCCTTTGCATTCTCAGCCACAATTTTGAGTATTGAGAGTTTATGGATTCCAGACTTCTATGATTGTTGAGAGTTTCTATTCCCAAAATTTCTGAGTGAGTGTCAACATTTTCTGGAAAAAGAATTAAACATATTGTCCAAAACTAGAAAGAACAGAAAGGAATTAATCCATGATGTAAAGGATCAAATTTCAAATTTTGCTTTTCCCAATACCATGAATATTTCCATTTTTTATGGTGGAAGTCTCATTGGAAAAAGGTTGATCCTTTAACAACACTAAATTCATTTCACTTCTTAGGGAAATCTAAGTGCTTAAACAATACTTGAGGTTCCTGGAGTAGCAAGGAGGACTCACCAGAATATAAAGCACTGACTGTTAAGTAATTCATGTCTATTTTCTTTTCAAAGGGACTGAGGGTCTCAAGTCTTTAGATGTGTCTTGATTATAAGGGCTCCTGTGAGTCCTTAATGTTGGTTGGCATTTTTTGTGGGGTGAAATAAAAGCTGCTCAGGATCTCATACCAAATATTGTAAGGTGGGCACATGTGTCTAAGCTAGGGAACTTTTTTACTCATATTTTGAGAGATCTAGAGACTAGCAATATTCTGGGGTTCCCAGAGGAAACTAGTTTGGAAAAATGAGCCAGTAATTTGTAGAGAAGTGACTCAAAATTGAATTAACTGCATCCAAATACATATTTGTGGTGGTACGTCACAGGTTTTAAGAGGATGTGGTGTTATATGACTTGTCACCTAGCATTACCAAAATGAATGAATGAATGAAGCATTTATTAAGCACTTACTATGTTAAGAACACTTTGCTGTGTGCTGAGGTTACAAATAAAAAGACAATAGATTCCCTAACCTCAAGGAACTCACATTCTACTATAATATGAATTATCATTCATATAGATGATAAACCCTCATTTTAGGGAGAAGCTTGGAGCAGTAAAAAAATTGCATATATTTTCCATTTTAAAAGGCTAATGATAGTTTTTAAATTAAAAATGTAAAATGTTAGTATTATATAAAATAAGCTATGGTATGGTATTGCTATTAAAATGTTAGTAAATTTTACAATTATAAATGATATCAATTCCTATATAATCTTGCAAATAGTGTTAGTGCCAGCAAATATATGTATGTGTGTATATTATATACATATACACACATATATATATACATATACATATATATAATATGAGCTACATGTATTATTTCTGCATGTATTATATATATATTTAAAATTATTGCATTCCTAAAGTAGACTGAAGTCAGAAGGAAGCTAACATTAAAAACAGAGGCTGAGAAGTCAAATGAAATGATGTGACTCAGTGATAAAATCCAGGAAAATTATTTAAAGGTTAACTGTCTTTCCCAATTTTTCTTAGACATTATGGCTGTACACTTGACATATGACTGCTCAATTAACCAAGGAAAAAAATTAAATGTAAATCCTCATTCTTTCCATATAGAGGACTTGGTTTTTATATGCTAGTCTTAAAATTTGTCTTTAATAATGGACAATCAATATTGACATTGACTATATAATTGTTTTATCACTTTTAAGTGAACAACAAACAATTATATGAAAACCACTATTTTCCTTTTAATATTTTTGGCTCTATATTGAAATGCCAGAAATGTGTTGTTTAGCTATTCCCCAAAGCAGCATTATACCCATGCTGTTTCTTTAAAGAAAAATTAAACTATATTTAGCCATTGCTAAAGTGCTCTCAACTAAAAAAAATACTTAAATAATATATCCACAAACTATTATGTTGTCTTTACTTCATGGCCATTTAGTTTTGCATACACATAACCAATGTTTTAGTAACAGTACTGAGGGTTTCATATGTAAGACATTATTCACAGTATGTTTCCTGTTATTTTGCATAGCATTATTCTTTGTGAAAATAATGTTTTGGCCTCAGGAGGAATATTGCAATTGAATGCACAGCAATATATTTTTGGGATGGAGCCATAGTACTGGGGTTTAATTTTTTAAAAATTACCTTGGCAATCAAGGCAGCAGAGTTATGGTGGGGGAGGGAGAGAGAAAAAGGGAAAGGAGTTATAGAAGACATTTCAATTCCATTTTTTTAATTTGTATGTTAAGCTGTTGAGTTAATAGATAAAAGGCACCTTGCTTTAAAAAAAAAGATTGCTAATGTAGCAAGTATTATTAGTGGTACAATGCATGTTGTTTACATGGGATGTAGGTAGATGAAATAAATGTGGAACAACCTATAAATAGTTGGGTGTAGGCAAAGTGATGGCTGTTATACAAGATAATTCCAGTGCTAGGTTTCCAGAAAGAGTAGGAGTTTTAAATGAATTTGAAATATAGTTACTTTATCTTGGAAATTAAACACTGGCTTCAGAAGCACTCCAGTAAACTGTCTATGTTCTAGTTGAGCTTACACTCATTGCAAAAGTGTCAGGGTCAATTGTAATTGTAATTTGAATTAATATTTTGTTTTTTCTATTCTTAGACAGGTCTCTGCCTTAGTACTGTGGATTATCTTCCAACAGTAGGTAAGTATATTTACATCACAACGTTTATATCTGGGCAGCTGATTTTTTTTTTTTTGGTCAAACCAAATATGACAGACTATACATAACAGAAATGAAAAAAAAAAGAAATGTCTCACAAATCAAAAGAATTTAAATATGTCTGGCAGTTTGCATATATACACGCCTGGCAAAAGGATTCATTTTTACAAGATCAGTATCTGTCTTCAAAGGTCTTCCTGCAATAAGTCAGCATAGTTGTTAATATAGGCCTACATGCTCTTCCTGGGTGTTGGTTGGATGGTTTGTTATAAAGGCATGATATGCACAGCCCTTATATTCTAAAACAGCAGTCTAATATTTTTAGTTTATTTATAAAATGACATCTTTCAAAATCAGTTTTATATATATTTGCAAATAAATGCTGAATGCACGGCCCTATCGTATCCCTAAATACATATACCATATCGTTATTTTCTTTGGGTTCAATTTTCCATCCCATTCCTATTGCTTCCACGTGAAGAGTTCCCTTTGAAGTCAATGGAAGCTCTGCATGTGGGAGAGATTCATGGTGTGTGGAGAGGGATGAGAATTGCAAATGTGGTTTTGCAGCTTCATAAATAACATACTTATTCAAAAATTTAAACAACTAAGCTTAGAGTTGATATCTAATGTCAATGCTTCTCTATTCCAAAACCTCAAACATGACTTGATTCTTTGTTTAGCTTGGGGTTATTATTTTTTAATACTTTGAAAAAAAATGAAATTTTGAACGCCAGCACCAACTGCAATTGTCTCATGGCTTCTCTTTCCTTATGAAAAAGTACAAGGATCCACACTTGAATTTTGCTACACATTCCTCAAACCTGTTCTGTTCCAGTCTCTAAGGACTGCAATGATTGGACAGTCTATAAAACATCTGATCCTTGGTCTGGAGCTTTCTCTTTACAGTAACAATTACTACAAATTGCCTGCATGGCTGACTTTCTTTTGAATGAACTTCTTGGGTAAGGCTTGCTAACTAAAGACTATAGAATTCACAGCTGAAAGGAACATTATATACCATATTCTCCAACCCTTTCATCTGGTAAACAAAGAAACTAAGACCTAAAAAGGAAAAAAAAATTCCCAATAACAAACAAGGAGAAGATCCAGGTTTGAAACCAAAATAATTTATTTCCAAATCCAATGTCATTTCCAGTTTCTCATATTAATTTAACAAAAAATCTGTCACTAGCTTTGAAGTTTTCTTTAATCCACTTACATGCCCACTTACCTTTTGTAGATTAAATTTTATGTTTTAATTTTTATTAAAATTTTATCTAATTTATAATTCCTTATTTTGGAAAAGGTTGTTTTTTACTTTTTTCTTTGCATCTGGGGGAGAGTTGCACCAATATATCCTTTGGGAAGGAAAGGCTGGATCTGTGCTCCCTGGTACATAGTGCAAGAAATTTTACCAACTAGGCCTTCCTAGCCTGCCACTAAATCAAATAAAAAAGTTTGTGCATGTAACAAAGTGCAATGGCTCTTTTTTCCAGCTATGGAACTGCAGAGCATGCCTACCTCAATCAAACAAGTGGGCCCCAAAGTATTTATCAACCTCCTAACGCTTTTTCATTCTTGGTGCATAGTGGATTTCCACAACTGAATTTTGACTTTTTGTTCATTTGTTTTAATTAGACTTAATCTACAGATTTAATCTTTTTTTAAAGTTATTCATGATAAGAATTTTAATGCAACCTTTGTATCTCAGAAAAGCTCAACAAAATTACACAGTTTTGGTTGTTATATATTGGGACATGTTGGGAGGCAAAAAATACAATGCCAAGTGATCATAAATTCTACTCCAAAAATTCCAACCAAAGTGAATATTTAAATCTTACTAAATTGGAAAACACATTTCCTCTAATGGAAAAAAATGTATATCATGTTAGCATACTTCCTTTTCCAACATCATTCTTTTGATTAGATTTTTAAACATACATTTAAATAGTCATCAAAAATGTGGGCATGGGGCAGCTAGATGGCACAGTGGATAGAGCGCCGGCCCGGAATTCAGGAGGACCTGAGTTCAAATCTGGCCTCAGACACATGACACTTACTAGCTGTGTGACCCTGGGCAAGTCACTTAACCCCATTGCCTAACCCCCCCAAAAAACAAAAAAAATGTGGGTGTATGTAATACTCAGCTATATTATACTATGATATTTCTCTTACTCAAAATAATATAATATATAAATATAAAATGTATAATAGTCTCATTTCAAAGACAGTCTCTACCAGTCTCAAAAAAGTAGAACCTTTAACTTGTTACTTTTTGATAGTAAAGCTAAATCTATATACTAATACATGCAAGTCAAATCCTGCTATACAAGTACCTTGTCAATTATATTTTCAGTGTAGTGAAAACTTAATAATCTACATATGTGTGGCAAATGTGAAACCTGAAACACAAAATACTTAATTTAATTAGAGTTTTAAATAAATTTCTTCCTTCATTCAAGTTTTATTTCTTTTCTATTTCTTTTGCTGCTTCTTCAAGGGAAGTTGCACAAGGTGGAGTATTTGGACAGTATCTATAAGTGCTTGTTTCATTTCCCAGTTCTGCTAACTGTTCCAATGAAGAAACACAGGGATAATGCTCTTTTAACATATCTAGTAATTTGTAAAACTTCTCCTGAAGATGTTGAGAACACCCCACTGATGTCGGAAACTTCAGGTAGCTTAAATGAAGAACTATTTTCATCAAAATTTATCTTCTTTTTCACATGTTGCAAGTATGGAAGGGTTGACACATTATATTGAATGACACTAGTTTTCTTATTAGGAATCTCTAAATCACTGGTTGAATCTTCTGATTTATCTTCTTGCTTCTTTCAATTACATGAAGTTTTATATTCCTTGTTTTATGATCTTTATCTTTTGATTGTAAATTCTCTGCTGCTAATGTCTCATCTACATCAATTCTATCCTGATTTATAACTTCACTACCTACTTTCTTGACCTCTTAATTAGCTGGAAAAAAAACCAAACTCATCAACATTCTCAACATAAACCTGCACTTAACTCTTCATTGTTAGTATGTTTTCAAGTGCGTGTTGCATTTCTTCCTTAAGCTGCACACCTGAAGAAATGGTTCCTGCATATATTGCAATATTTTCTATAAGGTTGTAATTAGGTCAAGGCATGCAAAGAATACCCAATACTTAACAAATTTGTAGGCGTCTGGAATTTTTACAATGAGCTCTTTCAGCATTGAAAATACTTCTTTCATTCACATCCTTTATTAATTAAGCTCAAGTATTCAGAAAATATTTTGTTAATTTTATCAGTGAATAATCTTTGCTCATCTTCTTCTGCAATGGTGGTCCAGAAAGATTCAATTGGTTTTTCTTCTGGCAATTCCATCTTAGGTGAAGCAGACAGACCAGATATAGGTGGTTTTTTAATTACTCTTCTTTTGTCACTTTGTCACTCAACCAAGATGAGCTCTTCTGTCTTCTGCTGATTCTTTAGTTAATGTATATTTTCTCAAATTAATAGGTGTTTTCATTAAAATATATCTTCTCTTATCACTAGTTTTGGAATCTTCTCTGAATTTGATGCTGAAAGTTAAAATAGCTTTGGCTTCAAAAATTCAAATGGTTACAGCTCCAAATGACCTATGTTTCCATGGTGCTTCATTTTCTTTTTTTTTAACACTCATTTTTAAAACTCTGAGCTCCAAATGATCTTCCTTACTCCCACCCCAGGCCCCCTCATTGAGAAGGCAGTCATTTTGAAATAGGTTATGCATGTGTAGTCATACAAAACATTTCCAAAATAGTCATATTATGAAAGAAAACACAGACAAAAAACTCTAAAGAAAAATAAAATAAAAAAATATGCTTCAATCTATACTCAAATACCATCATTCTCGAAGAGGATCAAAATGACATCACTATGTTAGAGTCAAGTAACAGTGTGTCTGATTGTGGCTTATCTGACCAATATGAGCTTGGAATGCTCTACCACAGGTTGAGCACAAGTAGTTCAACATTTGGGGTGGATTCTCTAAATTTGTGGATCCCACATTTCTTTTGAGCTATTTCAATTCTGCTTTGCTCATAGAGCACAGCACCTTCTCTGATGAGGGCACACCATGCTGGACGGTCCTGTGCCAGTGTCTCCCATGCCACACAAACAATTCCAAATTTCTTGAGACCTTGAGAGTGTCCCTGTATCACTTCTTCTGACCACCATGTGAGCACTTGCTCTGTGCGAATTCTCCATAAAATAGTCTTTTTTGGCAAGCATACTTTTTTTTTTTTGCATTTGAACAACATGCCCAGCCTATCATAGCTGTGCTCTCTGCAGTAGAGTTGGGATGCTTCACAGTTTAGTTTGAAAAAGCACCTCAGTATCTGTAGCTTATCCTACCGGGTAATCTTCAGAATCTTTATCAGACAACTTAAATGGAAGCAATTCCATTTCCTAGCATGGCACTGGGACACTGTCCAGGTTTCACAGGTATACAACAATGAGGTCAGCACAATGGCTCTATAGACCTTCAGTTTGGTAGTCAGTTTAATACCTCTTCTCTCCCACACTTTCCTTCAGAATCTCCCAAATACTGAGCTAGCTCTGGCAATGTGTGCATCAACATCATTATCAATGTTTACCTTCCTAGAAAGCATAGTGCTGAGGTAAGTGAATTTATCCACAGCATGCAAAACTTCTCCATTTGCTATAACCAATGGTTCCATGCATAGGCAGTGTGGTGTTGACTAATGGAGTACCTGTGCTTTCTTGGTGTTGTTAGGCCAAAATTAGCATAAGCAACAGAGAATCGATCCATATTTTGTTGCATCTCAGCTTCAGAGGCTGCACTGAGTGCACAATCACCTGTGAACAAAAAATTATGCACCAACACTCCCTCCACTTTGGTCTTGGCTTGTAGCCTTTTCAAATTGAAATGTTTGTCCTTATTGACATTGAAGGCTTTTGACAACATGAAAACATCATGCTAAAAAGCACAGGAACAAGCACAGAGCCTAGTTTCACTCCTTTGGTGATTAGCAAAGCATGAGAGCATTGTCCATGGACAAGCATGACATCATGAAATACTGCTGACATTGAGTACTGATGACCTTCAGGCAACCAAATTTTGACATAATTTTCTATAATCCCTCACAACTGACTGTATTAAAGGCCTTAGTCAGATATACATATGTGGTGTAAAGATCTCTATTCTGCTCTTGGCATTTCTCCTGGAGTTTTTGGGCAGCAAATACATATCACCCATTCCTCAGCCCTTTCTTAAGGGTCAGTGTGGACTGGCTCTCAGGTGGATGACTATCTTCCAGGTGAAAGATCAGTCTATTAAGAAGGACTCTGGCAAGAATCTTGCCAGCAGTGACTAAAAGAGAGATTCTTCCTGTGATTGTCACAGGGCAATTTATTTCCTTTACCTTTGTAGAGATGGACAATGGAGGCATCCTTGAACTCTTGGGGGATAATCACCTCTTGCCATATAACCTGGAAAATCTCAATCAGCTTACGTACGAGATATGGACCTCCCCCACCCCACCTTATAAATATCAGCTGGAATAGAACAAGTACCAGGTGTTTTGCCACACAAAAGGAGCCTAATGGCATTCAAAATCTCTTCTTCAGTTGGAACTTCAACTAGGGAGATATTCACTTCAACCTCAGGTAAATGCTCATTGGCTTCAGCCTTGATTGATGATGGCCTGCTGAGAACACTATGGAAGTATTCAGCCCATCTCTGTAGGATCATGTTCTTATCACTAATCATTGTGACTCCAGCAGCACTGAGTAGTTGAGATGTTCCATAGCTCTTTGGCCCATAAAGGCTATTGTCTTCAGGGCATCATAAAAATGCTTTGGATTGTTACTATCAACATAAAACTGAATACCATCTGCCTTCTTACTGAGCCAAGCTAAGTTTCACTTGTACTTTACTTTTGAGGAGTTAAATGGTGCCTACTTAGGGATGGAGGAACTATCCTGCTGGTAAACTCCATGGGGTTCTCATTTTTCATTTAGCAGCTTCTGAATTTCCCCATCATTTTCATCAAATCAGTCTTGATGTTTATGAATGTTCTGATCCAAATAAGCAAATACAGTGCTGTACACCAAGTCTCTGAAAGCTGGCCCCTCTTTTTCTGCTCCACTGTGCTTAACTTTGTGTTGTCTAAACTTTCCCTCCAAGTTAGCAACAAACTGTTCCTGCTCAGAGAACTGCTCTAATCTGTTTACATTAATTCTTCTGGTAGTCATTTTGCTTGGGGCCACCACTATTGTTGAATGTGAATATTTTTTGGAGAGGATAAGTCTATGATCAGTCCAGCACTCTGAACCACACATTGCCTTCGTCACTCACATCCTGTCTGTCTCTTCTTATAATCACATAGCCTATTAAATGCCAATGTTTGCTGCAAGGGTGCATCCATTAAGTTTTATTGTGTTTAAGTAAATGGAAGACAGTGTTGGTGATGAGAAGGTCATGAGATGCACAAGTCTTCAGTAGTTAGTGACCATTGCTGTTGCTGTTTCCAACTCCATTCCCCCCTAGGACTCCCTGCCAAGTCTGGTAGTCTGAGACTACTTTAGCTCTAAAGTCACCTAGAATTATAAGCTTTGATTCATGCGTAAATTGAATTTAAGTGAGGCAGAGTTGCAGGAGGTTGTTAGCCTCACTCTTTCTTCCAGTCATCATAGTTCAGTGGCAGTACAGAGTCAAGATGACTGATGATGGCTCAAGATGTAGTGGATGACCTTGGTGTCTTTAATTGCTGAGAATAGCTGTCATTCACAGCTGATCATCTTACAATATTGCTGTTACTTTGTACACAGTATATATTTCACTTTGTATCAGCTCATGTAAGTCTTTCTAGGTTTTTCCAAGAGCATCCTGTTCATCACTTCTTTAGCACAATAGTATTCCATCATAACCACTTACCACAATTTGTTCAACCATTCTCCAATTGATGGGCATTCCCTCAATTTCCAATTCTTTACCACCAGAAAAGAGCTGCTATACATATTTTTGTACATATAGATCATTTTCCTTTTTTTTTTTCTCTTTTGGGATAGTAGTGGTATTGCTAGGTCAAAGGGCATACATGGTTCTGTATTTTTTGTGTTTCCTTTACCAAGTTGTTGACTCTTTATTCATGATTTTCATACATCACTCTTATTTTTCTTCCCAATTTTTCCTCTACTTCTCTTATTTGATTTTCAAAATCCTTTTTGAGCTCATCCATGGCCTGAGACCAATTCATATTTTTCTTGGAGGCTTTGGATGTAGGAGCTTTGACTTTGTTATCTTCTTCTGAGTGTGTCTTGATCTTCTATGTTGCCATAATAACTTTCTATGCTCAGCATTTGTGTGTGTGTGTGTGTGTGTGTGTGTGTGTGTTGATTGCTCATTTTCTCAGCCTATTTCTTGACTTTTAAATTCTTTGTTAAAGTAGGCTTTGCTTCCAGGGTGAAGGGTGCTGTGTCCCAAACTTCTGTGCTTCTGTGCTTCCGTGCAGCTGTTTTCAGAGATACTTCTAGGGACCTGTAAGTTTTCAGTTCTTCCATGGTGGTCTAATCTAAGAAGAGGTGTGCTTACTACTCTCCTGGCCTGTGTTCTGGTCTGTGAATGACCACAAACACTCTTTTCTGCCCTGAAACTGTGATGATGGTCCCTGCTCCACTGCAGTCACAAGTTAGGGTGTGCTAGTGCTTCTCTTTGCCCTGGGACTGCCACCCAGGGCTGTGATCTGGATCTGAATATGCGCAAAGCAAAGAGTCCTGCCTCAGTGCTAGCAAAGAGACCCTTGCAATCTTCTTCCGACCAGTTGTTCAAGCTCCTTACCATCTGTGGGCTGAGAGCTCTGGAAGTAAATGCTGCTGATGAAGATTCAGTGCCTTCTAAGGCCTGCTCCAGGTTTGCAGGGGCCAGGGCTGTGCTGGCACAGTCTGTGTTGGACTGTGTTCTCACCCTCCTGCAACAGACCTTTCTTGCAAATCTTCCAAGTTGTCTTGTGTTATTTCATTCTGTCTTTTTGTGGATTCTGCTGCTCTAGAATTTGTTCAGAGTCATTATTTAAAGGTATTTGGAGGTGTTTGGGCGGAGGGAGAGCTTAGGCAAGTACCTGCCTTTACTCCATCATCTTGGTTCTGCCTCCCTGAATTTGTTTCTCATTTTCTTTGATAGCAGAAATCAGGTTTATTTTGACATTTGATAGAACTGGCATCTTTGATAGTTCTTTTTATGATGCTCCTTTAGGATAGTAACAATGACAGAGGTTTTACCAGTGGCTTCTTTCTCCTTGTTCTAGATAGAATCAATCTAGTTTTTCCTGAAAAAAGCTGTGAACCAGAATTAAGGAGAGGGGAAAGTTGCACCATCCCCTTGCTCATTCTCAGTGACTCACCTGAGGTCCCAGCTTCCACTGTTGTAATCTCACAGGCCCTGGGACGCAGCCTACCTACTCTGACCCCACACTTTTAAACAGAAGCTTGGACTTCTGAATGGGGGGTGGTGGTGATTGTTACAGCAGAGAGGAAGGAATGGGAAGTGATGACAGGGTTTGGGGGTAGGGGAGTCGGGGCAGAAGATGCCTCTAGGGTCTCCTCAGCATCTAATCCTGCATCTTTTCAGCTACCAGTTACAGGTTTAGTCTCCAGTAGTTTAGGTTGATGGTTCCCAATGCTAATTAGCTGAACATTTGTACCAGTGTTCTTCTCTCCATGATTCAACGATGATACAAGTTAGTCATACAGATTTAATTGACTTTAAGAAAGGGATATTTACTAAGATAGCAAAGTAAGAATGATTGGAAGGAAGGAAAAAGAAAACCATTATTAAATACTCTCAGCTTGGTGCTATGCTAAACATTTTACAAATATTATCTCATTTGATGTTCATCACAGCCCTGGGATGTAGGTGCTATTATTAGCCTTATTTTAAAGCTGAAAGAACTTCAGACAGACACAGGTCAAGTGATTTGCCCGGGGTCACACATTTAGTAAATTCTGAGGCTGTGTTTGAATTCAGGGCTATCTGAATCCAGATCCAGTGCTCTATCCATTGGTCCATCTAGATGCCTCTGTATTAATACAAAACATCTTTCCAAAAGTCTATGATATTCTCCCACAAGCACATCTAGAGTCTAGGGAAAGCATACTCATATGTCCAGATCATAAAATGATAACTCAATGCTTCTCAAAGTCTTTTCAATGGAGTCCATGAGATATCCCCACTTTTTTTCTTCTGCTCCTTAAAATAACCTTGATTAATCCATTCATTATCCTATGTTGTCCTTTCTCAATTCCCTATGCAGATACTGTCTCCCTATACTGCTGTCCTGGGACAATGCTAGGACATGGATGGAATGATAGAAAGTTTAAAGTCCTTTAATGTGTATAAGGTTTGCTTTTAGGGAAGGTGATAAAGGAGTGGGGTTCTCTTTCATCCCAAAATGCTTTCTCTTCAGGAATTTGGCTGAAGTGCTTTCCCCTGACTTTCCTCTCACGCAAAATCTCTCAATTCTGGAATTGAGTTTATATTTTATAGACAACTCACAGGCATAACAAGGTTTCCTTAGCTGGTTTGAATACATTTCATGCACAAAATTGCTCTAGTTCACCCAATAGCTTTCAAGGGCATTTTATACTTAGCCTAAAGTCTTTGACTGATTTATCAAATGATTGAGGTACATTCTCATTTGGTTAAAGTTGAATGGAGTAACTGATTCAGTGACCGCTACCCTTACAAATGCATCCTCAGTTCTAACTCCTCAAGTCCCCCATGTCAGATTAAAACTGTGTACTCTGCACAACCTATCAGGAAGGGCATATATGTGCATGTTCCAAGGTATGTCCTAGCCTACCTGGCCAGTCCTCCAGTACAGCTATTCAGAACCAGTATAGTGTGCTGGGACTCTGAAGAGCTCTATTTTAGTCCTAGTTCTCCCATTTTCTAGCTGTGTGACATCATATCCCCTGGGTTTATCCATGCCTTTCTTTTTTCCTAAAGGATGATTTCTGGAATCCTTCAACTTGAATTATAGTCATCTATGATTATTGAAAACTGAAAGAGTATTGTGGAGACATGAGTGGCTTTGAAGTCATAAGTCCTGCATTCAGATCCTGCCTCTGGCACTTACACTTGGGAAAATCACTTCAGGTCTATGAACCTCAGCCATGTCTTCGAAATGAGAAGGTCTTCAATTGATAAATGGTCAAAGATTATGAATAGGAAGTTTTCAGACAAAGTAATTAATGCTATATATAATATGAAAAAATTCTCTAAATCATTATTAATTAAAGAAATGCAAATTAAAACAACTTTGAGCTACTACTTCACATCTATCAAATTGGCTAATATGACAGAAAAGGAAAATGACAAATGTTGGAGTGGATATGGAAAAATTGAGATACTAATACACTGTTGGTGAAGTTGTATACTGATTCAACCATACTGTAGAGCAATTTGGAACCATGCCCAAAGGGCAGTAAAACCATGTATACCCTTTGACCAAGCAATACTGCTGCTAGGTCTGTATCCAAAGAGATTAAAGAAAAGACAAAGGACCTATATGTACACAAAAATTTATAGTAGCTCTTTTAATGGTGGAAAAGGATTAGAAATTGAGGAAATGTCCATCAGTTAGGGAATAGTTGAACAAATTATTGATATGATTGTGATGGAATACTATTGTGCTATAAGAAATGATAAGCAGGATGCTCTCAAAAAAATCTGGAAAGGTTTACATGAACCGAGGAAAAGTGAAATGATCCAAATCAGGAGAACATTGTACATAGTAACATCAATATTATATTATGATCAACTTTAAATTATTTAGCTTTTATCAGCAATACAATATAAACTACCCCTATAATTTCTAACATTTTTTCTGAGTCAATCATTTTTAATGACCGAGTGTGTCTTATCACAAGGATGTGAAATATCCTATTCTTCTGAGATACTTCCAAAGGGTCTACCATTTCCAATCTTTCAGCATACTTTCTTTTACAGAATGATTAGAAGCATCTGTTGCCTCTTTTCATTCCTTATTCTCTCAACTTGAAGCTGCTCCCAAACATTGCTGGTGGGATGCCCTAGATGTTCTGGAGACAGTATATTTTCCCTATCATAACTTGCTTCTAGGATATGTTCTCCATGTAGATGAGTATGCTGGGGTGTTTGATAGACGTGGTTACAGATCAGAACAACATATGAAAAGCCAGAAAAACTTTGCTCTCAGATGGCTTTGTTTTGAAATCCTAAGCTATATCTTAAGGGAAATTTGTTGAAAGGAATGATATCTTTCATAGCAAGACAATGTGTTGTTTACCATAAAAAAATAGAACATGAAAACTATTTTACCTAGTTATATATAAAAGAAGTTATTTAACACTGCTATATTAAAGAAATTACCTTGTCTCATCCCCCAACCCAAATACCCAACCTCAGTTATATTGACTTCATTTTAAAGATAGTTCAAGCAATGACTTGGTTTGAGAAGCCGAAGTCAATCATGATGAGGAGGAAAGATAAATTACAATGGGGACACAGAGCAATCACAAACCTTTCCTCCTCATTAATAGATAATAATTAATAGATAACTCTCTCAGTTAAGAGACTTCAGACATTGGTACTACAACGCTACTACTTTCTGGAATCATTGGTTTTCAAGTAATTGAAGAAGTCCTAAGTTAAAGAAAGAAAAAAAACAAAGAATAGGATGCTAGCCCACTAGAAAGTTTGCTTCTAGGTAGGTAGGTGGTTTAGTTGATAGAGAGTTGGGTCTGGAGTAAAAATAGACCCGAGTTCAAATCCAGCCTCTGACATTTACTAGTTTTGTTACCATAGGCAAGTCATTTAACTTATTTTGATTACCTCAGATATGTGGGATAATAACTTTACATGGTTTTTGGGAAGACAAAATTAAATAATGTTTCATTCTTTCCTTTCTTTTCTTGAAATGTCTTATTCATGTCTGATTTTCTTGATATTGGACAAGAATTACAAGAAAGAAAAGGTCAACTGTTTAGCAGATGACCTGTCTAGACTGATGTTTTCTTTTTCCACGTGTTCCCATTTAAAGTCTTCTACAATCTGAATCCCACCTACCATTCCAGTGTTACATTAATGCCTCTTTTAGATATTATCTCTTCCTGGTAAACTCACCTGTTAGCTATGCCTATTCATAATCCAATCTAATATATATGCATGCAGGGAGGGGAAGCCAGCCCCTCCAAATCTCCTTATTTTGATTTTACCTCCTTAGATACTTTGGGGAATTTCCCCTTGGGTAATAAGGGGATTCTCTCTGTTGAACTGAAGCATCTTACTTCCAGAGGACAATGTAATTACTTCATTTTTTTCTGGCAAATTTAATATTTATAACTTCACTTCTATTTATCTGTCTCTGCCTCTGTCAGTCTCTGTCTCTGTTTCCATCTTTTTCTGGCTCTCTGTGTTTCTGTCTGTCTCTTCCTCTGCCACTCTGTCTCAATGTCTCTTTCTGTGTCACTCTGTCTCTTTGTTTCTTTGTCTCCATCCCTGTCTCTTCTCTCTATGTGTGTCTCTGTATCTATCTGTCTCTCTGTTTGTCTTTGTCTCTCTGTCCCTCTGTCTCTCTCTCTCTCTTTCTTTCTCTGTCCTCTTATCTATTTTTCTCCCTCAACTACCATGTATTACTTTTTATATACTTGGTGTAAGATCCTTGAGGATAAGGGGTATTGGGTTTTTATCTTTGTATCTCCAGAATCTAGCATTTTGGCTATTGTTATTTGAATGCAACCCTGTGTTAGTGACTATGTCCACCAGGGGATGGAGAGAATTGAGTAGATAGTCAATCAAAGGACTAGCAGACTAAGGTTGGTTCAGAGACCTACTCCCAGCTCCCTTCTTTGGAAAAAAAAAGAAGAGTTATTTCTAGAAAATGGTAATAATTGGAAGGCCTGAAGAAGCTAGGACAAATGAATGAGACATAGGGGAGTAGAGATTTTAATCATGGTAGACACTGGAGGATAGCTGAAGTTTGAGCCCAAACAGCATCCCAGCATATTAAAGAAATTACTGAAATAAGCAATGGCAGATATCACACCTCCATCAGGGCCATGGCAATCTGTGGGGAGCTAGGACCATAATTGCAGAGCTAGCCAACAGTCATCCAGGGTGGAGGAATAGAGCTGTTGGTGAACCTCTCAGAGAGTTATACCTCCCTGCCCCCTGTTTTTTTGGGGGGCCTGAGCATCACTTCTCTGTTTTTCCACCCTGCACATTACTTTGTCTAGCTCAGCACAATGATTAGGTACAGGCATGGCTAGGCTGAAGACAAGAAATATGATCATCTTTGCCAGTAAAAGGGACCCACAGTACAAAAATGATTAAGGGACAGAGATGCAGTTATATACCCACACACAAAAGAGGGATTGTGAAGCAAGAAAGACTCTCAGAAGTGTCATGATCAGTTGATAGGTTGTAATTCAAACCTCTTGTTGGAACATTTGCAACTCCTGATCATTAATTATTTTAGATTTCATTTTAATTGATTACAATTGTTCAAAACCAAATGGAATATTTCCTTTCTCTCTTTTTCTCTCTGTGTGCTACTCTTGGCCAAACTGTTGCTGCTGCCTCAGATACTATATTTACATATATCATATTGCTCAGATGCCCAGAAAGAAGGAATTAACATCTGCATTCAAAATCTCACAAGTTCCTGTACCAAAGTACAGAAGGTATAAACAAAAGCAGGTCACAGTTCAAACATAGGTTTACCTTGAGGATCATGCATTTACAATTCTGGAGTTCTTATACTCATCCTTACTTATCAAGGACAATAGAAGGTGGCTTCATGGTGTGTGAATTACTCCTTGAGTATATACATTGAGTTCTGGTTCAGCTGCTACTTAAGAGTATTTATGTGCAGGGGCAGCTAGGTGGTGCAGTGTATAGAGCATTGTCCCTGGAGCCAGGATGACCTGAGTTCAAATCTGGTCTCAGACACATAACACTCATTAGCTGTGTGACTCCGGATAAGTCACTTAACCCCAATTGCCTCACCGAAGTGGGGTAAAAAGAGTATTTATATTCAGGAAGAGGATATCAGTACTTGCTCTGAAGTGAGAAGGAGAAACCTATGCATTATGTATTCCTAATGGGGTATTACATTTTTTTCCCTACTTGTCCCATAATGGGAGAAGGGACTGACTTTACTGAAGAAACTAGGCATCCTCTTCCTGCCTCCTCACTTCCCTAAGGCTGTTTTAATCTGTGGCTACCTGTTTTTTGTAAATGTTATTTTTAATGTATTTTTCTTTCTAGCTGTTGTAACAAATTATAATCTGAAGGGTTATTTGAATCTGTGTCAGTTTTGCTTGAATATTATTGATGTAAGGAAGGAAGAGAAGTTTAGCATATTCAATATGTTGAAGTTTTATAAACCTAACTTGGGTTTTTTTTTTTTTTTGTGGTGCAAGACAGTGCATTAGAGGTAGAAAGAGAAAAATAGTTGGAGGCTGATTCTTATGGAGATATGTGTTAGGAAGCAAGCATTACAGGCTAAAAAGGTGAAAATCACTGAACATTTTTCCTCACTAGGCTTACCATATTGAATGACTGGATTTGAAAAGAAAACCATGTTTCTGAGGAAGGAGGGAGCTAAAAGAAGGCTGAAGGAAAAAAAAAGATGAAGTCTCCCTCCCAAGCACATTGACATCTCAGTCTGTTTTCCTCTCAAGTACCACCAACTGCTGACATTTCCAATAGCTTTATACCATAGAGTCTGTTTTTTGAATTTTTGGAGATATAGATATCTATACATATAGATATATGTGTAGATATCTATATATCTATATCTATATCTATATTTATATCCAAAAGCACTGTCTCTCTATGGGGAGAGAGGGAGATAGATAGATAGATAGATAGAGAATTTTACTTTTCCAAGAATGTTTCACAGATCATAACCAATGAGTCATACTCAAATGTCTTCCTTAACAACAGGAGTGCCTATTCATTAAGCATACAGAATTAAGCTACACATTGATCACATTGGGGAAATTTTAGCTCAAAGACAATTATGCAAATCAATGTTCAGTAAAATAGGAAATTAGCACACTCAGATAACTGCTTTATGTGGGGAGCTGTTTTAATAAATTCCACCTCTAATCCATTCTTCAGGGAGAAAGGTGAGCACTATGACCAAACTTGCCTGTCAACTCAATCTAGGGAGAAAGTGAACCTTCTAAACCAATCTGCTTTCCTATAGCAGGAAGGTGTAAGATGTATTTTTTTTGGAGGGGTCCATGGTATTATTTTTCTACCATAATTGATCTTAAAAATATCACTACTTAAACACATTAGCTATCTGTTGTGATCATTATAAAATCATAGATGAAGTGATGAAAAGGATTTTGGAATCCAGCTATTCTAACCCTACCTGCTATTTTAGGATAAGGAAACCAAGGCCCAAAGAAGTGAGTTGCCTAAGGTCATATAAGTACCTCTTTTCATGACCACCTCCAGGGAGGAGAAATAGAAAAACTCTTGTAATTGTTGGAGCTGAAATTCTAATTCAAGTCATGGCATTTCACCGTACTAATGCTGGGTAGCATCAGACACTGCATGGGACAAACTGTGCACAATAAATTCTGAAAATCACTAGCCTTATCATTTGGGATAATTTCAGAACAATGTAAAACTACTTGCTCATAAAAATATCTAAGTCTACCAGAGTCCAGAACTACAGATGACAGAGATTTCCTACTACACCAATAAATATAGTGTAAAAGTCTTATTGATGTACCCACCATTTTTATGCAACTTTTTAGAAGTAATGCAGTACAGGGGAATGGGCTGTTTGATGATCTGGGTTTGAAATCTATCTCTGTAACATAATACTTGTGGATGTTGTAGGTAACTTGGTCATAGGACTTAGAAATCACAGATTTTCTGATTCAATTGCTTCATTTTACTGATGAAGAGACAAAGGGCTTGAGGGAGGTATCTTGGCCCAGGTAATACAGATAGTCAGTAGTTGAACCAGGGAATTACAAATGAGACTTCAGATTTGAAATCCCATGTTGTATCTATTCTTTTTCTTACACTAAATATACTCTCTCTTATATTTATATACTTAATTCTCTTATACTTACACTATTTGAAGTTGAGAGAAATTTACCTTGGAAGCTATGGACTACATTCTGCCTGTATAGAATCCAAAGTACAGATGGGGTTATATAGTTGTTCCAGCTCTAGGTTTTGGTTTTTATTGTTTGTTGTTGTGTTGTTTTGCTTAATTGGTGGACTGTAACATACTGTGAACCAATTCTGATAAGAAGCTAGTGTAAGTTTAGTATAGGCATAAGTATAAGTCATATTAGAGGTCTGGTGCCCTGAACTAAGAAGCGAATAGGATCACTTTATGCTGATATGACTAGACCACTTCTGAATCATTGTGTTCAGTTATGGATATCACATTTTAGGAAGGGCAGTGATAAACTGAAGATAATCCATAGGAGGGCTACCTAGATTGTGAAGAGACTTAAAATCATTCTAGAGAAAGTCAGGTCAAACTTAGAAAAGATGTTTAAGGGGAACATAATATGTTTTCAAGTATCTGAAAGGTTGTCTTGTAAAAAGGTGTCATGGGCTATGAAAATAAACTGTAAAAAGTCAAATTTAGACTTGATATTAAGACAAAAATACTGCAGTCAGATCCATCCAGGGGTGTGCTATTAAATGTTTAATAACCAGTTGTCTGGAAAAAACAAATATTTTCACGCAAGATAAATTTTTAAGTTTAATCAACATCATTAGCACTTTTACCTCAATTTCTTAACCTTTTGACAATCAACAAAGCAATACACCAAGCCCTGATTTGTAGCTTTTGCCTATTTCTGAGATGTAAATGTTCACCCTTAAAATTTAACAATTGATTGTATGAACAGGTTTTAGACCTCACCAAACTGTCCTGGGGCTTCCTAGCAGGCAGATTCTTCTCAGGTCCCACCCACTGACTACTAGAGCTCTTTAACCAAAGGCTAGATGATGTTTCATTGACTATATTTTTGAAGGTATTTCTTTTTAAGTACGGCCTAGAGGAAATCAGTTTTGGGCCCCTCTCCACCCAGCTCTGTGATTCTCTGATTATGGATAGAGTTTTGTCCCCCAAATCTTAACAGTTAACAGTTGGATAAGTTCTTTTTATATTATTGTTATTATTATTAATGAGAGAAGGAAGGGAACTGTCCTCCAAGAAGGAAAATAGTGAGCCCCTAGTGAAGTGAGACTCTTTGGGAGGCTTCTTCTGTAATCCATTCCACTGTTGCTAAATATTCTTCTGGTACCATGGCTGCAGCAAGATCAGCTCCTTAGGACCATTATTATGATTTCAAGATGAGCTACACGAGTCTCAACAACAGCTCATATTGATGCCATACATTATAGCTTCCAAAATACTCCCAGGCTGTGTAGGATTGTGTGGTAAATGGCATATTATTCTCTTCTTCTTGTAAATTAAAGAAGAGGAAACAGAGAGGTTAAGCAAGTAAATACCAGTTAGAAAATGAACCCAGGCATTCTAACTCCCAGTTCATGCTGTCACTTACAAACAGCAACCTCAAAAATCTATCTCTACTTGAAAACACAGGAATGTAATTTATGAAAATTATATCAAATTTGAAATACACTGAGATAATTTGTTATTTAAATAAAATTTGTATTTAATCATATTATGAAGTGAATAATCCCTTTTAAAACATGAGTAATCATACATTAATTTATGTTTTTGTCAAAATCATATTGGTATGCATTGATTTTTAAAACAATGTAAAATACATTTTAGAGTTAGAAAGAACACCCAAAGCAATTTGGGACACTTTATTTTACTGATAAGGAAACTGAGATTCAGAGTGGTTAAATGAATTGATTAACATCAATTCCATTCATTTTAGTATAACAGTCACTTATGAAGTGTTTACCATGTGGCAAGCATTGATTGTGTTTAGTACTGGGAATTTAAAAAAAAATGGAAAATAAGTCTGGGTCCTGAAGGAGCTTATATTCTAGTGAATGTCATACTTCATTAGTGGTTATTGATATGTTTGGAATTAGAGCTTAGTTCTCTTGCCTACTGCGGGTCAAGTGTTTTTTTTTTTTTCTACTACCTCGCAATCTGTAATGCCATGAAAGATGCTAAAAGTCCCTTCATCCTCTCCACTCTCCCCTTTTATTTTTGGTGATTGAATATTCTCCTTCACTCTTTGGTATGAAAAGTTGAACTTGAAAAGGTCTTTAAAAATGAATATGCTATAAATTATTGAATTGCAAATGCTAGATAGAGAGAGCACATGGTATTGCTAACATTTTAAATTGCATACATACTCTCATGTTCTGTTTCCTAGGAAATGGTCACTGCTGAGTTTTATACAAGGCCTAAAACAACGTATATTTTAACATGAATAAAAGTTTAAGTGCTTAAATATTCTATTGTCACAACAAAATGAAAACCCAAAGACAGATGTGTGTGTGTGTGTGTATGTGTGTGTGTATGTGTGTGTGTGTGTGTGTGTGTGTGTGTGTTCTGATAGTGCTATAAGGGGCAGTGGCTAATTTCCATGGATTAACACATGGAAAAAAAATTTAGTTTTAAGTGACATTAACCCAAATATATATAGTAGGTGACTACTTGTTTAATGTAGATTTCATGTCACAGAAGGTAAATAATACGTGCTTTAAAAAGGAATCTCTTTCTAAATATACTTACTCAGATGCAATTAGCAAATATATTGTTTCTATGTAGCTGTTCTATGTTTTTTTCTCTCAGAGTGAGAGAGAAGGAAAAGGAAGAAGAAATTAAAATTTTTAAGTCAACTCCATTCCAAAAGTAATCAACATAAACAGGCTGTTCAAAAGTAAATACATTTCAAAGCTACAAAATGAACTCCAAATATTATCCATAGTTCAAAATGACCATATTTTTAATTAGCTGGAGATGGAATAAAAAATGAAGGCAGAGAAAGAAGTTAGAGGAGGGGAAGGAAGAGAAACAGAAAGAAATAGAATGGGAATGATATTTGTCATCACTTTATAGGATTTGTAATAGGCGATCAGCCTTAAAAAGACTAGTCATCTACTACAGTTGTTATGCCTGCAAATGCAGTATTTGCTACCAGGGGGACAATGGCTCTTATTAATCATGATTAATTAATCTGATTAATTAATCATTAAATTAATCATTTAATCAGTAAATTACTAAGAGAAATAAGAATGACAAAAAACCAATATCTTTATTTTTTTTTTTTTGGTGAGGCAATTGGGGTTAAGTGACTTGTTTAGGGTCACACAGCTAGTAAGTATCAAGTGCCTGGTCTGAGGCCAGATTTGAACTGAGGTCCTCCTGACTCCAGTCCCAGTGCTCTATCTACTGCATGATCTACTGCCCCACCCCTTTTTCCCATTTTTCTATTAATTTAAAACTTATGAAACTGGGAGAATGCATCATTTACTGTCTCATTAATACTTTTATTTCACACACGAAGTAAAAATAAAGATTAAATATATATAACCACATAGATTTAAGTGAAATTTTTTTTCCCTTAAATTTCAACTGTTATTAATACTTATTCAATCTAACTTTGATTTTATGTCCTGGGATTAAATAAAATGTGTCTTGATTCCCTCCAGGAGACCAGTTTGATTTCTGCCTCTGTCACTTGTGACCTCTGATAAGTTACTTTGCATCGTTGACCTTCAATGTGACTCTCTGTAGTATGACTTACAACAGACTATCACAATTGGGAAGGAGCTTAGAGATCACAAAGTTAATTTTAGAGATGGGAAAACTAAGCCTGGCTATGGGAAAAATTTGATGAAGATCACATAGTAAATTAATTGCTACACTGAGTGTAGAACTCAACTTCCCTGACTCCTGATCCAAGTCTTTTCTTTCTCCCATCCTTTGACATCCTGGTTCTAATAAAGTATTCTACTATAATTTTATCATCCTCTCTATCTCTGTTCCTACTGATTTGTTCCCAAAAACTCTCTACCCCCCTTCCCCTTTTATAAGAATATCTGGCTTCTTTTAATAATGCTTTGATTAGTTAATGGAGGTAAGCTACTTGCTTTACAAGACAGTAGAGAGGAAAACACTTTGTGAACTGTTATTTAAATGTGAGTTTAATTATTCCTACACTCTTTTGAATCCTTCCAGGCAGTATTTGTTCTGAAGATACTTGATGGTCTAGGGCAACTGATCAATGGCATTGCTTCAGTGCTGGGGAAAAGATTGCTAGTTCACCCTATTCCCCCTTCTTCAGGCATCAGATACCTCTAATTGGCCAGTCAACCTAACCATTCTACTCAGAACATTATCTGTTCATGCTTTAATATCCAGTATTTTTTCACCTGCCTCAATGAGTGAACCTCTACTCCACACACAGATTTGCCTTTGCTTCAAGCCCCTGCATGTTTCTGTCATGTTCCCTGGAGGAGAGGAACAGAAATGAAACCTTAATAATAGCTAGTATTTAAAAAGGCTTCAAGAATTGCAAAACATTTTACATACATTATTTCATTTTATTTTCATTGTAAATCTGCAAGGTGAATGTTAGAAGTATCATTATCTCTATTTTACAAACGAGGAAACAAAGATTAAGTGAAAATAATCAACTTTAACATAATTATAAAATTAGGAAGTGTACAAGTTGAGGTTCAAATACAGTTCTTCCTTCATTGAAAGTTCAGGACTCTCAACTACATCACATTTTATGATGTACTGAATTTACACATTTCAGAATTTTTCCATAATATCAGTCTCCTTATAATCAGGAAATTATTGCTGTGACTAGCAGGCTAAATCAGGTTGAGGGTAACTGACAGAACTCGAACCCATCAGTGAGCCAGCGGGTCTTTATAAAGACTTTCTCTGGCTGAAGGGGAAGATGAGAACAATTTGTTCTAACGGCCATGAATATGCTGAAGCAGGTACTGCGGAGCACTTGTGGCTTGGTCAGGCATCAAAGATACCTCATCAAAGATCATCCACTGCATCCTAGGCCATTGCCAACTGTCTTGACTTTTGTCTTACCACTGAACTTCGCTGATACTGGAAGAGAGAGTCAGGCTGATGACTTTGTATACCACTGCCTCACTTAAATCCAATTCACTCTCAAGTCAAGGCATCTCCCCGTGATGTTGCCGATCCTCTTCAAAAAGGAAGGGTGAACAACAGCAATACTCTGTGGCAATAATTCTTGTATATACTCTCAACATGCCCTACATCTCTATCAATCAATAAATCAATCACAAAGCATTTGTTAAGCTCCTACCATGCACTCAGCTCTGTGGAAAGTAATAGGAATATAAATACAAAGAAATAATTCTGCTTTCATTGAGCTTATTCTCTAATGGTAAAGGTAAGTACATATATATATGCAGAGAAATGGACTAAATATAATTGTATATCTTTATCTATCTTTATTTCTATATCTGTCAGTCTTTCCACATCTCACAAAACAGTTACATACAAGGCAGTTTGGGAGTGAAAGCATTAGCATTTGGGGAAATCAGGGAGGACTTTATATAGAAGGTAGTGCTTGAGTTGAGTTTTGAAAGAAGATGAGAATACTTGTAGAGGTGAAGAGGGAATGAATTTCAGGTATGAGGGACAGTCAGTGCAAAGCCATAGAGAGAAGAAATATAGTATTATGTTTGCAGAACACAGTTTGACTGTATCATATAAAGGAGGGGGAGGGGTATACAATGATGCTTGAAAGATAGATTAGTTTCAGGTTATGAAGGGCTTTAAAAACTAAACTGAGGAGTTTACATTTTATCCTGGATGCAATTGTGAGTCACTATAGTGGACTGATTAGCAGAGATAAGTGGTTAGTTATATGCTTAAGAAAAAAGTCCCTTGTGAGTGGAGCTAAGATAGCAGAGTAAGGGCAGAGAGTTGTCCCCCTAACCTTTACGTAATGACTCTAAGCAAATTCTGGAGTGACAGAACCTACAAAAAGATGGAGTGAAACAATTTTCTAGCCCAAGACAACTTAGAAGGTTGGCAGGAAAGGTCTGTTGTACCAAAATAAAGGAGGAACACAGTCCAGAGCAGGCTGTGCCATCACAGACCTGGCCCCAACAAACCAGGAGCAGGCCTCAAAGTGAATGAATAAATGGCAGCAGTGGCAGTTTTCAGACCTCTCAACCCAATAATGGGATAGGACAACATCTTTACCAGTGTGTTGAGGGTGCCAGTGGTCAGGGCTGAAGCAGATAGACTGACCGATCCAGACAGATGTAAGTATATAGATATAAATGATAGAGAGCTAGGTCTTTATTTCTACCCATATATCTGTATGAAAATGTTTGTGTATATATATTTCCTTCTGAATATTAAAAAATAGGGACATAACAGACTTTTAATAAGACATTAACAAAATGACTTCCTCTAGGAGCAGGAAGAAGAAAAAATGCACTTTTTTATGTCACTGAAAGTTATACTTCAACACATGTTTGATAAATGTGACTGTGAACAGTCAACTACACTTGCCCTACTAATAGATTAAGTAGGTAGCAGCCCGTATATCATTGGATGGGCTCAGGGGAAAAAATGTCATGTTTACTTTTGGAAAATACAGCATTTGGAAAATACAGTCTGTAGCATTCAGGGAATAAATTTCAAAGGACCGTGAAAATCTTATTTGGAGTAGAGGATGATAAGTGGGCAAATGTTTACCTAAGGAGGAATAGTGACTACTTACCAGGGGAGCAATGATTAAAACAAAACAAAACAAATCAAACAAACAAAAACACTTGAAAATAGGACCCAAAACAACCAGTGGCAAAGACAAAAACATTAGTCTGGGAAAATGGATAAGCCAAAGTTGGAGGGACATAGAGCAGACTTCTTCCTTGAGTCTCCTTCTGGCTTCCTCCTTCTGATATGTAATGGACGATTCATTGGACGCCAACTAGCTCTCCCTTAGAAGATGAGCAGAATGGTTGACAAGAGTCATTTGGACATATCAGGAGAATAAAGGCCTATTTTAATTTCATGTTGTTGACTATTGTTCTGTATCATTTGCTTTGAAATTCTGGTTGACTTAGAAAATGAAACATCCATGGAAGCTTCTAAGTGGAGGAACTAAACAGATATTTACTCCAATAGTACAAGGGACTTCAGGGTAGTTGAGAAGTGTCCACAATGGGAAAGGGCCTAAGGAAGATATATCTGTATTAGGTTTTTTTTTTTTTCTGATCAAATAAAAAATATTAACCCATCAACCTTAAGAAGTACTTGGGATTTTATTAATTAGATCTAGAAAGCTCTGTTAAAGTAAACATGTTTCTTATTTAGGTATTTAAATGGATTTGTTATCTCATTGATGTGAAAAAAATCTATCAGTGCACCACAAAACTACGTGAATATGTGAATATCAAAAATGCCTTTTCATAAGTCTTCCAGAAATAATCGATACAAATCACTGGAAATCCTCTAGTTCTTGTCAGGAGATACAGTGTGGCATGAAGGCTTTCCATTCATTGTATTCAAATATGACCAAAAGACAAGATCACCTCTATCTCTGTCATGGATGTTTTTGATATGCATGTCATTGTCGATAACATATTGCAACTTACTGACGCCCACTATGAGGACTTAAAACCAAAAAAATATAAATTCAATTGACCTTTGGATTCTTTGTAATTGACTTGCCTTGAGATGCTGATATAAGGCCCTTTGGGAAAGCTCCGGGGCCAAGAAAGGGACCAGGAAGAAAGTGGCCTGGATTTGGTGCTAGATCAGGTCTTTCTAAGGTATCATCAGAGCTCTTAGGTTGGTGGTTGTATTGAGACTAACACAGGGCTTCCTGAGAAGGACCTGAGGTGAAAACAGAGGCAGATAACTAATTGGAATAGATGAAAAAAAAGCTACAATGAAAACAGTTGCAGCTTATTCACGATTGTCTGTTGTAAAGAATAACTCTATAGGATCTTTCAAATTAAATAAACATGTACTTGACTATTTAGTGACTTCAGTGCAAAGAGTGGAATAGAGAGGATGGCAGGATATATGAAGGAAATTGTTAACCAACAATTAGGAATGGATAAACAAAGACTCTAAAGGAATTTCATACTATGTCGACTTTCTTCAAGAAAAGAATCAGAAGGTGTTGAGAAAGGTTGCACAAAACAACATCATCACAAAAATAAAAATGATTTTCTTCTAACAAATAGAAATTGTTCATTAATAATATGAGCATCATTCTTGAATCTGTGTGCAGTTAGACCACTGATTTGTTAGAGGAAAGATAAAAATAATATAAATCTGAAATAAATAAAAATGAGAATGTGATATGCAATTAAAACAACTCCCTCAAATTCCATTTAAATGAGTGATTGATGATGACAAACATGATGTGGATGGAAAATAGGACATTGGAACAAACTAAAATAATTTCATGCAGAAGTTTAACTGTTACAAATCAATTGTCAGAACACAGAGACAAAAGAACCTAAAAAGTACCTCAGTCAACAAATACTTGACTAAGTTGCCAGGAAAAGAGCTATGACAGCCAAGGATAATATGAATTTAGAATGGAAACTCAGTTGTACAATCTTAGGGAAAATAATGATGACAAATAGTGATTTTCATCGCCTCAAAAAAAAAAAAAGACGTGGCAGAGGTTAAAATCGGTTTAAAGATGACAAGAGATCCTGTTAAGCAAACTTATCCTGAGGTCATTTACAAATAAAAATGGAAGGGTAGAAAACAGAAAAAAAATTGAAATGGATCTCCAAAATATTAATAGAAAACTTTATTTTTTCTTTCTACCCATCAATTAAGTAGAATCCATACATTTGGACTCTAACCTCACATTCTGAGGTACACTTACAGAATAGGTCTTTCAGATGATCAGGCATCATATACCATTTTCTTTCTCTTTTGCAATGTCTTCACAGGCCTAGAATGTACTTTCTTTAAGAAAATTCTCAGGACAGCGAGGTGGCACAGTGGATAGAGCTCTGGTCCTGAAGTCAGGACGACCTAAGTTCAAACCCAGCCTCAGATACTTGACTCCAGCTTACTTAGCTGTGTGACCCTAGGCAAGTTACTTAACCACATTACCTGGACAGAAAAAAAAAATTATCCTGATCTTCCAGATGCTATTTCAACTACCAAACAAACAGCCAAAAAACTTGCCTTGCATTTATTGTGTGTGTAGGATAGGGGGATTGTTAGTATGTTTGTATAGGTGTACCTTTTCTCTGTTAGAAGAATATAAGTTCCTTGAGGGCAGGGATAGATTTTTTTTTAATTTTTATTTTATATCTTAAGTGCCTAGTATAGTATCTGGAATATAAGAGGGTGAGATGAGATCTAGAATTATTTGGAATAGAGAATTCCTAAGGGGGGGGGATTCTTATTAATGATGTTTGATATCTCCTATGTAAATTATAGCTTTAGAGCTTTGCCTGGGGGACATTGAAAGGTTTAGTGACTTGCCTAGAGCCATACAACTAGTATATGTCAGTGGTAAAACTTGACCCAAGGAATTTTTGATTCCAAGGCTAGCTCTCTGCTTTCTATAGCATATTCTATCTTATCCAGTAGTCAATGTCAGTAAATCACTAAGCATTTTTTAACTACTTAAGTGTCTCAGGTAGTATGCTAAATTCTGGGGATATAAAGGCAAAAATGAAACAATACTTCCCTTCAAGGAGAAAATTCTTTTGGGGAGACACATTAATAAATAAGTATAAACAAAACATATACAAGGTAAGTTTTGGGGAGGGGACACTAGAATCTCTGGGATCAGAAAAGGCTTTATGTAGAAAGAAGTAATTAAATAGAGTTCTGAAAGAAACAAAAGATTCCAAAAGATGGATGTGAGGTGGGAGATCATTCCAGCCATGGGGAACATCCAGTTCAAAATGTGGAAAGAAGATAGAGATAAAGTGTCATGTGTGAGGAATAGTAACAAGGGAAGTTTTGATGACCTGAAGAGTATAGAAAGAGAGTGCTGTATAAGGTTGGAAAAGCAGCTTTGGGTCAGATTGTTAAAAAACAAAAAGCCAAAATTAAGAAGTTTATATTTAATGTTAGCTTTTGGAGATAATCAATCAGGGAAGGTACATGTTTAGACATGAACTTCAACAGCTAAGTGGAGGAAAAAAAACTGGAAAAGCACAAAACTTGGGATAGGAAGATCAATTAGATGGATGTTGCAAATAGGCCAGATGAGTGGTGATGACAGTTTGAACAAGAGTACAGTGTATAAAAATGGACAGAAGAGTTCAGGTGTGATAGATGATGTAGAGGTAGCAATAAGATTTGGCAAATGATTGGATGTGTGGGGTGAAGTAAAAGGTCAAGATCACAGCAGGATTACAAACCTGAAATATTAGAATACTGGTAGTGCCTTGAAACACATAAGGAAGTTCAGAAAAAGATGTGTGTGGGAGCTAGAAAATAATGAATTATGTTTTGGATATGTTAGTTTGAGAACTCTAGTACATCTGCTTAAAATTTCTAATGGATAGTTAAAGATGTACAACTGAGGTTCAAGAGAGAGTCTAGGATTGAGTATATTTAGAAGCCATTTGTGTAGGGATGATGAACCCATTAAAACTAATGAGTTTGCCAAGAGGAGAGAATGTAGAAGAGAATAGAAGTGTATTCAAGATAGAGCATTAAGATACCCTGAAAATGAGGGCTCATGATTTAGATGAGCAACCAGAAAAGGAAAAAGACATGAAGAAATCAGATAGGTAGGAATAAGAACTAAGAGAAAGCAGTGTCATAAAAATACAAAGAGGAAAGAGTTCATAGGAAGAGAGCATGATCAAAAGATTTCACTCAATAGCAGCAAGGTAAAGGAGGATGGAGAAAACTTCATATAATTTGGTAAATGACAGATTAGGGGAACTTTGTAGGAAACAATGCTAGTTGAGTGATAACATTGGAAGCCAGATTACAAAGAGTTGAAGCAAAAATGAGAGGAGCAGGAACGGAAGCAACAAAAGTGTAGGCAACTTTGTTCTAAGAGTGTGGTTGTAAAAGGGGTAAAGGGAGATTCAAAATATAGTACACACTTAATATACACTTTTAAATTATTTTAAGTGATATTAGAAAATAAGAAATCATGAAAAAAGGTGGTAAAGAATGGCCTCATAAAACTAGTTGATCCACAAGAAAGATGGTTTGGTTACGTGGTAAAAGGAAGAGATAAATGGTGGATATTCCCTGTCTTAATTATGTGAAGAGAAAGTAAGGAAGGCTGCCAGTAGTTTAAATGGACTCACTTGATAAAATTATTAGAGAATATAAATAAGAGTAACAGTATATGGGCAGACATGGATGATTCACAATTTGCATCATGTCCATGAATATAAAAATTAATAAGGTCATGAATATATGAGTACATACGTTTTTTGTGCTGTTGTCTGCAGTATATGTGTCTTATCTCATACTAGACTGTATGCTACTTTCTCTTCTTACTCTTAACTCAGGACTATGCACACAATAGAAACATTGAAAATAATATTTTATTTTTCCCCATTACATTTAAAGACAACTTTTAACATTCATTTTTTTAAAATTTTGAGTTGCAATTTTTTCCATCCCTCCCTCACCTTTCCCCTCCTTGAGATGGTAAGCAATTTGATATAGGTTTTCCATGTGCAATCATGCAAAATGTATTTCCATCTTACTTATGTTGTCAAACAAGACACAGACTATGAAAAAAAAAACATGAAAAAATAAAGTGATACATAACATGCTTTGATCTGCATTCAGGCTGCACCAATACTTTCTTTGGAGGTTGATAATATTTTTTTTTGTGAGTCTTTCGGAACTGTCTTACATTATTGTATTGCTGAGATTAGCTAAGTCATTCACAGTTGATCATTGTACAATATAACTGTTACTATGTAAAATGTTCTCCTGGTCCTGCTCACTTCACTCGCATCAGTTCATGTAAATCTTTCCAGATTTTTCTGAAATCAATCTGCTTGTCATTTCTTATAACATAACAGTATTCCATCACAATCATATACCTTAACTTGTTCACTCATTCCCCAATTGATGGGCATCTCCTCAATCTCTAATTTTTTGACCCCACAAATAAAGCTGCTATAAATATTTTTGTACAAATAGGTCCCACCTCTTCCCCTTTTTTTCTCTTTAAGATACAGATCTAGTAGTGGAATTGCTGGATCAAAGGACATGCACAGTTTTATAGCCCTTTGGACACAGTCCCAAATTGCTCTCCAGAATGGTTGGATCAATTCACAACTCCACCAATAGTGCATTAATGTCCTAATTTTCTCACATCCCCTTAAATATCTATCATTTTCCTTTTCTGTCATATTAGCCAATATGATAAGTGTGAGATGTTACCTCAGAGTTGTTTTATTTGCATTTCTCTAATCAAAAGTGATTTGGAGTATTTTTTTTCACATGACTATAAATAGTTTTGATTTCTTCACCTGAAATCTTCCTGCTTATATCCTTTGATCATTTATCAATTAGGGAATGACTTATATTCTTCTAAATTTGACTCAGTTCTCTATATATCTGAGAAATGAGGCCTTTATGAGACACATTTGCTGTAAAATTATGCCCCAGCTTTCTGCCTTCCTTCTGATCTTGGTTGCATTGGTTTTGTTTGTGCAAAACTTTTTTAATTTAATTATCTATTTTACATCTTGTAATGCTCTCTGTCGTTTGTTTGATCATAGATTCTTCCCTTCTCCATAGCTCTGACAGGTAAACTATTCATTGCTCTACTAATTTGCTTATGGTATCACCCTTTATGTATAAATCACATAACCATTTTGATTTTATCTTCATATATAGTGTATGATATTAGTCTATACCTAGTTTCTGCCAAGTGGTTTTCCTTTTATCCCCAGCAGTTTTTGTCACATAATTAGTTCTCGTCTCAAAAGCTGGGGTCACACAACAGATATGTAATAAATAGTTTTTGGTTTAAATTGAATTATTGAAATATTTCTTCAAAAACAGAATTAAAAAAAAGATAACCATAATTCTGAGAAGGCAACATAATATTATCCTTATTTCTATTATTCTATTGTCACTTTTCTCTCAGCTAAGAGACAGAGAAACATCTTCAAATGTATAAATGGCTGAAATTCAAAGTATATTGAAAAGTTGTAATAAAAAGACACTTCTAAAATAGCCATCAGCTTGTTTGGCAAAGTCTTGAAAAGTTGAAAATTATCTTGACTTTCTTTAATCTCTAGACCTTAGTAGTTTTTGACTATAATTTTTTTTAGGCAATTGGGGCTAGTAAGTGTCAAGTGTTTGGCCTGAGGCCAGATTTGAACTCAGGTCCTCCTGACTTTAGGGCCCATGCTCTATACACTGCACCATGTAGCTGCCCCCTTGACTATCATTTCTCTGACTGGAGGGTGAGGGTGAGAGAATTGCTTGAGTTCAAGAATTCTGAATTGCATTAGGGTTAGAGTTGCTCAAGTGACCACACTAAAACCAGCACTCAAATGTTGAGCCCCCAGGAGAGGAGAGCCATCAGGCTACCTAAGGTAGGACAAATTTTTCCAGTCTAGACTCAGCAAGTCAAAAGTTCTCTACCAAGTGGTACTGGGATCAAGATTGTAAATGATCCTTGCCATTCCAACTTCAGTAAAATAGGGAGATCCAGTCTCAAAAAAAATATAGGTGACACTAAAAATAGATAAACATAACACAATTTCCTATATAAATTGTCAAATCTTTAGAAATTATACCTATGGTTTAATTTGTTGTAATTACCTCTTCTCTATTGTTGTCTCTTTTTCTTCCTCATCTTCCTCCTCCTTTTTTTCTCCTCCCCTTCCTCTTTTTCTTTTTTTCTTTTTTCTTCTTTTTCTTCTTCTGTCTGAGACATCTTGGGAAAAGAAAGAAAATTCTTAGTAGTTTGAATAGCAATATGAGACATATCAGATGCTATATTCTTAGAGATCACCTAAAACCTACAAAAGTGAGTGGGTGTGGGTGTTCATTGCACTGAAAAGCTTATTTAAGGGGATCATTTCTCTGGCAAAATATGTTTTTTTCTGTTTTTGAGGGGGAGAAAAACTTCTTTGAAGGATAGATTTGGTATAAAAGGGACTAAAATACTGAAGGGAGAAATTGCAGCTGATAATACATATTAGAGAAGTAATTTTCCCATTATAAAAATGGATAGCAACAGAAAAAAAGAAAGAACCTATATATGGGATATAGTCTATGGCTATAAGTTTTTCTGCAGTGAAGAAATGAATTCTAAAAATGCTAAACCAGGGAAAAATATTCTGGTTTTCTGTTTTATTAGCTTTTTTTTGTTGCTACCTAATCCATTCAACATTAAGTTTCTAAATTATGGCCTTATACTCTTTTAATACCACAGAATAAAAATACATTAGAGATTTTTTACATCTCCATATCAAACTCCTAAAGTATTTGCTTAAGAAATATTTTAACGCATTGAAGTGACGAAAATGAATCCCATATGGTATGCTTAAATTTGCTAAAAACAAACTTTATTTTTCTAATCTAAGAGAACATCTGTACTTTATAACACATTTTGGTAGTGTGTAATAGTCTGTTTTTCATGCAAAATGGTTAGGCCACCATTATGCTATCTATTCTCCAATGGCAACACTGCATCTACAACTATTTTGTTTAAATTAGCTTAAAATTGATAGCTTTTTTTTGGTCCTTTTTATGTTTATGCTTAATTTTTCCCCCAATAATACTTGAAGATCAGCATGCATTAATAGCTGCAGGGCATAAAGAGGCTAGAGGAAATTAGCTGTCACCCACAGCCCATGATTCTGTGTTCTCATAAGCATAAAGGGCTCAATTGTCTTTTATGTTGACCATGCATGCAGATCATGTCGTTTTCATTAAAAAATAGACACTATGCATCTATTTCACAACTGTTGATGGAGATGTTTGAATTAATATGCTTTTAAACCTTGCACAGAAACTTCATTTTTGCACTAATCAAATGAGGGAATTATTGTGAGATGTGTGAGAATTAAAGTGCTGTTTTAACTAATTAAGCTTTTGCAGCTAATTTTATTTTAGATAATTGCACTTCCATTTTGATAAATCTTTTTTTAATTAGAAAAAAATTATGCATTCAAACAGAATAAAAGATATTTATTTTAAGGAACATTTTTCATTACATTATTTTGTTGTTGTTAACAGTCTGATAGCTTTAAGGGGCAGCTGATGTGACATCATTGGAAAGCATTAATACTTTCTTAAAATCTCAATTCCAAAGTGACTTAAAGAGTCCAGTACATGAAATGGACTTCTTTAAGTTGTCTTGTTAGGACATTGTTAACATATCTATGTCTATATTTCTCCTAATAGTATTGAATAGCATCATGTAAGCTATCTTTACAATAAAATATATTCTAATGATAATGTCCCTTTGCTTTGTGCTGTTTTCCCCTCCAATTTTCCCCTACTCAGACACTGATGACTTTGCTAGTAGTTGGTTCTTTGGAAAGGGCTTGTCCAGATTATTATGCCATTTCTCATGTGCCTGTCTAAATGATGTGGTTTGCACCTTTGCCCATGACATCCTTGAATGAACACTTTTTCCATAGCACAAATATACAGCAAGAACCCCAGGAAATGATGTTGATCTCTTGGATTTAGAGCTCATTGTTCTCCTCATATTTGATGCTCTTTTTATGTTATTTAAATGTCATTGAAATCAGTGCTGCTAAATTTGGAGAGGCATGCCAACATGGAGAGGTATGCCAGGGATCTTAAGTGATTAGGTCCTTCAGTTTTCTCTGATAATGTTATTACACCCAGCCATGTGTTGTTGTATTCATTTAGGAAATAATGAAATTGCTTATATATCTCCATTTGAGTGGGAAGGGAAATGAAATTATATATTTATGTACACACATATATGTATACACACATATGAATGTATAGAGAGATATAAATCTATCAACTTTTCCTCAGTTGTTTTCATTTCTAAGGTATGTGTGAGTCATGGCACTGACTTTAATGATTTTATTGACACCCATTGTGGAATCCTGCAACATGTTTCTTTCCATGCTTAACACTCTAGCAGATTGCATGATTCCTTTTTCATTGATTAAAAACGGCCCTATCTTGCCCAGCCCACTCCTTATATTGTCAGGTGATGTTTAAAAGCAATGAGTAATCAATCTATATATCACAATTCACATAATATGAGAAAAAATTATTTTTGAGGGCAAAATATATTCTAACTTGGCAGCCCCTTTAGTAGTTAGGATCCCAAAGTAACATCTCTATCTTTACCAGAACTGTCAGAAATAGGGGGCAACTTTCATTCAAGAACAATATAGTCACTAGATAATCAAAGGAACCAACTATATGGCATTTTTATTTCTGTCCCAGAATGGATGTGTGTGTTTCTGTGTGTGTCTGAATTATAAAATATAACAGGGCTCTATCATTGCATTTGGCTTCATGGGAGTCCAGGTAATAGTAGAAATGTGAAATACTCAAAAAGTATCAGTAATTTCCCCAAATTGAATGTTCTCTTCAATGATGATAATCCATACATACCAACCTATTTTGTGTGATGAATGTCTTCCCTTAAGTTTGACAGAGGGGTCGGCTCAGTATGCAGGAGACCTTCTTTGATTTCTCTTGACACTGGGAGGAGACTAGTGAAGTACATAAGGTATTGGTAACTTATTTCTGGCTCATGGCTTTGTCAACCCAAAAGCATAATGCCCCCAGGTTAATGTATTTACATTGTGCTTGAATAGCAACCATCAAGATTCCACATGCCTTTGAAACTTAAATCTGTTTTATATTATAGATTACAAGGCTAAAAGTGCACATTTGAAATATTAGGTATCATTAGGATAATTATGAGATCACTATGTAAATCAAGCCAGATGACATATTTCACAGTCTCTGCATGACAGGAGAGGGGAAAATGCATACCTAGAACAATTTTCCAGGGGGAGGAAGTTCATACTTCTGAATGTCTTCCTTTTCCTCTTGGGATTCACCTCTTAAATCTTTCTGAAATATATAGGCCACCTTTCCCTATTTCATAATGCAATTACAAACACATTTATAGGTGTTGGATAGAAATAGTTACTTAGGGACTTACTTAGTTAACTCTAGTGCTGAGCCAAAAAACTCAGGGCTCCCAAGCTCTGCAGGTTCAGCACATCATCTCATGGAATAATTTGCAATGAATAATTTCCCCTTTTCTTTGGTAGATGCCTGCTTCTAAAGACTCTACAATGGGAATTCATTCACTTGACAAGACACTCAAGTTGTTAAGAAAAATCTGAAAACATGCACCAATTAAACATATTTATATTCATACATACAGCATAATAGAGAAAAGAAGCTAACAAAAAATAGACAAACAAACTAACAGACAAAAAAAAAAAACAACCATCCCATCAGAATAAAAGAACTGCTGCTTACAGGAGGGTTATAAGTAAATATGCAACATTTTACAAAATGCTTATTAAATGAAAATTCATTGAGCATATCCCAAGAACAAGACAGAAAGCCATGTGTAGATAGATGGATCTCTTGGGAATAGAAATAAACTTAGAGAAGAGATACACTGATTTAGACTTAATCCTGAGTGCTGTCTTGGGGTAGCAAGCATTGAAAAGTATATGAAATTCTGCCGCCCCATCAGTCTCATGAGGTACAAACAAACTAAAGCAAGCTATCTAGCATGGTCATTTAAATGACCTTCAAAAAACAGGCTCTACCAAAGAATAAAAACAAATTCAAGCCCAAAGTATTTCAGAGTAGTTCACATGAACATATTATATCAATCAATGTTTGAAATAAAAGAAAATAAATCATTGTATGCCCATTAAAAGTACTTTTCTACAATGCAGAAAAAATATACTTTTAATACCAATATTTCCTCTTATGCTGAGTCATGCCAAGATAGCACAGTTATTTACCAAGCTGACCTTATTGTCAAAGAGAAATCCTTCTTTCAAAAATTAATTACAATCACAGTCTTATAAATGAATCCTCCAATGGATTAAATTAGCAATTTACTGCTCAAATTGCAGGTGGAAAATAATAGAAGTATTAGATTTTTAAGAAGAAAAAATCTTCAAAAAAGAACTTTGAATCTGTATGGCATATTCTCTCTTACTGTAAAATCTGGCTTTGTCTCAGCATGGTTGATGGCCTGCAGATATTGAATTTGGATGAGGGGCTCATGCATATTTACTTCTCCCTGTTTCTGAACTGGCTTGTAGATATGTGTCATTCATGGGCAAAGAAAGTTAGTTTTAAAGATTTTCCAAAGTTCAAAAAACCTGGGCAATGTAGCTGTTATATGTACCCCAAGATATGGTTTTTTTTAGCTGCTTCAGAGTTAAAAGAAAACAAACAAACAAACAAACAAAAAACAAACAAAAAAAACAACTCTGAAGTACTTTTGGCTGTCTCCTGTCAAATGGTTTCCCCTGAACTCCTCCCAGACCTTCTTCCCTTCCTCTACTCACTGGGAAATTGGAATTCATGCCTGGAACCATATTGGGCTTTGAGAGATCAGGTTTGGCTTTAGTTTGCTGACTTCTAAGTTTCCACAGCATTTCTGAGACATGTCATGCCATGTCTTCACACACTTCCACCCCTGTCTTTATAACTGTTCTTTGCCCCCATTAGAATGTAAACTCCATGAGGGCAAGAGCTGTAATCTCACTTGCTTTCATTTTTATCACAGCACTTTTTACTGTGACCAGAACATAGGAAGTGTTTTCTCTCTCTCTCTCTCTGTCTCTCTCTGTCTCTGTCTCTCTGTCTCTTTCATCTCTTGTTCTCTTTCCCCTTTCTCTTTTCCCCCACCCTCTGAAATTATCTATCCCACCCAAAACAATATTCCTGGAAAATGGTCATTTGGTTTCTTCTTCAAGATAACCAATGATGGGAACTCTACAGCCTTTGGAGGCAGGAAATTTCAAGTCTGAATATCTTTAATTTTTAAGAAGTTCTTAGATTGACCTATAATCTGACTCTTTGCAAAATGAATTTAATCTTTCAATAAGGGAATGTTTTATTTTTTTCTCTGACTATACCAAATTATAAGTACTTCATGAATTTTTATGATTTCGATGAAATTTTACTAATTGCAACTTCCACCCATTGTTCTTCATTCTGGAACTAAGGAGAGTAAGGTGATATCTTTTTTCATCTGTCCTTCACATACTTAAAGATAGTCACTGTATCCTTACTAGGTCTTTTCCAAGGTAAACATTTCCAGTTTCATCAACAAGTTGCCATGTGGTCTGGGTTTTAGTTCCCTCATCATCCTGTCCTTCTTCCTCATGTTGTGCTTTAGCTTCCTCTGCCCTTCCTAAAAATGATAATCCCAGAAATGAACACAATATTTCAAATATGCTTTGTTCTGAATATTCATGTCGGGCCTACTGCCTCCTTTTTTCTAGAATTGTATTAGGGCTTTTGGCTCACTCTGGTTCAATAGGAATGCATTCCTATGACTGGGGGTAGAAATAGCTACAGCTAAGGATAACAATTCCTAGGTTCTGGTCCATCACTCATTTATTCACATCTATCTCATTAAAGTCTAGATGAACATTAAGAATATGGATATTAGAGATTAATATGTATCTGATTTGGAAAGTATTTTAATTCAAATAGAATAATAGATATAAAACTATAAGGTACCTAAGAGGTTATTTATTCCAACTGCCACATTTTACAGATGAGAATGCTGAAGCAAAGATAGGTTACATGATTTCTCCAAACTCTGACTCTAGATCCAGTGCTCTTTCTACTATACTACATTTAATTTGTCTGTTTCAAAAGTATAATGAAAATAAAAGTACACATTACATTCACTTAAAAATCTGGGTCTGATGGGAGAGTGTTGGGCTAATAATAGTTAGCTAAATGGTGAAGTGGGTAAGAACATTGAAACCTGGAATTAAAAAGACCTGAGTTTCAATACTATCTCAAAGACTAAGAAGCTGTGTTATCTTGGACAAGAAGTTAAACTCTCAGCCTCAGTTTCCTCCTCTGTAAAACAGGGATGATAATAGCACCTAACTCACAGAGTTCTTGAGGATCAAATGAGATAATACATTTTGTTCTTTGCAAACCTTAAAATGTTGTATAAATGTTAGCTATTATTACACATCATTAATACTAATTCACATTGAAATTAAATTTAAGGTTTTTAAAGTACTTTCCTTATAATAGCCCAATGAGTTGTTATATTCAAGTACTCAAATGGACCTGTGGGTCAGTTTGGATCTTCTTCCCAATGTTACAAATCTCTAATCATCCATGTATCCACATCACATGTGATTCTTATCCATGTCTTCCTATATATTCACCATAGTTGGTACATTCAATGTGTTTGAGACATTCCTCAATTTCTCCTATCACTCCAAAGATACCAGTGAAACACTTGAACTGTACATCCTCAGCAATATAACAATCCAAGACCTTCCCAAAGGACTAATGGCAAAATATACTATCTGCCTACAGAGAAAGAACTGATATTGACTGAATAGAGATTAAAGCATGTTATTCATTTCTTTCCTTCATTTTCTTTCTTAATTTTTTTTCTTTTATTTGAATCTTCTTTCTTTCATCTTTTCTTTTATTTGAATCTTCTTGTATGAAATGACTAATATGGAAATGTTTTACATAATTGCACATGTATAGCCTATATATGATTGCTTACTGTCTAAAGGAGGGAGTAAGGGTGGGAGGTATAGTATCTGGAACTCAAAACTTTAAATCAAAATGTTTTAAAAAGAGTCCTTGATGTCTAGTGACTTGTAAGTTCAACGGGGAGATTGAACTTTCACACATAAAACAATAAGAAAAAATGTTGACATGTGATAAAGAGTTAATGTATGTCAGACAATACTGTCTACCAGAATTTCAGGGAAAGGAACATTTAAAGCAAGATAGATTGATCAGGAAAGTTTTAAAAAGAGGCATAGATTCATGTGAATCTTAAAGGATAGAAATATGGAAAGGAGAAAAAATATACTGAGGGATGTTAAAGAGACAGTATAAGTAAATGAATAATGTAGAAAGGAATATTATTGAAGGGGGGTGGTACAGCACAAAAATTAGCTTGAGGTGAGAGAAAGATTTCCTCTGGAAGTATACTATGTCTGACCTTAAATGCCAAAAAAAGAATTTGGACTCTATCCAGTGACCAACAGGAAGACATGTGGAACAAAAGCAAGCCTAAAGCATGGAACAGGTGTGCTGTACTGGTCAGTAATACCTCTGGGTCAACATTAGCATTGGCCCTTTCTTCTTCCTTCAGAGGAAGGTGGTAATACTCACTCAAGCACTTCCTGCAAACCTCTACAAGCTTACAATATGAGATGAGTGATATGAGTTCTGTAGTTTTAGGAAGATAAATTTATGAATATTGTGCTAGAAAAAGTAAAGGGAGAAGATGATAGATCCAGGAAGAGAGGCCAATGCAATAATCAAAATTGTAACCCTGAACAAAAAGATATCTCCTAGAGCTTAAAAAGCATTAAGTGCTTATCATGTGTCTAATTCTATACAAATAGTTACAGGTGATATAAGAAGCATAAATATGGTACTTGCCCACAAAAAATTTGAAATCTAGCTGAACAGCTCTTGAAAAATTTCTGCAGAGTGTTGTAGATATAACTGCTATAGATAACTGCCTGAAATAAGAAGCTGTTGAATAATTGTTGACCTATATTGGTAGTTTTTCACTGAGTTATCTGCTCCAAAAAATCTATTCAACATCCTGACCAAATATGTGATATACAAATAAATACATGTGTATATATGATTATATATGTATATATGAATATATCTGTTCTGTATCTTTATATTTACTAGGTCAATTTACAAAAATTTAGATGTTCAAACTGGTAAATAATCTTGGATATATTTCTGTTCACAGAATGCCTAGAAGATCTCTGATATAGTCAATCTTCAAACATTTATTAAGCACTCATTGTGTGCCACACACTTTGCTATGTGCTAGGTATGCACAATCATAAGTGTCAAGCAACTAACATTCTGATGGAATGAATGACATATGAAAGATTGTATATACAAAATATATGCAGTGCCAAAGGGAGATAATCTCAGATGGAAGACAGTGACTGGTGGTGGTAGGGAGAGAATAGGAAGCCAGGAAAGGCATCCTGAGGGAGGGAGGATTTGAGATGCATTGTGGAGGAATTCAGGAAAATCACACTGAAGTGCAGGAAGCAGACAGTCATCCAAGTAGAGGTAGTTGTGCATGAGGAACTCCAAGTAGGTCAATGTCACTGGATGGTATAATAGATGGAGAAGAGAAAATTGTTAAAAAACAGGAAAAGTTAGAAGAGGCCAGGTTGTAAAAGCCCAAACAGAGGATTTTATATTTATTTTATATTTGATTTTGAAAATAATAGAGAGCCACTGTATTTTATTAAGTTGTGGTAGGGAAGGATGATGTCACCAAACATGTGTTTTAAAAAGAATCACTTCAGTAGATAAGATTGGAGGATGATATGGAATGAGGAAAATCTGTAATAGTCTAGGCATGTGATGATAAAAGCTCATGCAAGGTAGTAGCTGTGTGAATTGATAAAAGGGAATGTGAAAGAGCCCTGTTGTGAAGGTATAAACTGTAAGATTTGGCAACAGATTTCATATGTTCAGTGAATACAAAAGAGCAGTTGAGGATAACACTGAGATTGTGAGCCTGGATGACTTGGAGGATGGTAATATCCTCAAAATTAATAGAGAAATTGGGGAAAAGGAATGATTTGAGAGTTCTGGTGACTTGAAGTTCTGAACATGGTGAGTTTGAGATAGCTACAGGAAATCTTGATTTAGATATCCAAGAGGCAGAAGGTGATGTAAGAATGGAGCTCAGAAAATAGATCAGAGGTGCATATGTGATTCTGGTAATCATAGGCATAAATTGAAGCCATGTGAGCTAATGAGATCATCTAATGAAATAATAGAGAGAGAGAAGAGGAGGAGATCCAAGACAGAGCCTTGGACAATGCCAATATTTAGAGACCATAAACTATGTAACAAAGAAAAAAGGAAAATGAAGAAAAAAACTCAGATGTGGACAAAAACCAGGAGAGAACATTGTGTGTGAGGAAAACCAGGAGAGAACATTATCCTGTGTATGCAGGAGTAGAGGATACCGAGAGTTTCAAAGACTCAAGAAAGGTAAAAAAAGGATGAAAATGGAGGGAAAAAATTATTGGATTTGTCAAGAGATGATTGTTGGCTTTGGAGACAGTGATTTTAGTTTAATGATGAGGTTGATATCAAGATTTCAAAGCAGGTAAAGACATCTAATGTTCCTAATGTTGATTTTTTTTTAAGTCTAGTTTAAAGGGAGTGGAGAAATAAAAGATTATAGCTCCAGGGATAGTAAGATCAAGTGAAGTCATGATAGTGTTGGTAGGTAGCAGGGAATGAATCAGTAGTCAGGGAGATATTGAAGTTTAGAGAGAATGGGCAGAAGAAAGGTGGAAATTTGTTGGAGAAGATTGGAAGGGATGGGGTTAGGGGTACATATAGAGATATTTTGCCTTGGAAAAGAGAAAACAATGTCTTCCTAAGGGGAAGTGGTAAAGGATAAGAGAGTGAAGGAAGTTGGACAGAGAATCAAGAACTCTTGTTAACAGGTATCAATTTTTTTTCAGTAAAGGATAAATCAAGGTCCTCAGGTAAGGGTATGGAGAATAATGCTTTAGGAAGCTGCTGGAAAGATGAAAAAGATTGCAATGGTAGCTCTAGGAAGCGGAAAAAGAAATCTATCTGGTTTAGATTATGTTACACAATGTAGGCATGTACCCAATCACAATGGTTCTCTACCATCGAGGAATCCACCTTATAATGGGGGAGGCAACATGCAAAACACAAAGTACCTACAAGATATACACAGAGTAAATGAAATCTCATCTCAGAGGGCTGATATTAAGCAGTGGTGGAGTGGAGATTGGGGTGAGGAGGAAAACTGGGAAAATCCTTTTGCACAAGGCAGAATTTGAGCTGAGCCTTGAGGGAAGCTAGTAAAATCCTGGTATTATTCTATTCCCTGGTATGGGGAACCTGTGGCCTCAAGGCCACATGCAACCTTTTAGGTCCTTGAGTGAGGTCTGTTGACTGAGTCCAATTTTTACAGAACAAATCCTTTTATGAAAGAGATTTGTTCTGTGAAATGGATTCAGTAAAAGGGCTGCACTTGAGGACCTAGAGGGCCACTTGTGGCCTCAAGGCCCCAGGTTTCTGACACCTGTTCTGTACCATTATTTTATTCCATGCTTCATTCATTCATATAAAAATACATATTGAATACCTACTATAAAGAGGACAAAATAGCATTCAAGATTTCATAGAAGAATTAAAGGTAGTGGTGGATGGGTGGGGAGAGCCTCCAAAATGGGATTTTCCATTAAAAAAAATTCCATAGGCAGCAAAATTAAAAATCTGTACAATCTTTGAAGAGCATTTTCTCTTTCATGAAAGGCTAAATTGGATGTGACTTTTTCTCTCATTGTGATAAAAGTACACACACACACACACACACAGACAGACAAACATATCATATACCTTCTCAGATTTATTTTTCTATCACATTATTCTCCATATATGTGAATTTTACATAGACAAATTCTTTTTCACTGCCATTTGAGACAGATATTGTTGTTTGGGCCAGTCTACTTGTGAAGGATTCTTTTTATAATAATATTTACCTTTCCCACATTAGATTCTTACCATTTCAAATGACCTTCAGTTTCAGAATGATTGAGTCATGCTCAGTATAGAATTTGAAATACCCTAATGTGAGCATTTCTACTCCACTTGTACATATTTGTGGTTAGTAAAATGTGGAATTGTTTTTATCAAACCAAAATATCTTAGAGCTCATATTCTCCATGTGTCTGCTTAGAGGTTACATGAAACCACAAAGATTTTAGCATTGATGGTGAGCTTCTTATTTGGCAATGGACTAAGAGCTTAAGAAATATATCTGAAAAGTATTTGTTCTTTCAATCATTCATAATATATAATTAACAAATAAATCACAGAAAAATCTTTTATAAATTAACATGACAACACTGCAAGTATTTGAAGACAATTATTCTTCCCCTCCCCATCTTTTTTTTAATTTAAAACTTCTCCTTAAGTGCCTAATTTTGGAAACTAATATTTTTGAAAGAATGCTGGTCAAAGAAGAGATATCTATTGAGTGCCTTTTGGATGAAAAGAGAAAAATACCAAGATTTGACAGGTTCAAAAATCAACCACACAGAGGATAGTAAAAGGATTAATGGTCATCAATATAGAATAATAGAAAAGAAAAAAGAGAGTATGAAAAGTAGAATGAGAAAGATAAAAATAAAGAGTATTTCAATAAATTAAAATAGCCAAAGGTAAATTAGATTTTAAGCTTATTACATGTTAATTAGATATCAGAACTCTTCTTCTTTTATATATACTAAGTCCAAAAAAATGCCTACTACTTTGTAAACTTCAAGAATATAGAATGAGAAGAGATAGAATTAAAATTTATGAAATTATGAATAGTATGGATAATTTGCACTAAGATTAGTTCACTAAAATGTTTAGTACAAATAACTTAATATTCCCTACCTTATATTTGGGAAATTTATTTATTTAATCCAAATATATGACATTACATTTTTAAATCTGCATAAAACATGCAAGAGTTATGTATAACAAGACATTTCATCATATAAAAAGGTAAGTGGATGATTTTGGCAGGTGGTGGAATTTTCATGTGTGAAGGAAATGAAATTTGGACTGGGGGAAGAGAAGGGGCTTGGTACGAGGGAGTAGTTATCATAACCTTCCTGCTAGCTACTTAAGGAAGACTTTCATGAGGAGTTGTAACTTAATGTGCCAATCTTTTCAATAGCTTATATTTTCCTTAAAAAGTGAAGTCCATTTCATTAATGTTGTCTTCATTCTATATCATCATCATCATCATCATCATCATCATCATCATCATCATCTACTTTGATTCTTTGATGAATTGATAGCAGCAATGGTATAGAACTCCTTCTTCTGGTTCAGCTTGCAACTCCTCTTTGTCTTTCATCTTCTTTAATTCTTCTTAAAGGCATTCCATAAATGCTTCTTAGAGCCTCTATCCAATTCATTGGAAGATTTTGTCTAATTTTTTAAACTATTATTTTATATCAGTACAAACTCCAGTTTTCCAGAAATTATCTTTTCTTCTCACCTTAACCTTCTGGGAAACCTTCCCTTTTCTCCCTTTGGTGAGTTCCTCCTGGAGCCTCCATTTTGTGAAGGGGAATAGGCTTGCCTTCATTCTAATTTTAGTCTTTTCCCTGGCTTTTGTATTTCAAAACACTTCTATTCAGGGTACATTCTCCCTTCATTTTCTTCAGCTGCCTAGTTTGTTCACTTCTCCCTTTTACAATTTAAGTTCCTTGAGGGTTCAGGTGCCTTTTTGTTTGTATTTGTGTCCCCAATGTATAACAAATATTTACTAAATGCTTGTTTCCTTCTTTCTTTTCTTCCTCCCTCCCTCCCTTCCTTCCTTCTATGTCTTTCCACTTTTTTTCTGGTCATACATTTCCTTGCTGATTTCATTTATCCTAGTTCCCATGTACAAATTTGTAACATATTACTCTGTATTTGTGATATACTCAACATATGCCTTTCCATTGTCCTCTGGTTTTTCTATAATTTTTCCTCTTTTGAGATTGTAGAAACACAGATTTGTTATTATAATCTTATTCTATATAACATTAGTTCTTAAAAGTATATAATAGCTGCTGGTACACTTAGATGTATTTTTCCATTCAACTTTTTGTTTAGATGCCATATAAACAAAATATGTCCTATGGAAAGCATTAAAAATATATTCACGTAATGATAATATAATTTCTGTTTTTTTTCTTTTGTTTGTCTTTTAAATAGATTTAGCATTTATAAACCTAGCATCTAAATCTGTCTACATAAAAAAATGGACAGGGGCAGAATGACTTTTAAACCTACCTGAGTCCATGAAGTGTGTCATTTGAAGACATTAACCCTGATGACCAAGTAAAAGTTTACTTATAACATTTATTGGGTACCACATTACCCTTGCTATTTTGTAGGAGTTTCAAAATGTTACCTAATATGCAGAGAAGGCAAGATGTCTTTGTTCTTCTCATATACTCTGAGATTCAGTGGTTGATCCCATCGAAATGCCCAGTTCAAGTAGGTCGCAGAATACCCTAAATGGGACACCATCTACATTTGTAGAATACTCAGTGTATATCCACTGTACTGGCCTTCTAGTCTTACTAACCCTACTTTTTTTCCTTTGCTTAATTACTTTAGATAATGGAGAATCCTTCTCTTCCCTCCCTACTCCCAATTGTTGGCCTTGCAATGAACTGAATAGATGAGGCACTTGGGGCAAAACTCACTGGAATTCATTCATTCGCTTCATCCCTTTTCTAAAAACATGAAAATAACTGAAAAACCACCAATAACAATATCTTTGACAAGGTTACATGACCCTGAATGCTTCACATTAGGCAGCTCTTAGTCCTTTTGTCTACAAAATTAAACAGATTAACAAAAATTTACAAAGAGAACTGATCAATTAAATAGAAATAGTGAACAGTTAAATAAGAACTTAAATACCCATTAATCAAAATACATTTATTAAGTGCCTACTAAGTTCCTACTAAGACCTTAGGTACTGGGTATACAAAGATTAAAATGAACTCATCCCTCTGCTCAATCAGCTTATAACAAGTTTAACAGTTAGAGGAGATAAGTTACACATATAAAATACATGCAAAATAAATACTGAGTAGTTTAGGGTGGCAGGCATGGGTTTGGTAGATCCTACAGACAATGGAGAGCCCATTGCTAAATTTTCAATGTGAAAAGTACATTTCAGAAATTGATAAATGCTACAAATTGGAGTTTATTTTTGTGATTGTGGTTTTTAGTTGATTTCTAGACTTGAGAAAGTAATGAAAAATATGTCAACAATACAGATTAAACTTAAAAGTATATTGTATTTTTTCCTGGGGAGCTGGTTGTTAGATATTCACAAGCACACTCCCTGGAGGTAGAGCACTAGTAGTTAGGGAGATCAGGAAAGGCTTCATATAGAAGACAGTGTTTGAGATGCATCTTCAATATATTCTAATATATGAAAAATCAATTCAACTTGCAATTGACAGGTGATAATGATTTTATATTGCTTAATTAAAGTAAGTTTTATGTGAATTTGGACACTTCTTTAAAGGTATAAGTCATTCAACTATAGATGAATTTCTTAATTTTTTTTACTTTTATTCAAACTGTTCTCAAGGTATTAATAAGTATAGAATAAGTCACATACTATTTCTCATTTATTTCAAAGATAATTTGAATAGAAGAATTAAAACTCAATGGAATATATCATTTATCCTAATGCTTAAATGCAAAGACCTTTAATATAGCTTCAAATCACTTTATTTTTTCAAATTTGCATTGGAAATTCCCCTCCCTTTGTTCTCCCTCATTTTTTTGTTAACCTTATATTTCAACTGTCTTCGGCATATTTTGTTACAGTAATGGGATCTACTTTTCACTAAGGGAAACCAAAGTTCATTGCTTCAATTATGTGTGGTCTACCTGAGTGGCTGGGCACTTTAGTATCACTGGTAATTAAGCACTGAAATATTCTAAAGCCCATCCTTGACTCCAAAGTTCCAATTTCTTCTCCTTGCCACATTGTTCTGAACCAAAGAGAGCATGGTTTGTTATTGCAACACATTGGATTACACATCACATGACCAGATCTAGCTATATACTCTTTTAGCTTTAGCAGAACTATTCTTTCCAATTTATAAGAGGAAATCCAATTCTATAAAAATCTAATTATTTCATATAGTGGACTCAGCAGGGCTCTCCCCTTCACTCCTCCCCCCTTTATTTGGCCGGGTGACGAGTGTGCTTTCTCTAGAGGTTTATACTTTTCAACCCAGCTAGCATTTCTAGAACACACAGAAAAAAAGAGGGATTTGGCAAACATCTCTTCCCATCTCCTTTCAGTAATTATAGTTAATGAAACTGTGTTTTTTCACTTGTGTGGTCTTCTGGAAAATAAGTGTTTATTTTATTCCAAAAAATGTCATTTTGGTATTTTGGTTGGTTCAACATTATCGTCTTTTTTAAAAGGGTAACAGGCAGATGTATTCCAAAAATATGTTAATAATTATGGAATTAACCAAGAAAGAGACTGCTGCTCTTTAGCATTAACATTCGTCTTTGGCTGCTTTGTTCCGTAATAACTAGGTCATCAGTTTAGGTGCTTCTGTTTAAAATGCATTTAGTATCCATATGTATTCCCTCACCTAGAGGTTTGATATTTTTAATGAGATTATATCAAGGAATGTGAGGGCTAGAGAGTAGTAACATCATTTTAGCGGGTAATTCCCAGAACTCTGATCCATCTCAGTGAGGCAATTAAGACTGCTGACTACAATAAATGATACTAAGAGATTATGGAAGTTTTTTTTTCTTTCTGCATGAATGCATAGTTTAAAAATAATTTAGCTTTATTTAACATTAAAAAAACATCTCCAGAGGGGAAAATTGTGGGATTTTCCCCCCACTTTTCATTTTTCAATTTGGCTGAATGCATGGAGTCTATTTTTCCTTATTTTATCTGGATTGCTCTAATGTGCACTCCAGTGATAAATGATTTCTTTCAGGTGTGTTACTCAAAGAGGTATGTTTTAATTGCATGTTTCCCCCTGCCTGAAAAATCACTAATTTCTATAATGCCTATTAGCATTACAGCCACTAAGATGCCTTGCTGAGGCTGCTAATAACCCAAAGTATCACTGCCATCAAAAGTGGATGTTCATTTAACCCTTTACCTCCCTCAGTGCTTATAACAGCTGGTGCCTGCAAAGACAATGGGCAGCTCTCGAAAACAAATATAGTAAAATCAAACTTTGTTGTCCTGAAGAGTTAATTCTGACAGAGAGGTGACCTTTATCCCTACATATTCATTCATTTTTTTTTTTATCAAGCCTCTCCAAAGGGACTCATCATCTGCGGAGCTCTATGCAGAGAAAAAGAAGAGCATTGTCCTTATCACCTCCTTCCAGAAAGTGGCAGAGTAATAGGACTTTGTAAGGCGAAATGAAGCCCAGTCTGATGGTTGCTGATTAAAAATTGACTCTGCCACATCAAAGAAGAGTTGAAGGTGAAAATGATGATCACTTCCCTCTCCCAGGGACCCTGCACCATTTCTTTTATTCAACCTTGAAAGGTTCTTTCTGAATAAGATAATATCCCTTGAGTCCATTCTGGCTCGGCAGCATGGAAAAATGTAGATCAGTATGCCTATTCTTCATGAAAAAAATGGGATTTTGTTAATGACATAGCACTTTAAAGTGATGGCTTGTATGCAGTAAATGCTGAGAAATTAATTATAAAATGCCTCTTAGACTACAGATCAAGTTAATTGCTAGTGTGCATGCACTAAAAAGACCACTATAAACTCTAACTGCCTTTTCTTGGTGGTTTCCACACTTGAATATAGCACATCCTACTGTCCCCCCTTTTGTTTTGTAGCTTTTATAATAGCACTGCTGTCTCAGAATGATTGTCATCTCAACAGTAACACTCTTGTATTTGAAAAAAAAAAAGAATTTTTTTAACTATATGGAAATGTGTGTTGGCCACTGTTTTAATGCTTCTTTATGTTTTGTGTTATGCATATGGAGATATAATCTTATGTGTGTCAAATTAAATAAATAGATATGCCTTCAAAACTATACATAAAGACCTAAAAATTCTGATTATACATTCAAATGCATTATATGTATGGATGTGGTTAAAATATCTGATTCTGTCTGTGAATGGAGAATTCTACAGAAGTATGCATATATTTTTTATACAAATATATAATGTGAACCTACATAACACATCAAAGATACCTGGATTAGGAGGAAATATTTTATGTTTTGTGTTGCTTGAAAATAGATTGGGATTGGTGTAAAATCTGGAAGGAACTGGGATTTAGGGAAGGTTCTTGACATAGTAATATTTTAAAATTTTCCTATCATACCCTAGTGGGTTAGGAGAGTAGCACAAACATTTTTTCAAGCAAACCCCTGCTTTTCTTCTTCAAGTCCCTCTTCTCTCCACTGGACTCACTTAGTATGCAGCGTTCCAAAATCCAATGTGATCCATATTGAAATTGCATGTCAAGATTTTCTAGAAAGATCTATGAAATAACTAAATACAAAAGAGCAAGTGAATTAAATGGAAACCATGCATCTAAATACATCAAATTATACTTTGAAAGATCAACTGGTGAATAATTTTCCTGGTCATAAAAATGGGTCATTGCTTAGCTAACTACTATAATTCTATAGAATATAGGTCACATATTTCTAAGTGCATGGGAATTTCATTTTTAGCTATTACACAAAAGTTGCATATTTGTGAACACTCAAATGAAATGTGCCCTATTATAAGGAAGGCTTTTTAGTCCAACACAAATTAACAGGGAACCATTGTTGCATTTCTGACATAATTACAAAAGTTACACATAAGTTTTTTTTTTCCATTCACAATAATAATGGACATTAAAATCATCACTTTCAATGGAAGCAGTTATAATAAACAAGTGATTATATCAAAACAATGGAAGTATCATAGTAATGACATCAAAACAGTGAGGATAATAATACTGTTTTCCCTGCATTGGTGTCATCTACTTTGGTGTGCTTATGTTTGGAAGAAAATACTTTATCAAATCAATTTATCCTTAGCACATTTGTTTTGAATCAGGTTTCATATTCATGTGCATATTCATTTTCAGCAAATCTAAAAAACAAAAAACAAAATAAAACAAAAACATCACCCATAGAATTGCATAACTTAGTACATGGTGTTAGAGGAACAAAATTAAAACTTAAATTTCACTTTCTTTTAATGAGTTTGATTGTATCCTAATATATTATATGATAGAAATAGGTCTAAGAATGCAATCCCCAAATCTAAAGTTTAATTGATATATATTCCCAGTCAAACAACATCAAGTATAATGACATTTAACTTTAGTATGTTGGTCTACATTTATGTAAAAAAAAGGCTGATGTAAGATTAAACACTTTTGCATCATTTCAGAAAACCTTACAAAATGAATCCTTATTAAAAAATACGCTTAAATTCCATACTGATGCATCCTAAGCTTAAGATTTGGAGACACATCCTCATTCCAACTTTGACTCTACTTTCTTTTTTTTTTTGCCCATTTCTAAATTTTTTAATTAATTTATTTTGATTTATCAACAATCACTTCCATATGATTTGGAGTTTCAAATTCTTCTCACCCTTCCTCCCCACCACCCTCCCCAAGATGGCACACAATCTGATCTAGGCTATACTTATACATTCCTATTAAACATATTTTTATATTAGTGATGTTGTAAGTAAGAATTAGAACCAATACGAGGAACCACCAGAAAGAAAAAACAGAACTCAACAGAAGGAAAAATAAATAGCAAATAGTATGCTTCGATCTGCATTCAAACTCCATAGTTCTTTCTTTGGATGTGGATAATATTTTCCATCACGTTGACTCTACTTTCATCGAGATGAGTGTGATACATTGGTCTGGGTGTCAGAAAGTGTACATCTAAGTGCTCATTCCAATAATTAGTCATTTTATGGTTGTGGTTAAGTGATAACTTCCCTAGGACTCAGTTGCCTCCTTTATAAAATATGTATATTCATATTGGACTAATTACCTCTCAGGTTTGTTGTGAAAAAAGTTCTTTGTAAACCATAAATATGAGTATGGTTATCATTTAGTCTTTCAAAGAATATTTATTAAGTGCTTACTATATGCACTGGACCAGGCAGTGAGGGAGAAGGAAAAGCTAGAGTGTGTACACAGATTGGTATAACATGAATTAAAAGGATTAAGATGCTAGAAATCATAAGCAGCAACTTGTCATGGCTGGGAATTAATCAATCAATAAACATTTACTAAGCATCTACTATGAACCAGATACTGTGCTAAGTGTTGTGGATACAAAGAAACAATCCTTCAGGGAGCTTACAATCCAATGAGGGAAAAACATAAACAAATATATACAAAGCAAGTTGTATAAGGGTCAATAGAAAATAATTAAGAGAGGGAAGGTACTGGAATTAAGAGGGGTTGGGGAAATCTTCCTGTGGAAGGTGAGATTTTAGTTAGGACTTAAAGGAAGCTAGGGTGGTGAGTAGTTGAAGTGGAGGAAGGAGAGTGTTCTAAGCAAGAGAGACAGCCAGAGAAAATGTTCAAAGGCAAGAAATGGAATATCTTGTTTATGGAATAGCTAGGGGGCCTGTGTCACTGGATAAAAGAAAGCAGAAAAGGTGTAAGAAGACTGGAAACATAAGAGAGTAATAAATTATAAAAGGTTTTGAATGTCAGAGTAGTTTGCATTTGTTCCTGGAGGAAATAGGAAGCCACTGTGGTTTATCGAGTGTGGGTATATGTGTGACATGATCAGATTTACGCTTTAGAAAGATCACTTCACTGGTTGAATTGAGAATATTTGGAGGAGAGAGAGACTTAAGGAAGGCAGACCCACCAACAGGTTATTGTAATAATCCAGATATGAGGTGATGAGAGCATGCATCCAGGTGTTGGCAGGGGAAACAAGATGACAGAGTAAACACTACCCAGCTCTCCCAGCATTCCCCTCTAAATGACTTTAAAATAATGCCTAACAGGACAGAAAGGGGAGTATTCAAGTGCTGTTGTAAAGGTGAAATCAACAAGCCTTGGCAACTTGTATATGGAGTGTGGGGTAAGGGGAGAGATAGTAAGGAATCAGGAGAACTCCTATGTTGCAAACATGAAGGACTGGAAGTATGATGTTGCCTTCTACACTAAAAGGAAATGTAGAAGGTGAGAATGGTTTCTGGAAAAAGATAATGAGTTCTATTATGGGCGTACTGAGGTTATAATGTGTACTGGACATCTAGTTTGAAGTATCTGAAAGACAGTTGGACATGTGATATTAGAAGTCAGCATAGATTGGGATAAGATAGGTAGATTTGAGAATCATTAACAAAGAGATGGTAATTAAATTCATGGGAGCTGATGAGATGACCAAGGGAAGTAGTACTGAAGGAGAAAATAAGAGAGTCCAAGACAGAATCCTGAAGGACACTTATGGTTAGAGTATAGGATGTGGAGGAAGATCAGTCAAAGGAGACAAAGAAGGAGTGGCCAAATAGGTAGGAGAAAGACCAGGAGAGGCTGGTGTCCCAAAAATCTGTAGAGAAGAAAGTCTCTAGGAGGAGAAAGTGATTAATAATGTCAAGGGCTATAGAGAGGTGAGGATTCATTGGATTCAGCAAGCAAAAAAAAACTTTAGTAATTTTGAAGAGAGCAGTTTTGATGGAATGATAACATCAGAAGCCAGATTGCAAGGGGTAAGATGAAAATGAGGGAGAAAGTGGAGGTAACTACTGTATATGGCCTTTTTGCGGAATTTATCTGCAAAGGTAGAAGAGATAAAGGAGGATAATTTTCTGGAATGGATGGATCAAGTTAGAGATTTACCAGGACAAAGAGGCATGGACATATTTATAGAAAATAGGAAATGGGCCTATAGAGAAGGAGAGATTGAAAATCAGTGAAAGGATGGGAATGACGGAGGGTGAAATTTGTTGCAGGAGATGGAAGAGAATGAAATCACTTGAAAAACTAGAGAAGATAGCCATGGGAAGGAGTAAAATCACTTCGTTACATGAGATAGGGATAAAGGAGAAAGTGATACTAAGGATACAGGTATGGGGAGCCAAGATGGTGGTGTAGAGGAAACATTATAGCACAGATCTCCAAACAACTTTAAAATTATGCCTCAAACCGAATTCTGGAGTTACACAGTAAACAAATAATTGGTGTGAGGAATTTTTCCAGCCTAAGAGAACTTGGGAGGTTGCAAGTTTGTGATATGGGGTGGTGCAAACCCAAGGGCAGGCATCAGCAATAACACTCATGGTCCATGGAAGCAGTACTGACTGCATCAGCACCTTCATGAGATCTTAGCCCAGAGATGAGAAGGTAATTTGGTCACAAAGAGATTCCATTGTCCATATGCAGTTTTGGGTAGCAGTTCTAGAGTGGAAAGGAAAGTTTTTGGTCAAAAGGTAGCAGGGGCCCTGAGAAGAGCTCTTGTGGATGAAAGGTATCAGGAGTTCTATCTGGATAAATGTCAGATTATAGTGCAGGAGAGCAGTGGCTATACCTCCACCATATCTCCCTACCAAATTCCTTCTATGGTTTTGATACCTAAACTGGAAGGAGTGAAAACAAAGAAAACTATAGACCAAGTTCCCTAATGAGTATTTATGTAAAAATTGTAAATTTAAAATACTAGCAAGTAGATCACAAAAATATATTGTGAAGATCATTCATTCACTATTACTAGGTGGGATTTACACCAGTAATGGAGGACTGCTTCAATATCAGGAAAGCTAGGACATCTGAGGGAAGTGCAAAAATGGCAGAGTAGAAAAATCACTCAGTTGAGTTCTCCCAACATTCTCCTCCACACAACATTAAAATAACTCTTCAAACTGAATTCTGGAGTGGAAGAGCTAACACAAGGTCAGAGTTGAGATATTCTTCTAGCCCAAGACAACTTAGGACTTTGGAAAAGGAGATCTGTGACATAGGGTTGGAGGCTAAAGCCCATATGCATGAATCACTGGTGGTGGGAACAGATGGTGGCCACAGAAGCAGTGACTGCTTCAGAAATTGTTTTTTTATTATTATTATTTTTGGTAAGGCAATTGAAGTTAAATGACTTGCCCAGGGTCACACAGCTAGTAGATGTCAAGTGTCTGAGGTTGGATTTGAACTCAGGTCCTCCTGACTCCAAGGCCTGAGCTCTATGCACTGGGCCCCCTAGATGCCCCTGCTTCAGGAATTCTTAAGTCAGAGAAAGTAAGGGGACCTAGGCCAAAGAAAGTAAGAGGACCTGGTCAGAGATTATAGGGGACTCCTGTGCTAGGATTGGACATAGGACCAAATGCTGTTTGTGAACTCTCTTGCCCATACCCAATTTTAGGTCATAATTTAAGTGCGGAGAGGGGAACTTTTGGTCAAGATGGAGTGGAAGTCCTGAGGGGCAGTACCTCTTTTGGTGGAAAGGAATCAGGGACCCTGAGGAACATTATTGTTTCTAGTCCCAAGGGAGCAAGGGCATTGAAGAGCAATATCAATTGGAATCCCAATGGATCAGGGGCCCTTCCTGGTTAAGGACTAGAGTACAGACCAGGAGAGCAGTGACCACTCATCTTTCCAGATCACACCATTTTGAAAACATTAAAAACTTCAATACCTCCGAAACTACTTAAAACAGCAGTGCAACAAAAAAAAAGCCCAAAGTTGAAATTGTCCCCTTCCTTTACCTCCCCCATGCAGAGAATTGAGTTCAACTTTATTTTTTTAATGATATTTTATTTTTTCCAAAATACATGTTAGAACAATTTTAACATTTTTTAAAGTTTTGAGTTCCAAATTCTATCTCTCCCTCCCTCCCTCTACTGCTCTCTCCCTGAGACGGTAAGCAATCTGATATAGGTTGAGCATGTGCAATCATGTATATTAGTCATTTTGTATAAAAAGAGTTGAAAAGAAAGAAAGGAAGGAAGGAAGGAAGGAAGGAGAGAAAGAAAAACAGTATGTTTCAGTTTGTATTCAGATAATATTAGTCCTTTCTATGGAAGCAGATAGCATGTTTCATCATGAGTTCTTTGCAATTGTCTTAGATTATTGTGTTGCTGAGAATAGCTAAGACATTCACAATTCATTGTAAAATATTGCTGGTATTATGTGCAATGTTCTCAAAGTTCTGCTCATTTCACTTTGTACCAGTTCATCTACATCTTTCTAGTTTTGGATAGAATCATCCTGTTTGTCATTTCTTATAGCATAATAATATTCCATCACAATCATATACCATAACTTATTCAGCCATTCCTCAATTTATGGGCATACCTTCAATTTCCAATTCTCAGCCACCTCAAAAAGAGTTGCTATAAATATTTTTGCACAAGTAAGATTTTTTTTTGGATCTCTTTGGGATATAGACCTAGCAGTGATATTGTTGGATCAAAGGGCATACACAGTTTTATGGCCCTTTGGGCATAATGCCAAATTTGGAACTCAACTTTAAGATAAAATTCAAAGTCAAAAAATAGGCTAGATAATGGGCAAATTAAAAAAAAAAAGAAGGTGATCATAAAAATCTACTACAGCAACAGAGAAGATCCAGACACAAACTCAGAAGGCAATGAAATCAAAATTACAAGAAACTACAACTACAAGAAAAACCTCAAGGTGGGGCAGGAGGAATGTGAATTGGACCCAAGCCCAACATAAATTCCTAGAAAAGCTAAAAAATCATTTTCAAAAGCAAATAAAAATAGTAGAGGTTAAATTAACAAAAGAAGCTAAGGAAGAAAGCAAAGGAAGTAAAAAATGAAAAAACAATAAAAGCCTGGTAAAAGAAGAACAGGAAATTGAAGAAAATAACATCTTAAAAAACAGAATTGACTTACTGGAAAAAGAAATAATAAGCTTAAGGAAGAAAACAATCCCTTAAATATTAGAATTGGTGAGACATCAAGAAACAATAAAACAAAGTCAAAATAATTAAAAAAAAAGAAAATGTGAAATACATCATTGGAAAAACAACTGTCCTGGAATTTTAAGAATTATTGGACTATCTGTAAGCCACAATTAATAAAAAAGAGCCTAGAAATTATATTTTAAGAAATTACCTAGGAAAATATCCTGTTCCAAAAACCTAGAAACTGAGGGTGAAAAAAAATTGAAAGAATCCACCAATCATCACCTGAAGGAGATCCCAAAATGAATACTCCCAGATATATTATACTCTAATTCCAGAGTTCCAGGGTCAAAGAGAAATTACTTCAAGTACCTAGGGAAAAAAAAGCTATTCAAATAATGTGGAGCCACAGTCAGGATTACACAAGGTTTGGCAGCCAGCACTTTAAAGGAGCAGAGGATTTGGAATGTGATATCCCAAAAGGCAAAAGAGCTGGGATTACAACCAAGAACAATCTACCCAGTCAAACTGAATTAAAATTCTTCAAGAAGAAAAAAAATAGATATTTAATGTAATAGAGGACTTTCAAGAATTCCTAGTAAAAAGTTAGAGCAGAATAAAAATTTGACTTGCAAATATAAGACTCAATAAAATCATAAAAATATAAATATGAAAGAAAATCATAAAGGACTCAATACTAAACTGTATACCTTTATGTATGGAAGATGTTATATGTAATTCATAAGAATTTTATCATTATTAGGGAAGTGAAGGATTCTGCATACAAAGAGAAAATTGCAATGAATTGATTATGTTAGGATGATGTAAAAAAATGGATAAGGGAGAGAGGGGACTGCCCTGGGAGAAGGGGAAAGGGGGAGGAAGAATGTTGAAATTTATTTTTCATAAAAGAGGCATGCCTGGAAGTGCTTTTACAGTAGAGGGGAAATTGTTAAGGGGAAGGGAAATACTTGAACCTAACTCACATTTAAATTGGTCAAAGAGTGAATATACATATATAGATAGATATCTAAATGTTTATCTATGTACACACATGTACACACACACACACACACATACACATACGCACACATACGCACATATACATATACTCAATTGGTAGTAAAACTCTATCTTACCTAACAGGAAAGTAGAAGGTAAAGAAGAGGATAAGGGAAAGGGGGGATGATTAAAAAAGAAAAGGAAAAACTGTTCAGAAGCAAAACAGGCTTTAGAGTGAGAAAGAATAAAAAGGGAGAGAGAAGGAGAAACAGAAGAAAATAGCATAGATGGAAATGAACAGTTAGTAATCTTAACTGTAAATATGATTGGGATAAATTTACTCATAAAATGGAAATAGATTGCAGAATGGATTAACAACCAGAATCCATCAATATGGTGTTTACAATAAATACACCAAATAGAAGGACACATGCACAGAGTTAAAACAAGGTGATAGAGCAATATCTATTATGCTTCAGCTAAAATAAAAAAAGCAGGGGTAGCAATCATGATCTCAGAAAAAGTAAAAACAAAACCAGATCTAATTAAAATATATAAATAGGGAAACTACATATTGTTAAAAGGAGCCAAAAACAAAGAAGTAATATCAGTACTAAATAAATATACACCAAATGTCAAAGCATCCAAAACCTTAAAGAAAAATTTAATGAATTACAGGAGGAAAAAGACAGTAAACTCTACTGGGGGTGGTAATTTCAACTTTCCCCTCTCAGATCTAGAAATATCTTACCATAAAATAAATAAGAAAGAAGTCAAGGAGATGAATAGAATCTTAAAAAAACTAAGATATGATACTCCTCTAGAGAAAACTTAATGGGAGTGGACAGCTAGGTGGCACAGTGGATAGAGCAGCAGCTCTGGATTCAGGAGGACCTGAGTTCAAATCTGGCCTCAGACACATGACACTTACTAGCTGTGTGACCCTGGGCAAGTCATTTAACCCCCTTGCCTAGCCAAGAAAAAAAAACTTAATGGGAGTAGAAAATAATATACTTTTTTTTCCTCAGATGTATATGATACCTTCACAGATGTTCATCATGTACTTGAGTATAAAAACTTCACATTCAAATTCAGAAAAGCAGAAATGCAGAATGTATCCCTTTCAAACCATAATACAATGGCAATTACATTCATTAAAGGGCTGTGGAAGCCTAGATTAAAATTAATTGGAAACTATATAATCTCATTTTAAAGAATGAGTGGGTCAGAGAACAAATCATAGACATAATCAAAAGACAGCAAAGAGATAACATTCCAAAACTTGTGTGATGCAGCCAAAACAGTACTTAGATGGAAATGTATAATTCTGAACATAATAAAACCAACAGAAATGATATGATTTTATCAATAGGTGCAGAAAAATCTTTTTTACAACATACAACATCCATTCCTATTAAAAATACCAGAAAGCATTGGAATACATGTACCTTTCTTAAAATAAGTAATATCTATCTAAAACCAAGTGGAAGGATTATCTGTAAGAGGAATAAACTTTAATATTTCTCAATAAGAAATGGGTGAAACAAAGATGTCCAGTATCACCACTTTTGTCCAGTATTGTACTAGAAATGCAAGCTATTGCAATGAGATAAAAAAGCGCAATAGAAAGAATAAAAATAGGCAATGAAGAAACAGAACTATCACACTTTGCAGATGATATACTTAGATAATCCTAGAGAATCTACTATGAAACTAGTTGAAAAAATCAGCAAAGTTTCAGGATATAAAATAAACTCACATAAATCACCTGCAAGCCTATACACTACCAACAAAATCTATAAGTAAGAGACAGAAAAAGAAATTCTATTTAAAATTACTGCAGGATATATAAAATGTATGGGAGTCTACCTGCCAAGACAAGTCCAGGTGCTATATGAACACAATTACAAAACACTCTTCACATAAATAAAGACAGATATAAAAATTTAGAGAAATATTAATTACTCATGGATAGGCTGAGCCAATATGATAAAAATGACAATTCCATCTAAGTTAATTTATTTATTCAATGCCATACCAATCAAACTACCAAAAATATTTTATAAAGCTAGAAAATTATTAATCTGGAAGATCAAAAGGTCACAAACATCAAGGGAATCAATGAAAAAAATGTGAAGTAAGGTGGCCTAGCAGTTTCAGATTTCAAACCATATTACAAAATGGTGGCTCAGTGTAATAAATTAAGTACACAATACTCAGTAGTAAATAACCATAGTAATCTGGTGTTTGATAAGCCCAAAGTTTCAAGCTGTTGGTGTAAGAACTCATCATTTGCCAAAAATTGCTTTGACAAAAAATGGGAATTTGGCAGAAACTAGGCATGGACCAATATTTTATATCATATGTCAAGATAAGGTAAAAAGGGATAAATGATTTAGACATAAAGGCTGATATCATAAGTATATTAGAAAAGCATGGAAAATGAACCTTTCAAAGTACTGAAAGTCATGGTGTAGATGAAGAGCAGGGTTTAGTAATGGAAGGCAGAGAGAGAGATGAAAGGCCAATAGATTGTGTTCAGAGAAGACTAAGTATTCTTGAATGTAGAGGTAGTACATTTGTGAATGATGGCAAGATCAAAGTATGATCATATGCATGTGATTGAGGTTTGTTAGAGGAGTAGCTCGTGGGAAGTGAGTAGATTGATGAACTGAGTGGTTAAGGTATTTGAGGGATAATCAATATGTATGTTGAAGTCTTCTAGTATGAGGACAGAAATTGGAGAGGAAAAGAAAATTGTAAGCCATGTGTCAAATTCATTGAGGAATTAAGTGGTGGGACTACCTGATTTGTAGACAATAGCTACAGGGACTTTGATTGGGTGGTGGGTATGAATAGAATGAACACAACAAGAAGAAAGGTTACTGAGTGGTGGTGGAAGTGTGCTGAACCGGGTTGTAGCAGTGAGAAGCAAGGAGATGATATGGTGTTGGATCTTCTTCTGTCAGTTTTTAAAATTTCATCAGAGCCTTTGCCAACCAGTCCCTTTTATTTAAAGCAAAGACACAATGGCCATTTGTAGGGGCTCTGAAAAGGGGATTCTTCTGCAGGCACAGGTTGGATTCAGTGGACTCTGAATATGCAAGATAAGTTTGAGGTCGCTTTTCAGTCTGGGATTCTGTAATTCCATTCTGCTTGGCCAGAGAGTGACAGGCTATGGCCAATGGGTCGACATTGGATGGAAACACATTTAGACTAATAACCTAAGTTGGACAAAATGGAAAAGGCTGGTTCAGAGCGTAAAGCTTCTCTTATACTAGAGAGCCTGAAGAAGAGCCTGGATGATCACTTGAAGAAGTATTATAGATATATTCTTGCAACATATAAATATTAAAAGGAATGCTGTTTAGGAGTCCTTTCACTTTTATGACATGATCCCATAATTCCATGATTTAATGATCATGTGTTTGTGTGTGTGTGTGTGTGTGTGTGTGTGTGTGTGTGTGTGTGTGTCTGGTCTCCACTGATAGAATGTAAGAACATTGAGGGCACAGACCATTTAACTTTAGTCTTTGAATCCCCAGCACTTAATAATAAATTTAATAAATATCTTTTGTGTGATCATCAGCAACTAAATCAATTCAGTCAAACAAGTTCATTCATAGATATTTCAACAAAAGCATACTCTAAACAAACAAACAATAAAAAAACCCCAAATAAAATGCACATAAATGAGGCCAATAGAATCTAAATAGCTGGAGTGCTTCATTTATGCAGTCACAACCAAATTAATTTTGCATATCTAACGACTGGGAACATGATACAATACCAAACTCAGCTAATTCGTTAACCTAGTAAGACTTTTTCGTTAAAAACTTTCTCTTTCAAAAAGATGTAGAAACTGTATCTTTGCTTGCACACATTTATCTGGTCCACTATTCATTACCTATATGGATGTATAAGGAGGGACTGAGTTTTCCTCTTGTCACAGTATCTTCACCCTTTTGCAAGTTTGCTAATATCTTTGAGGCCCTGCCTCTCCCCTCATCTTGAAAGGACAGGAATTCTACTTGGAGTGGATAATACCCCTACTTGGAGTGGATGGGAAAATTATAACTCATAAAAATGGGAAGGTAAAATAATTCAATCTTATTTTATTTCACTCTCTTTAAAAAGGAAAATTACACTGTGAATGGTGGAACAAAAACAGCTAACAAAAAGTTGAAATGCAAAATATATAAAGGCATTGTAAGAGAGTACAAAGCTTACCTTAATGAATTTAAGTCAACTGGTCAAGGTGAACTACATGTGCTGGTTCTGAAAGAACTGGGAGATGTGAATACTACTGTCAATAAAATTAAAAAGAGTGTAAAATGGGAGAGTGATCACACATTTACAGAAGGGTAAATGCTGGCTAATTTTCTAAAAAAGAGAAGAAAATAGTGGTTGTAAGCTTTAGGTCAACATTAATTTTTTCCTCTGGCAAAAATTCATAATGGATCATTAAAGAGATAATTGGTGAACCTAGAGAAATGGAAGCAAGCATTACAAAGAACCAACGTGGTTAATCAATAGCAGATCATGCTAGATTGAGTAATTTACTTTTGTGACAAAATTAGTAAACTGGTTTGCAAGGAGAATGAGTTTGCCCAGATTTTAGTGAAGGTTTTTATATAGCATATTATTTTTGTGGAGAAAATTAAGAGAAGTGTATTGTATCATCATATAGTCAGAGGGATTCAGAACTGATTTAATGCCTAGATTCAGAGAGTACTTGATAATGGGTCAATTTTGATGTGTCAGAATGTTGCCAGTTGAGTGCTCCAGAGATCTTTGTGTGCTCATAGGCTGTTTAATATTTTAATCAATGTCTTGGATAAAGGCATAGGTGTCATGTTTATCAAATTTTCAGAAGAAACAAAGCTGATAATGGAAGGCAGAGTGAAAGAAAATCAGAACCCAAAAGAATTTTGACAGGCTAGCAGATTGGACTGAGCATAAAAAGATTAAGATCAATAGGGATAAATGTAGTCTTCCACTGGGTACAAAAACCAGTTTCACCAATAGAAGATGGAGGAAGCATGAATAAACAGCATTTTCCTGAAAAAAAAAGACATTGGAATTTCAGTGGATTGCAAGCTTAATATGAAGCTTTAATATGATGTAGCATCTGAAAAAGCTCATAAAAAACTGGGCTCTATTAAAGGTGATATAACTTCCAGGAACAATAAGATGATAGTACTCCTAAATGCTACCCTCATGGGAACTCATCTGTGGTATTGAATTCAGTTCTCGGTGCTGTGACTTTAAAAGGATATTGATAATTTGGAGGTTAACCAAGATAGAGGAGAGGTTTGAGTCAATGACATGTTGAAAAATGGTTAAAGAAAAGACAACTAAGAGGGATATGATTACTATCTTTTAGGATTTGAAGCATCACCATGAGCAAAAGGGATCAAGCCTGTTCTGTTTGCCCTCAGAGAACAGAACCATGTACAACTGGTAGAATTAATAAATAGGCAAATGTAGGTTTGATGTAAGGAAAAATTTAACAATTGAAGCTGGCTAAAATGAAATGGATTGCTTTGAAAGGTGGTAGGTACCTCCTCATTAAAGATAATCAAGCAGGGTCTGTTTAACCATTTGTTAGCTATGTTTTAAAGTGAATTATTTTTTGTGTGTGTGTTGAACTAGATGAATGTTGACATCTCTTCCAACTCTGAGAATCACAAAGTCTGTAATCCTCCTTTTCAATACTCTTTAGAGACTGCTTTCAGATTGATGCACCTCTCAAGAGGTATAATATTGTTGTAAACAGTCATTTGGTCACTGAAAAAATCTGGCCACTTGGATCACATGTATGAGGAATGGAAAATTAGACATTGACTCTACCAGAATATTAAAAGCACAGGATTTTAGAGATACAAGGAACCTTAGAGAATTAGTCTTCAGCTTTCTAATTAAAGAAATGCAAGTGTTCAAATATACCATTTTACTTTCATTAATATATACAAAGGTACAAAATTAGAGTTAAATAGAATTTGAATGGAATAACTTCAGATTAGAATGACTTTCCATTTTGAGACCTATCTTATTCTATAAGGGAGTACTGGGAATCTAATTAATCCTTTTTTTCTAATTGGTAAGGATGTCAGGGTCAAGGTTATATTTCTGCTAGTGCTTTTTAACACATTGTAACTTGGGATCACTAATATACTCACAGTTTTTCAATTGCTATAAAAAGAGTGATTCTTATCTCCCCCTTAACTTCTCACCTTCCCAGAGAAAAAGGGGTAGATGCCAGATAGCTTTTATAAAAGTATTTTGAGTTCATTATTAAAATTTCCTACTAAAATTATGTTTAGTGTAGTGAAATTAATCCTGGATTTGGAGTGGTGAAACTTTGATTATGGTCCTAATCCTTCTACTTATTATCTTAACTCTACTATCTTATTAGCTACTATGGATTAAATTATCATCTCTATGTTGATGATTCTTAGATATACTTTTCCAGAGATGTGCTGGTAAATGTTTAACAATCAGCTCTTTGAAAACACATCTGAAAACTTTTCAGTTTAATCTGCATTATTAACATTTTCTCCATCACTTTCTTAAGTCTAGAAAAACCAACAAAATAATAAATCAAGCATCAGTTTGTAGCATTTGCTGATTTCTGAGATGTAAATAATCACACTGGAAATTTAACAATAGGCTCTCACAAACCAATATGAGTAGGCTCCAGCACATTGCCATTTAAGTTATTCAGACCTAACTTTTATCCTAACCTCCATAGTTGCATTTCCAACTGCCTTGTTGTTGTTGTTGTAGTTGTTGTTGACTGTCCTTCATTCTTGAAGAGAACCATGACATAAGGAAGGTGATGCCATGACTTGCAAGTGAATTGGATCTAAGTGAGGGTGGGTTGTGCAAAATCCTGGAAACATTTTATTCAGTTAGTCAGTCAATAAACCATCATTCAATGCCTATTACAATCCAGGCACCGTGATAAATGCTAGAGATTCAGAGGAAAGTAAAATACAGTCCCTGTTCTCAAAGAGTTCACATTATATTTAGAAAGACAACATGCAAACAGATGTATAAAAACAAACTATAAACAGGATAAAATGGAAGTAATCAACAGAGAAGGCACTAGAATTAAGGGGAATCAGGGAAGGCTTGTTTTGGAGGGCAGGATTTTATCTGAGACTTAAAGACAAGGAAACCAGGAGTTGGAGCTAAAGAGGAAGTGCATAGTAGACTTGCAAAACAGCTAGTAAAAATGTCTGGGATTGGAAGGTCTTTCACATAGAGCATCAAGGCCCATGTCACTGGAAGGCAAAGTGTGTGTGTGTGTGTGTGTGTGTGTGTGTGTGTGTGTGTGTGTGTG
>NW_020954590.1:25049158-25092772 GCF_900497805.2 Vombatus ursinus
GTGTGTGTGTGTGTGTGTGTGTGTGTGTGTGTGTGTGTGTGTGTGTGGAGAGAAGTTTTTGAAGTTCTTTGAATTCCAGAGGATTTTCTGGTTAGTGAAGCAGTACAGACTATTGACTCAGGGGTGAGATGGTCAAATCCGCATATTAGGAAGATACATTTGACAACTGAATGGACACTGGGCTGGAGTGGATAGAAAATTGAGACAGGAAGACCAACCTTGAGGCTATTGTAATTGAGTCTATTGCAATAATCTGGTCATAAGGTGATGAGGGTCTGAAAGAAATGTATACTAAAGACATTACAAAGTAAGAGAGAGTGAGGCATTGAAGATGATACCTACATTGTAATCTTGGGATGTTAGAGTACTTGATAAAAATAGGAAAGCTAGGAAGAGGAGAGGATTTTGGGGGGAAATAATATGTTTGGTCTTGGTTATATTGAGTAAAATGAATTTTACCTTCATAACGTTTTTTGTATATGTCCCCTTCTTGTAGGCCTTCATCTCCTCACAACTGGACAATCGCAAATGACTGCTAATTGGTTTCCTTGCCTCAATTATCCAGCTACTCTGGCCCAACCTCTACTCAATTGTGAGGGAATTAGGACAGCAAGTGGTTACTTGTGGGAACTGAGTGAACCACACTGACTCCATCTTGTGAATTAGTTCTGGAGCTAGTTCAGTTCCCTTTCTATTCATAGTTCTAGCCCAACTTCTGTCTTTTGAGAAAAATTGATTCAATGGTGGGAATAGGAGGTGGGGGGGCCTTATTGTACTGTTGTTTTAATCTAGTCCTCTGTGCCTGGAAAACTGGACCACCTCTACCTGCTGTTTAGACACCTTTAACTAAAGTCCTAGGTTATGCTGATCAGGAACCCAGTCAGATTCTGAGACTAATGCAAGGAATTTTCTCACAATCATACATCTCAAGTAACCCATATATCCTATCTAAAAACTGGCCTTGTATTGATCAATTAATTATTGTTTCTATGTTCCTTTGATTGAATACAGACACTTTGGGGTGTGGGACACCTCCTTTCCTGATTTCAGGGAATTGCACCTGCTTGTTCTCCTCCCAAGTTGGAAAGCCCCTAATCTTCCCTCCAATTAGAAATCAGTTTATCTAATTTTGTATACTGGTTAATAGTTTTCTTTTAATTAATTGGTCTTATTTAATTAAATGTTTTAATATATAAAAGTCTATCTCCTCCTATATTCAGGGTGAAATCCTAAACTGAGGAAGGGGCCTGGTCCTGATTTGTTAGGAAATTGGCATGCATTGCTTAATAAATCAATATGCTTGAAATCTTGAACCTTTGTCTCCTCAGTCATTTCATCTTTCACCCAAGCACAACTGTCAAATTAATCTTCCTAACATGTAGATCTGACCATGTCACTCCCCTGCTAACTAAAGATCTGTGGATCCCTATCAACTCCAAGATCAAATACAAACTTCTCTGTTTTATGCACAAATCTCCTCACAACCTACCTTTCTGGTATTTTTATACATCATTCCCATTTCCCCCATAGTGACACTGACTTTCTCACTACTCCTCCATCTAGAAATTCCATCTCTACATTCCAGGCATTTTCCCTGACTGTCCCTCATGCCATAAATGTTCTCCTTCTTCATCTCTTCCTACTGGCTTCCATTACTTCCTTCATGTCTGAGAAAAAAAAAATCATCTTCTATAACTATCTTTCCTTATCACCTTTAACACTAATGATTTCTGTGTATTTATTATCTACAATTTATCTGGCAGATAGCTCATTTATACGTAGTTGTTTTCATGTTGTCTCCTCCATGAAACTGTGAGGTCCTTAGAAGAAGGATTGTTTTATTTTTCTTTTAATCTTTCTTCACAAGTCAAATGCTTAGCACAATATCTGTCACATAATGGGTGCTTAATAAAAGCTTATTTACTGACTGACTGTGTGACCTTGATTATGTAACACCTTAAATATGTCACTATTTGAACTTAACGACCATCTTAGCATTTGACCAATCTACCTCACGGGGTTGATGCAAGGATATAGACAGAAAATATATATTTGAAATTCTTTGTAAGAAATGAAAATTATGTTTAAGATAATTGGGCTACTATGATTATTTGAAATGGAAGAAATAGAGTGAGATATGTTATGGAAAATGACCCCTGAGTGCATTGTGGTAAAACCCATAAGCTCAAGTAAAAGGTTTTGATCTTAGCTTTCTCAGAATTAAGCTTAAAAGATTATGTGATTTACTTATGAGACAAGATGTTGGAGTATGCTCAGATCACCTAGTGTGGAAACACCCTGCATCTGGGAGAAGATATCCTAACCACAGTAGGAGGAGTAGTCTCTTTCAATTGGCTGCTTGGCAAGACAGGCTGAATTTTTTGAACTGTTGATGCTGAGGTGGTGGTGCTCTCATTTTTTCTGTGTCCAAAGAGTCTGAATTCACTTCACATGCCATGAACCGAAATGTTGAGAGGAGAAGAATTACCTTCTCTTCTCCTCTCTTCTTTTAGGCCCTGTGGCCCTGAGAAATAGGCCTGGGTTTTCTGTGCCACTATTTTTGTTCTCGGTGCCACCGGTGGAATATCCACTGAACCTAAAATTAATCCAAAGTGACCTTGGAGTCAGGGTTCCAGTCAGGAATTTAAAGACCACCAGCTTGGCAGAGAAGCTCAGAGATGTCAGGGTGCCTGACATGAGCTGAAGGTAGGGATTTGCATTTGGTACTTGGTATTGTATGGCATAGGAATTGAATTATGCTATGGATTTAATCCCTCTCCCCTACATGCAATATGATGTACATCAGAAGGAAATTATACCACATATGTTGGGGAGTATGTTTGTAAATTTATTATTACACCTTTGAAGCAAATGTTCTTTTTTTTTAAATGAGTCTAAATGCTAAGTGATTATAAAGAACTAAGATGCAGGGAATGCTTCTAAAAATGAGTTGAGTTAATGATGTTGAGTTAAAATGAGTTGAGTTAAATATGAGTTAAAAATTAGAAGCCAATGATACACAGCCTTGACACTCCTCAATCCCTTTAAGTGTACCAGAGAACTTTGGAGGAAGGGTGAAATATAACACACCTGGCCTTTTGGCAAGGAGGGGGGCAGGGTAGTCACTTTTTCATTTAATTGAAACTTTTATTGAAGTATTTTAATTTTTAAATTCTCTCAGTATCCTTGTCCCTCCCTCTCTCAAATCTTACTATGTAACAAATACAAAATTTTAAGACAAAAAAGAAACAGAAAAACAAGAGGAAAAATTTAGCATAAATTGATCAACACCTGGAAACATTCTGAATATACATGTAAGATGTGTGGATTTTACATGTCTGCAAAGGGCTTCAGTAGGAGTGTCTTCTATCTTTTTTGTCATTGTTTATAATTTTGAAACATTCAATTTTGATATTTTTGTGTATGGCTGTTCTTTCCTTTTATGTTATTATAGTTATTATATTTATTGTTCTTTTGGCTGTGCTTACTACATGAACATCAGTTCATGTAGATTTTTTCACAGTTCTCTGTATTCATCACATTCATCATTTCCTATAGCACATTAATATTTCATGACATTTATGTACTACAATTTGTTTAGCCATTCCTCAATTGATAGGCAACTACTTTGTTTCTAATTCTTTGCTATCACACAAAAAATGCTGCTATAAATATTTTGCTGTTTCTGGGACCTTTCTTTTCATCAACGGGTTCTTTGGAGTAAAAATTGAGTGATGGAATCTATGGGTAAAAAATTATAGACATTTGAGTAATTCTATTTGCATAATTACAAATAAATTTTGAAAATGGTTGTACTGGTATAGAACTCTACCATTAATGAACCAATGGAACTATCTTCCTCAAAACCCTTCAAAATTGACTTTTCCCATCTTTAGCAATTTAAAGAGTATAAATTGAAACCTCAGGGATATTTTGATTTGCATTTCTTCTTATTGATTTGGATTATTTATTTATATGATGTTAAGTGTTTATATTTTTTTGAGAACTATTTGGTCATAATCTTTGACTACTTATTTAGTTGGACATACATATGTATGTATATGTGTGTGTATGTGTGTGTAAATATGCATATGTCTGAATATGCATGGATATAGGCATGTATTATGTGTGTCTGACTTTTTGTGACCCTATTTGGGGTTTTCTGCACAAAGATATTGGAGTGGTTCACCATTTCTTTCTCCAGCTTGCTTTACAGATAAGGAACTAAGACAAAAAAGTTTAAGTAACTTGTCCAGGGTCACATAGTAAGTGTCTGAGGCCAGATTTGAATTCAGAAAGATACCTGACTTCAGGCCCAGTATTCTATCTACTGTGCCACCTAGTTGCCCTTTTGTGTGTGTATACATTCATGTATACATACATACATACATACATACATACAAAAATAGTTCATTTGTGTTGGATATCAAACCCTTATCAGAGAATTTGTTGCAAATATGTTTTATTTTTTCCCTATTTGACTACATCTCTTCTTATCCCAGGCACATTAATTTTGTTTCTGGACAAATTCTTCCTGTACATGTAATCTCACACATGTATTTAATGTTTCTAATTGCATCTATTTCTTGTTAGCTTAGGAATACATTTTCTACATATAGTTGTAAAAGTTATAATATCTCCTTTTCTTCTATCTTTTTAATAGCATGATCTTTAATTTTAAGGTTACATATCCATTTAGAATGTATTGTGAAACATGATCTGAAGTGTCTCTAAAAGTCTAATTTCTACCAGACTGCTTTCTAGAAGTTTTTGCCAAATAGGAAATTCCTTTCTAAGTAATTTGCTTTCCAGATTATTGAATACTGGGTGGATCACCGGATGTAAACATAGAAAGGAACCTAAATATAGCTTATTCCAACCACTCTTATTTTACAGATGTGGAAATCAAGGTTCAGACAACGTAAGTGACTTGCCCAATGTTATACAGCTGTCATGGGTTAGAATCAAATCCAGGTCCTTTGATACTAAATCCGACGTGTTTTCCATGACAATAAATTCATTCCCATTCTTATATGCCCTCTATAAATATTTTCAGAATTTTTTTTCCATTTATTTTTTAAAATAAATATTTCTACTTTTATTTAAAGGTCTGCAAAGCATATTCTTATTATACATGAAACCATGTTTAGTCTCTCTCACTTCAACTAAAAATCTATGGTCCTATGAACACACATGAAAAGCAAATATGGGAGATAACATGAGTCCGGGACCACATTCCAGGAACCCCTGTGGCCAGGATGATTGTATGGAAAGCATGTCTAAATTGGCCTGAAAGGCCTGAGTACATACATGACTAAGAAAATTAATGCTTGTGATGCTGCAGACCTGTGTCCTTTACTGATAACATTATTTAGCTCACCATTCTTTGCTGAATAGTGTGTCTTGGCTCTCCAATTGGTAGACTGTCTTTTCTGACTTCTGTCATTCTTTCTTCTGGGAGTCTCCTTGGTTGTCATGATGGCCAAGCTACTCTCTGCTTTCATCTGCTGAGCTTCATCATTTTAACCTTTTAATAGACATTTAGACTCTTTGGGGTCATCTACTGCACTCTGCTACCATCTACTGGGGTACATAATCTGAATTGCCTCTTTCTGGTCAGCAGAGCTCCCATTTTTAGAATATTGTAGAGCATCCTGCCATCACTTCCAGTAACACAGTCAATAAAAGTCAGTAGAATACTCTAAGATAAGAATAGGTCTATTCTTTTGACTCTCTTCTGATGACTAATCACAAGATTTTTCATTCCAGACAATTAGCTGTTTTGGTGTTAGATAATGCCTTTTAGCTCTTGTTAATTCCCTGATTGTGAATTTTCATTGCCAAATCTATTTCAGGAACTTCATCCTCCTTCCTTCTCTTCCATAAAAATGCTCAAGATGTTATTTGACAATTGGAGTTCTGAGGCTTTCTTGCTTCCATTACCCTAACTGATTAGCAAGCAATTGAAAGTAGTAGAAGTAGAAGGGACAAAAAGCTAGCTACAGCAGTTCTTCACCCTTTCTTTAGATTCATTCTTTGACTATGTGTATACATCAATGACCTTTGTACTGAATTGTGGGTAGTATGAATCTTGTTATTCTTCTAACAATTAAAGTACTATCAGTGCTGCAAATATTTACCTATGACTTTACCAAAGTCAAACACACAATGAATAGCTCTGTTTCCATCTCTTTCTCTTGTATGTTTCATAAAGACTGATAAAGTATTTCCTGTCCTACAGAATGCTCCTGGAGCAAAGGTTAACCCACACTCTGGAAATGGTCTGTTTTCAATTAATCAATAAACAAGAATTAATTAAACACCTATTATGTGCCAAATACTGTGCTAGTTGTTGGACAAATATATTAATTTCCCACTTGCAAAAATAGAAAGTTTTTGGTCAGGAACAGTATACAATCATCTCTATAGCTAGCATTTATATAGTCCTTTAAGGCTTACAAAAATATTTTACATATATTACTTTATTTGATTCTAACAAGGACCCTATATGGTAAGTTCTTTTATTATTCTCATTTTATTGATGAAGAAACTGAAATGTAGAAGGGTTAACTAGAACTTGTCCAGGGTCTTTAACATAGCTAGTAAGTATCTGAGGCAGGCGTGAACTCAGGTTTTTCTGACTCTATTATCAAAATTCTGACTACTTTGCCATCTGGCTGGGCTACCTACAAATCTATAATTTTCTGATTCAATAATAAAAGGCTTAATTTCCTAAATACAAAGCTTACATAACTAGGATGAATTGCCAAAGATTCTAAAATTCTTTGTATATTAATTTGAGAATAAACTGTTAAATTGTGAAATACGCTAGACTTACTCTTAGAAAAAAAAAACACTTAAAAAAAATGGACAAAAAGATAATTCATTGCTACCCCAATTTCCAGAGTGGTACTGAGGTAGGAGCAAAGAGGAACAGTAATTTCAATATCCAAACAATATTATTTGTTGCATATCCATTCACTAGTGGAGAGCTGTTCCTAGTTCTAGTCCCACCTAGGCGACAAAACTTTATGCAAATCAGTCCACTTTTCCAGCCTTTTTTCCTCATCTGTAAAATGATGAGGGTGGACTCAAATGACATCTAGAATTAAACAAGCATTTATTAACTCTGTTATGTGCAATGTACTGTGTTAGGCAATGGTGATTCTCAAATACTCAAATAGATCTCTGATCTTATTGGATGCATTCTCTACAGATATACATCACAGCTCTTCCACATGTGAATTTTATTTTCTTGTCTATGTTACTTGTAATTTGTAGTTCATCCAATGTGAATGTTGTCCACATTGCTTTTTTTTTTATTCCAGCCAAAGATAAGGTTTATTAGAACATTGATCAGTATTGGGTGAGATTTAAAGAACCTGCCATATTGGCCAGACTCTTAAGGAATCTAAGCTTTTGTATTACTAATGCAAGCAGGCCAGATCTTAAGAATCCAAGCACCTTATTGGAGTCCAGATAGACCTTATGTACAAAAAGACTGTGGGAGGGATCTACAAGTAGTCTGGGGTGACCGGAGGAGGGGTCTAAGGAGGATATGGATGGGAGTGGCCAGTAAGCTGGGGTAACTGTAAGGTAACAGAAGGCCAGGAACCTGGACCACTTGGACAAGGGAGAATGGAGTCTAGGGTGGGAAGTGATGGGGGCCAAAGGAATGTAAGACAGTGGAAGGCTAGGCTAGGTTAAGGATAGGCTATCATGAAAGGCCAGTTGATAGGATTATAGCATCAGGTGAACACCAGAGATGTGACCATGTAGGAAAGTCCAGGGCTTTTCCTTTTTGGGGTCCAGATCCCAAAGACACGGTCTTTTCATTTTAAGAGTTCAGACACCATCCCCATCATTCCCCACTCAAACAAATGGGACCCAAATTCTTTTTGGGTAAGGAGTGAAGGTCTTGGCTTCTGGGACTGCTTCCTGCTGGTAGGAAGGACAGCCTAGAGCTGTTCCTCCCTTGAGGGGGTCCCAAAGAAGAGGTTGACTAGATCTGAGCACAGGCTGCATCCAAGGGATGATGGGGGGACATTGGTTGGTACCCTCTGTTTGCTACCAACTGTAGTTTGGAAGATACAAATCTGACAAAAAAGACTGCAGGGCCCAGACATAGGGAGAAGTAAAAGTGTAAGTGTCCCATTAAAATCATCTATGTTTGATCTGCAGGATTATCTGATCTTGTTACTTTTTCAAAGTAACTGCAGGTAGAAGTTTTCCGCCCTGGGGTTCAATAGTTACACAAATTAATTTGCCAAGATAATGACTTTCACTTCAATTATCACTGAAGTTTTCCTCTCCAAATCAAGCTAAAGATGTATCTGACTTAATTTGAGTTGTTTGGGAGTATTGAATGACTACACATTCAAGTCAAAACAACAATATCTCACACACTTGAATTGTGCTTATATCTTTTGTGGTTTATTTGCTCTGACTATAGAAATTCGCCAACCATGCAGTATCAAATCCACCTCATAGCCAGACTCAGGAATAGCCAGGTGGGCAACATTCCTTTTCAAATGTATGTAACGGGGAAACTGAGCCAGGAAGATCTTATATTAGACTGAAGCTAAAATTGTCCTCTCAGCTTTTCCTGATGCTGGCTTCTCACTAGTATCATATTCTCTTTGAGTAGCTTGTGGAATTTCACTCAGATGGTGGATTATTGATTATGATGGATTATTATGATCCATCAGATGACTCAAAATAAAATCATTTAAGGTACCATGAGCTTTTACCTTAAAATGCAAGTTTCATTAATCACTGTTTAGGAAAAAACTTTTCCTGGACTTGCAAATTCTCAGCAAGCCATAACACAAACAAGCTTTTTGGCAAGTTTACACATTAAAACAATAACCAACAACAGCCAAATTGTTTTAGCTGTAACAAAATTATGAAAAGTTGCTTGGCATAATGGATACAAAAAGTTTACTAATTTTAAACTTGAAACAAACCTATTACCAATCAGGTGACTTCAATTTTGTTAAATGCATTTCTAAATTTCTTTACACAGAGAATCAACATCTCTTCATTAACAGTTAAAACTACAACTTTAAAAGGCTGACTTACCCAAGTTCGGAGGCTGACTAGCTTCTTTACCTTGACCCAGAACCCTTCCCTCTCTCCCCACAGATGCTAGGGGTTGAGGTAGGGATGGGGGGGGGGGTGAGCAGGATGTGCTGAACCTGGGTGATGCTTTTAGGCAAAAGTTGCCCCAGGGCCCAAGGCCATTGCCAGTGGAGCCCATGCTGTAGCTGCTGTCCCTCCCCCCTCCTTCCTTTTGCCAAATGGGGGAGGGTGAATTCGAAGGTGAGGAGGGAAGCATGAAATTCTCTTCTATGAGAAGGATTAACAAAGATACCCTCTTGACTCAAGGGAAGGTAGTGGGAGAAAGGAGTGACCAGGCATGTAAGGAGGTGTTTCAAAATTTCTTATTGATCAATCACAAATCCTCCAGGATCTGCTAAGATGTTTATAGTTGTTCTAACTTTTCCCTATAGCTTCCTTGGAGGAGGATCGAGAGGTGTAGAGGGAAGGGAGTAAGCAAGCCATAGGGAACGAAAAAACACCTGCAGTTTTCCCAATTATCTAGCACCAAGAAAATTGACAGAATTGGGCATACACTTCTGGATAGGGTGTCCATCCTTGTCCTCTATGCTGTGGAAAGTGGATGCAGGTCCATGGCCTTGAACAGAACCAGTGGACCCGGAGCCTGAGAGCATCAGGCTGAGGGTGAGATAGGCTCATAACTGTGTGATTGAAAAACACCTCTAAGACTTCCTAGGTGCTTGGATAACTACCCTAACTGCAGGGAAGAAGGAAGTGGGAGAGGCTTACATACCTTCAAGTCTTGGCCAGAGAAGAGTTTATGGTTAGGTAGCTTCCCCATACAGGCTACCAAAATGTTGAGGTTTAAAGGCTTAGGGGTGCTGGGACCCCAGAATCATGGTAGGTGGGTCCTGACTGAATGAATTTGACCCAAGTCTTCTTTCAGCCAAAGACAACGTTTATTAGAACATCGCTCAGAGGTGGGTGAGATTTAAAGAATCTGCCATATTGGCCAGACTCTTAAGGATATCTAAACATTTGTATTGCTAATGCAAATGGGCCTGATCTTTCTTAATAATTTATTTATTTTTAGTTTTCAACATTCACGTCCACAAGAGTTTGAGTTCCAAATTTTCTCCTCTTCTTGCCCCACTCCCCACCACAAGATGGTGTCCATTTTAAATACCACTTTCTCTAATCTGCCCTTCCTTCTATCACCCTCCACCCCTTATCTTATTCCCTTCCCCTTCTATTTTCCTGTAGGGCAGGATAGATTTCTATATCCCATTGCCTGTATATCTTATTTTCTAGTTTTATGTAAAAACAATTTTTAACATTTGTTTTTAAAATGTTGGTTTCTAAATTCTCTCCCTCTCTCCCTCCCCACCTACCCTTATTGAGAAGGCAAATAACTCGATGCAAGTTACAAATGTGTAGTCATCCAAACACTTCCATAACAACCATGTTGTAAAAAACTAACTATATTTCTCTTCTTATCCCACCTCCCATTTATTCTATCCTCTCTTTTGATCCTGTCCCTCCTCAGAAGTGTTTGCTTCTGATTATCCTGTCCCCCAATCTGCCCTTCCCTCTATCATCCCTCAATCTCTTATCTGCTTCCACCCTATTTTCCCATAGGGTAAGATAGATTTCCACACCCAATTGAGCGTGTATGTTATTCCCTACTTAAGCCAAATCTGATGAGAATAAGATTCACTCATTCCCTCTCACCTTCCTCCTCTTCCCCTCCATTGTAAAAGCCTTTTCTTGTCTGTTTTATGTAAGATAATTTACCCCATTCTACCTCTCCCTCTCTCTTCCTCCCAGTATAATCCTCTCTCACCCCTTAATTTTCTTCTTCAGATATCACCCCTTCATCTTCAACTCACCCTATGTCCTCTATTTATCTACATATATTTTCCCCTCCAAATACCCTATTACTGACAAAGGTCTCATGAGTTAAAAATATCACCTTTCCACATAGGACTGTAAATAATTCAACCTTAATAAGTCCCCTATGACTTCTCTTTTCTGTTTACTTCTTCATGCTTCTCTTGAGTCTTGTATTTGAAAGTCAAAGTTTCTATTCAACTCTGGCCTTTTCATCAAGAATGCTTGAAAGTCCTCTATTTCACTGAAAATCCATTTTTTCCCCTGAAGGATTATACTCAATTTTGCTGGGTAAGTGATTCTTGGTTTTAATCCTAGCTCCTTTGACCTCCAGATTATCATACTCCAAGTCTTCCAATCCCTTAATGTAGAAGCTGTTAAATCTTGTGTTATCCTGATTGTTTTTCCACTATACATGATTCATTTCTTTCTGGCTGCTTACAATATTTTCTCCTTCACCTGGGAACTCTGGAATTTGGCTATAATATTCCTAGGAGTTTTCCTTTTAGGATGTATTTGAGGAGGTGATTGGTGGATTCTTTCAATTTCTATTTTACCCTCTGGTTCTAGAATATCAGAGCAAATTTCTTTGATAATTTCTTGAAATGTTATCTCTAGGCTTTTTTTTTTTTTTGATCATGGCTTTCAGTAGTCCAATAATTTTTAAATTATCTCTCCTGGAACTATTTTCCAGGTCAGTTGTTTTTCCAATGATATATTTCACATTGTCTTCTATTTTTTCATTCTTTTGGTTTTATTTTATAATTTCTTGATTTCTCATTGAGTCTTTAGCTTTCATTTGCTCCATTCTAATTTTTAAGGGATTATTTCCTTCAGTGAGCTTTCAGACCTCCTTTTCCATTTGACCAATTCTGCTTTTACAGGCATTCTTCTCCTCCTTGACTTTTTGGACCTCTTTTGCCATTTTGGTTAGTCTATTTTTTAAGGTTTTGTTTTCTTCAGTATTTTTGGGTCTCCTTTAGTAAGCAATTGACTTGTTTTTCATGATTTTCTTGCATCAGTCTCATTTCTCTTCCTAATTTTCCCTTTGCTTCTCTTACTTGGTTTTCAAAATCCTTTTTGAGCTCTTCTGTGGCCTGAGACCAGTTCATATTTTTCTTGGAGACTTTGGTTGTAGGAGTTTTGACTTTGTTGACTGCTTCTGGTTGCATGTTTTGATCTTCTTTTTCACCAAAATAAGATTCTATAGTCTGAGTTATGTTTTTTTTTCCCCTTGCTTGTTCATGTTCCCAGCCAACTACTTGAATTTTAACTCCTTGTTAAAGGCTCTGTAGGGCTCTGCTTCTAGTGTGGAGGGTATAGTGTCCCAAACTTCAGTGTATTTGTGCAGGGGTTTTCAGAGATACTTTTAGGGACCATAAATTTTCAGATCTTCCAAGGTGGCATGATCAAAATAAAGGTGTTTACTCCTTTCCTGGCCTGTGCTCTGGTCTATGAACACAAACACTCTTTTCTGCCTTGAAACTGTGATAAATATTCCCTCTCCACTCTGCAGTGCCAGCTCTCCTCTTAGCCCCAGGACCACCACACAGGACTGAGACCCAGATCTAAGCACAAGCAAAGCAAGAGACTCCTGCCTCAGCACCAGCAAAGAGATTTCTGGAATCCCCCTTTGATCAGCCACTCAATTCCCACACTGTCTATGGGCTGATAGTTCATTAAGCAGCTGCTGAAACTGTGGTCACTGCTCTGGGGCTGTGCCAGGGCTAGCGCCTGGCCATGCTCCTCTCTCACCCAGGTCCAACAAACCTTTCCCACTGACCTTCTGAGTTGTTTTTGGCATTTGTGGGTTGGGAAATCTGGAAACCACCACAGCTGCCTGTGGTTCAGTCTCCTGAGACTTTCTCTGGGTTTGCTTTGGCCCTGTGTTTGCCTGCATAGTCCACATGAACTGTGCTCCTCTCCCAGCTAGGCGCAACATACTTTTCATATTAACCATCCAGGTTATCTTGGACTGGAAATTTGTTTCACTCTGTCTTTTTGTGGGTTCTGCTGCTCTAGAATTTGTTAAGAGTCATTTTTTAACAGGTATTTGGAGGGTTTTGGAGAGAGCTCAAGCAGGTCCCTGCTTTTACTCCGCCATCTTGGCTCTGCCCCCTCAATAATTGATATTTTCTTGTTATTAAAAGATAATCAACTTCATCTATTGTGAAGTGATATTCAGTGCTCATCATGTCCCTTGTTTGGTTTCTAGAAGGAAGTATCCACAATTAGCAACATGTAGTGCTAGAGGTGAGATACAAAGATACAAATGAACAGTTCCAACCCTCAAAAAGCTTATTTGATTGAGGATCAAATATGATATAGCTCAAAACATTTTTATTAGAATAACAGGGTTACCAGATATATAACCAATAGAATGGATAAAATTAAAGACAAACAGGAGAGTAAGTATTTTTGGTATATTGGGGAGGAAAAGAATAACAAAAATAATTCAGAAGAGGGACATATACTGATATCACAATTTCCTTTTCAATAAGAAAAGACAACTTTGTTTTATTTTGTTTGTTTCTTTTTAATTGAAGGATATGAAATTTCAAAAGTGCTTTGAATATCTGATTGATAAGAAGATGGGCTCTCAGAAAGATGGGAATGGTAAGTTTTTGACTGAGTAAGATAACATATTTCTTTGGAATTAGATGCCTTTTATCTCTTTAAATGTACATTTCATCATTTACCCAATTGTGTATTCAATCTATCTTCCCTTCTTGGCCTTTTCAGAAGGGAAATATAGGTATATAGAGAGATAGATATATAAAAATAAAATTACACACGTAGAAAGGGGATTCAGAGTTTAAAAGGACATTAGAGATAATCTAGTAACTTTTTCATTTTATAGATAAAGAAGTTGATAGGTGAAATGACTTATCTTTACTGAGAAGTTAGAAATCTAACCTAGGCCTTCTGACTACAATCTTTATTTTTCCCATTTATATGGGCTTGATTCTCATTACAAAGTAAGATTTTTGATGTCAGGAATTATTTTGACTTTTGTCTTTGTTTTTCCAGGATTTTACATGGTACCCTCAATCAGACTGATTAGCCATCTGAGAGAAGGGTCTCTTTTTTTTTCCACCATTCAACCATCTTTTTAATTTTTTATTAATTAATTTATTTTATCAATAATCACTTCCATAAGCTTTTGAGTTTCAAATTTTTCTCCCCCTCCCTTCCCAGCTCCCTCCCCAAGATGGTGCAAAATATGATATAGGCTATAGATATACATTCCTATTAAACATATTTTCACATTAGTGATGTTGAAAGTAAAAATTCTAACCAATAGGAGCAACCACTAGAAAGAGGAAATAAAACACAACAGAAGAAAAAAATAGAAAATAGTATGCTTCAATCTGCATTCAAACTCTATAGTTCTTTCTTTGGAAGTGGATAGCATTTTCCATCAGGAGGCCTTTGGAGATGTCTTAGATGAAGGGTCTCTTTTTTAAAAATTTATTTTTGTATCCCCAGAGCTTAACAAAATGTCTCAAACATAGCTGAGTGCTTAATAAATGCTTTTTTCTTACTTGACTTATGATAGGTGCTTCATAAATATTCTTTAGGTTCTAGCTATTAACTTTGTCTATGAGTGTGTGCATAAGACTCTTATAAAGAGGGCATATATATGCATGCATGTACATGAATGTATACATATATATTTCACATTATATATATATAATATATCTATTCATATTAGAATATATACTTTATATATCATATATTATATTTGTATATATTAGAAATCACAATTTTGCTGTATTTCATTTATGAGGTGACAATTTACAGATGCTGGAACCTCACTAATTCAGACTGGTTAATCTGAATTCTTAAACTAACAGGATGATAGAATATTTTGATGAAATTCAGTTTTATTATTTTCAAATATAGCCAGGATTCAAAATAGGATACTATGATGTGCCAAGTAAAGTTTCTCAGGGTACTTACTTTAGTGAATAAATACATATTATTTGTAATTAGTTTATCAGTGGTTGGTATGTAAATGAATGTCTAAATTGATTGAAAAGAATTGTTTCTTTACTATTTAGATATTCAGTTTCAATCTTTTCTTTTACACCATTCTTTTAGTCAGTAAATTATTTTCTGATACATAAGAAAAAAGGTATGTCTAAGCCCAGTGCTTGGTTGAATTACAAATTAATAGAATCTAAGGTAATCAGGGTTTTTTCTTCAATATTTCAAAAGACAGCAAAATTTGTTACCAGGTCTAAAAGGAAAATAGACAGTGAAATATTTTTTTTAATTAACATTTTTATGTAAAGTTTTGAGTTCCAAGTTCTAGTCTTCCTTCTTTCCCTCCCTCTCTCTGAAATGGTAAACAATCAGATATAGGTTATAGATGTGCAATTACGTAAAATATTTCCATATTGGTCATTTTGTACAAGGAGACTCTAATCAAAGAAAAAATGAAAGAAAGAAAGTGAAAAATAGCATGCTTCAGTAGGTATTCAAACTATCAGTTCTTTCACTGGAGGTGGATAATATGCTTCATCATTAGTCCTTTGGGATTATCGACAATGAAACATTCTTGAAACATTCTTATTTAAAAAGTGATTTTCAATAAAATTTTTATACCCTTAAGGAATATAAAGCCAACCTCAATAAAAAAAAGTTTGCCCATTACAGGGTTGAAGGTAGTTGAAGGTAGTGGGAAAAGCTTACAATTGTTACCCAGTAGATATTGCAACAGTTGTTCTGAGGCACACGTCCAGTCATCTTGCCTCCCATGCTCAAGAAGACAATGGTACATTTCAGCGTGCACTATATAAGGAAGAATAATAATAAGGTTTTTTTTAAAATATATATTCCAGATATCTGAGAACTATGTCATAGAACAATTCTGAACAGATCTGTTAACTCAGAAAGTCAGTTTCCTTGGAAATTCAATTTGAAGAAAAGTTTATTCCTGGCAGATAATTCACACAGAAATGAGAGGCTCAGAAAATTTGAAATCTATGTAAACATAAATTTCCTTCAGACATAAGTTTTTAACATAAATTACACTCTTCTATAAATAATTTATTCCAGTGTGGTTTCGCTGTTACATAACCAATTTGTCAGCAAGGACCTCATGCTAGGCAGACATAGTCATAAGGGTTGTGTCTAAACTTGTCTGCATTGTACTCTCCAGCTTGGTTCCACTGCTCAGCCCAGGCAGCTTGCTTTGCCCTGAATAGTGTGAATGCATTTAATTACAATCTGACATGTGTATCTGGGAGAAACAAAAGACTGTGAACTGAGGGTGATGATTAACTGTTCTACCAGATAATTGCTTAAACTACTACTTATATTATGCTGCATTATCTCTTTTGAACAAAGTGATTATTGGCTCTTTGTGTAGCGATTATACAGTGTAAATGCAATCTTGCTGTTTTAACTGTTGTCAGAGTTTATGTTTAATGTGCTCCCATTGTAATAAAGGTACAACTTTTGAGAGTTCAAAATCCCCTTAGAAACAACCTTTTTTGGGATTGTCCCATTTTAAAAAAAAGCTTTGTATCCTCAATGTTTCACACATGGTAGGTAGAGGGGAAAAGTTGAATTTGATTAAATTGATTGAGTTGAATGTGACATCTTCAGGTCTGTCAATGGAAACCAAGGAAAATGATATAGTTTGTAGGGGAACACATAAGCCACAAGTGTCAGTCCATCTCATATGTAATTTTTAGCCTGTGAATCCAGTAAAAAGCAATGGATTATGAGAAATCTTAAACATAAAATAGGGGATTGGATGGTCAAAAAATTGCTGGATGATGCAGTCCAGATAACAAAGAAACTAACCTTGGGGATTGGGATAATATTTCCAGTGACAAGCTCAAACTATATTCCTCCTTTTGTCCTTTCCCTTTTCTGGAATCCTTCATTTCTGAAATCTTCTATGCCTAGAACCTTCTAATCTAAGAACATCCATTTTTCAAGCTAGTTGATATTTTCCTACCCTCAGAGGTAGAAATCCAGTCAGATCCACCAGAGCAAGACCTTGGGCCCACATCCAACCTGCCCTGATGAATTAATCAAACACAGAGGAGGAGAAATCATGATGTAACAATATACCATGACCTGAAAGAAGCACCTTTAAATACAATTGTAGGTATTTTCTTACTTTATATACATAGCACTAAGCACATGCCTGATACATCACAGACACTCAATAAATGTTCGAAAACTTGACTTTGTGATTTAAATTGAAGGGGAATAGCATATGAATGGTAAAGTACTCTAGATGCTACTATTTTGGGATCAAATTATGCTAAATATGTCAAGCCCTAGAACATTGTAGGGGCTCCTAAATTAAATCCATAATCACACAAAGAAATTTGTTTAACCATACATATAAGAAAATCCAAGGGAGTTAAACAAGTAAATTTACAAAATATGATATGCAGTTTGATGGACAATCAATTGAACTTCTCTAACAGAATATATGTCTTAAACGGACATGGAGGTAGATGATGCACTGGGCCTAGAATTGAATAGATAGAGAAGAACAGACTATATGAATTTTTGAAATGATTCATTGCTACCAATGACTCTGAGATCATCCCTGGAATAAAGACTCATCCTTTTAACATCCTTATTCTTTAAGTGGTACTGTATCACTTCAAGCTATAGGGTTCTACAATATTTATATCAGGTGCTCTTAATCTTTTTTCTGTTTTTTTCATCAGACTGTCAACGCAATCTGGTGAAGGCTATAAACCAGTGAACCCCATCTCATATGTACATAAAATTATACACACACATAGACTACAAAGAAAATCACTTATCTTGAAATAGTTATCAAAATATTGAAAAGTTATTGAACCCCCAAATTAAATTATTAAAGGACTACCCAAAGGACAAATGAGAAATATAATATATGACAGGAATAAGTAGATTATAACATATTATTAATGATGAATTATGCAGGAGAAATAGAATAATGATTATTATCAGAGATTTATGTTTATAAGGGATTAAGCTGGTTATAGAGCAAAACACTAGATAACTAAGGAAAAGCCCGTATATGTCTCTGTCCTAAGATACTGAAAAAGGCTCCTATTATCTAAGATAATTATGTGAAATAAGGAGAAATAAGATGTGAAGTAAGATAATTGGAGAGCTCAGGCCATACTCTGCCTTTACTCTGTCATCTTGGTTTTGCCCATTTTCTTTTTTTTTCCTTTAGTATTTTATTTTTTCTCCAATTATATGTAAAAACATTTTCAACACTCATTTTTAAAACTTTGAGTTCCAAATTCTCTCCATCCCTCTCTCTCCAACCCTTGTATTGAAAAGGAAAACAATTCGATATAGGTTATACATGTGTAGCCATGCAAAACACATCCATAATAATCATATTGTAAAAGAAAACATATAAAAGAAAACCTCAAGAAACATGAAGTAAAATTTAAAAAAAAGATATGCTTCAATCTGTATTTAGACACTATCAGTTCTTTCTCTGGGGATGGCTAGCATATTTCATCATAAGCCCTTCAAGTTGTCTTGGAGAATTTTATTGCTGAGAATAGCTAAGTCATTCACAGGTGACTATGTTACAATATTGCTATTACTTTGTACACATACATTTCACTTTGCATCAGCCTATGCAAGTCTTTCCAGGTTTTTCTGAGAGCATCCTGCTCATCATTTCTTATACTACAATAGTATTTCATCATAGTCATATATTACAACTTGTTCAGCCATTCCCCAATTGATGGGCATCCCCTCAACTTAGATTCCTTTTTTAAATCAAATTAACCAACAGTTTATTTTTTTATAAAACTAGCTCCTGGTTTTATTTATTGGTTCAATGGTTTTTCTTATTTTCAATTTTATTAATCTCTCCTTTGATTTTCAGGATTTCTAATTTGTTATTTAATTAGGAATGTTTAGTTTGTTCACTTTCTAGGTTATTTTAGTTGCATGCTCAATTCATTGATCTGCTATTTCTCTATTTCATTGATGTAAGCAATCAGAGATATAAATTTTCCCTTAAGTACTACTTTGGCTGCATCCCATAAATTTTGGTATGGTGTCTCATTGTTGTCATTTTCTTTAATGAAATCATTGTTTTTTATGATTTTTCTTTGACCCCACTTATTTTTTGAGGATTACATTATTTAGTTTCCAATTAATTTTTAATCTATCCTTCATTTCCTATTTCTGAATGTAATTTTATTGCATTATGACCTGAAAAGAATGCATTGACTATTTCTGCTTTTCTGCATTTGGTTATTAGGTTTTCATGTCTTAACACATAGCCAATATTTATGTAGCTGTCATGCACTACTGAGAAAAAGGTATGTTCCTTTCTGTTCCCATTCAATTTTCTCTAGTAACTTTTCCAGAATTTTATTCACCTCCTTAACTTCTTTCTTGTTTTTTTTTTTTTGTTAGATCTATCTAGTTCAGACTGGGGAAATTTGAGATCTCATACTAGTATGTTGTATTGTCTATTTCCTCCTGCATCTCATTCAATTTTTCCTTCAAAAATTTAGATATCATTTAGATACCTGGAATACCATTTTATTTATTTTTTGTATTATTTTATATTTTATATATTATAATTTATTAAATTATGCCATTTGGTGTATATATGTGTAGTATTGATATTACTTCATTGTCCATGGTACTTTTCTTTCTTTCTTTCTTTTTGAAACTGCACAACGTGTTTTTAATTAGCACAGAATTTAGACAGGAACAACAGATGAACAATGAATTAGCACAAAGCTTAATAAAAAGGGAAGAGTTAACTAGAAGTGATTCTTCTAGCTCTTTCAGTTTCCCAAATTTAAAAAAAAAACTTTTAGTGTTCCAAAGCTTTAGAGGTAGCATTCATACATATTTAATAATCAATATTTTCACTATGATGCTCTATTTATTTGAATTTCAATGAAGGATTAGTGGAAGAACATGCACTAAAATTTCACAGGATGAGAAAATGATAGTTGATGATCCTTACATTTGAAAGAAGGACTCAAGCTATAGAAATTCTGGATTCAAAGAAGGAACATCACATTTTCCATCAAGTTACTATATACTGGACATTATTGGTGATTAGAAGTGTCAATAATTATCTTTAATTTTTCTTATTCTCCTTCCACAGTATTATCTTCCTTCTGCATTTTGATGAGTATTTATGTGAATCTGAGAAGCAAGAACATAGATAATGAACTGTCTTTAGACATGGAAATCAAGTTATATGCTTATTACCTCTTCAACTACCTCGGTTGCTGCCTGTATCTCTGTATCTCTGTAACTCTTTATCTCCATGTATGTCTATCTCATGGTAATTAATTTTCCTCTTCTTTTCTGTCTCCCCTTCCTCTCATTCTCTTTTTCTGTCTCCCCTTCCTCTCATTCTCTTTGTATGCCATCATTCTCCTTTCTAACTTTTTAAAAGTTTTTAAAAAATAAATTAATTTAGTTTTAGTTTTCAACATTCACCTCCATGAGATTACGAGTTTTAAATTTTCTTCTCCTCCTTCTTCTTTCCCCTCCCCAAAATGGCATGAAATCTGATATAGGTTCTATTTATGCATTTATATTAAACATAGTTTCACATTAGTCATGATGTAAAGATGAATTAGAACTAATGGGATGAACCATGAGAAAGAAGAAGCAAAACAAAACAACAAAAGAGAAGGAGAACAAATAGTATGCTTCTATCTGCATTCAGACTCCAAATTTCTTTCTCCGGATGTGGACATCATTTTCCATTGTGAGTCTTTTGGAGCTGTCTTAGATCCTTGCATTGCTGAAAAGATCTAAGTTTATCAAAGTCAGTCATTGCACAATGAGTGTTTTACTGTGCACAATGTTCTTCTGATTCTGCTCATTTAACTCAGCATTAATTCATATAAGTCTTTCCAGGTTTTTTCTGAAGTTTACTTACTCATAATTTCTTATATCACAATAGTATTCCATTACATTCATATACCACAACTTGTTCAGCCATTCCCCAATTGATTGGCATCCCCTCAATTTCAAATTCTTCACCATCACAAAAAGAGCTGCTATAAATATTTTTATATATGTGGATCCTTCCCCCTTTTTATGATATCTATGGGATACAGACATAGTAGTGGTATTCCTGGATCAAAAGGTATGGACAATTTAAAAACCCTTTGGGCAGAGTTCCAAATTGTTCTTTGGAATGGTTGGATCAGTTCACAACTACACCAATAATGTATTAGTGTTTCAATTTTTCCACATCTCCAATATTTATCATTTTCCTGTTTTGTCATGTTAGCCAATCTGATAGGTGTGATGTGGTACCTCAAAGTTGTTTTGATTTGCATTTCTCTAATCAATAGTGATTTAGAGCATTTTTTTTCATATGGCTATAGATAACTTTAGATTCTTCCTCTGAAAACTGCCTGTTTATATCCTTTGACCATTTATCATTTGGAGAATGACTTGTATTATTATAAATTTGACTTAGTTCTGTATATATTTTAAAACTGAGACCTTCATAAAAGGCAATGGTTATAAAAAATCCCAGTTTTCTGCATTTCATAATATTCTCTATCTCTTGTTTGGTCATAAATTCTTACCTTCTCTATAGGTATGATAGGGAAACTATTCCTTGTTCTCCAAGTTTGCTTATAGTATCAGTCTTTATATCTAAATCATGTACCCATTTTGGCTTTATCTTGGTATATGGTATAAGATGTTGATCTATACCTATTTTCTGCCATACTATTTTCCAGTTTTCCCAACAATTTTTGTTAAATTGTGAGTTCTTATCCCAGAAGCTGAAGCCTTTGGATTTATCAAATAGTAGATTAGTATAGTGATTGACTATTGTGTTTTGTGTGCCTAATTCCATGGATCTGCTACTCTATTTCTTAGGCAGTACCAAGTAGTTTTGTTGATTGCTGCTTTATAATACAACTTAAGATCTGGTACAACTAGGCCACCTTCCCTTATATTTTTTTTTTCATTAATTCCTTTGATATTCTGGACCTTTTGTTCTTCTAGAAAAAAAAAAGTTATTTTTTTCCTACCTCTATAAATTTTTTTTTTTTATAATTTGATTGGTATGGCACTGAATAAGTAATTTAATTTAGGTAAAATTGTCATTTTTATTATATTAGCTTGGCCTACCCATGAGCAATTGATATTTTTCCAATTATTTAGATCTGACTTTATTTGTGTGAAAAGTATTTTGTAATTGTGTTCATATAGTTCTTGGGTTTGTTTTGGCAGATAGATTTCCAAATATTTTATAATATCTAAAGTAACTTAAAATGGAATTTCTATTTCTATTTTTTGCTGTTGGGCTTCATAAGTAATGAAATAGGTAATGAAATATAGAATATTCAGATCATTAATATGGGTTTATTTTATATCCTGCAACTTTGCTAAATTTGTTTATTATTTAAGTAATTTTTTATTGATTCTCTAGGATTTTTTAAGTATGCCATCATATCATATGCAAAGAATGATAGCTTTGTTTCTTCTTTACCTATTCTAATTCCTTCAATTTCTTTTTCTTCTCTTATTGCTAAATCTAACATGTCTAACATTCATTGATCTCCTCTTACTCCATTTTATTTATGTAAGTATTTAGAAATATAAAGTTTTCCCTAATAACCTTTTTCACTGAATCCCATAAGTTTTGGTATGTTGTCTCATTATTGTCTTTCTCTTGGATGAAGTTATTGATTCTTTCTGTGATCTGTTGTTTGACCAACTCATTCTTTAGGACTAGATTATTTAGTTTCCAATTAATTTTTAGTCTATCTTTCCATGATCCTTTATTACATACATTGTTATTTCATCTTGATCTGGAAAGGATACATTTAACATTTCTACCTTTTTGCATTGGATTGTGAGGTTTTTATGTCCTAATAGATGGTCATTTTTGTGTAGGTGCCATGTACCAGTGAGGAAAAAAAAGTATATTCCTTTCTATTTCAGTTCAGTTTTCTCCAGAGGTCAACCATAGCTGACTTTTCTAAATGTCTATTGATCTCCTTAACTTCTTTCTTCTTCATTTTGCAATTAGATTTATCTAGTTCTTAGAGGGGGAGATTGAGGTCCCCCACTAGTACAGTTTTGTTGTGTATTTCTTCCTATAACTTTCTTTTTTGTCTATACTACCTTTCAATAAGATATAGTTTCTTTGGGGCAGTTAGGTGGCTCAGTGAATAGAGCACTGGCCCTGGTGTCAGGGGGACCTGAGTTCAAATCCAGCCTCATACACTTGATACTTAATAGCAGTGTGTCCCTGGGCAAGTCACTTAACCCAAATTGCCTAGACAAAAAAAAAAGTTATAGTTTCTTTACTTATCTTTTTATTAGACCTACTATTTCTGAGACCCCTGCTTTCTTTGCATCAACTGAAGCATAATACATTCTTACCTTACCAATACCTTTACCCTGTGTGTGTCTGTTTCAAATGTGCTTCTTCCAAACAACATATTGCAGGATTCTGATTTTTAATCCATTCTGCTCTCTACTTCTGTTTTATGGGTGAATTCATCCCATTCGCATTTATAGTTATGATAACGAACTGTTTTTCCCTCTATGCTATTTCCCCCTTTGTTTATTTCTCTCTCTCCCTCTTATTCTCACCCTTTTCCTCCTCACAAATGTTTTACTTCTGATTACCACGTCCCCCAAATCACCCTCCCTTTTTTTGATCCCCTCCCCCTGTTTTCTATTATCCCTATCCCCTTTTACTTCCTTATAGGGTAAGATAAATTTCTGTTCCCAACTAAGAGTGTATATTCCCTTTTTCAGCCAATTCTGATGAGAATAAGGTTTAAGCTTTGCCCACCCTGCCCATATTCCCCTCAATTATGATAACTGTTTCAAGATTCTTTTATGTGGGATAATTTATTTCATTCTATTCCCCCCTTCCTCCAGTGCAATCTTCTTTCTCACTTCTCTATTTTGTTTTTTTTTAAGGTATCATCCTGTCAAAGTCACTTCATATCTACAACCTCTAAGTAAACTCCTTCTAATTTCCCTTAAATACATTTCTTAAGAGTTACAAATATTATCTTGCCATATAGAAATACAAAGTTTAACCTATTGAATTTCTTATGTTTTCTTTCTTGTTTCTTTTTCACCTTTTTGTTTTTTCTTGAGTTTTATATTTGGAGGTCAAATTTTTTATTCAACTCAGGTCTTTTAATTAGGAATGCTTGAAAGTCCTTTTATTTCATTAAGTGTCCATTTTCCCTGGAAAGATTATATTAAGTTTTGCTGGATAGGTGACTCTTGGTTTTAATCAAAACTCCTTTGCATTCCAGTATCCCATATTTCAAATTCTGTGGTTCTTTAATGTGGAAGCTGCCAAATCCTGGGTAATCCTGGTTGTAGGTCCACAATATTTGAATTGTTTCTTTTTGACTGCTTACAGTACTTTATCCTTGATCTGTGAGCTCTAGAATTTGGCTATGATGTTCCTGGGAGTTTTTATTTTGGGATCTCTTTCAGGTGGTGATCAATGAATTCTTTCAATTTCTATTTTGCCCTTTGGTTCTAGTATATCAGGGTGTTTTTCCTTGCTAATTTCTTGAAAGATGACCAGACCTTTTTTTTTTTTTTATCATGGCTTTCAGGTAGTCCAATAATTCTTAAATTCTCTCTCCTAGTTCTATTTTCTAGGTCAGTTGTTTCTCCAATGGGAAATTTCACATTTCTTTTTTTTAAAACTTTTTTATTTTGCTTTATCAAATCTTGATGTCTCATGGAATCATTACCTTTCACTTGCTCAATTCTAATTTTTAGGGAATTATTTTCTTCAGTTACCTTTCATATTTCCTTTTCTATTTTGCCTATTATAGTTTAAGGAGTTATTTTCTTCAGTTAATTTTTGTATATTTTTTCCATGCTCTTGACTCTTTTTTTTCATGATTCTCTTACAACGCTTTCATTTCTTTTTTCCAATTTTTCTTCCACTTCTTTAATTTACTCTTTTAAAGTCCTTTTAAAGCTCTTCCAGGAATTCTTTTTGGGCCCAAGATCAAATTACATGTTTCTTTGAGGCTTCACATATAGCTATTTTGATACTACTGTCTTCTTCCAAGTTTGTGCCTTGATCCTCCCTGTCATCCTAGTAACTTTTTATAGTGGAGTTCTTTTTCTTGGTTTGATTTTTGCTTATTTTTTCTGTGTATTTAGTGACTTGATGTTTTTATGTGAGAGCTTGGCTCTGGTCCTGCACTGTCCCAAGCCTTTTATGGTGGGGTTCAGGGTTTTGCTTCCAACTCTCACTGGGATTCAGGAATTAGCTGCTTGCTTTTATTGAAAGGTATGTTTCCTGTCTGGCTTGTGCTAGGGTGTGGACCCTGTTGACTATCCCATGGTGTGGAGTTTCTCTGCTGGCCTGCCCCAGAGGCAGGGTCTCACTCCTGAGTTTCTATAGAAACAGTCTTTCTGCTGGTTGTCCCTGGAGAGGGATCTTATTGTTCATCTTCCCCAGGGTTGAGGCCCTGCTGCTGGGTTTCTATGGAAATGCAGTCTGGGGACAGGGTCTCACTGTTGACCAGCCCTAGGATGGATCCTCACTACTGGTCAGCAAAGAGGTTAAGACCTGCCTAGTAGCTTGTGCTGAGAGTTAGGCTGCTGGGTTGGGACTGCTTTCTTGCCTAGGGGTCTGCTGATTTGCAGGAAGATAGAGCCTTGCTGGTGGATTGCTCTAGGCTTGGAGCCCTGCTGTAGCCCCTCTGCTATGAAGCTTGCTGCTGCTGCTCTTGGACTTCACTCTCCTTTTACTCTAGTGAGACAGAATCTCCTCCTGTGTTCGTAAACTACTTCTTTTTTTCTAAATCAGTTCTGAGGAAGTTTTTAAAGTCTTTGGAGGGGAATTTTGGAGGGCTTCAAAAGGTTCCTTCCTCACTCCAACATCTTGGCATCAAAAGTCCCAAATGAAACATTTATTACTATGTACAAAGCACCTATGACTGTGCTATGAGCTGGGGATACAAGAAGGAAAGTAAGTCGAACCCTGCTCTAAAGGTGCTCATGTTTTAAATAAAGAGACAACATATGTGGAAAGTTTCAACTACAAGTCAGATGGAAGAATCCCATAGTACTTAGGGCACAGTGACAAAGTTGGTGTTGATTCCACTTCTTTAACGTCATTACTTGATATAACTATTCCCAGAGATCTTGTGTTCTGGGTCCTTGGCTGTCACCATCAGAGCCTAAGGAGAGAATGTGTTCAAGGTAGTAGTCATGGTTTGACTTGATGGGCACACACTGTTACCTTTTATGTCTCCCTCAGAGTATACTACTGCTTCATTTAGGTTGACTTGCATCTTATGTGTGTGATAATTCATTGACAGTTGGTAGGGATTGATGACCTCTTCTCCATAGAAGTTGTTTCCCCAGATGATTGCAATGAAGGCTAGACTGGCAGCAGAAATGGTGCTCTGGGGGCATGGAGTGCTGTCCCTCCCAAGGCTTTTGTGTTTATCTGCCTGTTGGTTGTGGTTGGTCAGCAATTGTGGCTGGTGGCAATGAGGAAGGTGGGCTCCTTGCCCACAATGATTTCTCCTCTGTAGGCTATGGGGGCTGGGCTAGTGGTCTTCATGGAGGCAGTGTTGTTCTTGAGGATTTCTGACTCAACATCCTGGTTTGTCCCTATTAGGGTTTGAAGGTAGATATTATCAAGGTGATGGTGGTGGTCTAAGTGACCTGACACATACTGCCACCTATCTTTCCCACAAGGTGCCCTGCTACCTCATCCAGACTGTCCTGTATGCTTTGTTTGTTTGTTTCTTTTTTAAGTTATATTTTGCCTTTTTTTATTTTGCTCCTTTATTACTGAAACTTAAATACACAATAAGAAAAGAAGAAACATATTATAAACTTAAATATTGGAAGTTAAATACAAAATAAGAAAAGAAGTATGTCATGTTCACAGCAGAATGTAAGAGAAGATTCAAAATATATAACCATAAATTTCCATGACAATAAAATGTATATAATAAATATTTTGTGTTGTGTTGAAAACTGTCCATCTTTTCTTTGCTTCCTTGTAAGTTCTCTTTTGTTCTCTGCTGTGAACTTTTTACTTTGTTCTTTTTTCCCCTTTACAACCCTTCACAGAAGGCTACAATTAAGCATGGATATGTTTATAGATATAGAGATAAACATACACTTATAAATAAATATACATACATACATACATACATACATACAAACATAGACATATACTTTCCCTAACAAATTCTGCTTCTCATCTTTGTTTTTATGTTTGTGGATATCTCTTGTTTTCTATCCCTCCTAAATCTTCTTCTTTACTTCTATCCTCTACCTTGCCCTCCTATTACTCAACCTACCCCCCTTCCGTTGTCCTCCCATTCCCATTAATCTAAACACTTTTCTATACTCCCTTTTAACCTATTCCCTCACCCTCCCCTCTACAGATCCCTTCCTTATCCTCTCCCCCTCATTATCCCCTTAGTATTTTATTTCTTCCTGAATTTAGAAGACCTTTATACTCTTTTAGATATGTATGTATTATATCCTCTTGAACCCATTACCAATGAAAGTTAAGTTTCCAGAACTAACAGCCCTCCTCCCCCATCTAATTCTCCTATGTCAATTCTTCCTCTCATACCTCATTTGTATAAAATAATTACTCTTCTTAGTTGTTCCTAAACAGTTTTGCTTTTTAAAGTCATATCATACATGGGTCTACTCCAAACTTTCTTACAGACTAACCAATTACTAATAACAATCTTAGACATGTGTTTTACATTTTACATACTTGAAAGGTAAACAGTCTGTCCGTATTGAATCCCTTGTTATTAGCTTTGGTATGTACCTTACATTTCACTTGGCTCTTGTTATGTCCAATCTTCTATTAAGTTCAGGGTTGTTGTTTTTTTTAAACAAAGTCCTGAAAATCTGACTGTTCATTAAATTTCCATTTTTTTTACTCAAGAATATGCTTAGCTTTGCTGGGTATGATATTTTGGAAAGAGGTCCAGTTCTTTTGCTTTTTCATATATAATGTTCCAAGATCTATGGTCTTTTAGTGTCACCACTGTTATGTCTTGTGTGATTCTAATTGTGACATCACCATATTTAAACAGTTATTTTTTTTTATGATCATAATATTTTATCCTTGAACTGGGGGTTTCAGAATTTGAAAATATTATATAACATGTAATATATATATATATATGTATTATATTAAAATATAAAATTCCTATGGGTTTTTCTCATAGGATCTCTTTCAGGTAGTGATCAGTGGATTTTTTTTTTAATTTCTTCTTTCACATCTTGTTCTAATGCTTCAGAAAATTTTCTATACTTCTTGGATTATTGTATCAAGATTCTTTTTTTTAGTCATAGCTTTCAAGTAGTCTGATTTTTCTTGAGATTTTATCTTCCTGATCTGTTCTCCAGATCAGTTGCTTTTCTTAGGAGATATTTCATATTCTTTGCTATTTTTTTCATTGTTTATATTTTGTTTTATTATTTCTTAATGTCTTATAACTTCACTAGCTTCCCCTTACCCAATTCTGAATTTCTTTTTTCTAAATTTAAACAATTTTTTAATTTTTATCTTTTTAAATTTATTTTAGATTTTTTATACTTTTTTTATTTTTTTGTTTTTTATTAATAAATTTATTTATTTTTAGTTTTGAATATGTACTTCTACAAGATTTTGAGTTCCAAATTTTCACCCCATCTCACCCTTCCCCTCACCCCAAGATGGCATGCATTCTGAATACCCCTTCCCCTAGTCTGCTTTCCCTGCTTTCTCTTCCCCTCTTCCCCTTCTATTTTCCTGTAGGGCAGGATAGATTCCTGTACCCCACTTGCTGTATTTCTTATTTCCCGGTTGCATGTGAAAACATTTTTTTAAACATGTGTTTTTAAAACTTTGGGTTTCAAGTTTTCTCCCTTCCTCCCTCCCCACCCACCCTCATTGAAAAGGCAAGCAACTCAATATAGGCTATACATGTGCAGTTATGCAAAACACTTCCATAGTGGACATGCCGTGAAAAACTAACTCCATTTCCTTTAATCCTATCCCGCCCCCCCCATTTATTCTATTCTTTCTTTTGACCCTGTCCCTCCTCAGAAGTATGTACTTCTGATTACCCCCTTTCCCAATATGCCCTCCTCCCTATCATCCCCCTATTCTCTTGTCCCCTTCCCCCCCTATTTTCCTGTAGGGTAAGACAGATTTCCATACCTAATTGAGTGTGTATGTTATTCCCTCCTTAAGTCAAATCTTATGAGAATAAGATTCACTCATTCCCTCTCACCTTCCCCCGTTTCCCCTCCACTGTAAAAGCCTTTTCTTTTGTTTTTTTTTTTGTGAGATAATTTACCCCATTCTACCTCTCCCTTTCTCCTTCTCCTAGTATAATCCTCTCTCACCCCTTAATTTTATTCTCCAGATATGACCTCTTCATCTTTACCTCACCCTGTGTCCTCTATCTATTTATCTATCTATCTATCTATCTATCTATCTATCTATCTATCTATCTATCTATACATACATATAATTTTTCCCCTCCAACTACCCTAATAGTGACAAAAGTCTCATGAGTTACAAATATCATCTTTCCATGCAGGAATGTAAATAGTTAAACCTTAGTAAGTCTCTTATGATTTTCTCTTTCCTGTTTACCTCTTCATGTTCCACTGGAGTCTTGTATTGGAAAGTCAAATTTTCTGTTCAGCTCTGATCTTTTCATCAAGAATGCTTGAAAGTCCTCTATTTCACTGAATGATCATTTATTCCCCTGAAGAATTATACTCACTTGTGCTGGGTAGGTTATTCTTGGTTGTAATCTTATCTCCTTTGCCCTCTGGAATATTATATTCCATGCCCTGTGGTCCCTTAATGTAGAAGCTGCTAAATCTTGTGTTATCCTGATTGTGTTTCCACAATACTTGAATAGTTTCTTTCTGGCTGCTTCTAATATTTTCTCCTTGACCTGGAACTCTGGAATTTGGCTACAATATTCCTAGGAGTTTTCCTGTGGGGATCTCTTTCAGGAGGAGACTGGTGGATTCTTTCAATTTCTATTTTGCCCTCTGGTTCTAAAATATCAGTGCAGTTTTCCTTTATCATTTCTTGAAAGATGGTGTCTAGGCTCTTTTTTTGATCATGGCTTTCACATAGTCCAATAATTTTTAAATTCTCTCTCCTGGATCTATTTTCCAGGTCAGTTGTTTGTCCAATGAGATATTTCACATTGTTCTCTAATTTTTCATTCTTTTGCATTTGTTTTACAGTGTCTTGATTTCTCATAAAGTTACTAGCTTCCAATTGCTCTATTCTAATTTTTAAAGAAGTATTTTTTTCAGTAATCTTTTGGACTTCCTTTTCAATTTGTCCAATTTTCCTCTTTAGGGTATTTTTCTCTTCATTGGCTTTTTGGACCTCTATTGCCATTTGGGTTAGGCTATTTTTTAAGGTGTTATTTTCTTCAGTATTTTTTGGGGTCTCCTTTAGCAAGCTGTTAACTTACTTTTCATGATTTTCTTGCATCACTCTCATTTCTCTTCCCAGTTTTTCCTCTACTTCTCTTACCTGCTTCTCAAAATCCCTTTTGAGCTCTTCCAAGGCCTGGGACTGATTCATATTTTTCTTGGAAGTTTTGGATGCAGGAGTTTTGACTTTGTTGTCTCCTTCTGGTTGTATGTTTTGATCTTCTTTGTCACCAAAGTAAAATAATATAGTCTGACTCTTTTTGCACTGTTTACTCATGATCCCAGACAATTACTTGAGTTTTGTACTCTTTGTTAAGGTAAAAGTCTGCTTCCAATATGGAGAATGTAATGTCCCAAGCTTCAGGGGTTTGTACAGCTGTTTTCAGAGATACTTCTAGGGACCTAAAAATTTTCAGTTCTTTCAAGGTGCTATGATAAGGGGCGAGGTGTTTCCTCTCCACCACCACAACAAGCTCCACCATGCCAGTGCTCCTCCTCCCCCAGGACCACCCCTCAGAACTGTGACGCAGATCCAAGCATGGGCAAAGCAAGAGATTCCTGCCTCAGCACTGGCAAAGATATCCTTGCAATCCCCCTCTGATCAGCCACTTGATTCCCTTTCAGGCTGTGGGCTGGAAGCACAGGAGATAGCCACTGCCCTCGGGGTAGCTGAGACCTAGCTTCTTCTCTCACTGCGGTCACAGACTTTTCTCACTGACCTTTTAAGTTGTCTTTGGTGTTCATGGGTTGAGAAGTCTGGAAACTGCCACAACTGCCCGTGATTCAGTCCTCTGAGGCCTGCTCCAGGGTCGCTGCAGCCTGTGCACCCACGCCGAACTGAGCTCCTCTTCCATTTTTTATAGGTGTCTGGAGGGGTTTGAGGGAGAGCTGAGGCAAGTCACTGCTTTCCCTCTGCCATCTTGGCTCCACCCCCCATCAGAGTGTCCCAATTCTGATTTTCAAAAAATCATTTTCTTCCTTACGATTCTGGATCTCTGGAGGCAGAGCCAAGATAGCAGAGTAAAAGCAGTGTAACTGAGGTCGGGGTTAGTTCATTCCCCTGAGGGGGCTTCACCCTATATTATCCCATTTACTCCCTTATGTTGTTTACATATTTGTGTAAACCAATAAACCAACAAATCAATTAATCAATAACCTAACCTCCCCCATCCTGTTTTCTTATCAATCCTGTGGGAACCAAACTGTTAGCATTCCTCACACTAAGACCTGGGAAAGACCTTAGTTTAAAAATGCCAACATCTATTGCCATCATCAATTTTTCCTCATCCCCTCCAACATCTATCATTTTCCTTTTCTGTCATATTAGCTAATCTGATATATGTGAGGTGGTACTTCAGAGTTATTTTAATTTACATTTATCAATCAATAATGATTTGTCTATTTTTTTCACATGAGTATAGACAACTTTGATTTCTTCATCTGAAAACTCCCTGTTCATATCCCTTGAACATTTATCAATTGGGGAATGAGTTGTATTCTTATAAATTTGATTCAGTTCTCTATATATTTGGGAATGAGATTTTTATCAGAGGCATGAGGCTTTAAAATTGTTTCCAATCTTTATGCTTTACTTCTAATTTTGGCAGCATTGGTTTTGCTTGTGCAAAATCTTTTAATTTAATATTATCTAAATGTTGGAGAGGATGTGAATGATTGAGACACTAATGCTGTTGGTGGAGTTGTGAATTGATCCCAAAATTCTGGATGGCAATTTGGAGCCATGCCTTTGGGCAGAATGGTTGCAATCAAACTTTGAATACCCTTTGATCCCACAATACCACTACTAGATTTATATCCTAAAGGTATCATTGAAAAAAAGGGGAAAGGACCTACATGTAATAGCTCTTTTCCACCTCTTTTATGTAAGATAATTTACTCCATTCTACATCTCCCTTCCTCATTCTCCCAGTGCATCTCTTTTTTCTCACCCCTTAATGTTTTTTTTTTGTTATCATCCCATCATAATCAACTCTTACTCATGTCCATCTAAAAATATTCTTTCCAACTGCCGTAATAGAGAAAAAGTCCTTAAGAATTACAAGTATCCTCTTGCCATGTAGGAATGTAAACAATCTAAACTTTTTGAATTCCTTCTCTTTTTCTTTCCTATTTGCCTTTTTATTTTTACTTTGGCTCTTGTATTTGAAAATCAAATTTTCTTTTCAAATCTTTTTTATCACGAATGTTTGAAAATCCTCTATTTAATTAAATATCTATTTTTTCTATCTTGAAGATTATACTCAGTTTTGCTGAGTAGGCAATTCTTGGTTGAAATTATAGCTCCTTTGCCTTGCAGAATATCATATTCCAAACCTTTCAATTCTTTAATGCAGAGGCTCCTGAATCCTACCTACTCCTGACTGTGACTTCAAGATGTTTTGAGTGCTTCTTTTTGGCTGATTGGAGCATTTTCTCCTTGGACTCTGCATTCTAGGATTTGTCCATGATATTCCTAGAATTTTTTCATTTTGGTATCTCTTTCAGGAGGTGATTGGTGGATTGTCTCAATCTCTGTTTTGCCTTCTGGTTCTAGAATATCAATGCAGTTTGTCTCAATAATTTCCTAAAATATATCTAGGCTCTTTTTTTTTATTGTGATTTTTTAGGTAGTCCAATAATACTTAATTATCTCTTTTGAATCTTTTTTACCAGTTCAATTGTTTTTCCAATGAGATATTTCCCATCGTACTCTATTTTTTTATTCTTTTTCTTTTATTTTATTTCATTGTTTATTGATGTCTCATGAAGTCATTAGATTACATTCATCCAATTCTAATTTTTAAGAATTATTTTCTTCAGTGAACGTTTGTACCTCATTTTCCATTTGCCCAATTATCCTTTTTTAGGAGGTTTTTTCAGTGAATTTTTATACATTATTTCCCTAATTTTGTCTTTCCTTTACCAAGCTGTTGACTTTTGTTTTCATGATTCACTTGCATCATCATCACTCTCATTTATTTTCCCAATTTTTCTTCTACTTCACTTTTTGATTTTTCAAATCCTTTTTTTGAACTCTTCCAGGAGTTCTTGTTGGGACTGACACCAATTCACATTTATCTTTGAGGCTCCACATGTGTCATTTTAACATTATTATCCTCTCCTGAGTTTGTATTTGGATCTTCTCTGTCACTATAGTAAATTTCTTTGTTCAGGTTTTTTTTTCCCCCTCATTCTTCCACTCTATTTCTCTACTTTTAATTGTGTTTTAAATCTGGGTTCTTCTACTCAGGTGTAGGGGACATTGTCCCAATCTACAAGTTTTTCAGGCTACTGTTTTCAGAGATAATTCTGCTTACATATATGTTTTTGGTTTTCCAAGGTGATATGATCTAAGGAGATATGTGGTCATTGCTCTCCTAGCTTGTGCTCTGGTCTATGAGTGACCACATGAACTCTTTTCCACCCTAGGCCTCTGACTAGGACTCCTGCTCCTTTACAATTTCATGTTCTAGTGTGTTATTGTTCTTTATCACCCTGGGAATGTGACTGGGACTGTGACCCAGATTCACATTTAAGCAATGCAATAGAGTCTGGCACCCCTCACCAGCAAAATACACCTGTAATCTTCTCCTGACTAGTTACCCCTTCCTCTCTGTAAATTGAGAGCTCCAGAAATTCCTGCTGCTGATTCATTTTTTCCTGAGCCTGCACTGACTTTCTGAGGTGTGGGCTGCTGATTCTGCAGGAGTGCTGGACCTCACCAGGGTTTTCAGGCTTCAGAACTTTGTTGCTGGCTTGTATTCAATGTGGGACCTCAGTGCTGACTTACATCTGAGTTTAGGGGTGAGATTTGCTGTTGGTTTGTGCCAGGGTGGAGAAGGGGGTTTGATTCTGATTTGCACCAGGAAGAGGCCCCACTGATGGCTTGCTGGGGCAGAACCAGCTATTGACTTGCTCAGGCCTCCTGTCCTGGACTGCCTTTTACTCTCACGTCATTGAAACACACCTGTCTTGTCAACCTTCTAAGTTGTCTTGGATTATAAAACTGCTTTACCCCATCCTTTTGCTGATCCTGCCACTCCAGAATTTATTTTGAGGCATTATTTTAAAGTTTTACTGTAGGGAAATTTGTGAGAGCTCAGGCAAGTTCCTGCCTTACTCTGCCATCTTGGATCCAAAGGCCTCATTTTTCAAATATATAGAGAACTGAAGCAAATTTATAAAAATAAAAGCCACTCCCCAGATGAGAAATGGTCAAAGGACATGAACAGGCAGTTTTCAGAGTAAGAAATAAAAGCTATCAATAGTCATAAGAAAAAAATGCTCTGAATCAGTTGTGATTAGAGAAATGTAAATAAAAATGTCTCTTAGGTACCACCTTACACCTATCAGATTGGTGAAAGAGCCAACATGACAGAAAAGGAAAATGACAAATGCTAGCAAGGATAAGGAAAAAAATGAGACATTAATGCATTGCAAATGGAGTTGTGAACTAGTCCAACCATTTTGGAGAACAATTTGTGACTATGCCCAAAGAGTTGTAAAACCATACATACCCTCTGACCCAGCAATACCACTACTAGGTCTGGATCCAAAAGAAATCAAAAAAAAAAAAGGAAAAGAAGGTATTTATACAAAACTGTTTATCCCAGTTTTTTTTTTTTTGTGGTGGCAAAGAATTGGAAAATCAAGGGGAAGGCCATCAATTCAGAGATTACTAAATAACTCATAGAATATGATTGCAATGGAATACGATTGCAATATAGGGATTGACATGCAGGATGAGTCCCAAAATCCTGGGAAAACTTAAGTGAACTAATGCAAAATGAAATGAGCAAAAGCAGATGAACATTTAAAACAATAAAATAATAATATTTTAAGGCTGATCAAATGTAGAAGACTTAGCTACCCTGATCAAAAAAATAATGCAAGACAATTCCAAAGGGCGTATCATGAAAAATGCTTCCCACTTATATAGAGCGGACTGGAACTCTGAATTCAGATGGAAGCATACTTAAACAACAACAACAACAACAACAACAACAACAACAACAACAACAACACTATTTTTCTTTTTCTGTTTAGTTTCTTGTCTTTTGTAACAGGGCTAACATGGAAATATGTTTTGCATGGCTTCACTTGTATAATCAATATCAAATTTTTTGCCTTCTCAAACAGTGGGGAGAGACAGGAAGGAAGGAAAGTATTTGGAATGATTTTTTTAAAATGAATATTAAATATTTTTACATGTAATTGAGAAAATTTAACAAAATAAATAAAATATATATAAAATATTATGCAATAACAACAGTGTATTCTTCTGTTCTCTATTCCTTTCAATATTCTGGGTATGCAAAATAAAAGCATCTGTGAAAATCTCCATTTTTTCTTATTTATATTTTTCATCAAGGATATTCTTGGGAAATCTGTATTCTCCCAAATATTTTCTAGAGTTGACAAAGTAAGATTATAGGTCAATAATTTTTTGGCTCTCAACCACTTTAAGAAAAGATATGATTTTCTGTGAGTTTCCTATCATCAAATATCTAACATTTTTCAAATACCTTAATCTATCTCATTTTTGACAGTTGTATTTCCTTTGAATTAATTTATTATATATGTCTTTGAAAATATCTAGTAGCTTTTAGTGTTTTAGCTTTTTCAGTGTTTTTTTTTACTTCCTCATCTAAAACATCAAAAACTAAAGTTTAAATATGGAATTTTCACTATATTTAATGTAGAAACTTGTCACTTAGGTAAATACTGAAAAATCTGTTACCTTTTTGTCTCTTCCTCTGTTTTAAAATGTGTTGAGTGACTGAAATGGAATCCATTATACTGGAAGAAATGAGAGGATAGATAATTTCAGTGAGACATGGAAAGATTCTATAAACTGATACAGAGTAAAGGGATCAGAACCAGGAGAATAATTTATACTATGATATCACTATTGTGATCTGTAAGAACCCTGGTTAACACAATGATATTCCATCATTCCAGCACACTAAAACTAAAACAAAGTAGTTAATTCCTGGAATCAAATTAATAGCCTTGCCATGAAGAATGAAACATATCTTATTTGGATGTGGGCAATAAAGGAATTTGTTTTCCTTGACCATTCATATTTATTGCAAGATTTTTTTTCCCAATTGAGAGTGATATAGAAGAGATTTCTGTTAAATGAAAATGTAACTTAATTAAAATAAATAAATGTCTCTATAATCTTTTGGCTCATATTTTAACCCCCTATATATATTCTTTTATAGTATTCTGTGAAATATTATTACAGTCTTTCCCCATTAGACTCTGGAACATTTTTTGGATTTTTTAAAATTCCAAACCAGGATTGGCCTTAGCTTTCTTTTCTCTTATTAAGGCTATTTTGATGACTGATGTGATTTCTTGGGTCACTAGACTACTAATTTTGTCATGATTATTACATATTGGTTAAATTTCTATAGGAAATTATATTAGTCCATATTAATGTATCTTCCTTTCTCTCTTTTATATTTTGAGAGAATCAATAGCTGATTCAAATTGGTCAAGGTATACTTATTCCAATTATACAGATTATCTTCTTTTTTTTTATTCTTTTATGTAATTTGATGTTGATTTTGACCTTTATTTTAACTATTGGTAGCCTGAGTGAAAAGAAGCAGCTATTTAGAAAGTGACTTGATTTTCAGTAAAATTCATTTACTACTAGCTGTGGTGATATTACATTTCTTATTTTTTGTTGTTATGTGGCTTCATGTTTACCTGCTCAGTGGCTTCTGCCCTTGTCTTTTATTTTTTGTTTGTTCTTTTGTTTTTGTTTTTAGGCAATTGGGGTTAAGTGACTTGCCTAGGGTCACACAACTAGTAAGTGTCAAGTGTTTTGGCCTGAGGCCAGATTTGAACTCAGGTCCTCCTGAGCAGGGCTGGTGCTCTATCCACTGAGCCACCTAGCTGACCCATGATGCTGTTTTTAAAGAATGTATTGAAGAGGGACTTACAGGAGTTAGGATAGAAGAGTAAGCAGTAAGTCACTTTCACCCTCTCACATTGACCTCTAAGAAAAAATAGTGCCCCTGGAAAAAATCCTGAAACACCAGAGCCAGTGGAAAGATGGGGTGAAACAGTCTTTTGGCTAGGGAAACTTGAAACATCAGCAAGAAAAGGTCAATTTCACCTGGGTAAAAGGGGAATGCATTCCAGGACAGGAAGCATCCAAGCAAGTCAGCAGCAAGCCCCATCTCAGCAAACCAATGAGCCCAAGGTGGTAGAACAGGCAAATACCAACACCAGGACCCCCCACTGCCTTAGCATAGCCAGGGGAACTGGCAGACTCCACCTTGGAGAACCACCACATGCACTGGTGCAGCCCTAGGCAGGCAGGCAGGCATCCTCCAGTAGACAGACCTCCCTGTGCTTCAGTGTAGCCCTGGGGAAACACAGAAAAACCTCACCTGGCCTCAGCAAATGCCAAACACTACCACTAAGACCCCATCTCAGCACAGGTAAGCTGACAGACCCCTATAGCCTCCAGCTGCCAACATCTGAGGCCCCAGCACACTAAGCCAATGGTCAGGCCCCTGCCCCCCAGCACAAGAAGCTTGGGGCAGTGTCCCCTGAGAATTTAGAAGCCAGGAAATAGGCAACCAAGATCAGTAAAAAGCAAAAAACAAACACTGACCATACATAGACTCTTCTTATGGGGACAGGGAAGATGAAAACAAAAACTCAGAAGAAGACAACATTGTCAATATCCCTACATCTGAAACCTCAAAGTGGAATATGAATTAGTCTCAAGCCCCAAAATCTTTCTTGGATGAACTCAAGAAGGATTTAAAAGTTAAATAAGAGAGGCAGAAGAAAGATTGGGAAATGAGAGGAATTCAAGAAAGCATAATCTTTGAGGGGAGAAGATGGAAATTCAATGAAATCGGAGACTTCCAAATTTTCCTGATGAAAAATCCAGAGCTGAACAGAAAATTTGATTTTCAAATACAAGTCTCAAGAGAAGCAAAAAATGTAAACAATAAAGGGAAAAAAACATGTTATTCAATAACATTAAACTGTTTATATTCCTACATCGGAGATGACATTTATAACTCCTGAGAACTATCTTTATTACAACATTTAGAGAACAGAGTCAAATTTGTTAGAATACAAGTCATTCCCCAGTTGATAAATGGTCAAAGAATGTGAACAAGCAGTTTTCAGATGAAATTAAAGATACCTATAGTTATATGAAAATGCTCTAAATCATTATTGATTAGAGAAATGCAAATTAAAACAACTCTGAGGTACCACATCACACCTATAAGATTGAATAACATGACAAAATAGGAAAAAGATAAATGTTAGAGAAGCTGTAGGAAAATTGGAACACTAATGCATTGCTGGTGGAGTGTGAACTGATCCAATCACTCTGGAGAGCAATCTGTAACTCTTCCCAAAGGGATATAAAACTGTGCATACTCTTTGACCCTGCAATATTGCTTCTATGTTTGTCCCGAAGAGACCATAAAAAATGGGAAAAGGACCCACATGTGCAAAAATATTTATAGCAACTCTTTTTGTGATGGCCAGTAATTGGAAATTGAGAGGATGTCCATCAATTGGGGAGTGGCTGAACAAGTTGTGGTATATGAACATAATGGAATATTATTGTTCTGTAAGAAATTATGAACAAGTGCACTTCAGAAAAACCTGGAAAGACTTACATGAACTGATGCTGAGTGAAGTGAGCAGAACCAGGAGAACATTGTACACAGCAACAGTAACACTGTGTGATGAACAAGTTTTTAGACTTAGCTCTTCTCAGCAATGCAAGGATCTAAGAAAATTCCAAAAGAGTCATGATGTTAAATGCTATCTACACCCAAAGAAAAAACTATGGAGTCTGAATGCAGATCGAAGCAGACTATTTTCTCTTTTGTTGTTATTGTTGTTGCTGTTGTTTGTTCTTTCTCATTGTTTTCCCCTTTGGTTTTAATTATTCTTTAGAACATGACTAATGTGGAAATGTGTTTAATATGATTGTATATGTATAGTCTATATTAGATTATACATTTTCTTGGGGATTGGGTGAGGGAAGGGAGGAGCAGAAAATTTAGAACTCAAAATCTTATAGAAGTGAATATGGAAAACTATGAATGAATGAAGAAAGAAACAAATAAACCATATATTAATGACTGACAAATATGAAATTTCAAAGAAATTCCAAAGGCTTTGACCATTTTGCATTTCTTAATACATAGTTTCTACCATTTTTTGTTCCTTTCTTCCAAGCCAGTAGAAACTAATGAGTGCTTGGGAGAATACAACATATAGGCAAGTAAGTATCAATGAGAGACAGACATAGAGAAACAAAGGCAATGAGAGAGAGACAGAGAGAAACAGAGTCAGAGAGAGAAAGCAAGTTAGAGAGAGGAATAGAGATAGAGACAGAGAAATAGATACACCCACATACATATTATATATATATATGCATATATATAATAGAAACATATATTATAGCATTATGTATATATTATAGCATATATTCATACACATAAAATGCATGTATAAATAAATGTAGGAGTTCTGGATTCATGATTATAAAATCCTTTAACTTTTCTTTGGAGAGGTTCATTTTTTTTTTTCAGAATGTGGCTTGTGAATTCTTTCTTTCTTTACTTTGCCCTATAATTCTAATAGAGCTTGGCAGTTTTCATTTATCAGTTCTTGAAATATACTGTCAATTTTTTTTCTATCATGATTTTCATGGAATCCAATTATTATTTAATTTTCTCTCTGAGATGTTTTCTAGGTCAATTGATTTTTTTTAAATAATAGATACCACACATTTTCTTCTATTTTTAGTCTTTTTTTAAAAATTACTGTGTATTCATATTTCTTACTGTGAATGGAGCCATTGAGTTCTGTTTGGTATAGTCTTATTTTCAAAAAGTTCAATACTGTTACCAAAGTTTAACTTTATCTCCTTAAGGTATTTTGTTTGTTTCCAGTTCTTTTTTTTTCTATTGAAGATATTGGCAATTTTTTTTTCTGTGAAGTATCAGATAGTAAATATTTTAGGTTTTACTGTCCTGGAAGCAAAATTGATAATATTATATAGGTAGTAATATAGCAATAGAGAAAATCAATTTCTGTGACATGATTTATTAAGTATAAAATATAATAATGATAATAATGGTCATGGTAATAATTATATTAAGTGCATATTAATTTTTTAAATATAAATCTCCTGAGAAGACTGGAATTCCTTTTTTGGAGGAGATAGCATTAACTTAATTGGAGTTTACTCAAATTAATTACAAATGTTCATCTGTAAATTTTGATCTATAATAAGAATTTATGTAGTTCATCTTGGAAAATGTCTTTTCATAAGAAAGGCACTACCAAATACTGATATCAAATCATGAGTATATAGTTTTAACCAAACTTGTTCATCCCATGGAAATCACCTAGATTCCTCCCCTGATCTTTGCCTTTTAAATTTCATTCCAATGTAGTTAAATCACTTCCATTTGAAAGTGAGGTGGAAACCATTCAATTGCACAGTTAAATTGCACAATATTTTGAAATATGGAGGAAAAAAATTGTCCATCTATCAAGGTTTGAAAAATGCTACTGGAACTATGTAGTTTGAACCCAGGAAATAAATCCATTGCAAATTCATGTGGGGTTATGAATCTCACTTCTTTTAACTTTTTACAGAAAGAATATAAAACAACTTGACATTACTTGTGATTCAAATAATGTTAGTTGTCATTGAATTGACTTTATTGGAGTACAAATTTTGAATATAAGTAGTTTTGCTTTGTAATTTTAGGTCAAATTCACTTTGAAACATTATTAATTAAGCAGCAAAAAAAAACTAATTGGTAAAGCCACTCTATGTTGAATAATAGTAGTTGAGAGAGGTTCTTGTTCAGGAAAAAAAATGAAAACAGCAGGCTCTGAACTAAAAAAAAAATCATAAGACTTTTTTCCTCTTGTTTTCTTATTCTGACATGATGGATATAAACCATTAGCAAAAAAATAAAACAAATAGGGTTCAGCAATATGCATGGCACCTAAAATGCTGCAAAATTATAACTGAGTCACTGCAATTTTTAATGTGCCTAAAAGTAATGTGAATCAATGAGTGACATAAATGGTCTCTGTTGCAACTAATAAAGTCTGCTATTGTAGTGTGAAAGTAGAAATAAACAATACATAAATGAATGCATGAGGCTATGTTAACAAACAAAAATATTTATAAGCACTGAAATTTAAATTTTATATAATTTTCATGTTAAAATTATTAATCAAAAATGTAAAAAAAATAGTGTTAGCTCACCAACTGTACAAAAACTTGTGGCAGACCAGATTTAGTCCACAGGCCATATTTTTTCTGACTCTTCTTCTAAAGTATTAATTATTTTTTCATATTGCCTAAGTATTCATATATTCCTTTTGGAGAATCAATTTTCCCTGTGAGTCCATTTTTATAGTTGTTATAATACTTTTCTTACCTTTTTGTATATTTTTATAGACCTAGAATAATTTTTATACCATTTAATGTTTTCTTCCACGTATGCAACTCTCTAATTTTAGTTACTGAATCAGGGCTTTTGTGCCAGGGCCAGGGTCTTCCCTACTATACTTTTCAGGTTTTGTGATCAGCCCTGTTTGGCCCTATCTTGGGCTACCTGGATTACTGTACTACCATTTCCTGGGATTAGTCCTTCTGACTCTTTGAGGTTCAAAGTAGTGTAACTTCAAGGTCCTCTATCATGTCTCAATATAAAGTCTTAGTAACTTCAGAGTGCCTCAGTTTCTATGCTGTCTTATTCTAAATGCTGCCATGCCACACTATTTTTTGTAGTTCAGTTTGTGCTTCCAAAAGCTCAATTGTGGTTTTGTAATAACACTGTAGATTTTTGGATACAGTGGGATTGTCTTAGGGTAGCCCTCTTCTCCTGCAACCTCTAGACAAAGAGTCTAGAAAGTCTTTGGTGGAGATGAGAGGCTAATAGTATTTTTAAAAATATATTTATTTTTACTTCTGTATCTGTTTGCCTATATTGGTTCTGGCTTTGTAGCTAGCCCCCTTTCTAATTGCTTCTGCTCCTATGGCTGATTATTTGTGCAATTGTCTGATGGAAGAAGGCACTTACTGTAATCACTCATTAGATTTCTTTATCATTATTCTATTTATTATAAATTTCAGATATTTCCTGTAGTAGATATGGGGAATGTGGACAGTCTCCATCCATTCAGAAGCCATCTCTACTGGAAGTCTCTTACGTATATTGTATCATTTGATTCCCACAATAATCCTCTGAGATAGGTATAGCTAGTAAGAGACAGTTGTAATTTGAGCACAAGTCTCCTGATTCCAAATCTAGGACATTTTTCACTAAGATCCAGCTGTCTGAAAACTTTTTATTTGTTTTAAGATTCTTTCTATGAAATATTAATGATGTTTTAGTGATTCCCTTTAGAGCACACTATAAAAGGAGTGTTTTGTATAAACTCACTAACAAAACTGTCTCTTGTACATGGTTATCTTTAATTGGCCCATCTCTCACACCAATATTTCCATTCTCAGTAGACCAACATTTACAAGGTTTATAGACTTTTTTATAGGCTCACACAACTTTAATGGAGCATCCTAGTCTGAATGTTTTGGGGTTAGAAAAATAAGATATTGTAATCTAATGTAACCACAATTCATATCTGCATATGGTGAATGTGTCCTTGGTTCCTGATCCGAGAGTCAAGCCTGCTACATTTTCCCTTCAGGGACCTAGGGATTACACTGAGGGATTTAATGATATCTCTTCTCCAGTGCCAATGGTTTGATCCCCAATTGGCTATGTTCTCTCCACTGTTAGGTGCCTGTGAGGAGCACTGCAGTTCAATTTAACTACTCAACATCAATTAGCTTTTATTAAAGGTAGATACTTACTTGAAGATACAAGTAAGAACAACTATACAAATATTTTCCTATAACAATGTAAGGATATTCTCCACATCCCACCTTGGTCTCTGAAGAGAGTAAGCTCATTTTAAACTCATTTTCTATATAGCATTAAACCCACCAATTTCACATCAAAATTCAGCATGATTGCAGGATGAGTTCTTATATCATACCTTTGGTTTGTGTTCTAAAAGTCACTATAGAAGGTTACTTCTTATTCCTCAGTGTATCACTTTTTCTCTGACTGAAACACACACACACACACACACACACACACACACACACACACACACACACACACA
>NW_020954590.1:25092782-25175288 GCF_900497805.2 Vombatus ursinus
ACACACACACACACACACACACACACACACACACACACACACACACAGAGTTTACAATTCCCAGAATCCCAGAAGCTCATTCTTCTGATCTTTAAAAACTCACTATGGTGGAACAGTACAGTGAATCTCCACATAAGAAAGAATGACAGAGGACAAAGCAAAAACGATGAAATTTCATTTTCATGGGGTTACATGTCAGCCTTAAAGTGGCAGATCTAGGCCTCTCCCACTATGTCATGGCTTCTCACCACATGCCATCAACAAAAGAGTGAAAACAAGAGTTAGCAGGTAAAGAAAAAATGCTCAAGCCTCTATTTGCTAGTCCTTTCTGAATGCCTCTTTGACTAGTCAAAAAGACTCCTATTCATCACATTGTTAGCCAACCACAAGTTACAAAATTTTGAAAAATGCTCCAATGTCTTTCCTAGTCACTTCCATTACATATCATAATGACTCCCAGAAGCAGGCTCCCTAGCTTCTCCTTATGGTAAAATTGCATTAGAGGCACAGATGCTCCAAAAATGTTCCAGACCCTGTTTCATGAAGATAGAACAACATTTTTTAAAGATCTCATATGAAAACTCAAAATGTGTTTTACCATTTCCAAATCCCCAGAAGTCACCAAACCTAGTGTCTATTGCCAGCTGTATGGGAAATTTGCCAAGTGGTCCTTTAGTATAATTTTCTGTAAAATAAAGGTAATGATACTCCATTTCTGTCAGGGTGGAAATATAATTATAAAAAGAATATACTGCCTTATATTCATAATGTTCTTGTCTCTATAAAACTCAAGTAACATAGTAGAAATCATTGGATACCAGTAAGATCTCTGGGAACAACAGCTCTGATATTAACTTATTATTTGTTTTTCTTTAATTTTTAGTTTTCAACATTTATTGTGGGAACTCTAGTTATGTCTACAACTAGTCATTCCTGTTTACCATTGAGTTTCATGGCTATAAACTCTTGATTTATGTTTTCTACTCATGGATATATCTGGTCAAAAGAAAAAGATTTTAGCAACTCTGTTTTATGTCTTGTCAAAGAAATAACTTTACTGTTTTTCTTTCCTCAAATGATCCTGGTTATTTTAGCCTCATATGTGAGCAGCATAATATAAACTACCTGGTGGTAAAAATTACATTTTTATTATCTATTAGTTTTTATAAAATTCATATTTTATCTTTAAATTTAGGGATAGCACACATATGAAAACACATTGCTATTTTCTAATTTTGTTACAGAGATATCAAAAGAATATTTACTCAGTGGTCATTTCTATAGATGAGACAAACTACAAAATTAAAGATAGTATTACATGAGGTGTGACATTTTTATGATCATTGTATCCTGGAAAAACATCAAATGTCAATGAAATGCTCCATTGGACATTTTAACATATTTTTATATCCTCAGAAACATTGAATTCATAGAGTTGTTCACCTGACATTTTTACAGATTGCTTAGATTGTAAAAACGTCATTTCAAAATGACTTTTTTACACTGTCTCAGTCTTAAAAACATCAAAGGAAGGATAATTCTTCATTTGCAGTTATTAGACATGATCATAATCATAAAAATGTCACTTTAAGATAATTCTTCATTTGACCTTTTTACACATAGCTGTTCTTTTCTTCTGTTCCTTAAAAATATGATACTAGGAGAGAAATTTAATAGACTTTTAAGGATCTTTCTTAAATCTACAAATCAGGAATTCATCCTTGAAGATGCCTTGGGTATATAAGAATACAGATTTGCTGCCACTAATCCCTCCAAAAATACTTTGATATTCTTGATGGCTCATCATTGCATGTATATATCTACCCACATGTATATGTATATATACAAATACATTCCTTTTATGTTGAATGCAATTTTAGGTCACATTGAGATAAATTATTAAAAGGTGAAAAAGTGGCCATCCTTTTAAAAGGACAGTCAAATATTTTTAAGTAAAAAATAAGGTCAGAGCAGGCTAAATATGTTTCAGTGTGAACTTTCTAAAATTATTAAAATCAATAGATATATTAGTAGACCATCAGTTTCATATGGCTAAATCCATAGCACTAATATTTAAAATAGAAAACCATGTTATACTAGTACAAAGGACATACAATAATCATTTTACTCTTTTTGGTTAATGGCGATTGCAAGTGTGGTTCCATTGTCACATAGCTTTTCTTTTTAATTCCTATTTATTTTATGAATTAAAAAATTCTAATAAGTGTTTCATAGGCTTTCCCAGAATGCCAAAGGGGTCCATGACACAAAGAAAAGTTTAAGAATTTCTGGTTTACAACAAAGTTAATCAGACTGGGGACACATGAAAGAGCCCATGACTTCAAGAGGAAAGGGAATCACTTAACTATTTGTATCTAAATATCTAGTATCTAACAGTGGTTAACTGTTTCATCAGCATTCATTCATACATTAATTGCATAGCTAATTGAATATAAAACTTATGCAAAGTTTGGGTTTTTGGGAGGACAGGGAAGCAGGGTATGTGATCTTCAACTATTATTCTTAACATTGTTAGGTAATGTAGATATTCCTCAGGAGATCTCCTTCAGCTACTAGTCATATTATCTACTTGCCTTTCCACTTCCCATATTTAAATCTTTTAATCAACTGTGAACTTGGTGTCAATAGTAGTTACCAACACCTACCTAAGGATGCAGATTGCTCACAGACCTCTCTCTTGTTAATAAACAGGCAACAAGACATAGTGAATATGATTCTAGCATAAATTCAGGAAGACATGGATTCATATCTTGCCTCTGACACTTATTATCTTTGCTACCCATAGTCAATTCAATTAACCACTTTAAGCCTAATTTTCTTTATCTACAAAATGCTGATAATAAGAATGCTTACCTCACAGAGTTGTTGTGAGGATAAAACAATATAATATATATAAAATGCTTTGCAAATCATAAAGAACCCCAAATGCAAGCTATCCATCACCACCACGACCACCACCACCACCATCATCATCATCATCATCAATATTCAAATGGTTGCCTCATGGCTACACCTCTAATTAATTCATCGATAGAATGTGAGCAGTTATCTCTCCTGTAAAAATTTCCCAAAAGCTTTCCATTTAGAGGTTACGTTTTGCCCAGGACCAGAATATGGTGATCCACTTGGATAATAGTTGATGCTTTTTTTTTTCTCCTATTCTGTTCAAACTAATAGGAACCTTCATTTTCATCTAAGTGGTTGCTGATATTCAGAAATACACAAGAATTTCTTGAATCAGGGAATGTTCTGAATGAAGGAATGTTACAAATGAAGCATTTTGTGAACTCTAAAATACTAGGAAATTTATGTTATTATGTTCATAATTATATTACTATAATTATAATTTTTGATGATGTTTTATTGCTTCTTGCTTGTCAGTCTTCTAAAGAGCAAGAAGTCCACAATATAAATTACAGTTCCCTCTAAAAACCTAAATCTACATGAGCATAAACACCTAGCAATTTATAATAAAATAATATTCTTTTCACTGGCCCTCAGCAGAGGAATAAACCATAAAACTTATGCTCCATTTCAGCTGACATCACCATCTGAATGTATTACATTTTCAATCAAAACATTTCTTACCCATTACCATTCTATTTGGTTAAAATATACCTAACATCACTAGTCCCTCCATAGGATTTTTTTTCTCCCAGTTCTATTCTTTAGCTCCATACATGATGCACAGAACTTTAAATGGACTATTATCAGTCTTCTTGAATACTCTCACATCCACACAATACTCTCATCCCAGGCATTATTTCATATGGTCTCTCCTATTCACACTTTTATTGTATGATTATATTATATAATGCATTATAATTATATAATATATTATAATTATAGCTATAATCTTTTTTTTTTGGCATTTTCTTTTTCATTTCTTTGGTTCTCTCTTAAGCAAATTTATATTTCTTTTATCATGGCAATTGTTTCATTGAGACCTCATTCCTCTAACTCAGACCCAAAGTATAATCCAACATAAGGCACTGTGATAATAATCAATCCACCCATCAAAGCACATTTATTAAGCACTTAATCTGTGCCAGATAGTTTGCCAAATACTGGAAAATACAATTAGAATCAGCACTCACAGCCACTCTAACTACTCTCCCTCTCTCTTCCCCAGATACATACATACTCCTGTTTTAATTAACTCATGCTAGTGGTTATCTCCCTTAGGTTCCCTTAGGTGTATATAATATTATACACACACACACACACACACACACACACACACATATATATGTATATACTTATATATGTGTGTGTATACACATACATTTTAACTAGATTTTAGTTGAAGAAAAAAACACAAGATATGGGGCAGGAAAGGGAATCATAGAATAGGAATCAGTTAAAATCTTGAACCCCTTTAGGAATGAATTTGCTTTTATTCTTAGATCACAAAACCTGAGTAAAAAAAAAGACCAATGTTCTTTAGTTGCTAATTTGAGGCTGAAATGGAGCTCCCATGAATATTATTTTGAGTTTCTTTATGATTATATTCAAGCCTGGCTGAAGAGAAAGGATGATGAAGGCATTGTAGAGGAGTCTCCTTTTTTTCATTTCTGCACAGAAAAGGAAGGAAACCAGGACAGAGATGTATGAATGAAATCAAAGAAAGGAAGCTCCAGGATGAAGGGGGTTAGTCAACAAAGTTAAATGGGGAAGAAAAGTTCAGGAGAGTCAAAGTAGAACCCACATCTTTATGTATACAATGGAAATCCATCTCCAATGATGTATTAATCTATGAAAAGATGAGAGTATGGCAAGAATGCCTTTGCAAGACTTCAAAGAACACAATTTTAACAGAATGGTGAGAACAGAAGACAGGCTACAGGGATTCAAGGAGAGGATGAGTGGGAGTGGAAATGGAATCAGGATCAGAATACACATTTGAGGGAGAGAGAGAGAGAGACAGAGAGAGAATATGAGAGAATATGGATCCAGTTAAAGCAAAAAGGTCATTGGTTCTAAGTCTTATGAAACAACAGAACAAAGGAAAAGTCAGTTTAATAAAGAAGACAATAGAGATATAGAAAATTGAGTTTATGATCAACTCAGATTAGATGATACGTATTTTCAGAGTGTCAAAAGGAGCTAAAAGGGGAATTTAACCTTAACCAACAGGAGCTAGGAACCAGTAGGAACTGAACATTTGGTTGTCCTGAGGGTCTAAATATAAGAAGACTGGTCCAAAAACAAGAACACCTGTCTAAAGACAAGCATTAGTCAGGAAAAAGTGGTGTGGACTAATAGATATAAATAGCTTTATATTAACCAGAAGATCTCAAGTGAACCACATATGGAAACAAGTTAGAATTACCATACAAAGGGGGTGTAAGATATATTCAGTGAAGACCAGTTAGTCCCTCTAGTGTGTGGGCTGCCAAACCCTTTTCAGGTCTGCTTCCCACTTTTAGTGTCCACTTGACTCACCTAATTCTCACCTGTGGCTCCAAGAAGCTGTAGCAAATGCAGGAGCAAGACCTTGGTAAACCATTCCAGCAGATGGTTGGGGGCAACCCAGGAGTCTCAAATCCTTTGGTGGGTAGGTTAGGGGGGCATCTACCACAAGCATGTGAAGACTTTCCCTCAATGGAATGGGTAGATGAGAATAATTTGTTCCAATGGTCATAAAGCTGGCTGAATCAGGTGTTGTAGAGTGCTTAGAACTTGGTTAGATATTGAAGATGCCAAGGTCATCCACTGCATCCTGACCCATCACCAGTTATCTTGACTTTGTCTTGCCACTGGACTTTGATGACTCTGGAAGAGAGAGTGAGGCCAATGACTTGACACAACTCTGCCTCATTTAAATCCAATTTATGTGTGAATCAAAGTACAATGCCCATATCATTTTACCATTTTTACCCATCTCAAAGTCTTGTGGCAACAGGTGAGTAAAGAAGCAGCAGGTGCAGATACACTGGGAGTTGTAGAACCTTGCACACAGGCAGCCCAGGTCATAGGGTCATCTTCTCAGTGAAAGCAGCAGTGGGATTTAGCAGCCCCCTGGGTGTCTGAACAGCCATTTAAAATTATTTTTAATTTATAGAATAAAACAAGTATTTCCATACTATAGTAAAATAAAAAAAAAGATGATTACACATGAAACTGCAAATCTGCTATGTACAACTTGCTATTCCTTTCAAATATACAACAAAATTATTCTGTAAATTTCTTTATTTCTTCCCTCTCCCACCTTAGAAATGGCTCTCATTAGACCCAAACAGGTCTAAATTATGTAAAATTATTCTATACATACACTCTATCATCAGCATTCATTAAAATCCTGAAGAATTATAACTGAGTCATAGCCTTTTTTAAAGACTCCACTGCTCACCTCCTGGAATGAGGAAAGGACTAAAAAAGTTACCCTAAAATTGTCTGCTTCACCCAATCCTGGTCAGCTTATTATGGCAGGCTATGATCCCACTCTGTTCCTGAAACACAAAAAAATCTACAGAAACTTTTGCAAAGATTTTTCCACTCTCCTTTGGTACATGGAATGTGCATATGCTTATGGACAACACACAATCCAATAGACCTGAAAGACGTGTTGCTCTTGTTGTGAAATACTCAGCAGTTACTGCATGTAAATAGCAGCCCTGAGGGACACAAGGCTGACAAATGAAGGCCAACTTACTGAGGTCAGAGCTAGATACACATTTTTTTGCAGTGGCTATAGTTAAGGGAAGTGCCTTGAAACTGGCATAGGTTTTTGCAATCAAAAATAATCCAGTCAACAAGCTTATATGCCTACCAAAAAGAGTGAATGACAGACTCATGACAATGAGATTGCCACTAGCAGGAAAGGGCCATCCCACTATCATCAGTGCATATGCTCCAACCATGACAAAGGTCAAAGAAAAATTTTTATGAAGACCTGGAAACCTCGTGCTGGCCGCGCTGTGCACTCTCCTCCTATAAGGAGCAGGCTGCCAGAGTCATACTTACCAGTCTTCGGTGCCCACCCCGATAAACACAGAGACGAGCCGATCAGGAGGTGCCAACACTCGAGCTTTATTCAGAGGCCATCACAGCAAGGCCAAGCAGGAAGGCCAGAGCAAGAGAGCAGGAGCAAAAGAGAGAGTGCTCCAATCTCTACTGTTCCTTAAGTACCTACTTAGCCCCTCCTCCTCAGCCTGCCTACTAGTCATTGATTGTAGGATCAGATACTGGAAGGGGATGTCTGGGTTTAGCGCACCAAGGGAGAGGAAGTGACGCAGGAGGCTAGGACCAGATACAGGAAGGAGGGGTCTGGGGTCAGTGCGACACAAAGGGAAAGTACGTGACCCAGGAAGTCAGGAAGGACACAGGAAGGAGGCGTCTGGGGTTAACATTGCACTTAGGGAGGGGGCTAAACAAAGGGAACTCAGTTCTCTGCCGTCCCACTCCCACGTGGCACAGCCCACTGCCTCAGGAGCACGTGCTCCGGCTACTTCCTTGTATCCTGTTCCTTCTCCAGCTTATCACAGCTCCACATAGCACTGCCCACTGCCTCAGGAGTGTGAGCTCCGGTTACTTCTCCATATCCAGTTCCCATCCCAGTTCACCACAACTCCACCTAGCACAGCCCCTGCCTCGGGAGCGTGAGCTCCGGTTACTTCCTAATACCTTGTTCCTACCCCATCTTGCCACAACTTTCACTTGGCAGTAGTCAACACCAGACAATCCCTCACACCTCATCAGACAAGTTATAATTCTGGGTGACTTTAATGCAAGTGTAAACAAAGACTATCAGGCATGGCAAGGAGTCCTTGGGAGGAATGGAGTTGGAAACAACAATGGTCACTTAGTACTGAAGACTTGTGTAACTTGTGACAGCATCACTAATACTGTCTTTTGTTTACCTAAATGCAATAAAACTTCATGGATGCACCCTTACAGAAAACAGTAGCATTTAATAGACCATGTCATTGTAACGAGAAGAGATAGGCAGGATGTGAGAGTGATAAAGATGATGTGTGGCGTAGAGTGCTGGATTTATCATATACATCCTTTCCAAGCTAAATATTTATATTTAACAGAAGTGGCAGCTGCAAGGCAAGATGATATTCAGAAGATTTAATTTCAACAGATTAGAGTACTTCTCCACGTGGGACCAGTTCTTTGCTTACTTGGAAGGAAAGCTGAGTCAGCACAGAGTTGGCAACAGTGGAGCAGGAAAGGAGTGGGCAGCTTTCAGAGATTTGGTGTACAGCACCGCTTTTACTTATCTGGGCCAGAACACTCGCAAACATCAAAACTGGTTTGACAAAAATGATGGAGAAATTCAGAAGCTGCTAAAGGCTGGCCACGTTGTTTGAATGGGAAATGTACTTTTCTACAGAGAACTCGCTCAAGGTAAAAGCTCACAGGGAGGTCAAAAGAAATGATACAAAGACACTCTCAAGATCTCTCCCTCTCTGAAAAATTTTGGAATTGTGCAACATGGGAGATACCAGAAAAGGACCACCCAGCATCAAAGAAGGTATTCTGTGTGAGTGAGTAAAGTGAGTGTGAGTACCATGAGTGAAGTAGGATTGCAGTAGCTCAAAAGAAACATGAGATATGCAAATTTAGAGATCTCTGCTCTCCAGATGTTAATGTGGACTATTTGTGACTGATCTGTGGTAGAGCCTTCCTAGCTCATATTGGTCTAATCAGCCACAGTTGGACATACATATCATTTTAGTCCTCTGATAACAAAAGACAGCAACCAACCAACCAACCATGCAAGGAATTCACACTTCTCAGAAAAAAGAATTCACAATTAGAAACAAGTAGTGCAGAAATATATGGAAAGTAATGATTTTAATACTTAAAGGAATATTAAAATATCATCCGGCTAACCTCCTGACTTCAAGTAAGTAAAATAGTGTTATTCCCACCTTCCTGATTTTATAGCTGAGAGTATAAGAGAAGAAATAACTTATTCAAGGTGGTATAGCTAGAAGATTTGAATTAAAATAGTCTGGCTATAAAAAAATCCTAAACTAATAGTAATTTATGCAGATAAAATTGCCTATCTGTTTATAGCCTATATCTTCACATTAGCCATGAAGTAATTTTCTGTAGCATTCAAGGCTGGCTTCTGAAGACAATTTACAATGAGAAAATCAGGAAATATCTGCATGCCTTCTTTTTTTACTTATTCATTTTATTTTTGATTTATGAAATAAAACAAGCATTTAAAAAAGATTGTTGCACATAAAATTTCAAATCTATTTTGTGCAACTTGCTATTCTTTTAAAATATATAATAGAGTTACCATGTAACTTTTTTCTTTTTTCTTCCCTCCCCCACCCCAAAGATGCCTACCATTAGATACAAATATGTATACATACATGCATGTATATATGTGTGTATATACATATATACATAAACTTATATGCATGCAAAATCATTCTATACACACTTCTATTTATCAGTTCTTTCTCTGGATACAGATAGTTTCTTCCTTCATAAGTACTTTCTATGCTATTTCATATACCTTAACAATTTCTAATATCATCATTTATGAGCACTGACTTACATAGGAAAAGCTTTCTCTTTTCTCCCCTCTTTCCTTCCCATATGCTATGAAAGGTATCTTTTTCTTCTCTACTTCTCTCTGTCTCACTCTGTCTCTATCTCTCTTTGTCTCTGATTCTCCTCCCCATCCATCCATCTGTCTGTCTCTCCTTTTGTTATTGATATTTTTTAACTTTATTAATTTATTTTGATTTATCAACAATCACTTCCATAAGCTTTTGAGTTTTAAATGTTTCTCCCCATTCCTTCCCCCTCTCTCCCTAAGATGGTGCACAATCTGATATAGGCTACACATATACATTCCTATTAAACATATTTTGATATTAGTGATGATGTAAGTAAGAATAAGAACCAATAGGAGGAACCACCAGAAAGAGGAAACAAAACACAACAGAAATAAAAAAAAATAGCAAATAGTATGCTTCAATCTGCATTCAAACTCCATAGTTCTTTCTTTGGATATGAATAGCATTTTCCATCATGAGACCTCTGGAGATGTCTTAGATCCTTGCATTGTTGAGAAGGGGTAGGTCTATCAATATTAGTCATTGCATAATGTGGCTGGTAGGATGTACAACATTCTCCTGGTTCTGCTCACTTCACTCAGCATCAGACCATACAAGTCTTTCCAGGTTTTTTTGAAGTCTGCCTGCTCATCATTTCTTATAGCACTTACATTCATATTCTACAACTTGTTCAGCCATTCCCCAATTTATGGGCATCCCCTCAATGTCCAATTCTTTGCCACCACAAAAAGAGCTTCTATAAATATTTTTGTACATGTGGGTCCTTTTCCCATTTGTATGATCTCTTTGGGATACAGTCCTAGAAGTGCTATTGCTGGGTCAAAGGGTATGCACATTTTTATAGCCCTTTAGGCATAGTTCCAATTGTTTCCCAAAATGGTTAGGTCATTTCACAATTCTACTAACAATGCATTAGTGTTCCAATTTTCCCACATCTTCTCCAACTTTTATTATTTTTGTGTTTTGCATGTTGGCCAATCTGATAGGTGTGGTGTGGTACTTCAGAGTTGTTATGATTCGCATTTCTCTAATCAAGAGTGATTTAGAGCATTTTTCATAAGACTTTAATTTCATCTGAGAACTGCCTGTTCATATCCTTTGACCATTTATCAATTAGGGAATGACTTGTATTCTTATAAATTTGACTTAATTCTCCATATATTTTAGAAATGAAGCCGTTATCAGAGACACTGGCTGTAAAGAACATTTCCCAATTTTCTTCTTTCCTCCTAATCTTGGTTATATTGACTTTGTTCATGAAAAAACCTTTCAATTTAATGTAATCAAAATTATCCATTTTTCATTTCATATTGTTCTCTATCACCTGTTTGGTCATGAATCCTTCTGTTCTCCATAAAGCTGATAAGTAAACTATCCTTACTCTCTCAGTTTACTTATAGTATCAGCATTTATATCTAAATCATGAACCCATTTTGACTTTACTTTGGTATATGGTGTGAGATTTTGGTCTATACCTAATTTCTGCCATATTCTTTTCCAGTTTTCCCAGCAATTTTGGTCAATTAGTGAGTTCTTATCCCAGAAGCTGTGGTCTTTGGGTTTATCAGATAATAGTTTACTATAGTCATCTACCACTATATCTTGCATACTTAACTCATTCCACTGATCCACCACTTTATTTCTAAGCTAGTACCAAGCAATTTTGATGGTTGCTGCTTTATAATATGTTTTAAGATCTGGAATGCCTAGGCCCCCTTTCCCTGCATTACTTTTCATTTGTTTCCTTGATATTATGGACCTTTTGTTATTCCAAATAAATCTTGTTATTATTTTTTATAACTCTATAAAGCAGTTTTTGGTGGTTTGATTGGTATGGCACTGAATAAGTAAATTAGGTTAGGTAGAATTGACATTTTTATTATATTAACTTGGCCTACCCATGAGTAACTGATGTTTGTCCAATTATTTAGATCTGACTTTATTTGTGTGAAAAGTGTTTTGTAATTGTGTTCATATAGTTCCAATTTTGTTTTGGTAGGTAAACTCCTAAATATTTTATGTCTACAGTACATTAAATGGAATTTCTCTTTCTATCTCTTGCTGTTGGGCTTTGTTGGTAATATATAGAAATGCCAGTGATTTATGTGGGTTTATTTTGTAGCCTGCAACTTTGCTAAATTTGTTTCTTATTTTAAGTTACTTTTTACTTGATTCCCTAGGATTCTCTAAGTATATCATCATATCATCTGAACAGAATGATAGCTTTGTTTCCTCTTTGCCTATTCTAATAGTTTCAATTTCTTTTTCTTTTCTTATTGCTAAAGCTAACATTTCCAGTACCACATTGAACAACGGGTGATAATGGACATCCTTCTTTCAACCCTGATCTTATTGGAAATAACAGTAGCTTACCCCCATTACATATAATGCTTGCTGAAGGTTTTAGGTAAATGCTATTTATCATTTTAAGGAAGACTCCATTTATTCCTATGCTTTCTAGTGTTTTTAATAGGAATGGGTATTGTATTCGGTCAAAAGTTTTTCTGTAGCAATTGAGATGATCATATGATTTCTGTTAGTTTTGTTGTTGCTATGATCAATTATGCTGATAGTTTTCCTAATATTGAACCAGACCTGCATTCATGGTATAAATCCTACCTTGTCATAGTGTATTATTCTTGTGATAAGTTGCTGTAATCTATTTGCTAATATTTTATTTAAAAATTTTGCATCTATATTTATTAGGGAAATTGGTCTATAATTTCCTTTCTGTGTTTTGATTCTTCCTGATTTAGGTATTAGCAACATACTTGTATCATAAAAAGAATTTGGTAAGATTTCTTCTTCACCTATTTTTCCAAATAGTCTATATAGTATTGGAATTAATTGTTCCTTAAATATTTGACAAAACTTGCTTGTAAATCCATCTAGCCCTGTACATTTTTTCCTAAGGAGTTCGTCAATGGCTTGTTCAATTTCTTTTTCTGAGATGGGGTTATTTAAGTATTTTACTTTCTCTTCTGTTAATCTGGGCAATTTAAATTTTTGTAAATATTTATCCAATTCACTAACATTGTCAAATTTATTGGTATACAGTTGGACAAAATAGTTCCTAATTATTGTTTTAATTTCCTCTTCCTTAGTGCTGGATTCACCCTTTTCATTTTTGATCCTAATAATTTGGTTTTCTTCTTTCTTTTTCTAAATTAAATTAACCAAAGGTTTATCTATTTTATTGTTCTTTTTTTCATAAAACCAGCTCTTAGCTTTATTTATTAGTTCAATAGTTTTTTAAATTGCAATTTCATTAATTTCCCCTTTGGTTTTCAGTATTTCTAATTTGGTGTTTAATTGAGGATTTTTAATTTGTTCTTTTTCTAGTTCTTATTTTTATCTGTATGCCCAATTCATTGATCTCCTCTTTTTCTATTTTATTCATTTAAGCATTTAGAAATGTAAAACTTCCCCTAAGAACTGTTTTTGCTGCATCCCATGTGTTTTGGTATGTTGTTTCATTATTGTCATTCTCTTGAATGAAGTTATTGATTATTTCTATGGTTTGTTGTTTCACCCAATCATTTTTTTAGCATTAGATTATTTAGTTTCCAATTATTTTTTAGTCTATCTTTCTGTGCCCCTTATTACATATAATTTTATTGCATCATGATCTCAGAATGATGCATTTAATATTTCTGCATTTCTGCATTGGATTGTGAGGTTTTTATTCCCTAGTACATGGTCAATTTTTGTGTATGTGCCATGTACCACCGAGAAAAAAATATATTCCTTTCTATCCCCATTCAATTTTCTCCAGAGGTCTACCATACCTAACTTTTCTAATATTCTATTCACTTCCTTAACTTCTTTCTTGTTTATGTTGTGGTTAGATTTATCTAGTTCAGAGAGGGGGAGGTTGAGGTTCCCCACTAGTATAGTTTTGCTATTTCTTCCTGTAACTTCCTAAAATTCTCCTCTAAGAATTTGAATGCTATATTAATTGGTGCACATATATTTAGTAATCATATTACTTCATTGTCTATGGTACCTTTTAGCAGGTTGTAGTTTCTTGCTTATCTCTTTTGATAAGATCCATTTCTGCTTTTGCTTTGTCTGAGATCAGGATTGCTACCCCTGCTTTTTTTTTTTCACTTCAGCTGAAGCATAATTTATTCTGCTCCAGCCTTTTAACTTTACCTTGTGTGTGTCCCTCTGTTTCAAATGTGTGTCCTGTAAACAACATATTGTAGGATTATGGTTTTGATCCATTCTGCTATCTGCTTCCTTTTATGGGAGAATTCATCCCATTCACATTCACACTTATGATTACTATCTGTGCCTTTCCATCCTATTTCCCCCCTGTTTATGCTTTTCTTTCCCCTTTCTCCTTTTCCTTCCTCACTAGGGTTTTGCTTTTGACCACCAATTCCCTCAGTCCCACCTCCCTTCTATTAGCCCCCTCCCTTTTCTTCCCCTTTACCCTTACTACTTCTTCCCTTCCTTCTATCCCCCCTTGCTTTTTTTCCCCCTTTTCCATCCTACTGCCTATAGGACCAGTTAGATTTTTTATACCTAACTGATTATGTTCTTCCCTTCTTGAGCTAAATGTGATGAGAGTAATGTTCAAACAATTCTCATCTCCCTCCTTTCTTTCCCTCTGCTGTAATAGGTTTTTGTGCTTTTTCCTGTAATGTAATTTGCCCTTGTCTGCCTCCTCCTTTCCTTTTCTCTCAGTACATTTTCTTAGTTAGATTAGATTAATCCACTTACTTGGATACATTTAACCCACTTGATTAGATTTTTTTTATCATTACATCAAAGTCAACTTATACCTACCCCTTTTATATATACCCCCTTTAACATGGTGTAATAACAATACAATTCTCAAGGGTTACAAGTGTCATCTTCCCTTGTAGAGATGTAAACAGTTTGCCCTCATTAACAACATGTTTTTTTTTTCCTTTCTCCTTTATCTTTTTATGTCTCTCTTGAGTCTTGTATTTGAAGATCAAATTTTCTGTAGAGTTCTGGTCTTTTTATCAGGAAGGTTTAGAGCTTCCCTATTTTGTTGGATATCCATCTCCTCCCCTGAAAGATCATGCTCATTTTCACTGTGCAGTTGATCCTTGGTTTTAATCCAAGCTCCTTTGTCTTATCGAATATTGTATTCCATGCCCTATGGTCTTCTAATGTAGAAGCTGCAAGTTCTTGTGCAATCCTGACTGTGGTTCCATGATATTTAAATTGTTTCTTTCTGGATGCTTGCAGTATTTTCTCTTTGACCTTCTGGTTCTAGGACTTCAGGGCAGTTTCCTTGGTGATTTCCTGAAAGATACTGTCCAGGCTCTTTTTTTCAATGTGCTTTTCAGGTAGACCCATATTTTTTAAATTGTCTCTCCTGGATCAATTTTCCAGGTCAGTTGTTTTACCAATGAGGTATTTTATGTCTTCATCTATTTTTTCATTCTTTTGTTTCTATTTGATTGATTCTCACCCGCTCATGGAATCCTCAGCTTCTTTTTGCCCAATTCTAATTTTTAACAAATTGTTTTCTTTTATTAGATTTTGTATCTCCTTCCCCATTTGGCCAATTATATTTTTTAGGAACTTGTTTTCTTCAGTTAATTTTTGTCCTTCCTTTTCCAAGATATTGACTCTCTCTTGCATACCTCTCATTTCTTTTCCCAATTTTTCTTCTACTTCTCTCATTTGACTTTTAAAATCCTTCTTGAGCTTTTCCAAGAAGGCTTTTTGATCTTCAGATCAGTTCATATTCCCTTTTGAGTTTCCAGATGTGGGTTTGTTGACAATATTGTCCTCTTCAGAGTTTCTGCCTTGATCTTCACTGTTCCCATAGAAAGAATCTACTGTACATTTCTTTTTGCTCATGGTGTTTGCTTATTTCTTGGCCCTTAAAGAGATTGAACTCTCCTGCTGGGGAGCAGGGGTCACTGACCCAAGCTTCTTGTGTTGGAAGCCCAGGGCCTTGTCACTGGCTTTGTGTGCTGGGACCTCTGATGTTTGCAGTTGGAGGCTGTAGGGTTCTGGCAGCTTACATGGTGTTGGGGTGGAATCAGCAACACTAGAACGCTAGGGGTAGGATTGGGTAGTGAAGATTTCCTGCTCACCTGTGCCTTTCCTTCCTTTTGCTTTCTTCAGCTCCTTTCAGGTGGATGTTGCAGGATGTTTATCTAAGGCCCTTTGGAGCCTTTCCCAGAGTTTTGCTGAGGTTCTGGGAGACCTGGTCACTACAGAATGCTGAGTCACCTAGCGTTTATGCAAGCTGTTTTCTACCAATTACCCCACCCTCACTGTGCCACTCTGGGGTCCTGGTGTTTGTGTCTGCCTGCTCCACTACCTGGATTTCAAGATCTCCTTCTGGTATGCTGAGGTGGGGCTTTCTGCTAGCTTGCTGGAATGCCTCTCAATCTGCACTGCTCTCCTTCCCCCAGGGCAAGAGGGGCCTTTCCCATTAATCCCTCAAGCTACTTAGGCTACAGACTGCTGCACCTCATCTTTCTTCTGGTTCAGTTTTTCCAGGGTTTTTCCTGGGGTGATATTTTCTGGGCTTTCAGAAGTTAATAAGGGAGGATAAGAGTGACTAACTTCTTACTCCTGGAAGCAGAACCTGCATGCCTTCTTAAAACATTAATAACCTGCCAATATCCAGGAGCCCCATGGATGTGAGGTGATAGTAAAAGAAGGATGCCACAATGTTTGATGTCATGATGTTATTTAAGCTAATTTCAACTTTTTTAGATGCATAGTCTATGAAAGCAACAACCATGCTCCATCTTCAGATTCATACATATATCTACCTCCTCTGTCTAACTTCATACACAAGGCTTCTAGTTATAAAAATGGAAAATACTATAATTACGAAGTTGAAATACATGAGTTTCCCTTCTTCACTGCAGTATGTAAGTTATCTGCTCATATTTGTACAGTAGCTTTAATTATTGCTCTGGCAATTGCAAAGGAATTTCTGTAGAATTACACTGTACAACCACATGAATACCAAAACAATTCAGCATGGTTCATGTTTCAACAATGAACACCAAAGAAAGTAATAGTGATTGTGTCATTTATTGTAAAGTGTTACCAAACAATTATTAAATGGAGTTGATCAGGGTTTGAATAAATGTCATCAGACTCTCTACTCAATTAAAACAATGGCACCAATAATTAATATCAACATTATTCACATCAAGTTATGACTGTAAGTATTGTGTGTTCTAGGAAATGACTACAGAAATAAATGTTCATTTCCATTCCATTTATATCTTATTCTGAATAATTAAAGTGTAGGTTGCATAAAATACATACATCATTCTAAAACTAGTAAATTCTCTGGCTGTCTTTTTATCTCTTGGGTTGGTGAAGATAAAGACTCTGTTCAACAAAAAAGTCTAAAGAAGCCTAACCAAGGATAGGATACTTCCTAATCCTTTGTCAGAATCACACTTTATTTATTTCTATAGGACCAAAAGAAAAAAAATAGCCATACCAATAACATCAAAAAAAATCTAAGGAATATAGCTACTATGAAAAATTACATTATTTGTGCTCACTATCCCTATCTCACTCAAACTATCAGGTTGGGTTTCTAGATTGCAGCTATCAGGGTTCTAGGGTTAATCTGAGGAGCTAAAACAATCCTCCCCTCATAATTCATTCATAAATACCTATTCTGTGTGTTCCTCTAATAATGATTGACAATTAACATTTCCCTGATATTATTTAAATATTTAAGACCAATGAGCATTCACTAATGGATATTTACTGAGAAGTTACATCAAGGACTGATATAAAACAACGTCAAACAATAGAAGTATACTCTATCCTCTACACACCTCAGTACCTGGGAAGAGTGGACCCAAACTTAAAATGGTTGCTACAAAATATCCCTTCCTCCCACCCCTGTCTCCAGCCTTATCATTAAGTTCACTTGTAGATGTGGCATTATTAGTGGACAAATGACCTTTTTCCCCAAGAAATGTTATATTGGCTAATGTGTTGCATAATCACTACTAACCTGGGTCAAGCAGTCACTCCTTAGGGCTGGCTCCTCATCCAACTTGACTGTTACACTTATCAGCAGCAAACTATTATTTAATCTAACACCTGGATCTCTGATGGTTATTCCTATATTTTAAACTAAAAAGGCTATAATCTGGTCTTTTCATCTCTGTATACTCCACATACTCATTTACCTAATATCAGTAAATAATTAAACACAACAGAGACAGATGGGAAAAAGTGCAATGAGTTGAGTGCAACAAAGTAGACAGGTGATTACAGACAGTGCAAATTTCTTCCTCGACCAGAAGTTGTTCAGTTTTTCTCACTAGGAAGAGGGAGAGAAGGAGAGAAATGCAGGAGCAGGAAGAGGAAGAGGAGGAGGAGGAGGAAAGGATGATAGAAAGAGAGAGAGAGAGAGAGAAAGTTAGAGAATTTATCCAAGTCTTTTGTATACATATTTTGCATACATATTCTGTTTTACTTAGCAACCATTTAAAGGACTTTTTGCAATCATTTAGCAAGCCAACAGGAACCAGTGAGAAAGTATATATGCCTTCTCCAAATCAGAGAAAGAAATTATCATTCCATCATGCATTTGCAGAAATGGGTCACTATGACAGAATAATACATGCCTTACCCAGGATCACACAGCCATTATAGACCCCTTGTCTCCCTGGCTAAAAGAACAGCTCTCCATTCAGTATGTCATATCATCTCTCAAAGACAAATCCCTCCTCTCAGCTTTTCAAGTACTTGGAGACAGTGGTTAAGCACACAACCCTTCACCCTACCCACCTAATTGAGAGAGAGAGAGAGAGACAGAGAGAGAAAGAACTTCTGGATGAAGGATGAAAGAATCAGGTAATGCTTCAAAAAAGCATTTGAGTTGACTCTTGAAAGACAGGTAGAATGGGTTGAGCAATCATTCCAGGTTGGGATACATATTATCTAACACCCCAAAGTACTAAATCACATGGCATGCCCAAGGAAAGACAAGTAATTCAATTTTGTTAAATGGCAAAATAATTGATAGAGTGAAGTATGAAATATTTGAAATACAATTTGAAGTCAAATTATAGAGGGCCAAGGAAGGAGTTTTGAAGATATTCAGAAGACAATGAGAACACTTTGAGGGGTTTTTTTTTAGCTTTTTTTATTTTAGGCAATTAGGGTTAAGTGACTTGCCCAGGGACACACAGCTAGTAAGTGTTAGGTGTTTGGTTTAAGGTCAGATTTGAACTCAGGTCCTCCTCAAGGCCAGTGCTCTATCCACCACACTACCTAGCTGCCCCAAGGGTTTTTAAATAGAAGTAGTAATGTAAAATACTGATATTTAGAGTTAGAAGTAGCCTTTGGGATAATTTAGTTTAACTCCAATATTTTTAGATGAAGGAACTAAGATTCAAGGAGTTTAAGCGATATTTCAAAAGGTACATGACTCTCCCCACCTCCACTAATCCATTCTATTTATTTAACATCACTATGATATGCAGAGTAGAAAGAGTACAGATCATTTAACCCAATCCCTCATTTTACAAAGTAAGGACAATATTTTTCTTGTTCTTCAGTGGTCTCAGTCATGTTTGACTCTTTGTGACTCCATTTGAGGTTTTCTTGGCAAAGACACTGCAGTGGTTTGCCATTTCCTTCTCCAGCTCATTTTGCAGATGAGGAAACTTAGGCAAATAGGTTTAAGTGACTATGGTTACAAAGCTAGTAAGTGTCTAAGCCAGATTTGAACTCAGGATAATTAGTCTTGCTGACTCCAGATTTGGCACTCTACTGAATCACCTAACTCTTTTAAAACCGAATACAGGGGGTGGGGCCAAGATGGCAGAGGGAAAGCAGTGACTTGATTGAGCTCTCCCTCAAACCTCTCCAAATACCTATAAAAAATAGCTCTAAACAAATTCTAAAGCAGCATAACCAACAAAAAGATAGAGTAAAACAAGTTTCCAGCCCAAGACAACCTGGATGGCTGAGCAGAGAGGTATATGGCACCAGGCAGGGAGAGGTGCGCAGTTTGGTGTGGGCGCACAGGCCTCAGTGACCTTGGAGCAGGCCTCAGAGAACTGAATTGCTGGCAGCTGTGGCAGGTTCCAGACCTCTCAACCCACAACATCAAAGGCAACTTAGAAGGTCAGTGGGAAAAGTCTGTGACTGTGGTGAGAGAGAGAAGCTAGGTCCAGGGCAGCAGTTGCCTCCTGAGCTTCAGGCCCACAGACTGAACGGGAATCTAGTGGCTGATCAAAGGGGAATTGCAAGGATCTGTTTGCCAGTGCTGAGGCAGGAATCTCTTGCTTTGCTTCTGCTTAGATCTGGGTCACAGTTCTGAGGGGGCAGTCCTGGGGTGAGGAGGAGTGCTGGTCTGGTGGAGCTTGTTGTGGAGGTGGAGAGGAAACACCTCACCCCTTATCATAGCACCTTGGAAGAACTGAAAATTTTCAGGTCCCTAGAAGTATCTCTGAAAACAGCCATACAAACCCCCAAAACTTGGGACAGTACATTCTCCACATTGAAAGCAGACTTACCTTAACAAAGAGTCTGTAACTCATGAGCAGGCAGCACGAAAAGAGTCAGACTACATTATCTTATTTTGGTGACAAAGAAGATCAAAACATACAACCAGAAGAAGACAACAAAGCCAAAGCTCCTACATCCAAAGCCTCCAAGAAAAATGTGAATCAGTCCCAGGCCTTGGAGGAGCTCAAAAGGGATTTTGAGAAGCAAGTAAGAGAAGTAGAGGAAAAACTGGGAAGAGAAATGAGAGTGATGCAAGAAAATCATGAAAAGCAAGTTAACAGCTTGCTAAAGGAGACCCAAAAATATACTGAAGAAAATAACACTTTAAAAAAACAGCCTAACCCAAATGGCAATAGAGGTCCAAAAAGCCAATGAGGAGAAGAATGCCCTAAAATGCAAAATTGGCCAAATGGAAAAGGAAGTCCAAAAGCTTACTGAAGAAAATACTTCCTTAAAAATTAGAATAGAGCAATTGGAAGCTAGTGACTTTATGGAAAACCAACACACTGTAAAACAAATCCAAAAGAATGAAAAATTAGAAAACACTGTGAAATATCTCATTGGACAAACAACTGACCTGGAAAATAGATCCAGGAGAGAGAATTTAAAAATTATTGGACTATGTGAAAGCCATGATCAAAAAAAGAGCCTAGACATCATCTTTCAAGAAATGATAAAGGAAAACTGCACTGATATTTTAGAACCAGAGGGCAAAATAGAAATTGAAAGAATCCACCAATCTCCTCCTGAAAGAGATCCCCAAAGGAAAACTCCTAGGAATATTGTAGCCAAATTCCAGAGTTCTCAGGTCAAGGAGAAAATATTAGAAGCAGCCAGAAAGAAACAATTCAAGTATTGTGGAAACACAATCAGGATAACACAAGATTTAGCAGCTTCTACTTTAAGGGACCGCAGGGCATGGAATATAATATTTCAGAGAGCAAAGGAGATAGGATTACAACCAAGAATCACCTACCCAACAAAACTGAGTATAATCCTTCAGGGGAAAAAAGGCCATTCAGTTAAATAGAGGACTTTCAAGCATTCTTGATAAAAAGACCAGAGCTGAATAGAAAATTTGACTTTCCAATACAAGACTCAAGTGGAACATGAAGAGGTAAACAGGAAAGAGAAATCATAAGAGACTTATTAAGCTTAAACTGTTTATATTCCTGCATGGAAAGATAATATTTGTAACTCATGAGACCTTTGTCAGTATTAGGATAGTTGCAGGGAAAAAATTATCTGGATGTATAGATAGATAGATAGATAGATAGAGGTCACAGGGTGAGTCGAAGATGAAGGGGACATATCTGGAGAATAAAATTAAGGGGTGAGAGAGGATTATACTAGGAGAAGGAGAAAGGGAGAGGTAGAATGGGGTAAATTATCTCACAAAAAAAAACAAAAGAAAAGGCTCTTACAGTGGAGGGGAAACAGGGGAAGGTGAGAGGGAATGAGTGAATCTTATTCTCATAGGATTTGACTTAAGGAGGGAATAACATACACATTCAATTGGGTATGGAAATCTGTCTTACCCTACAGAAAAATAGGAGGAGAAGGGGCCAAGAGAGTAGAGGGATGATAGAGAGGAGGGCAGACTGGGAAAGGGGGTAATCAGAAGCACATACTTCTGAAGAAGGACAGGGTCAAAAGAAAGAACAGAACAATTGGGGGGGTAGGATAGGATTAAAGGAAATAGAGTTAGTTTTTCACAGCATGTCTACTATGGAAATGTTTTGCATAGCTGCACCTGTATAGTCTATATTGAGTTGCTTGCCTTTTCAATGAGGGTGGGTGGGGAGGGAGGAAGGGAGAAAATTTGGAACCCAAAGTTTTAAAAACACATGTTTAAAAAAAATGTTTCCACATGCAACTGGGAAATAAGAAATACAGGAAATGGGGTACAGAAATCTATCTTGCGCTACAGGAAAACAGAAGGGGAAGGGGATAAGAGAAGAGGGGAAGAAATAGAAGGGAAGACAGACTAGGGAAAGAGGTATTCAGAATGCATGCCATCTTGGGGTGGGGGAGGGGCGAGAAGGGGTGAAAATTTGGAACTCAAAATCTTGTGGAAGTAAATGTTGAAAACTAAAATAATTTTATTAATTAACAAAAAACAAACTGAATCCAAGTTACATAACTTGTAATAAGCAGAGCTAGAATTTGATCTTGTTTCACTTTTTCATCTCACCTAGCCATCTAGCTACCCATTCATGATTTCTTTTGTTCTACCAGTCACTACTGCCATGCTTCTCCTCCTTTGGGCCTGTAACATGTCATCTTTACCCTGAATCCTTGAATCTTCCAATATTCTGCCCTGTGTTTCAGCCCTCTTCATTGGTGAGAGAAGGAGCAAAACCCAGACCATTAAGTAAATCCCAGCCCCTAAATCATGTTTCACCTTTATATGCTATTAAAAAAAGTGTCATTTTTCCATATGCCTGACACCTTCATCCCAGCTACCCCACTACCTTCTACCTCTTATGTGCCATTGGTTTTTGGAAACGGCTTGCCAAATAATTGTGAAATATATTGAATCACCATCCTTATGACTATAGACCAAAACTCTCTTCCTAGGGCACCAGTACCCTATGTAGTTTGTTTTCTTTTATAAAAAAACATAAGCTCCTTAATGCAAGAGAGTTCTTTTCATATGTGTATCCCTAGCACTTAATATAGTAGTTGGTATATAGCAAACACTTAAATACCTTTTCATTCATTGATCGATCTAAATTTTACTAGAACTATACTTTTAAAAGTCTGATGTGAAAGTAGTTTGGAAAAGGTAAAGACTTGAGAAAAGGAGATCAGTTGTTATTTCAAATGGTAATGAAGATCCTTGTCTACAGTGATTGTAATGATAATGAAAAAGAGGCCATTGGTAGGAAAAGTATAAAGGAAATAAAATCTAAAGGACTTCACAGTTGACTGAACATGGGGTAGAAGAGAGGAGCAATGGTAACAAGAGACAGAAGAGACAAAGGTGACTCCAAGTTCTTTGCTTGGATGATTCATGAAAGAATGATAGAATTAACAGAAATGTATAAGTCAGGAAAAAGAAAGCAATTTTGGAGAAAGAGATTGACATTTATATAAAAATTTACAGTTTACAAAAATTTTTACATACATTCATTAGTTTGATCTATACAACAACAACAATAAAAGTTAACATTTATATAACATTTTGGAGTTCAACAAATAATTAACACATATTTTATCATCATTTCCTCACAAAGCCCAGTGAAGAGTTTGATATTATCCTCAGTTTGTAAAAGAGGGAATCAAGCTTCCAAGAAGTTAGGTGATTTGTCCAAGGTCATACAATTAGTGTATTTTGTCTGAGGCAATACTGGAACTTAGATCTTCTTGACTCCAAATCTCATTCTCTTTGCATTGAAAAAAAAAAGTTATTAATTGCTTATTGTATGCCAAACATTGTGCTAAGCACTGGACAGACAGATAAAAAAGTAAGCCAGTCCCTGCTTTCAAGGAGCTTCCATTCTTATAGGGAATGGAGCAGATGGAAGGTTATGCCTATAAGTCAGATGGAAAGGCCCCATGATCCTTAGAGTGCAGTGGCAAAGTAGATAATAATATCTCTTCTTAACATTATTTCTATTGACAAATCATATCAGTATCTGATATTAAACCATTTGACAATGCCAAGGATTTTGTGGGGATGACACTATTTTTGGATATTAAGTAGCTGTGGCTTCAGCACCTGCAGAAACAGTTTCCAGGATGCATCTTTACATGAGTTGTTTCCCAGGATGATGTGTGTAGTCACTGTGGTAGAAGTATTGCTATTCCAAAGACTCAAGTTTAGGGTGCTGGGATGTCTCTATTAGGGTCTGAGGGGAAATGGTGGTCAGTGTGGTGGTGCTGATTTGACTTACTTTGCAAGTGCTGTCACTTATCTCTCCATTAGGGTGCTTTGTTACTTTAGATATGCTAGCTTGCCCCTCATTTTCATGAAACTTGGTTGCATTATATTTGACTGCCTTCCCAATGGCCATATGAGATAAAAAATTCAGTTCTGGATGTGTCAAATTGGAGGTGATAGACATAGAAATAAAAATGTCCAGCTGACTCTTTGAAATTCAGGATTAAAGCTAAAAGGATTAAACACATAGACCTGGAAAGCAGTTTCACAATGGCAATGAAACTTAGGAATGAATAGGATCAACAAGAGAAATAATGTAGAGAGCCAGGAATAGAGTGAAGAGAATGCTAATGTTAAAACATACTAAAGTTATAAAAGGAAAATAGAGAAGGGGCAGTCCAAGAGGTAGTGAATTCAAAACCTGAGAAGCTAAGGCACAAGAGATATCAAGCATGAGAGAAGTGATCTGTAAGGAAGAATCCATCCATACTGATGCTATAATTCTATGATTTGATGCAGTAGAAAAGTCAAATATTTGTAAGATAGCTAGTAGATGTCAGGAATTAAGTCTGCAGACATTAAAGAGTGTTCTTTCTAGAGAGGACGAACAGATTTAGAAAGAGAGAGGGCTATTCACATTTGGACATGGTGAATTATGGAGAGTTAGTTAACTGAGATAATTGATGAAGATAATTAGAAGGAAAATAAATTTGCATACAGACATATTTTACTTCATAAACATTCATTATGAAGTAATCTTTGATCTTAAAGTGTATTAATGCACAGTAAGGAATTGACTACAAATCCCCTAGGCTAGACTAAGGATGTGATCAGAGAGACTTTTAGAATCTAGTACACAGCTACACCATGGCCTTCAAATCACTCTATGAAATCCATTTGGCCCACCTACATCCTGTTCAACTAAGGGGTGGCTCAACTTTTTCAATTTCAAAACTCATTTTCTAAGTCAAAGGTTATAGTAATAGAGTATTTATTTGAAATGCAAATTAAATCTTCCACCTAGAAATATGCATTTCTTTTTGCATTTATCTCTAATCAGAATGCCCTATGAATAATGTAGCTTGGTACCAATAATCTCATTAAGCCAGTTTCCCGCTATTGTATTCCCTGATTGTAATCTCCTCATTACACTCCCTTTACTGGGTTTACTGATCATCATCCATATGTTCCAATTCCCAGTAACATTTTTAACATCTCTATCCTCTCTACTTCTCTCCCTCCCTCCCTCCACCCCCCCACACATATGTGTGTGTGTGTGTGTGTGTATATATATATATATATATTTCTATCTATCTACTGAGCTATCATCTATCATCTATCAAATGCTACCACAATATATAGCCCATTTTAAATCAGAATCACATTGTATTGATGAATAGATGTCTTTAAAATGAGGGACTTGGAGCCAAATCATCAGACTTGACACAAATAGAAAAAAAATAGTAAAATAGTACCAATTTATTTTCGTGAAGAACAGAATTTCACAATTATACTTGATTGACAGATTGGACACAGTAATAGGTTAGGCTGAAACAAGAGGTCATAAGCAATGGATCCAAACACAATCATAACTAAGAATTCTTGAGCCTGGGGGAAATTCCACTGAGGTGGTGGTAGGGAGAGGTTTTATAAGCTAAACACCAGCTGAGACCACTTGCTAACAGAGCCTGTCAAGATATGCATCTGAACAGCAATCTCTTTAATATCACCAAATAGAAGATGAGAAGTGTACATACCAATCTCTCAAACATGAAAGATGCTTACATTCATCTAAAGAAGAGAATCTCTTCCATTCATTGCCAACCCCACCCAGCAAAAAAAAAAAAATCATCTTAGTAGCAAGGGTAGAAGAAGTGAGACATTTGTTTAGTCATGTTTGAGGAGCTCCATAAGAAAGGGAAGTGCAGCCCTTTAAGATTCTCAGACAGACCTCTCCTTTCCAAATAACCATTCAACTGAGGGTCTAGCCCTGTGCCCCATATCATTATGGGGTGATGTTGGTAGGAATAAAGTTCCTCCTGCCAATTAAACCATGGTTAAGGCAACTCCTTGCTTACTCCAGAGACAGAGTACTAAGGTCAGAATCTGGAGTGGAGATATTCATAAGATAAACCAAGATTAAAATCATTAGTTACAAAAGTGATCACTAATCAGAAGGACAGCAAGAATGAAGTGTAAGGCATAAGTAAGACTGATAATAATAATAATAATAATAATAATAATAATTGCATTTTATATATTTCTTTAAGGGGACTTATGAATATTGTCTTATTTTATCTTCAGAATAACCCTGGGAAAAAGATGCTGTTAATATCCCCATTTTATAGATGAGGATACAGAAACAGACAGAGATTAAGTGACTTGCCTAGGGTCAGATAGCTGGTAATTATCTGAGGTTGGATTTGAACTCAGGTCTTCCTAGCTGTAAGTCCAATACTCTATCCACTACACCATCTAGCTGATAAATATTATTGAATATAATATTCTAGTCAAACTTTATTTTACCATATTCTAGCCTGAGTGGAGATAGGGGGAAATATTTCCTTTACTTGAAAAAATTATAAGGAGCCTCTTGTCCTTCTTTTGCCATGATAAACATTACTAGTTTTTCTAACACTTTCTCAGAGGTCTAATTTTCATTTTAGATCTTAATGTTTAATCATTGATGTGACCCTCCTATGAATCCTGTCCAAGTTATTTTTGTTTCCTGTAGCAAGAGTCCAAAATTAGATATGACACTTTTAAGAAGGTTCTCACCAATGCTGAATTAATGAGAAAATCATAAGAGTCTAAATAACATCCTAATTTTTTGGGGAAAAAAGCAAAGAATGGACAAGCTTATTGTGCTTAATGAGAAAAAAAATTTAATCAGATTGGGTTTTCTAAAAATTTGTACTCATGTAAAGTTCATACCTACCATAGATTGAATTGCCTCAGGAATAAGTTACATGAGTTTCTCCATCAAAATTTCATTGATTTTATTTTTGTCATTTCCATTTTCAAAGATGTTGATAATTTTCAGTGACATACTTTGTCCTTTGTTCCCCTGTACTTTGGGCTTTTGCTTTAATTATTAGAAAGGTAATTTCATCTAGGTACTTTTGTTAGCCTTAATTGAGTGTCCTAATTTAAATCTTAAAGATGTTTTCATTGGCTTTTTCTCACATATAGTGTACTCTCTGTCTTTACCTTCCTCTCCTAGAATTGCTAGAATTTCTATAATTCTTTTAAAATCTTTTGGGGAGGGGGTATTCATCTAGTACTGTTTATTAAATTTTCAACCAACATTGATTTTTCTTAGGTTGCAGTTATTCAAACAAGTGGAACATTGGATAGATTTATTAAGGAGTTAAGTAATTTTCTTTATAAGTTGCCTTTACCTGAAAGAATTGGAAATCCCAGACAACAATTCCTGTGGTTCCAGTAAGAACTCCTATACATCTGTTCTGTTATGATTTTATCCTGTATTTCAAGATACAGACCTTACTGTTTTGGGTTTAAATAGCCTTGGGATGATTTTGGAAGGTCCTCACTAAGTATTTCTTTTGACTTATGATGGGAAAAAATGGTTTTCCATGGACCAAATATGAGACAGGTTTTTTTTAACTGGACAAAAATTGCAAGGGAATCAAACTTTATATTATAAATAGTGAAAACTACTATCCTTAGTTCTCTGGCAGTCCCTTATTCCCCAAGGAATACAGTTCTATTGATTTATATGGTTAATTGGGATCAGGGATGTGTTGGAACCAGTTCAGACTGACTTGTGAGAGTTGATCATCAAATTTTCTATGTAGAAATTTTCATCTTGGAAATTGGCAAATGCTACAAATGATGGTTTGATTTATAATTTTATTGATTGTATAAGGTTAAGAAAGTGATGGATAAAATATTAATAATGAATATAAACTTAAAAGAGTTTCTGAAATCTGGTTGTTAAACACTTACCTGCATACTACTAAATGGAGTGTCTCCCTCCCCCCTCCCCAAACAAGAGAAAGCCATATAGACTTGAAGATCTTTATTTTAAATATATTTTTGTTATTTTGTTAAATATGTTCAATTACATGAAAATGTTTTGACATTCATTTTTTTTAAATTGAGTTCCATCTCAGCCCTCCCCCACCTCTTGAGTAGGCAAGCAACATATCATTTATATCTGTGAAGTCATGAAAAATATTTCCATATTAGACATGTTGCAAAAGCAAATACACAAAAAAGCAATAAAAGTAATGAAAAAAATATGTTTCCATCTGCACCCAGAGTTCATCAGTTCTCTCTCTGGAGGTAGATAGAATTTTCCTCCATTGGCCCTTTGGAATTGTCTTGATCAGACCAGCTAAAGCTTCCACATTTGATGATCCTTAAAGTATTATTGTTGCTGTGTATGATGTTTTCCTGGTTCTGCTCATGTCACTTTTCATGAGTTTATATATGTCTTTCTATTTTTTAAAAAAAATCATTCTGCTCATTGATTATTATAGCACAATAGTATTTCATCAAAATCATGTGCCAAGTCTTTTTATTTTAGCCATTCCCCAGTTGATGGGAATCTTCCCAAATCCCAATTCTTTACCAACACAGAAAGCTGCTACAAATATTTTTGTACAAAGAGGTCCTTTACCCTTTTTTCTGATCTCTTTTGGGTATAGGCCTAGTAATAGTATTGCTGGGTCAAGGGGATATGCCATTTTATATCCCTTTGGTCATAGTTCCAAGTTGTTTTCCCAAATGTTTAGTAGATTAGTTCACATTTCCACAAACAATATACTAGTGTCTCTATTTTTCCATGTCCCTCCAGCATTTGTCATTTTTCTTTTTTTATCATTTTACCAATCTGAGAGATGTGAGGTGATATCTCAGAGTTGTTTTAATTTGCATTTCTCTAATCAATAATGATTTAAAGCATTTTTTTTTTCATTTGACTCTTGATAGTTTGCTCTCTTCTGAAAACTGCATGCTCTTACTTTTTGACATTAAATGAATTGTGGAATGGCTCACTTAGCTCAGTTCCCTATATTTTTTGGGAAGTGAGGCCTTTATCAGAGATACTTGATGTAAAACTTTTCCCCTGAGTTTTCTATTTGCCTCCTAATTTTGGCTGTATGAGTTTTGTTTGTGCAAAAATGTTTCAATTTCATGCAATCAAAATTATCCATTTTACTTCTTCTGATCCCTTTTATATATTTTCAATCATAAATTCTTCCCCTGTGATAAATCTTATAGGTACATTTTTCCCATGCTCCTCTAAATTACTAATGATATCACCCTTTATGTCTAAACTCTATCCATTCTGACCTTATTTTGATATGCAGTGTGATCAGATGTTGGTCTATACTTAGTTTCTACCAGACTGCTTTCCATTTTTCTCAGGAATACTTTGGCAAATGGTGAGTTCTTACCCCCAAAACTTGAATCTTTGGGTTTATCAAATACTAGAATGCTATAATTTACTACTATGTACTGTGTACATAAACTATTGCACTCATCCAATGTTCTATTTCTTAGCCAGTACTAGAATATTTTCATGATTACCACTTTGCAATATAGTTTGAAATCCAGTATTACTAGGCTGCCTACCTTCACAACATTTTTTTTATTTTATTCCCTTGATACTTTTGACTTTTTATTCTTCAAGAAGAATTTTATTTTTTTCTAGCTTTATAAAATAATTTTGGGAGTTTGATGCATATATTTACATACACAAAAATATATACATATAATATGTGTGTATATGTGTATATACATTACATGTGTATATATGGATATGTGTATACATATGTAAATATTAAAGGTGTGTATGTATGTGCATGTTTATATACATATACATACATTCACACACATACATACATACATATATATTTGTATCACTGAATAAGCAAATGATCTTAGGAGAAAATGTCCTACCCATGAGCTTGGCCTACTCATAAGCAATTAATGTTTCTCCAGTTGTTTAGCTCTTATCTTTATTTCTGTGGAGAATGTTTTTTATAATTGTGTTCATACAGTCCCCGGTTTTGTCTTAGCAGGTAGATTCCCAAGTACTTTATATTTTCTGCAGTTATTTTAAATGTAATTTCTCTTTCTATCTCTTCATTCTGTATTTTAATGGCAAAATATAGAATATGGATAATTTATGTGAGCTTATTTCATATACTGCATATTTGCTAAAGTCATTGTTTCAACAAGTTTTTTAGTTGATTCTCTAGGGTTCTGTATTTTTCTAGGGTTTTTAGTTGCATACCCAATTTATTGATCTGCTATTTCTGTATTCCACTGATGTATGTGTTTAGAGATATAAATTTTCCCCTAAATACTGTTTGGCTACATCTCACAAATTTTGGTTTGTTGTCTCATTGTTGCCCTGCTCTTTCCTGAATTTTTAAAAATTGTTTCTGTGATTTGTTCTTTGAACCAATTATATTAAGTAATTGATTAATTAATTAATTAATTTTTAGTTTTCAGCATTCACTTTTATAAGATTTTTAGTTCTAAATTTCTCCTCTCCCTTCCCTCCCCTCTTTCCAAGACAGTATGTAATCTGATATAGGCTATGCATGTATGATCATAATACACATATTTCCATGTTAGTCACATCATGAAAGAGGAATCAGAACAGAAGGGAAAAACTACAAGAAAGAAAAAAAACACAACAGGGATAAAGAAAGAAAATAGTAGACTCTGATCTGCATACATACTACATAGCTCTCTCTATGGATGTGGACAGCATTTTTCATACTAAGTCTTTTGAAATTGTCTTAGATACTTTCATTGCTGAGCAGAGCTAAGTCTGTCAAAGTTGTTCATCACATGATGTTACTCTTATCATGTTGCATGTTATCATGTATATCATGAAGGAGCTATTTATCATTTTAAGGAAAACTCTATTGATTCCTAATCTCTGTAGTGTTTTTAATAGAAATGAGTGTTATATTATCCCAAAAGCTTTTTCTACATCAATTGAGATAATCATATGATTTCTATTAATTTTGTTATTGTTATGGTCAATTATGTTGATTGTTTTTCTAATATTAAATGAGCCCTGCATTCCTGGTATAAATTTCACCCCACCATAGTGTATTATTCTTGCGATAAGTTGCTGTAATCTCTTGGCTAATATTTTATTTAAAATGTTTGCATCTCTATTCATTAGGGAAATTGGTTTATAATTAGACTGTCAGATTAATTGACATGTGGTTGGGCAAAATAGCTCCTAATTATTGTTTTAATTTCCTTTTCATTGGTGGTGAATTCACCCTTTTCATTTTTGATCCTGATAATTTGGTTTTCTTTTTTTTAATAAAATTAACCAAAGTTTTATCTAATTTATTGATTTTTTTCGTAAAACCAGCTCTTCATTTTGTTTATTAGTTCAATAATTGTCTTATTTTTGATTTTATTAATCTCTCCATTGATTTTCAGAATTTCCAATTTGGCATTTAATTGAGGATTTTTAATGTGTTCTTTTTCTAGGTTTTTTAGTTGTATGCCCAATTATTGATACCCTCTTTTTCTATTTTATTCATGAAAGCATTTAGAGATATAAAATTTTCCCTAACAACTGATTTGACTGCATCCAATAAATTTTGGTATGTTGTCTCATTGTCATTCTCTTGGAAGAAGTTACTGCTTGTTTCTATGATTTTTTTTTGTTTGACCCACTCATTATTTAGGATTAGATTATTTAGTTTCCAATTAATTTTAGTCTGTCTTTCCTTGGCCCTTTAGCACATGTAATTCTTATTGCATCATGATCTGAAAAAGATGCATTTAATATTTTTTGTCTTTCTGCATTAGATTGTGAAGTTTTTATACTGTAATATGTAGTCAATTTTTTATGTAGGTGCCATATACCCCTGAGAAAAAGGTATATTCCTTCATGTTCCCATTCAATTTTCTCCAGAAGCCAACCATATCTAACTTTTCTAAAATTCTATTCACCTCCTTAACTTCTTTCTTGTTTATTTTATGGTTAGGTTTCTCTAGTTCTGAGAGGGGAAAGTTGAGGTCCCCCCCCACTTGTATTGTTTTGCTGTCTATTTCCTCCTGTAACTCCCTTAACTTCTCCTCTAAGAATCTGGGTGCTATAACACTTAGTGCATATGTTTAATATTGATATTACCTCATTGTCTATGGCACTTTTTTTTTTAGCAGGATATAGTTTCCTTCCTTATCTTTTCTAATTAGATCTATTTTTGCTTTTGCTTTGTCTGAAATCAGTATTGCTACCCCTGCTTTTTTTTTACTTCAGCTGAAGCATAATATATTCTACTCCAGCCTTTTACCTTTATTCTGTGTGTTACCTTTATTCTCTGTTTCAAATGTCTTTCTTTAAGCAACATATTGTAGGATTATGGTTTTTAATCCAGTCTGTTATATGCTTCCCACTTACTTTCAGAGTTACGATTACTAACTGTGTCTTTCTCTCCATCCTATATCTCCACTGTTTTGTGCTTTTCTCTCTCCTTTCTCTCTTTCTTTCCTCACTAATGTTTTGTGTCTGACCACCCTCTACCTCAATCTGCCCTGCCTTCCAACAGCTCCTCTCCATTTTCTTTCCTCTTTCTCCTACTACTTTTACCCTCCCTTCTGCCCTCCCATCTATCTACCCTTCTCCTTTTTCTTTCCCCTTTCACCTCCTTCCTATAGGGTGAGATAGATTTCTATAACTAATTGAGTGTGTATGTTATTTCTTCTTTGAGCCAAATCTGATGAAAGTAAGATTCAAACAATGCTTGCCTCCCTCCCTTTTTTCCTTTATTCTAATAAGTCTCTGTGCCTCTTCATTGATGTAATTCACCCTTTTCTTCCTCCTCCTTTTTTCTTCATGTACAATCCTTTTTTCACCCCTTCATTAATTTATTTTACCATCACATCAAAGTCAACTTATACCACCACCCTCTGTCTATGTATACACCTCTTAATGTTGTAATAAAGATACAGTTCTCAAGAGTTACAAGTAGCATCTTCCCATGTAGGGATATCAACATTTAACCTTATTGAATAATATGCTTTTTTTCCCTTTTCTGTTTACTTTTTTAAGCTTCTCTTGAGTCTTGTATTTGAAGAAGAAATTTTCTGTTCAGCTCTGGGTTTTTCATCAGGGAAGTTTGGATATCCCCTATTTCTCCTATTCTCATGATAGAATGCCCATCCCCTCCCCTGAAAAATTATACTCAATTTTGCTAGGTAGTTGCTTTGTGGCTGCAAGCCAAGCTCCTTTGCCTTAGGGAACATCATATTACAAGCCCTCAGATCTTTTAATGTAGAAACTGCTAGGTCTTACATAATCCTGACTGTGGCTCCATGATATTTAAATTGTTTCTCTTTCGCTCTTTGCAGCATTTTCTCCTTGACCTGATAATTCTGGGATTTGGCTGTAATATTCCTTGGAGTTCTCATTTAGGGACCTCTTTCAGGAGTTGATCAGTGGATTCTTTCAATGACTTTTTTACCCTCTGGTTCTAGGACTTCAGGGCAATTCTCCTTGATAAATTCTTGAAGTATGCTGTCCATATTTTTATTCATGGCTTTCAGGCAGCCCAATAATTCTTAAATTATCCCTCTTGCATCTGTTTCCAGGTCAGTTGTTTTTTCCAATGAGATATTTTATATTTTCTTATATTTTTTTTCATTCTTTAGATTTTGTTTGACTGATTCTTGATGTCTTATACAGTCATTAGCTTCCAGTTACTGAATTCTAATTTTTAAGGAATTGTTTTCTTCAGTGGATATTGTGTTTTTTTTATTTGGCCAATTATTTTTTAAGGAATTGTTTTCTTCAGTCAGTCTTTGTCCTTCCTTTTCCAAGTTGTTGACTTTCTCTTGCATACCTCTCATTTCTTTTTCCCAATTTTTCTTCTACCTCTCTTATTTGACTTTTAAAATCTTTCTTGAGCTCTTCCAAAAGGACTTTTTGGGCATGAGATCTATTCATATTCCCCTTTGAGATTTTGGATGTAGGTATATTGACAATGTTTTCCTTTTCTGAGTTTGGAGGGAGCCATGATGGTGGAGTAAAAACAGTGACTTGCTTGAACTCTCCAGCAAACCCCTCCAAATACCTGTAAAAATGGTTCTAAACAAATTCTAGAGCAGCAGAACCTACAAAAAGACAAAGTGAGACAAATCCCCAGTCCAAGACAACCTGGAAAGTTAGCAGGAAAAGTCTCTTGCACTAGGCTGTGAGAGGAGTGCAGTTCAGTGTGAGCCTTGCCAGCAACAATCAGGGCATCAGTGATCCTGGAGCAGGCCTCAAGGGATTGAATAAAGGGAAGCTGTTGCAGTTTCCATACTTCTCAACTCACAAACACCAAAGACAACTTAGAAGGTCAGCATAAAAGGCCTGTCAACCTTGGTGAGAGAGGAGCTTGGTTCAGCCCTGCTCCCAGGCCCTGGGGCAGCGACTGCTTCTAGAGCTCTTGGACTACAGACAGAGGGTGGATCAAATGGCTGATCAGAGGGAGATTGCAGGGATCTCTTTGCTGGCACTGAGGCAGGATTCTCTTACTTTGCCCAAGCTTGGATCTGGGTCACAGTTCTGGGTAGAGGTGCTGGGGCGAGGAGGAGCGTTGGCGTGGTGGAGATTGTGGTGGTGGTGGAGTGGGAATCTCCCTCACAGTTTCGAGGCAAAAAATAATGCTTGAGGTCAATCATAGAACCCAGGCCAGGAAAGGATTAAACACCTCACCTTTGATCATACCACCTTGGAAGAATTGAAAAGGTATAGGTCCTTTTTCTGAGTTTGTGTTTTTATCTTCCCTGTCTCCATAAGAAGAGCCTATGGTCAGTGTTTATTTTTGCCTTTTGATGATCTTGTTTGCCTATTTCCTGGCTTTTAAAGTTGACTTCTCCCTCTGGGGTATAGGGGACATTGTCCCAAGCTTCTTGTGCTGGGGGCCAGGGCCTTGGTCACTGACTTTGTGTGCTGGGTCCTCAGGTGCTGGCAACTGGAGGCTGTAGGGGTCTCTCAGCTGACCTGTGCTGAGCTGGGGTCCTAGTGGTGGTGTCTGGTGTGTGCTGAGGCCAGGTTTGCAGGTTTGTGTGTGTGTGTGTGTGTGTGTGTGTGTGTGTGTGTGTGTGTCCCTGGGTATATGCAAGAGCACAGGGTTGTCTAGCCTCTGGAGAACACCTGCCTGCTTGGGGCTACATTGAAGCATTGGGAGGTGCAGTTGCTAAAAGATACCTGCCTGCCTGCTTAGCTGCACCAGCCCATGTAGTGTTTCTCCAAGCTGGGGTCTGCCAGTTCCCCTGTCTATGATAAGGCATGTGGTGGACAGTCCTGGTGTTTGCATCTACCTGCTCCACCACTCTGAGCTCAGGATCTCCTGCTGGTTTGCTGAGGTGGGGCCTGTTGCTGGCTTGTTGGGACCCTTCCTGTCCTGGAATGCATTATTCTTTTACCTGAGTGAGACTGACCTTTTTTTTTCCATTAATCCTCCAAGTTTCCTGGCCTAAAAGACTGCTCCACCCTATCTTTCTGCTAGTTCTGCTCTTCCAAGATTTTTCCTGGGATCCTATTTTCTTTTTTTTTTCCCCTGAGGTCAATAAGGGAGAGTGACAGGTATTTACTACTTACTCTGCCATCTTGCCTCTCAGAAGTCAATTGAGGCCAACCATTCTTTAGGATGAGATTATTTAATTCCAATTAATTTTTAATCTATGCTTCAATGTTTTTTTTTAACTGAATGTAATTTTTATTGCATTATGGTATGAAAATTTCTCCTTTTCTGAATTGGGTTTTAAGGATTTTCTGCCCTTATATATAGTCAATTTTTGTGAATATGCCAGGTACAGATGAGAAAAAAGTATACTTTTTTATTCCTATTCTGTTTTCTCCAAAGGTCTATCGTATTTAAATTTTTGAAAATTCTATTCGTATCCTCAACTTCTTTATTATTTATTTTATGGCTATATTCATTTAACTTCGAGAGTGAGAAGTTTAGTTCTCCCTCTAGTATAGCATCTACTTTCTATAATTTCCTACAATTCATTTAATTTTTCTGTTAAAAATTTGGATGCCATATCATTTTGTGCAAATCTGTTTAGTGTTGATATTACTTCATTGATCATGGTTCCTTCTAGCAAGATGTAGTTTCCTTCTTTATCTCTTTCATATTTTTGCTTTTGCTTTGCTTGAGATCCTGATTTCTAATCCTGCTTTTTTGTATAAGCTGAAGCATGATACATTCTGTTCCAGCTCCTTATTTCAACTCTATTTATGTCTCTTTTTCAAATGATTCTTGTAAACAATATATTAGTGGATTCTATTTTCTAAGGCATTCTGCTTTTTACTTACATGTTACGTGTGAGTTCATCCCATTTACATTCAGAGTTATGATCACTGTGTATTTCCCTTTATTCCTTTTTCTTCTGTTTCTCCTCCTCTTCCTCCTCCTCCTTCTTCTTCTTCCTCTTCTTCTTCTTCATCTTCTTCTTCTCTCTGTCTCTGTGTCTTTGTCTCTCTTTCTCTCCCTGTCCCTCTGTCTCTGTCTCTCTCTGTGTCTGTGACTGTGTCTGTGTCTGTCTCTCTGTCTGTCTCTCACTCTCACTCTCTCTCTCTCCTATAAAGTCTGTTTTGTATCTGACTGTTGTCTTCTTTAATCTGCCCTTCATTTTTTAACCCCCTTCCTTTCTCTGATTCCATTTCCCTCCTACTTCCCTGTTAGTTAAGATAAATTTCTGTATCCAGTTGAGTGTGTACATATATTTTTCCTTCTCCAAACCTATTTAGATGAAATTGAGGTTCTATCTTTGCCTTCTGCTTTCACCATTTCCTCTCTACTGTAAATGATCTGGGGATAGGTGTGGTCACTGCTTTCCTGGTTCAGCTCTTATTCTTATTTAGGAAAGGCCTCAGATCCCCTAGGATTTCAATTGATACTGTTTTTCAAGGTCTCAACTCCCTGAGGAGTAAAAGCAGTACTGCTCCTCATGGTCCCAGATCGCTTGTGACTGGAAATGATACTGAAGATCTTCAGGGCCCCTGTTCCCTTTCAACTTAAAAGTACTCCTCTCTGCCTTTGAACTGTGACCAAGATATGGGTATAGACTGTGGAGTTACTAAACAGCTTCTAGTCCTGCATATATTACTAGCACAGATGTCCCTTTGTAATCATCTTCTAACCAGTTCCTAGATCTTACCATCTCTGGTTTGAGAGCTGCTGAAGTTGTTTCTGCTTCTGTTGCCACCATCAAGTCCCACCACTGATGTTGTATCCAGGAGGGCTTTAGAACAACTTCCAATTCTATGTCACAGATTTCCCCTTCCAACCTCCTAATCTGTTGGGATCTAGAAGAATGTCTCACCATGACTTTTTGTTGGCTCTCAAACTCCAGAATTCAATTTGAGGTATTATTTTAAAGTTGTTTGTAGGACAATATTGAGAGATTGACTTAGTGCTTCTACTTCACTATCTTGACTCTGGCCACCTTGTTAAAGATCTTGTAAGGCAAACTCTTTCTTTGGTAAGCTCTGTTTCCCCTGGGTTAGAGGCAAGGATAATTATCTTGACTGTCTATAAGCTTAATTCTGAGGCCTTAGCATTTTTTTATATTGGTAATTTCTTTGGTTAAATAAAACTTGTTCTATAGTCAATGTTATGTTAAGTTGAGTGCTTCCATGAGAACTAGATATGAATTGTGATAGAGAAAAGTAATGATACTTGATTTCTAAATCATATATATGTATATATCTATGTATAAATGTATGTGTATGTATGTACATGTATATATGTATATGTATGTATGTGTGTGTGTGTGTGTGTGTGTGTGCATAACTACCTTTCTTCAAACCTCATTTTTGGTATGTTAATCTGTAAAATGTTATAAACTTACTAAACTCTTATTTTTAGAGTTCTATTCTATAGTAAATCTATTTACTTCTATCTTCTTATGATTGGAGCATTTTTCTCTACCCTTCCATTTGTCCTTCATCCCTCCCCTATTTCTATCCCCAGAGGAAATTCTTTTGTTATGAAACATACTCTGAAGAATTAATTAAATAATTGGTTCCGCAATTCATATTAGAGAACTATTATGTTTCTAAATTTCTAGTTAACATGTTATACTAGTTACAACATTATGTTGAAAACCCATTGATTCCCAGCTAAAGTGTACCTCCCTCTTCTGCTTACCTCAAACAATGAAGGCCTCATGCATAGAGATGATGACCAGATGGTTTTAATTTTAATTCAAGGCAAAATTAGATGAAACTATTCAGCACAATATTATGGACATACAGTAGACAGGAAGAAGAATGTCTGACAATGAGAACTGTCAAACACTGTAATTGGTTACTCAGAGAAACTGAAGTATCTCTTTTTCTAATACAAATTTGTATTAATTTGGCATAGTTTAAGCATGGTCCTGCTCAAAAATGCAGAAGTGGCTGTGGGTAGGAAGGGATGGAAAATACAACTTAGGCAGAGGAGGAAGTTGCTGAGATAATTACAAGTTGGATTTGGGTCTTTATGAAAGAAAGTGTGCATTCCTCAAATTCATAAATCAGAAGTTTTTTTTTCTCTCCTTTTCCACAAATCCTCCAAAAGTCGCTGAAAAGGATGAATTGATGATGGAGCCAAGATGGTGGAGTACAAGCAGCAGCTCAGCTGAACTTCCAGTACTCCCTCCAAACAAATTAAAACCAATTCACTTGCATGTTATGGCATCATCTCTTTGATATTATGGTCTTCTTCAAGAATGAAGGACAAACAACAACCTGTGTGAATTATAGTAGGAGCTGCCCCATTGAGGATGCAACTGGAACTAGCCAGTTGGGCAACATGGCTCTTCCTTCCTTCTCTCCTTCCTTCCTTCCTTCCTTCCTTTCTTTCTTTCTTTCTTTCTTTCTTTCTTTCTTTCTTTCTTTCTTTCTTTCTTTCTTTCTTTCTTTCTTTCTTTCTTTCTTTCTTTCTTTCTTTCTTTCTTCCCTCCTTCCTTCCCTCCTTTCTTTATTTTTTCTCTTTCTCTTCCCTTCCCTTCCCTCTGTCCACGTAGGGTATCATACCCTTATCTGCAGGTGCTCTGTCCACAGGAATGTAAATTTTAATCACTGAAAACTCACACAATGTCTTGGGGTTTATGGGCTAGTTTTTGTTTGTTTTTTTTTAATTAAGAATCATGCCTTAAATGCAAATTACTCTGGCTCTCATTAATTGGCCCACATTAGGTCCCAGGCCAAGCCCTACTTGGTCATTGTTTGGGCCCTGATTGTCTGATTGTCTCAGAATGAGTGTAAATATATCTTATTTCTTTTTTGGCCCAAAACCCCCAGAATCTTCCCCTCCCAGATTGATTTTTTTTGACTAGGTAAAAAAGGTCATTCTCTGCCTCATTTCTTGCCTAACTTTAATCATGAATAGATATTGCTTAAGTAAAACTAAGACCTATTAAAGATCTTAGCTTAAAAAAGCCAAGGTTTCCCATTGCATACAGAGCCATCTCCAGTCATCCTGACCTATATCTTGTGACTGGACCCAGATGGCTATGGAGGAGAAAGTGAGGCTGGTGTCTTTAAACAGCCCTCTCTCACTTAAATCCAATTAACTTGAATGTCATGGCATCACCTCCTTGATGTCATAGTCCTCTTTAAGAACAAAGGACAAACAACAACAATTCCTTAAATCAAATTTTGGAATGGCAGAACCAACTAAATGTCAAGGTGAGACATTTTTTTCCAGCCTAAGTCAACTTAGGAGGTCACTAGGAGATATTAGACACCTGGGTGGAAGCCTGTCTGGAGCACATACCCCAGTGGCAGGCCTTGCAGACAGCAGCAGCAGCAGCAGCAGTGGAAGCAGAAGTTCACAAGTAGGTGACCCTTTGCTGGCAATAAATGAGACCAGCACTGAATGACTATATACTTATATAGCATTCTGGCCAACAGTGAGACCCCACCTACAGGGCCCTCCCCCAGGGAGACCCTGTTTCCATAACAACCCAACAGCAGGACCTCACAACTGAGGCAGACCAGTAACAAGATCCCTCCTCCAGGTACAGCCAGCAGAAAGACTATTTTCATAGCAACCCAGGAGTGAGACCCTGACTCTGGGGCAGGCCAGCAGAGAAACCCCACAGCATGGGAAAGTCAACAGGGAGCCAGACCTCCTAGTAGAAGCCAGAAGGGAAGCACGTACTCTAATGCAAGCAAGCAACTAGTTCTTGAATTCCAGTGAAAGCTGAAAGCAAGACTCCAAGTGCCACCCCCAAGAAAAAAAAATTGGAACAGTGTAGGACCAGCCCAATTCTCATATAAAAACACCAAGTCACTAATTACACAGAAAAATGAGCAAAAACAAACAAAAAAAGAGAAAAAGAATTTGACTCTAAAAAGTTTTTATGGCAACAGGGACGATTAATTCACAAACTTAGAAGAAGACAATAGTGTCAAAATGACTACATGTGAAGCCTCAAAATATATACATTATATATATATATACACATACATACACATATATATTATATATATATATATATATATATATATAAAATTTGGTCTCAGGCTTTAAAAGACCTTCTGGAAGAACTTAAAAAGCAAATTAGAGAAGTAGAAGAAAAATTGGGAAAAGAAATGAGAGCGTTGCAAGAGAATCATGAAAAAAGAGTCAACAGCATGGAAAAAGATATACAAAAATTCGCTAAAGAGAATAACTCCTCAAAACAGAATTGGCAAAATGGAAAAGAAAGTATGAAAGCTCACTGAAGAAAATAATTCATTAAAAATAAAAATTGAGCAAGTGAAAGCTAATGATTCCATGAGACATAAAGGTAAAATAAAACAAAATAAAAAAGTAAAAAAAAAAAAAAAGAAAAAGAAAAATGTGAAATATCTTACTGAAAAACAACAGATCTGGAAAATAAATCCAGTAGTGATAATTTAAGAAATACTGGACTACCTTAAAGCCATGATTGAAAAAAGAGCCTAAACATCACATTTCAAGTAATTATCAAGGAAAATTGCTCTGATATCCTAAAAACAGCATTAAGTGAAAATTTAAATAATCTACAACTCACAACCCAAAATGAAAACTCCCAGGAATGTTGTAGCCAAATTCCAGAGTTCTCAGGTCAAGGAGAAAATATTAGAAGCAGCCAGAAAGAAACAATTCAAATGTCATGGAGTCACAGTCAGGAGTACAGAAGATTTAGCACTTCCATGTTAAAGGAGCAAGGGGCTTGTAATATGATATTGTGGAAGGCAAAGCAGCCAGGATTACAATCAAAAATAACTTCTCCAGCAAAACTAAATATAACCCCTCAGGGCAAAAACAAACAAACAAAAAACAAATATTTAATAAAATAGAGGACTTTCAAGAATTCCTTATGAAAAGACCAGAGCTGAATTTAAAAAGGTGGGGGGTGCATGGAAACATAAGTCTCAAGAGAAGTATAAAAGGTAATCATGAAAGATAAATCACAAGAGAGTCAATAAAATTAAACTCTTTGCATTCCTACATGGGAAGATAATACCTGTTAACTTCTAAAAAACTTTAGCATTATCAGGGGTCTACATAGACAGAAATCATAAATGTGAGTTGATTGTGTTGGCATGATCTCCAAAAAAATGAAAGATTGAGAAAAAAGGGATGCAGTGATAGAAGGGGGAAGGGAGAGGTAGAAAAAGGAAATTTTTCTCACATCAAAAAGGCATTCAAGTAAGACTTTTATAGTGGAGAAAAAATGAGGAGAGTGGGAGCAATGCTTGAACTTCTTTCATAAGAATTGCTTCAAAGAGGGAAGAATATACACACACACACTCATTTGGGTATAGAAATAAAGAAATCTATCTGACTCAGTAGAGAAATAGGAGGAGAAGGGGATAAAAGATATGAGTTGATAATTAAAAGGAGGGAGGATTAAGAGAGGTGATGGTCAGAAACCAAACAGACTTTTGAGTAGGGACAGGATAAAAAGAGAATAAGATGGATAAACCGAAGAAAATATGATGAAGGGAAATATACAGTTAGTAATCATAACTGTGAATGGGAATGGGATGAGTTATATGAGCTCCATCGTAAAATGGAAGTGAAGAGCATAATGGATTAGAAATCAGAATCCAATAATATATTGCTTGCAAGAGACATACTTGAAACAGAATAAAGTTAAAATAAAGAGCTAGAGCAAAATCTATTATGCTTCAGCTGAAGTAAAAAGGCAGAGGTAGCAATCATTATTTTAGACAAAGCAAAAGCAAAAATAGACCTAATTAAAAAAATAATTAGGGAAACTACATTTTGCTAAAAGATACATATAGATGAAGTAATAGCAACAAAAAAAAGTACATCAAGTTTCTCTGATAAAGGCCTTATTTCTCAAATATATAGAGAACAGAGTCAATTTTAAATAAAAAGCCATTCTCCAATTGACAAATGGTCAAAGGTTATGAACAGACAGTTTTCAGTAGAAAAAAATCAAAGTTATCAATAGTCAAATGAAAAAAATACTCTAAATCACTATTGATTAGAGAAATGCAAATTAAAACAATTCTAGGGTACTGCTTCATATTGATCAAAAATGACAAATGCTGGAAGGGCAAAGGGAAAATAAGTACACTAATAAACTGCTGGTAGAATTATTAACTAGTTCAAACATTTTTCAGGATAGCTTGAAATTATGCCCAAAGAGCTATAATACTGGGCATACCCTTTGACTCAGCAATACCACTACTAGGATTTTTTACCCCAAAGAAATCAAAGAAAAAGAAAAAGGACCTATTTGCACAAAAATATTTATAGAAGCTTTTTGTTGTAGTAAAGAATTGGAAATTGAGGGGATGTTCATCAATTGGGGAATGACTGAAGAAGTTGTAGCACATGATTGTGATAGAATGCTATTATTTAATAAGAAATGACACGGTGGAGTGGTTTCAGAAAAATAAAAGAAGACCTATAAGATCTATAAGTGAGAAGAATTGGGAGATAATTGTGCATAGTAACAACCATTTTGTAAAGATGATCAAATATGAAGAACCTGGCTCCTCTGATTAATACAACGATCCAAGAAAATCCCAAAGGACTCATGATCAAAAAAATGTTATCAACCTCCAGGGAAAGAACTGATAAAGTCTGATTCCAAATTGAGGTATAATTTTCCAGCTTTCTTTAGTTTTTTTGTTGGTTGTGTGTATGTGTGTGTTTGTGTGTGTGTGTGTGTGTGTATGTGTATGTGTGAGATATGGCTAATTTGGAAATATGTTTTACATTATTTCACATGTATAATTGATATGATTTTGCTTTCCTCCTAAGCAGATGGTATAGGGTTGGGAGGAAAAGAGAATTTGGAACTCAAATTTTAAAAAGAAAAAAGCTAAAATAAATTTTAAATGTATTTTTAAAATGCAAGTCTCAGAGTTATCAGCTACATAGATTCATTCTACCTGTTCATGAATATAGAGAAGTCTATTAAATTCTTTTCTCCATTTATAATCTCCTTTTTGATTATTTCATGAATTCCTCATCAACCAATCAGTCAACAAGCATTTATTAAGTACCTGCTCTGGACCAGAGACTGTGCTACACATTAGACAAACAATCAAATTCAGTCCCTGCTCCCAAGGAGCTCACAGTCTAATGAGTGAGACAACAAACAACTGACTACGTATGAATAAGATACATACAAAATAAATTGGAGATGATCAACAGAAAGAAGATTTAACTATTTAATTTTGGATTTAGCCATCAAATTTAAGCATATGATTCATTGATTTCTATATCCAATCCCAGCCTCTACCCTTTGCTTCAGGCCTAGATTATCTATTGAGTATTTTAAACTAGATGTCCTATAGACATTTCAAACTTGACATATCTAAAATAGAACACTTTATCTTTCCTCTGAATCACTGCTGTCTTCCAAATTTCCTCATTTCAGTTGAGGGAAACATCATCCTATAATCTCCCAGGTTTATATCCTTAATATACACACCTAACTTTCATAGGCCTAACTGCTATTACAAGGTCAAAAGGTCATGCACTTATGGAGGGGGTAGTATTGTCATTGTGTAGGGTCACTATCTTCCCTGCCATCAAGTGTTCAAAAACCCTTACCCTTTCTCCCCTTCCAAGACAAGTAGCAACTGATAATTACCCAGTATAGTCATGTAAAGAAAATTAAAGAGGGGAGAGAGGAGTCACAGTCATCTGAAAAGAAGCTTGAAACATGGCAGCCTAGGATATAGATAAAAGTAAACTGGAAACCAAGCTAGGATAGTGCTATATCTGGAGATTCCTCATCAAAGATACCCAGCCCACACAATTCATCAGCATTTCTATGTGTTACCACTAAAGCTCAGAGCAAAGACATAGAGAAATTCTATTTAAAATAACTGCAGATGGACCAAAATTCTTGGGGGCCTACCAGTCAAGATTCACACAGGAATTATTAAAACAGAATTACAAAATACTTTTTGCACAAATAAAAATCTAAATAATTCAGAAATATTAATTGCTCATGGGTAGGTTGGGCCAACATATTAAAATGATAATTCTACCTAAATCAATTTACTTATTCATGCTGTATCAATAAAACTACCCAAAATTATTTCATAGAACTAGAAAAAAATAATAAAATTCATCTGGAAGAATAAAATGTCAAAATAGCAAGGGAACCAGTGAAAAAGTACTAAGTTTAGCAGTTCCAGTCTTAGATTATACTACAAAATGATAATCACCAAAAATAAAATAAAATAAAAAAGAACTGAATAAGAAATAGTGTTTGGTAAGTGACATAGATTAAGTACACATTATACAGAACAAAGTGGTCATAATAATCTAAGTTTTGAAAAAACCAAAATTTCATTTTTTTTTGGTGGAGGGAGGGACAATAACACTATGAAATAAAAACCACCTTGAAAACTGTAAAGGAGTGTGGCAGAAATTAGACATATACCAATATTTCACACCATATACCAATATAAGCTCAAAATGGGCATGATTTTGACAGTAGAATTGATATCATAAACTCATTGGAATATAATGGAAAATATTTATTATTGTATCTATAGATAAAGTAAGAGTTTGTGACTAAGAGAATCTTGGGAAATAAAATGGATAGTCTTTAATACATGAAATGAAAAAAATGTTTTGCATAAGCAAAATAAATGTAGCCAAGATTAGAAACAAAATGGGTAACTAATAAAAATAAATTACAGTAATTTTTATGATAAGGATCCCATTTCTCAACTGTGTAAAGAACTTAATCAAATTTATAAAAATAAGAGCCATTCCCCTAATGATAAATGGTCAATGATATGAATAGGTAGTTTTTGGAAGAAGAAATTACACCATTCTATTGTCATACTTTTTAAAAAGCTACAAATAGTTAATAATTAGAAAAATGAAAATTAAAACAACTTTGAGGTAACACCTCATACCTCTCAGATTGACTAACATAAAAGGAAAGGAAAATAAAAAATGCTGGTGCGGATGTGGAAAACTAGAGATGCATGCACTGTTGGAGATATGAACTGGTAAACCATTCTGAAGAATGAATTGGAACCATGCCCACAGTGCAATAAAATTATACATACCCTTTGTTCAGGCAATACCATGTTTGTATTCTAAAGAGAGAAAAGAAAAAAAAAGGGAAGGACCCATATGTACAAGAAAATTTATAGCAGTTCTTTTTATGGTAGCAAATAATTAGAAATTTTGCAGATGTCCATTAATTGAGGAATTGATGAACTAGCTATTGTATATGATTGTGGTTAAATACTATTGTACTATATGAAGTGATGAGCAGAATGGTTTGAGGAAAACCTAATATAGCTTACAGGAATTGATGTAAAGTGACATGAGTAGAATCAGAAGATGATTGTACATACTGACAGAAATAATGTAATGCTAGCCAATTGTGCAAGACCTAGTTGCTCTGATCAATATAATGTTCCATGATAATTCCATAGGTCTCAAAATGAAAATGCTATCCATCTCCAGAGGGAAAACTAATGAACTATAAGTTCAGATTGGAGCATACTTATTTTCATTTTATTTTTCCTTCTTTTTTTGTAACATGGTTAATATGTAAATATGTTTTGCATCCTTCCATATTTATAATATATAGTGTATTGCTTGCCTTCTTAATGGGTAGGGGAAAGGCTGGAGGTAGGGAGAGAACTTGGAACTGAAAATTTTAAAAATGTGAACATAAACAAACAGGGTATTAATTAAAATTATTTTTAAATAAATGAGAGCTCTAGAGGAGATAAAGAGGAAATCAAAATGAATTATAGAAAAAAGATAATAAAGGACATTGTCAAAAAAAATTCAAATCTGTGCTCAAATAACAAAGTTCATGAAAATTAAAATGAATTAAATGAAAGCTGATTCCTCATTTACATAACAAAAAATATTAAACAAAATATCAAATGAATGAAAAAAAATAGAATAAGGAAAATATAAGACATCTCAGAACAAAAACAAATGACCTGGAAAAGAGAACAGGGTTACAAATTGAAGAATCATTATTCTATCTGAAAACCATGAATAAAAAAAAGAACCCAGACATCATATTTAAAGAATTTTAAAAAGAAAGCTACCCAGATTTCTTAGAAGCAAAGAACAAAATGGAAATGAAAAGAATCCACCAGTCACCATCTGAAAGAAATTTCAAAATGAAAACAGGAATATTAAAGCCAAAATCCAGTCCAGGACAAGGATATATCACCAAAAATGAAAGAATTCAATTGTCAGTATTACACATTAGTCAGCAGCCATCATTATGAAGAATCAGAAATCTTGATCCAGAAAGCAAAGAATATTCATGTTTAGAGCAAGTAATAATTTGTCTCTAAAACCATGTATAATCATATGGTCAGGGGGAGAGATAGACATTTAATGAAATAGAGGACTTTCAGGTACTTCTACTGAAAAAACAACAACAACAACAACTACAACAACAACCTAGAACTATGTAGCGACTTTGAAATTCAAACATAGAAATTATTTGATGGGTAAAAATTAAAGCTAAATGAACACTCATAAGGGACTAAGCAAGAGTAATCTTTTTACATTCTAATGTGGAGAGATGATACATGCATATCCTTTGAACAATATTATAATCAGATAACATAGAGGAATTCTAATTAGGCAGAAGGCATGGGAGTCATTCTGTTATGTCTTGATGATATTTAAAGAAGAATGGAGAGAGAGGACAGCAGGAATTTCACTGGGGAAAGAGAGAAAGGGAAAGTTAGGAAAAAGGAGTTTGCATATTCAGTGTATGTAGCTAAAAGTCTAAGGAGGAAGAGGGACAGATCCTGATGCTTGAACTTCATTCTCATCTGAACTGGTAAAACAAAGAATTATTTTAATTCAAAAAGGAAAAAAAAAGGAGGGAAAGAGAAGATCAAAGTAAGGGAAATTAGAGGGAGGGTACAATAATGAGTGACAGTCTTAAGCAAAACAAACTCTGTTTAAGCATGTATAAAATGTGTATAACTCAGGCAGAGTCAAGATGGCAGGGGGAAAGCAGTGACTGTCTTGAGCTCTCTCCCAAAGCCCTCCCAATACCTAGAAAAATGGCTCTAGACAAATTCTAAAGCAGCAAAACCCACAAAAAGACAGAGTGAAACAAATTTCCAGCCAAAGACAGCCAGGATGGTTGATTGAAAGTTATATCATGCTGGGCAAGGAGAGGAGCACAATTTGATGTGGGTGCACAGGCTGCAGCAACCCTGGAGCAGGCCTCAGAGGACTGAATCATGGGCAGCTGTGGTGGTTTTCAGACTTCTCAATCCAGGAATGCCAAAGACAACTTAGAAGGTCAGTGGGAAAAGTCTGTGACTGAGGTGAGAGAGGAGCTAGGTCTCAGCTGCAAGTCTCGAGCATGGCCCTGGGCCACAGTTTTTCCTGAGCTTCCAGCCCACAGACTGAGGGGGAAGCAAGTGACTGATCAGAGGGGGATTGCAGGGATCTCTTTGCCAGTGCTGAGGCAGGAATCTCTTGCTTTACCTGTGCTTGGATCTGGGTCACAGTTCTGAGGGGCAGTCCTGGGGCGAGGAGAAATGCTGGCATGGTGGAGCTTGTTGTGGTGGTGGAGAGAAAATACCTCACCCCTTATCATAGTACCTTGGAAGAACTGAAAATTTACATGCCCCTAGAAGTACCTCTGAAAACAGCTGTACCAACCCCCGAAGCTTGGGACAGTACACTCTTCACATTGGAAGCAGACTTTGACCTTAACAAAGAGTTTAAAACTCAAGTAATTGGCTGGGATCATGAGTAAGCAGCGCAAAAAGAGTCAGACTATATTATCTTACTTTGGTGACAAAGAAGATCAAAACATTCAACCAGAAGAAGACAACAAAGCAAAAGCTCCTACATCCAAAGCCTCCAAGAAAAATATGAGTCAGTCCCAGGGCTTGGAAGAGCTCAAAATGGAGTTTGAGAAGCAAGTAAGAGAAGTAGAGGAAAAAATGAGAGTGATGCAAGAAAATCATGAAAAACTAGTCAACAGCTTGCTAAAGGAGAACCCCAAAATACTGAAGAAAATAGCACCTTAAAAAATAGCCTAACCCAAATGGCAAAAGAGGTCCAAAAAGCCAATGAGCAGAAGAATACCCTAAAAAGCAAAATTGGCCAAATGGAAAAGGAAGTCCAAAAGCTTACTGAAGAAAATGCTTCCTTAAAAATTGGAATAGAGCAATTGGAAGCTAGTGACTTTATGAGAAATCAAGACACTGTAAAACAAATCCAAAAGAATGAAAAATTAGAAAACAATGTGAAATATCTCATTGGAAAAACAACTGACCTGGAAAATAGATCCAGAAGAAATCATTCGAAAGATGTTGGACTATCTGAATGCCATGATCGAAAAAAAAGAGCCTAGACATCATCTTTCAAGAAATGATCAAGGAAAACTGTCCTAATATTTTAGAACTAGAGGGCAAAATTGACATTGAAAGAATCCACCGATCTCCTCCTGAAAGAGATCCCCAAAGGAAAACTCCTAGGAATATTGTAGCCAAATTCCAGAGTTCCCAGGTCAAGGAGAAAATATCACAAGCAGCCAGAAAGAAATAATTCAAGTATGGTGGAAACACAATCAGAATAACACAAGATTTAGCTGCTTCTACTTTAAGGGACTGCAGAGCATGGAATATAATATTCCAGAGAGCAAAGGAGATAAGATTACAACCAAGAATCACCTGCCCAGCAAAACTGAGTTTAATCCTGCAGGGAAAAAATTGTCATTCAGTGAAATAGAGGACTTTCAAGCATTCTTAATGAAAAGACCAGAGTTGAATAGAAAATTTGATTTTCATATACAGGACTCAAGTGGAACATAGAAGTAAACAAGAAAGAGAAAATCATAAGACACTTATTAAGGTTGAACTGTTTACATTCCTGCATGGAAAGATGATATTTGTAACTCATGAAACCTTTGTCAGTATTAGGATAGTTGGAGGGGAAAAATTATATGTATGTATATATAGATATTGACAGATAGATAGAGGGCACAGGGTGAGCTGAAAATGAAGGGGTCATTTCTAGAGAATAAAATTAGGGTGTGAGAGAGGAATATACTAGGAGAGGGAGACAGAGAGAAGTGGAATGGAGTAAATTATCCCCCTCCAAAAAAAAAAAAAACAGAAAATAAAAGGCTCTTATAGTGGAGGGGAAATGGGGGAAGGTGAGAGGGAATGCATAAATCTTATTGTCATAGGATTTGACTTAAGGAGGGAGTAACGTACACACTCAATTGGGTGTGGAAATCTGTCTTACCCAATAGGAAAATGGGAGGGGGGAAGGGGACAAGAGAGTAGGGAAATGATAGAGAGGAGGGCAGATTGGGAAAAGGAGTAATCAGATGCAAATACTTCTGAGGAGGGACAGGGTCAAAAGAAAGAATAGAATAAGTGGGTGGGTGGGATGAGATTAAGGGAAATAGAGTTAGATTTTCAAATCATGTCTACTATGGAAGTGTTTTGCATAACTGCACATATATAACCTATATTAGTTGCTTGCCTTATCATTGAGGGTGGGTGGGGAGGGAGGAAGGGAGAAAATTTGGAACCCAAAGTTTTACAAACATATGTTTAAAGAAAATGTTTTCACATGCAACTGGGAAATAAGAAATACAGGAAATGGAGTACAGAAATCCATCCTGCCCTACAGGAAAATTGAAGGGGAAGTGGATAAGAGAAAGGGGGGAGATAGTAGGGAAGGCAGACTAGGGGAAGGGGAATTTAGAATGCATGCCATGTTGGGGTGGGGGGAAGGGTGAGATGGGGTGAAAATTTGGAACTCAAAATCTTGTGGAAGTAAATGTTGAAAACAAAAAAAAAATTACAAAAAAAAGAGAATTCCTGAACACCTCAAAAAGAATTGTAAAACTCAAATAATATAGGTAGAAGAAAATTTGTGACCAGGAATGATAATGATGCAAAAAAAAAAAAACATAAAAAAGAGTTAACAGCTTGGTAAAGCTGTGGAACAAGTAGAAGAAAATAACTTAAAAATAGAATTGGCCAAATGGGAAAAGGATTTCCAAAATCTCACTGAAGAAAATAATTCTTTAAATATTAGAATAGGCAAGTGGAAGCTAATGACTCCGTGAAACATCAAGAAGCAATAAAACAAAGTCAAAAATGAAAAAATAATTGAAAATGTTAAATATCTCATTAGAAAAACAACTGACCCAGATAATAGGTCAAATAGAGATAATTTAAGAATTATTGGACTATCTGAAAAACATGATAAAAAAATAGCCTAGCCATCATCTTTCAAGAAATCATCAAGGAAAATTGCCCTGATCTCCTCAACCAGAGGGTAAAGCAGAAATTGAAAGAATCCATCAATTATCTCCTGAAAAAGATTCCAAAATGAAAACTCTCAGGAATATTATAGTTAAATTCAAAAACTCTCAGGTTAAGGAAGAAATATTACAAGTAGCTAGAAATAAACAATGTAAATATCATGGACCCACAGCCAGGATAACACAAGATATAACAGTTTCTAAATTAAAGGATTGGAGGGCTTGGAATATGATCTTCCAGAGGGCAAAAGAGCTAGGATTACAACCAAGAATCACCTACCCAGAAAAACTAAGTATAATTCTTCAGGGAAAAAATGGATATAAAATGAAATAGAAGACTTTAAGCATTACTGATAAAAAGGTCAGAGGTGAATTTAAAAAAAGCAATTGACATGGTAACACAAGGCTCAAGAGAAGCATAAAAAGGTAAATAGGAAAGAACTCATAAGGGATTCAGTAAGGTTAAACTGTTTACATTCTTACATGGGAGGATGATACTTGGAACACCTAAGAATTTTATTGTTATTATGGAAGTTAGGAATTATACATAGATAGAGGACACAGTTGAGAGTTGACTATGATGGAATGATATCCAAAAAAAAAAAGTTAAGAAATAAGCAAGAATGATGTACTGGGATAACGAGTAACATAGAAGTAGAATGGTGTAAATTATATGTCATGAAAGAGGTGTGAAAGAGCTTTTACAGTGGAGGCAAAGATGGGGGGATGGGTAATGCTTGAACTTTACTCTCATCAGAATTGGCTGAAAGAAAGAATAATATGTACACTCAGTTGGGTACGGAAATCAATCTTACTCTACAGGAAAGTAAGAGGGGAAGGAGATAAGACAAGAAAGAGCACTGATAGAAGGGAGGGAGAATTAGGGGAGGTGGTGGTCAGAAGAAATACATTTTTGAGGAGGGACAGAGTGAAAGAGGAGAGGAAATGAGAGAGAGATAGAGAGATAGACAGAGACAGAGATAGAGAGACAGAGACAGAGAGAAGGATGAACAAGGGGAAAATAAGATGGAGGAAAATACAAAATTAAATCACAACTGTGAATGTGAATGAGATCAACTCACCTATAAAACAGAAACAGATAACAGAGTGGATTACATGATTTAGGCTTAAAGGGTGATATCATAAGCATATTAGGGGAAAGGGGATAGTTGACCTATAAGGGAAGAATATATGACAAAACAAGTGATAGAGAGCATTATGGGATGTAAAATGAATAATTTTGATTACATTAAAAGTTTTTACACAAACCAAACAAATGCAACCAAGATTATAAGGGCAGCAGAAAAGCTTAAAAAGAAAAGGTACAGCAAATTTCTCTGATAGATGCTGGACTTTTCAAATATATAGAGAACTGAGTCAAATTTATAAGAATGCAAGTCATTCACCATTTGATAAATGGACAAAGGATATGACTAGGCAGTATTAAAATGAAGAAATCAAAGGTATCTATAGTCATATGAAAAATGGTCCAATTCACTATTTATTGGATAAATGCAGATTAAAATTATTTGAGATACCACCTCACACTTATCAGATTATTATTATTATTTCAGAAAAGGGCAATGACAAATGTTGGAGGAAATGCAGCAAAATTGGTACACTAATGCACTGTTGGTGAAGTTGTGAACTGATCCAACCATTCTGAAAGCAATTTGAAACTCTGCCCAAAGGGCTATAAAACTGTGCCTACAATTTGACCCAGAAATAGCACTGTTAGTATTGTATCCCAGAGATGAATAATAAAGGGAAAGCACCTATATATACAAAAATATTTATAGTAGCTGTTTCTGTAGTGACAGAGTTGAAAATCTAGGGATTGTCATTCAATTGTGGCATGGCTGAACAAGTTGTGATACATGATTGTGTTGTAATAGTATTGTGCTATAAGAAGAGATGAACAGGGTGATTTCAGGAAAATCTAGAAAGACTTACCTGAACTGACACAAAATGAAGTGAGAAGAACCAGGAGAAGATTGCACACAGTATCAGTGATATTCTATAATGATCAACTGTGAATGATTTAGTTCTTCTCAGAAATACAATGATCTAAAACAAATCTGAAGGAGTTATGATGAATATACTATCCACCTCAAGACAAAAAACTGATAGTTTGAATGCAGATCAGAGTATGTTCTTAAACTTCCTTTATTTTTCATGTGATGTGTGTGTGTGTGTGTGTGTGTGTGTGTGTGTGTGTGTGTGTTTGGTCTATGCTTTCTTTTTATAATATGACTAATATGGAAATATGTTTTACATGACTGCACATATATAATTTATATAAAATTGCTTGCCTTCTCAATGAAGGGGTAGGGGAGAAAGGGAGAAAATTTCACTCAAAATTAAAAAAAATACATATGCAATCTTGTTTTTATGTGTAACTGGGAAAATATTAATATTATTTGATTGATACTTTTTACTGTTTTATTGGAGGATATTTCTTTCATGGTGTCCTCCCAATCTTTACCCCTTAAAAACTAATAAACCCCTTCTATTGTAATAAACATGTGTAGTTACAGAGTATTTATCCCATCCCAAAAATATATGTCTCATTCTGCACCTCTAGTTCATCATCTCTCTGCCAAGTGGTGGGAAACATGATCCATCATCAATGTTTTGGGTAATGATTGGTCATTTCACAATTGTTTTCCTTTAAAATGTTGCAAATGTTAAATTGTTCTCCTGCAGTCTACATCAGTACAAAGATGTCTTCCCAGGTTATTTCTTACAGTATAATATTCTATTTTATATATTACAATCTCTTCAGCCATTCCTCAGTAGATTAGCTCACTGTTTCCTGTCCTTTGCTATGATGAAATGTGCTTCCATATATATTTTCGCACATATTGGTGTTCTCTCCATTTGTCTCTTTCTTTCTGTCTCTGTCTCTGTCTATCCATTCATTTGTCTCTTGTCCATCTCTCTCTTTGTATCTCTTTGGCTCTCTGTGTTTATATGTCTCTGGGTCTCTATCTCTGGCTTGTGTTTCTCTGTTTCTGACTCTCATCATCATTATTGTCATTTTCAGTGGTTTTGGGATACATTTCTAAACTTTGAGGATGATTGCATCATTTCATAGCTTCATTGCTGGCACAATAATGTCTGTTTCCTGATCTTCCCAGAAATTCAAACTTGCATCAAGTAATATTTATCTTATTACTGGTGATTTGCACAATTTTTCATGTGCCTGTTGATTCTTTTTATCTTCTTTTCAGTTCTGCTTGTTAATACCCCTTGACCATTTATACATTGGTGAATAACTCATGTATCATAACTTTTTTATATTTCTTTGATATTAAATATTTGTCATACTGGTACTAGTTTAGTTGTTCTTCATTCTTCTTCTTTTTTTTTTTGGCTAGGCAATAGGGTTAAGTGACTTGCCCAGGGTCACACAGCTACTAAGTGTTATGTGTCTGAGGCTCTATCCATTGTACCACCTAGCTGCCCCTTGTTCTTCACTCTTGAAGAGGACCAAAATGACATCACTGTGCCAGAGTCAAGTTTCAGGGTGTCCAACTGTTGCTGATCAGAACAACATGAGCTCAAAATATTCTACCACAGGTCAGGCACAAATAGTCCATTTGAACATTTAAATGTTTGTCATACAACCATGTTACAAAGTTGTTTTTTTTACTAGTTTCCTGTTTCTAATCTAATTCTAAGTGTATTTATTTGGTTTGTTCATTTTTTTTTGATTTTATATATGTAAAATTGTCCACTTTATTTTTTGTGATTCAATCCTTTGATAAGAATTCTTTCCCTTATTTGTTTATTTTTTTCCCTTTTTGGAATAATATTTTTATTTATTTGATTTTTAATTTATGGAATAAGACAAGCATTTCCATGATAATATAATAAAAGGAAATGATTGATAATGAAACTGCAAATCTATTATATACAACTTGCCATTCCTTTTAGTTATCATGTAAATTTCATTTTTTTTGTAAATTTATTTACTTTTTTGTTTTCAACATTTACTTCCACAAGATTTTGAGTTCCAAATTTTCACCCCATCTCACATCTCCCCCACCCCAACATGGCATGCATTCTAAATACCCCTTCCCCTAGTCTGTCTTCCCTACTATATCTCCCCCTCCTTCTCTTATCTACTTCCCTTTCAATTTTCCTGTAGGGCAGGATTGATTTCTGTACTCCATTTCCTGTATTTCTTATTTCCCAGTTGCATGTGAAAACATTTTCTTTAAACATGTATTTGTAAAACTTTGGGTTCCAAATTTTCTCCCTTCCTCCCTCCCCACTCACTCCCATTGATAAGTCAAGCAACTAAATATAGGTTATATATGTGCATTTATGCAAAACACTTCCATAGTAGACATGATTTGAAAATCTAACTCTATTTCCCTTAATCCTATCCCACCCACCCACTTATTCTATTCTTTCTTTTGACCCTGTCCCTCCTCAGAAGTATTTGCATCTGGTTACTCCCTTTCCCAATCTGCCCTCCTCTCTATCATCCCCATACTTTCTTGTTCCCTTCCCCCCCATTTTCCTGTAGAGTAAGACAGATTTCCACCCCCAATTGAGTGTGTTATTCCCTCCTTAAGTCAAATCCTATGAGAATAAGATTCACTGATTCCCTCTCACCTTCCCCCATTTCCCCTCCACTATAAGAGCCTTTTCTTTTCTGTTTTTTTTGTGGGGGGATAATTTACTCCATTCTACCTCTCCCTTTCTCCTTCTCCTAGTATATTCCTCTCTCACCCCTTAATTTTATTCTCCAGATATGACCCCTTCATCTTCATCTCACCCTGTGCCCTTTATCTATCTATCTATATTTTATCCCCTCCAACTACCTTAATACTGACAAAGGTCTCATAAGTTACAAATATCATCTTTCCATGCAGGAATGTAAACAGTTCAAACTTAATAAGTCTCTTATGATTTTCTCTTTCCTGTTTACCTCTTTATGTTCCACTCAAGTCTTGTATTTGAAAATCAAATTTTCTATTCAACTCTGGTCTTCTCCACAGGAATGCTTGAAAGTCCTCTATTTCACTGAATGACAATTTTTTCCCTGCAGGATTAAACTCAGTTTTGCTGGGCAGGTGATTCTTGGTTGTAATCTTATCTCCTTTGCTCTCTGGAATATTATATTCCATGCTCTGCAGTCCCTTAAAGTAGAAGCAGCTAAATCTTGTGTTATTCTGATTGTGTTTCCACCATACTTGAATTATTTCTTTCTGGCTGCTTGTGATATTTTCTCCTTGACCTGGGAACTCTGGAATTTGGCTACAATATTCCTAGGAGTTTTCCTTTGGGGATCTCTTTCAGGAGGAGATCGGTGGATTCTTTCAATGTCAATTTTGCCCTCTAGTTCTAAAATATTAGGACAGTTTTCCTTGATCATTTCTTGAAAGATGATGTCTAGGCTCTTTTTTTTCGATCATGGCATTCAGATAGTCCAACATCTTTCGAATGATTTCTTCTGGATCTATTTTCCAGGTCAGTTGTTTTTCCAATGAGATATTTCACATTGTTTTCTAATTTTTCATTCTTTTGGATTTGTTTTACAGTGTCTTGATTTCTCATAAAGTCACTAGCTTCCAATTGCTCTATTCCAATTTTTAAGGAAGCATTTTCTTCAGTAAGCTTTTGGACTTCCTTTTCCATTTGGCCAATTTTGCTTTTTAGGGTATTCTTCTGCTCATTGGCTTTTTGGACCTCTTTTGCCATTTGGGTTAGGCTATTTTTTAAGGTGCTATTTTCTTCAGTATTTTGGGGTTCTCCTTTAGCAAGCTGTTGACTAGTTTTTCATGATTTTCTTGCATCACTCTCATTTTTTCCTCTACTTCTCTTACTTGCTTCTCAAACTCCATTTTGAGCTCTTCCAAGCCCTGGGACTGACTCATATTTTTCTTGGAGGCTTTGGATGTAGGAGCTTTTGCTTTGTTGTCTTCTTCTGGTTGAATGTTTTGATCTTCTTTGTCACCAAAGTAAGATAATATAGTCTGACTCTTTTTGCGCTGCTTACTCACGATCCCATCCAATTACTTGAGTTTTAAACTCTTTGTTAAGGTCAAAGTCTGCTTCCAATGTGAAGAGTGTACTGTCCCAAGCTTCGGGGGTTGGTACAGCTGTTTTCAGAGGTACTTCTAGGGGCATGTAAATTTTCAGTTCTTCCAAGGTACTATGATAAGGAGTGAGGTATTTTCTCTCCACCACCACAACAAGCTCCACCATGCCAGCATTTCTCCTCGCCCCAGGACTGCCCCTCAGAACTGTGACCCAGATCCAAGCACAGGTAAAGCAAGAGATTCCTGCCTCAGCACTGGCAAAGAGATCCCTGCAATCCCCCTCTGATCAGTCACTTGCTTCCCCCTCAGTCTGTGGGCTGGAAGCTCAGGAAAAAGCCATGGCCCCAGGCCATGCTCGAGACTTGCGGCTGAGACCTAGCTCCTCTCTCACCTCAGTCACAGACTTTTCCCACTGACCTTCTAAGTTGTCTTTGGCATTCCTGGATTGAGAAGTCTGAAAACCACCACAGCTGCCCATGATTCAGTCCTCTGAGGCCTGCTCCAGGGTTGCTGCAGCCTGTGCACCCACATCAAATTGTGCTCCTCTCCTTGCCCAGCATGATATAACTTTCAATCAACCATCCTGGCTGTCTTTGGCTGGAAATTTGTTTCACTCTGTCTTTTTGTGGGTTTGGCTGCTTTAGAATTTGTCTAGAGCCATTTTTTTAGGTATTTGGAGGGCTTTGGGAGAGAGCTCAAGACAGTCACTGCTTTCCCTCCGCCATCTTGGCTCTGCCCCCAGGAATTCTCTATCCCTCTTTTTTTTTTACTGAGAATAATTCACATTTTTCTTTGAGGCTTTGCATGTTGCTGTTTTAATGTTGTTTTCTTCTGAGTTTGGTTCTATATTCCCCATGTCTCCACAGTAACTTTCTATAGTCAGGTTCTTTTTTCCTCATTGCTTGCTCTTTTTCCAGCATATTTCTTGACTTTTAACTTTATGTTCATGTTAGGCTTTGCCCCTGCAATGGAGAGGGTGCTGTGCCAAGCTTTAAGTTTTTTTATCCTGCTCTTTTCAGAGCTAGTTCTGGGAGTCTGTAAGTTTCCAACTCTTCCAAAATGGTGTGGTCTAAGAAGAAATGTGATCTGTGTTATCCTGCTCTGCTTTGGTCTTAGTATGACTTTTTTTTTTCTACCTTTGAACTGTGTCCAAGATCTGTGGCCCAGAATTGCATGATGACAATGCAGCAGAGTCTTGTTCCCAGTGTCAGCAAAGGGACACCTGTAATCTTCTGACATCTTGTCCAAGCCCTTATCATATGTGGGCAGAGTGATCTGGAGGCTGTTACTACAGATTAAATTACCCCCAAGGACTACTGTTTGCTAAGGCATGCCCTACAGTAGTATGACTTTCACTGGACTGTATTCCACTCTCACCCCAGTAAGACAGAAATTTCCTACCATCTTTCTAAGTTGCCTTAGATAGGAAATTGTTTTAACCCATCCTTTTGTTCATTCTGACTCTTTAAAATTAATTTTGAGATGTTATTTTGATGTTGTTTGAAAAGGAATTTGGGAGAACTCAGGCCAGTCTCTGCCTTTACTCTTCCATTTTGGCTCTGTCCATTTTTCTTCTGTTTTATTTAGCATTTTATTTTTCCCCAGTTACATGTAAAACACAATTTTTACATTAATTTTTAAAAGTTTGAATTTGAAACTGTCTCCCTTCCTCCCTCCCTTTCCCATTGAGAAGGCAAGCAATTTGATATAGGTTATACATGTGTAGTCATGCCAAACACATTCATAATAGTCATGTTGTGAAAGAAAACAGAGACAAAAAAACCCTCAAGAAAAATAAAGTAAAATTAAAAATGTATGCTTCAATCTGTATTCAGAGAATGTCAGTTCTTTCTCTAGGAATGGATAGCATATTTCATTGTAAGTGCTTCAATTTGTCTTGGATAGTTGTATTGCTGAGAAAAGCAAGGTCATTCACAGATGACTATGTTACAATATTGCTATTACTTTGTACACAGTACATTTCACTTTGCATCAGCCTATGCAATTATTTCCAGGTTTTTCTGAGAGGCATCCTGCTCATCATTTCTTTTTTTTTTGCTTTTTGGTGAGGCAATCTGGGTTAAGTGACTTGCCCAGGGTCACACAGCTAGTAAGTGTTAAGTGTCTGAGGCTGGATTTGAACTAAGGTCCTCCTGACTCCAAGGCCAGAGCTCCATCTACTATGCCACCTAGTTGCCCCTCATCATTTCTTATAGTATAATAGTATTCCATCATAATCACATCCCACAATGCCCAACTGATGGATATTCCCTCAGTTTCTAATTCTTTACTCCCAGAAAAGGGTTGCTATACTTTTTATATACAGGTCCTTTTTTTTTTCTTTTTTATCTCTTTTGAGATAAATGCCTAGTAATGGTATTGCTAGTTCAAAAGGTATGAATGGTTTTATAGCCCTTAGGGCACAATTCCAAATTTCTCTACAGAAATCAGTTCACAACTCTGCTGACACTGCATTAATGCATCATTTTTACCACATCTCCTCCAACATTTGTCATTTACCTTTTCTGTTCTATTAAGACAATGTAATACATATGAGGTAGTACTTCAGAATTATTTTAATTTGCACTTCTCCAATCAATAGTGAGTTAGAATATTTTTCCATATGGCTATAGATAGCTTTAATCACTTCATCTGAAAACTAATTGTATCTTTTGATCATTTATTAATTGTGGAATGGCTCTTATTTTTACAAATTTGACTCAGTTCTCTGTATGTTTGAGAAATGAGGCCTTTATCAGAGAAACTTGCTTGAAAATTTTTTTTCCTCATCCCATTTTTCCCACATCCCATTCCCCCACCCCCATTTATTCTATTCTCTCTCTTTTTTCACCCTGTACACATTCAAAAGTGTTTTACTTCTGATCACCCCCGCCCCATATCTGCCCTCTTTCCTATCACCCCCCTCACTTATCCCCTTTTCCTTCTACTTTACTGTAGAGTAAGCTAGATTTCTATACACAATTGCATGTATATGTTATTCTCTCTTTTAGTCAATTCTGATGAGAGTAAGGTTAACTCATTCCCTTTCACGTTCCTCTCTTCTGCTCCATGCTGTAAAAGATTTTTCTTGCCTCTTTTATGTGAGATAACTTATCCCATTCTACTTCTCCCTTTCTCTTTCTCCCAGTACATTCCTCTCTCACCTCTTAATTTTATCTTTTAGATATTATTCCTTCATATTCAACTCATACCTGTGGCCTCTGCCTATATATATTCTTTCTAACTACCCTAATAATGAGAAGAGTCTTATGAGTTACAAATATAATCTTCTAATGAAGAAATGTAAACAGTTTAACTTTATTAAGTGCCTTATGATTTCCCTTTCTTATTTACATTTTTGTGCATCTCTTGAGTCTTGTACTTGAAAGTCAAATTTTCTATTCAGTTCTGATCTTTTCATCAAGAATGCTTGAAAGTTCTCCATCTCATTAAATATTCACTTTTTCCCTAAAGAGTTATAGTCAGTTTTACTTGCTATATAATTATTGGTTGTAATTCTAGCTCCTTTTCCCTCTGGGAAAACATATCCCTCTGGGATAACATATTCTAAGCCCTCAGATTATTTAATGTAAAAGCTGTTAAATTTTATGTTATCCTGACTGTGGTTCCACAATCCTTGACTTGTTTCTTTCTGGCTGCTTGAAATATTTTTCCTTGACCTGGGAATTCTAGAATTTGTCTATAATATTCCTGGGAATTTTCATTTTGGGATCTCTTTCAGGAGGTGATCAGTGTATTCATTCAATTTCTATTTAACCCTCTGGTTCTACAATATCATGGCAGTTTTTATGATACTTTCTTTTTTAATTAATTAATTAATTTTTAGTTTTCAACATTCACTTCCACAAGATTTTGAATTCCAAATTTTCTCCCCATCTCATTCCTCCCCAATCCCAAGATGACATGCATTCTGAATACCCCTTCCCCTAATCTGCCCTCTCTTCTATCTCCCCCCTCCTTCTCTTATTCCCTTTCCGTTCTATTTTCCTGTAGGGCAGGATAGGTTTCTATACCCCATTGCCTGTATAGTTTATTAGCCAATTGCATGTGAAAACAATATTTAACATTTGTTTTTAAAACTTTGAGTTCCAAATTTTCTCTTTTCCTCCCTCCCAACAATCATTGAGAAGGCAAGCAATTCAATATGGGTTATATGCGTGTAGTCATGCAAAATACTTCCATAGAGGTCATGTTGTGAAAAACTAACTATATTTCATTTCATCCTGCCCCACTCCCCATTTATTCTATTCTCTCTTTTGACCCTGTCCCTCCTTAGAAGTGTTTGCTTCTGATTACCCCCTCCCCCAATCTTCCCTCCCCTCTATTAACCCCTGTTCTCTTATCCCCTTCTCCCCTATTATCCTGTAGCATAAGATAGATTTCTATACCCAAATGAGTGCATATGTTATTCTCTTCTTAAGCCAAATCAGATAGGAATAAGATTCACTCATTCCATATCACCTTTCCCCACTTCCCCATTCACTGTAAAAGCCTTTTCTTGTCTGTTTTATGTGGGATAATTTACCTCATTCTACCTCTGCCTTTCTCCTTCTCCCAGTATAATCTTCTCTCATCCATTAATTTTATTCTTTAGATATCATCCCTTCATCTTCAACTCACCCTGTGCTGTCTATCTATCTATTTATCTATCTATCTATCTATCTATCTATCTATCTATCTATCTATCTATCTATCTAAAGAGACATATAATTTTTCCTTCCAACTACTCTACTACCGACAAAGGACTCATGAGTTACAAATACCATCTTTCCATGCAGAATGAAAACAGTTCAAACTTAATAAGTCTCTTATGATTTCTCTTTACTATTTACCTCTTCATGTTTCTCTTGAGTCTTGTATTAGAAAGTCAAATTTTCTATTCAGCTCTGGTCTTTACAAACAGAATGCTTGAAAATCCTCTATTTCACTGAATGTCCATTTCTTTCCTTGAAGGATTATGCTCAGTTATGCTGGATAGGTGATTCTTGGTTGTAATCCTATCTCCTTTGCTCCTGGGAATATCATATTCCAAGCCCTGTGGTCCTTAATGTAGAAGCTGCTAAATCTTGTTTTATCCTGATTGTGTTTCCACAGTACCTGAATTATTTCTTTCTGTCTACTTGCAATATTTTCTACTTGACCTGGGAACTCAGGAATTTGGTTACAATATTCCTAGGAGTTTTCCTTTAGGAATCTCTTCCAGGAGGTGATTGGTGGATTCTTTCAATTTCTATTTTTCCCTCTGGTTCTAAAATATCAGGACAATTTTCTTTGGTAATTCCTTGAAAGATGATGTCTAGGCTCTTTTTTTGGTCATGGTTTTCAGATAGTCCAACAATTTTCAAATGATTTCTTCTGGATCTGTTTTCTAGGTCAGTTGTTTTTTGAGATATTTTGCATTGTTTTCCATTTTTTCATTCTTTTGGTTTTGTTTTATAGTGTCTTGATTTCTCATAAAGTCATTAGCTTCCATTTGCTCTATTCTAATTTTTAAGGAAGTATTTTCTTCACCAATTCTGCTTTTTAAGGCATTCTTCTCCTCGTTGGCTTTTTGAACCTCTTTTGACCTTTGGGCTAAACTATTTTTAAGGTGTTATTTTCTTCAGTATTTTTGGGGACTCCTTTAGCAAGCTGTTGACTAGTTTTTCATGATTTTCTTGCATCACTGTCATTTCTCTTCCCAGTTTTTCCTCTACCTCTCTTATTTACTTCTCAAAATCCTTTTTGAGCTCTTCCATGGCCTGGGACCAATTCATATTTTTCTTGGAGGTTTTGGATATAGGAGCTTTGATTTTGTTGTCTTCTGGTTGTATGTTTTGATCTTCTTTTTCACCAAAAAAATATTCTATGGTCTGGCTTTTTTTTTTTTTGCACAGTTTGCTCATGATCTCAGCTAATTATTTGAGTTATAAACTCTTTGTTAAGGTAGGGGTCTGCTTCCAGTGTGGTGAATGTACCATCCTAAGGTTTGAGGGTTTTGTGCAGCTGTTTTCAGAGATACTTCTAGGGACCTGTAAATTTTCAGTTCTTCCAAGGTGGTATGATCAAGGGCAAGATGTTACTCCTTTCCTGACCTTTGCTCTGGTCTATGAGTGACTACAAGTGCTCTTTTCTGCCTTGGAATTGTGAGGAACATTCCCTCTCTACTGCCACTACAAGCTGTACCACTCCAGCATTCCTCCTTTCTCCAGGACCACCACCCAGAACTGCGACCCAGAACCAAGCACAGGCAAAGCAAGAGAATCCTGCCTCAGCACCAGCAAAGAGATCCCTGCAATCCCTCTTTGATCAGCCACTCGATCCCCCCTCAGTCTGTGGCCCAAGCTCCAGAAGCAGCTGCTACCCTATGGCTGCGCTAGGACTGGGGCTGGGACTGAGCTGACTGAGCTTCTCTCTCAACACAGTCAAAGACTTTTCCTACTGACCTTCTAAGTTGTCTTTGGTGTTTGTGGTTTGGGAAGTCTGGAAACTGCCACAGCTGCCTGTGATTCAGCCCTCTGAGGCCTGCCACAGGTTTGCTGAGACCTATTTTGCCTACATACCCATGCTGAACTATGTTCTTCTCCCAGCCTGGTGCAATAGACCTTTCCAATAAACCATTCAGGTTGTCTAAGGCTGGAAATTTGTTTCACTCTGTATTTTTGTGGGTTCTGCTGCTTTAGAATTTGTTTAGAGCCATTTTTACAGGTATTTGGAGGGTTTTGGGGGAGAGCACAGGCAAGTCACTGCCTTCACTCTGTCATCTTGGCTCGCCCCACTCCCTGCCCCCCTTGATATTTTCTTGAAAGATAACATCTAGGCTCTTTTTTTTTATCATGGCTTTCAGGTAGTTCAATAATTTTAAAATTCTCTTTCCTTGATCTATTTTCCAGGTCAGTTGTTTTCCCAATGTGACATTTCACATTGTCTTCTATTTTTTTTTCATTCTTTTTGTTTTGTTTTATTGCTTCTTGATTTCTCACAGAGTCATTAGCTTCCATTTGCTGAATTCTAATATTTAAGGAAGTATTTTCTTCAGTGAGCTTTTGGATTTCCTTTTCCATTTGTCTAGTTTTTCTTTTTAAAGCATTCTCATTCTCATTGGTTTTTTGGAACTCTTTTGCCATTTGGGTTAGTCTATTTTTAAGGTGTTATTTTCTTCATTATTTTTTTATTTCTCCTTCACCCTTCTGTTTACTCTTTTCTCAATATTATTTTGCATCACACTCATTTCTCTTCCTAATTTTTCCTTTAACTCTCTTACTTGATTTTCAAAATCTTTTTTTGAGCTCTTTCATGATGTGAGACCAATTCATATTTTTCTTAGAGGCTTTTGATAGAGGAGCTTTGACTTTGCTATCTTCTCCTGAGTATGTGTTTTGATCTTCCTTTTCACCATAATAACTTTCTATAGTCAGAGTTTTTCCTTCCATTGTTTGCTCATTTCCCCAGCCTATTACTTGACTTTTAACTGTTTTTTATACCAGGGTTTTGCTTCCAAGGTGGGAGGTGCACTGTCCCAAGCTTCAGGGGTTTTGTGAAGCTGTTTTCAGAGATACTTCTAGGGACCTGTAAATTTTCAGTTCTTCCAAAGTGGTATGATCTATGAGAGGTGTTTACTCCTCTCCTTACCTGTGCTCTGGTTCATGAGTGACCACAAGCATTCTTTTCTGCCCTGGAGCTTTGAGGAGGGTCCCCTCTCTACTGCTACCCCAAGTTCTGTTATGCTAGTGCACCTCCTTGCCCCAGGACTGCCACCCAGGACTGCAACCCTGACCCAAGTATGGACAAAGAATCAGAATCTTTCCCCTGTAATCTTCTGACCAGTTGTTCGATCTTCTTACCATCTGTGAGCTGAGAGCTCCAGAATTAGTTGCTACCACTGCCACCATTGATTCAGTCACTCCGAAGGTCTACTCCTGGTTTGTTGTCATTGGTGTGGTGCTCATGCAGCCTATGCTAGACTGCACTCCACTCCCACCCTGGCAGGACAGACCTTTCCTGCTAACCTTTTAAGTTGTTTTTGGCATCTGTGGGCTGAAAGATCTGGAAACTGCCACTACTGTCAGTGATTCAGTCATTCTGAGACCTCATCTGGGTTTGCTGGGGCCTGGGCTGAGCTGGCCTGGCCTGTGCTGGCTCAGCCTGCACTGGACTTCATTCCTCTCTCACCATGGTGCAACAGACCTTTCCTGCTGATTTTCCAAGTTGTTTTGGGCTGGAAATTTGTTTCACTCTGTTTGTGGGTTCTGTTACTCTAGAATTTGTTTTGAATCATTTTTAAAGGTATTTGGAGGGATTTGAGGGAGAGCTCAGGTGAGTCCCTGCCTTTATTCTGCCATCTTGGCTCTACCTGCCCATTTTCAGTGATATATTAAATAGAAAAAAAAGAAGCAAACATCAGGAAGTTCTGTTTGCTTTTTGACAAAGCAACCTATTCTCAATAGCAATTCATGATGGTATATGAAATCATGCTTTGCTGATCTTTGTATTAACAAATGTTCATTCATATTGATGTTAAGAATATAGTTGTATTATTTAAGGAATATCTCACTGTATAAGGAATATAGGCAGAATCAATTTGAAAATTGCTGTGATGTAAATCAAAAGGCTACCTTAAAATCTTATTTTTAATTGTGTTGGTAATTTTCAGTTGCATACTTTATATGAAGAATCTGAATTTAATGACTTTGTCCAGTCCATCCTGATTTTATGGGATTAATTTGAGGCATGGTATAGTAGAAAGTGTTTAACAGTTGCACAGACTGAGTTAGAATCCCAATCCAACAATTCTAAGTAGAATAGGACATTTCTGATCAAGGTCAGACCTAAGGAAGGAGGAAGGGGTGGGTTAGTCAAGTTATGAACCTTTCTTACCACAAGACAGTCATTTTATTACATAACTTGCTATTAATTGATTATATTTTAATATTTACTTCATGAGACTTTCTGATAAAAACATGGACATTTTATTGAATCAAAATGTGACAAAACCTTTGCTTTTTATTAAAACTATCTATAAAAATGGCCCAAACTCTCATAGAGTATAACCTTCTTGGGAGCAAGAACTGTTATTTCCTTTTCTTTGTATCACTAATGCTTAGTGCCATGCTTGGCACATCACTTGCTCCTACTATCGCTTTAGTTATATATGTAGAATTCATTAAGAAATTTTGTTTGGGTTTGGTCTGCATTCCTGACAGCATATTATTTGCTTTTAATTGTTAGTAAATTTCTACAGTCATATATACCATATAATTTTAACCTACTGGAGAATGTACAATGCAGAGCTGCATCCCCCCATAACCTTCTCAGAGCTCCAGTTCCCATAAATGATAATTTATCTGGCATGTACACAAGGAAGAATTGTTACTTTGTTTGAATCCATGCTGTGCCATGATGTAAGTAGATGCATAAAATAACCTAGGTTTTTTATGGTTCATATTATTTTTAAAATGATGAGTGTTACGTGATATGTGTAAAATATACCTAGAACTATATATGTTGAATTTACAGTGATTTTTATCTATGTAGTTGTAAAGTAGCCTAAAAATGTGACTGAAATAAGGAAAGTGTGAGATACAGGACTAGAAAACAAGCTTGTATTGTGACACATTTGAAATGGGGCTGTCTTTCCAATGAGTTGTGTGCAGAAAAGGACCTTTAGTTGATTTATTCTGTGCATGTCTTAAATTTCTCTATCATGTTACTTCTATATTTCATTTCTAACCACTTAAAAAAGGCTTGATTTTATATCAATAGTCTTCCAAAATATGAAAAATCAAAGCTATCTCTTCTCAAAGAATTTCTGCACAACAAATGCAGTATTACTTCCTGTTCTTGAAGTCTCAGAAAAGTTTGATTTTCTTAGTATCATCTGAAGCAAATCATAACAGTCTCTGAAGTCTTTCTTTGACTTGAAACTAGGACACAAAAGAGACTTTAAAAATATATGTCAAAAATCTACTTTAAAAATATATGTCAAAAATCTTTTCAGGTGAAGAATCTGGTTACAAGCAATAGTAAGTCCAAGATCAGGAATTTTAAGAAAAACTGAAAATGATTGTTTTTCTTTCCCCACAAAGCAGTGTATTCATATTAATCAGGGTTCTGTTGGAGAACATTAATAGCCTACCCTTTTATCTTGTGAAATATCCTCAAATCTGAAGTCTTGTTGGCCAGACTAATACACTCTATAAATTTCTCTGTCATGTTCTTCCTTTTGAGCTGGATCTGTATCCTTCATGGTACCTTCAGGACATTGCCAGTTAACAAGGGTTATTATCTCTCACTCTTTTCTAAGCCATATGAAATATAACATTTGACCTTATCATTCAAATGAAACTGAACTATCCAAAATTGACAATAATCTCTTAATTGTCAAATCTCATGAACTTTTACTCTCCATCCTTCTTGAGCTCTTTGCAGCATCTGAAAATGATGACCAAATTCTCTTGTTTACTCTTCCTCTCTAAGTTATTATGACTCTTCTTAACCTAACCACATGGCCTCTCCTCAATCTTTTCTTCCTTCTTCATTCCTGTCATGCCTGCTAACTCTGAGTGTTTGTCTTTGGCTTTCTTCACTTATTTGGCTCCAAATGGCTCAATAATCAGCTCTATGTGGGTCATTCCCCAACCTATTTATCTAGCTCTCATCACTCTTCTGAATTCAGGTCATGCATCTTCAGTTGCCTATTGTATATGTCAAACTGGATATCCCAGAGATATCTCAAAATTGATATACCCAAAATAGAACTCATTGTCTTTGCTCTCAAACCCATCTCTTTTCCAGCTGGTTTCCCTGCCATACAGGTCTATCTTGTCTCCATCCTCCACATAGCTACTAAGGTGATTTTCTTAAAGGATATGTCTGACATTATCAAACCAAAAAAAAAAACACTCCAGTGACATCCTATTACCCCCAAGATCCAATTCAAAGTACTCTATTTCACATTTTTTTCACAATCTGGCACTTTTCTACTTTTCTAATCTTCTTACATTATACTTCTTCTACATACTCTACAATTAAATCTTGTGATTTACTTGCTTTTCCTCCCACATATATATTACATCTCCCATCTCCTCAACTTATTATTGGCTATTCTCCATGCCTGAAATACTTTTCCTGCCAAACTCTCATTATTAGAATATCTGGCTTCCTCTAGGACTCAAGTCCAATGCTACCTCTACAAAGAGGCTTTTCTTGATTTTTCAAGTTTCTAGTGCATTTCCTATATGATTACCAATTATTTTGTATTTATCTTATATGTTAAGATTTAAGTATGGTATTCATATATCTAAGTTCCTTGTTGCCAGGAATGATTTTTCCTTGTTTTCTCTGCACTTGTTAAATAAAATGACTAGCACACAATAGGTTCCTACTTTATTGAAAAAAAAAAACAACTTGAATCTATTTGAAGTGATCTCCCTTCTATTCTTTTCATTCCAAAATCCCTTGATATCATTTATCATTTTCTCATTCTTTCTGCTAGTACATGTCAAATCCAACCATTCTAAGTATACATATGATCACATCACTACCCTTACTCCCTAGCATATATTGTGCTCAATTGATCACTCTCTCTAATCCTCAATCTCTCACTATCTATAGATTTCTTCATCACTACCTTCAAATATGCTCATCTCCTCAATCTTTCATAAGTTTTAATATGTTCTATCATCTCTTCAAGCTATTATCTTCTATCTCACCTCCCTTTTGTTATCTTCTCTATTTCTCTATCTCTATCTTTCTGCCCTTCCACTACCAAAGTTCTTAAATTAACTTTCTATATTTACTACATTTTACCTTCACAGGGGTAGGTAGATGGTTCAGTGGATCATGAAACCTGGACAAGTCATTTAATCTTTATGTGCTTCACAAACCCGGCATATTTATCTGAGTCATACATTTGTTGTAATCAATACTAGAATAAAGGATTGCCATAATAGAATAGAAGTTTCCTATGTTGATTAAATAACATTCTTTTTGTGGAAATTCTAAAAACTGTCTTTCAATGAATGACCAAATGATTGAGTAAAAAAAAATAGGAGGGTATGCCATGGACCAAACCAAATACAAACCATGTTTTCAATCAGTTTTTTAATTATCAATAGTGGCATTAGGAAATCAACATTGTTAAACATGCAAGGAAAAGATGATTTCTACTATTCTCAGATTCATCTTTTAAATTTTTTTTCTATAATTGTAAGTAATGGCAAATGTAATTTAACAGAACAACAAGGAATTACCTTGATTAAGGAATACAATTTTATTTTGGCATCCCAAGTCAGCATAGTATGACAGAAAAAGTGCAAAATTTAGAGTGAGTCACTTTAGGTTCAAATCCTGGCTCTATCATTTCCTGCCTGTGTTACTTAAAGCAAGTAATTCAGCTTTTTTATGTGTAAAATTATTGAATTGGAAAAGATGACCTCTAAGTAAGTGTATCTATATCTATATCTATATCTCTCTATATATATCTACCTATAAATAAAGATAGGTAGATAGATATAGATGTAGATATATTTATATGTGTATATAAAATTCCCCTCCCCACTCTTCATATACATATTTATATATCCTACATAATTATATAATTGATATTATAAATATCATATGACAATGTCAACAGGTATAAAATTATTTTTAATGCTGTGATAATCAATGTGATCATTAGGATCCTGATAGATCACAATGCCAAAGGATTAAGGCACCAAGCAATCTAATTTATCCTGGTAGCATGGTATAATGTGTGAGGAGTGCATACTGGAGTCAGAAGAGTTGTGAGTTTACATCTTGCTTTCTTACTGGCTATGGGATTATGGGAAAGCAATTTAAACTCTCTGAATTTATTTCCTCACACCTATAGTTCTTATTCACAGGTTTGTTGTAAGGATCAACTGGGGAAATGTTTGAAAGACACTATCTAAATTCAGTTATTCTTAACTGGGCATTCATAGAAATATAAATAATTTAAAAGACTAAATGGAGTAGTTGTTAGCATGGTACTGTATATTCTTATTGAGGAAACAGTTTTATCCATATTTATGATATGACTAACAAAGATAAAACCATGGTGATTTGACAATCATCTTGTTAATTAAATTAGTATTGTTACAGGTACCAGAGCTGAAGGAAGATTATTCCTCTTTATTTGTCACAATAGGTCTTAGAAAAGAGATGGAAGAAACAAGGACTAACTAGTAGAAGCAGAGTGTTTTGTTCAAACTATATAATTTGTTTTAATTTTAGTTTTGACTCTTCCATGCCCCAACTCAGGTATCCAGTATTGCATTACAGTAAGATGGTGAATAACCTCTTGTGACTAGTTTAGGAATACAATGACATGGATAATAATAGATCTGGATAGAAATGTATCAAAGAGTTTTGTTTGCTTTCCAACCACCCAGTATTTCTCTCTACCATTAACCTCAGAAGTTCCCCATTATAATCCATTTGTACTTTTCTAATGTTGACTTTAAGAATTCTGGAAGAGCTAATCCTTTGAAAAGATTCACATTATAAAACACATTGGAAAGGGAATCAGAGGCTTATTTTACTGAAAGGGGCCTTCCAAATTCATACAGACTTGCCTGCTAGGAAAGTGAAGACCTGAACCTTTCAAACCTAATGTAAATCAATTCTGTTATTGGAGATCTTCTGAATTGTCATTAGAACAATCTCCTCTAATACCTTTTTATTGTGTTTAATCAGTCTGGCAGTAAATTCTTCCATATGTCTAATTAAATTCATAGTCATTCCAGTTCATTTCCTCTTATTAGTAGAATACTGAACATTTACAGTTTGAAGGAACCACTAAATTACCAAATCCTTGAGGGCTGTGGGCATACTTTACTCATATTTTGATCTTACTAAATGAGTATCACAGTTCACTGACTAATATGGGCATGGAATAAATATTTGCTTAATTTAATCAAGTTTACTGTAGAGGTCACATAGTCTGGCCCTTTCATGTCATAGATGAGAAAATTAAGGCCCAATGAGGTTAAGTGGCTTGCTCAATGTTATATAATTAGATTATGATAAAGCCAGAATTAGAATCAGGGGCTGCAGACTTCCTATCTAGTATTCTTCTCATCCCACCAAAGTGCTTTTGCCTGTGCAAAGCAAAGAAAGAAACTGATAATCAGCCATTGAATGTAGTCAAAGTATTAACTTTAAAAGAAACATTAATACATGTTAGGTATACATTTTAAAAATCACAGGTTTAGAAATCAAAGAACCTTAAAGGTCATAGGATAATAGATTTGGGATTGGAAGGAATCTTGGAATGTTTAATATCAGAGCCAAAAGGGACCTCAGAGGTCATCCATTTTGAAAATTAGTAACTGAAGCCTAGAGAAGTTAAGAAACTTGCCTAAGTCCACAAAGGTAGTAAGCATAATCAATCAACTGAAGTCTGAATTTATTTTTGAGACTTGAACCTTGTCCTCTAATGTCAAAACTATCACTCTTTCCATTGGAATACACTGACTTTTACTTGAACATTTTAATACATATCTATTTTCTCTTTTACAATACAAGCTCATTAATTTGTCTTCAAGAATTCAATTTTCATATCTACTTTCCCTTTTATTACTCTTATTTAGAATCTTTGTTTCCCTCACATTCATTTTGTGAATTAGGCAGAATTAACCAAAATAGAAAGCTTCTTAATACTCAGATGAGCAGACAGATTTTTTTTTTCATCTCCTAAGAATTGTGTCCTTATTTTCAGCTCTTGGCCACAATTTAAGAAGAGCATTAATAAACTAAAGGACATATATTGGAGGGAAACCTGGTTGGAGTCCATATCATATGAGGATTAGATGAAAGAAATATGGGTGATTCATTTAAATCAAATAAGAGGGGAACAATTGTAGAGATGATAGTTGACTTTAAATATTTTAAGGGCTGTCATCAGGGAGAGGGCATTGGACCCATTCTGCTTGGCTTAGAAGGCAAGAAAAGAGCAGTAAGTAGAAGTTACAAAGAGACCATTAACACTTTATGTCAGGAAAAAAAATCCATAGCAGAGGTCACTAACAGTGGAATGTTCTGTCTTAGAAGATCAGCCATGGGGGCAGCTAGGTGGCACAGTGGATAGAGCACCAACCTGGATTAAGGAGGACTTGAGTTCAAATCTGTCCTCAGACACATAACACTTACTAGCTGTGTGACCCTGGGCAAGTCACTTAACCCTATTGCTTAACCAAAAAAAAAAAAGAGATAAGCCATGGTTTTTCACTCGGTGGAGTTGTTCAGACAGAGGATGGCTCAGATCTTGGCTGGCATTTTGAGGCTTGAATTCTTTCTGGGTTATAGGTTATATTAGAGAGCTGTGAGGTTCCCTTTCAACTCCAAAATTCTATGAGAATTTTGCTAAATAACTCCTAATTATTGTTTTAATTTCCTCTTCATTGGTGGTGAATTCACCTTTTTCATTTTTGAGACTGGTAATTTCTTTTTTAAATTAAATTAACCAAAGATTTATTTATTTTATTTTTTATAAAACCAGATCTTAATTTAATTTATTAGTTCAATTATTTTTTTAATTTATATTTTATTAATCTCTGCTTTGATTTTCAGAATTTCTAATTTGACATTTAATTGGGAATCTTTAATGTGTTCTTTTTCCAGCTCTTTTTAGTTGCATGTCCAATTATTGATCTCTTCTTTTTTCTATTTTATTCCTGAAAGCATTTAGAAATATAAAATTTCCCCAAACAACTGGTTTGGCTGCATCCAAAAAATTTTGGTCTGTTGTCTCATTTTCATTCTCTTGGATGAGGTTACTGATTGTTTCTATGATTTTTTGTTTGACACACTCATTCTTTAAGATTGGATTATTTAGTTTTCAATTGATGTTTAGTCTGTCTTTCCATAGCTCTTTATTACATGTAATTTTTATTGCATCATCATCTGAAAAGGATACATGTAATATTTCTGCCTTTATGCATTGTATTGTAAGGTTTTTATGCCCTAGTACGTGTGTATAGTATATATGCATGCATATGTAATCTAGATTACGTACATAGCTACAGAACTAATTAAAATATTTAGACATGAATCATTCCTCAGTTAATATATAGGCAAAGCATATAAGCATTCCCTAGCATTTATCAGTAAATGATCTCTAATTTGTAGTTGTGTGCTATGTGTTTCTCTCATGCTTCTTAAGGGCAAAGGCCAAACCCAAAACACAACAAATGTACTTGCATGGCATTTATGTATTAAGTTCCAAATTGCTTGATCTCAGGGGAATAATGAGTGTTTGGGATGTGAAAAGTGCTAAGGTTCCATTTGATGCTTCTAATTGAAAGGTATGATCTTCCAGGCTAGAAGAATTCTTTCTCTTCTGTCTGTGGCTGATAGGAAGATCCAAGCACCAGTGTATCCATGAAAGAGTAACATGAAAAATCTTTGGCAGAAATCTGATTTAAAATTGGATCACTAGAAGTGGAGCCAAGATGGTGGGGTGACAGCAGGGACTTTCCTGAGTTCTCCCCCAAAACCCTTCAAATACCTCTAAAAAGTAACTCTGAATAAGTTCTAAAGTGGCAGAACCCACAAAGAGACAGTGAGACAGATTTCCAGTGCTAGACAACCTGGAAGGTCGACAGGAAAGGTCTGTTGTACTGGCCTGGGAGAGGAACATTCAGCGTGCAGGACACAGTGGCATCCCCAGCTTAAGCAAAGGCACTTGGGAGACCGAATCACCAAGCACAGTGGTAGGTTCCAGTCTTCTCACCTCACAGATGCCAGAGACAACTTAGAAGGTTAGCAGGAGGGGTCTGTCAAACTGTGTGAGACAGAAGTTGGGTCCAGCCAAGGGCTGCAGGGCATGACAATACAGCCTCAACACCAGCAAACCAGGTACAAGCCCTGGGAGCGACTGAATCAGCAGCAGTATCTGCGACAGCAGCAGTAGCAGCTGAAGTGGCTGCTCCTGGAGCTATTAGCCCACAGACAGTTTGAAAGTCACTTATTTCAACTTCTTGGAACCAAGATGGTAGAGTAAGAAGTAAGTCACTCTTACCTAACCTCATTGACCTTGAAAAAGTCAGCTAATATTGCCCCAGGAAAAATCCTGAAATAGCAGAGTCAACAGAAAGACTAGATATATCAGTGTTTTAGCTCTTGAGCCTAGGGGGATTAATGGGAAAGATCCCTCTTGCTGTGGCTGAAGGGGGTCCAGTACAGGAAGGAAGGCATCCCAGAAAGCCAGTGGCAAGCCCCACTTCAGCAAACCAGTAACCAGGCCCCTAGCCCTCAGCCCAAGAAGCCTGGGACAGTGTCCCCTTTGCCCCAGAATTGGAGATAAACTTTAAAAGCCAGGGGAAAAAAAGCAAACAACATGAGAACAAGCTACATAGAAACACAATGATTATAAAAAAAGTATCTTGTTGAGCAGGAAGATCAAAACACAAATTGATGGGAGGATAATAGTATCAATATACCCACATCTGAAAACTAAAAGGGGAATATGAACTGGTCTCAAGCCCAAGAAAGCCTTCCTGGAAGAGCTGAAGAAGGATTTTAAAAGTCAAATAAGGGAGCTAGACAAAAAAATTGAACAATTCATTTAAAGAATGGGGAAAAAAATACACTGAAGAAAACAACTCCATAAAAAGTAAAATGAACCAAATGGAAAAGGAGATACAGAAGCTAACTGAAAAAAACAATTCATTAAAAATTAGAATTGAGCAACTGGAAACTAATAACTCTATAAGACATCAATAATCAGTAAAACAAAATCAAAAGAAGGAAAAATAGAAGAATATGTAAAATTCCTCATTGGAAAAACAACTGACCTGGAAAATAGATCCAGGAGAAATAACTTAAGAACTATAGGTCTACCTGAAAGCCATGATGAAAAAAAAGAGCCTGGACATCATCTTTCAGGAGATCATCAAAGAAAATTGCCATGGGGCCCTAGAAGCAGAGGGCAAAATAGTCATTAAAAGAATCCATAGATCACCTCCTGAAAGAAATTCCAAATTGAAAACACCAAGGAATATTGTAGTAAATTCCAGAATTATCAGGCCAAAGAGAAAATCCTACAAACAGCCAGAAAGAAAACATTCAAACATCATGGAATCACAGTCAGGATTAAACAAGACTTTGCAGCTTCTACAATATTGGAGGGTTTGGAATATGACATTCTGAAAGGCAAAGGAGCTTGGATTACTTGGAGCAAGTATCAACTACCCAGCAAAATTGATCATAAATATGAACTCTCCATCCTCCCCTTTTTATGCAGGGCTGGTTCAATATTAAGAAAACTATCAGCGTAATTGATTTATCAACAAGAAAACTAACAGAAACCACATGATCATCTCAATAGATGCAGAACAAGCTTTTTGACAAAATGCAACACCCATTCCTATTAAAAACACTAGAGAGCATAAGAATAAATGGAGTCCTCCTTAAAATAATAAGTAGCATATACCTAAAACCTTCAGCAAGTATCATATGCAGTGGGGACAAGATAGAAGCATTTTCAATGAGATCAGGGGTAAAACAAAAGACGTCTGTTATTACCACTGTTGTTCAATATCATACTGGAAACATTAGCTTTAGCAATAAGAGAAGAAAAAGAAATTGAAGGTACTAGAATAGGCAAAGAAGAAACAAAACTATCACTCTTTGCAGATGATATGATGATACACTCAGAGAATACTAGGGAATCAAGTAAAAAGTGATGATATGATGATATACCTAGAGAATCCTAGAAAATCAAGTAAAAAATGACTTGAAATAATAAACAACTGTAGCAGAGATGTAGGCTATAAAATAAACCTACATAAATCATTGGCATTTCTATATATTACCAACAAAACCCAACAGCAAGAGATAGAAAGAGAAATTCCATTTAAAGTTAGTGCAAACATTATAAAATATTTAGGAGACTACTTACCGAAACAAACCCAGGAACTATATGACCACAATTACAATTTTCACACCAATAAAGTCAGATCTAAATAACTGGAAAAACATTGTTGCCCACAGGTAGGCTGAGCTAATATAATAAAAATGACAATTCTACCTAAGCTAATTTACTTATTCAGTGTCATCCCAACCAAACTACCAAAAAATTATTTTATAGAGCTAGAAAAAAAATAAGAAGATTCCTTTGGAATGACAAAAGGCCCAGAATATCAAGGAAACTAATGAAAAAAAATGCAGGGGAAGGTGGCCTAGCCATTCCAGATCTTAAATTGTATTATGAAGCAGCAATCATCAAAACTACGTGGTAGTGGCTAAGACATAGAGTGGTGGATCAATGGAATAGGTTAGGTATGCAAGACACAGTAGTCAATGACTATAGTAATCTACTATTTGATAAACCCAAAGACCCCAACTTCTGGGATAAGAACTCACTACTTGACAAAACTGCTGAGAAAACTGGAAAAGAGTATAGCAGAAACTAGGCATAGACCAAAATCTCACACCATATACCAAAATAAAGACAAAATGGGTTCATGATTTAGATATAAAAGCTGCTACTATAAGCAAAATGAGAGAGCAAGGAATATCCTATCAAATATATGGAGAACAGAAGAATTCATGACCAAATAGGAGATAGAGAACATTATGAAATGCAAAATGGATAATTTTGATTACATTAAATTGAAAAGTTTCTGCACAAAGTCAATGCAACCAAGATTAGGAGGGAAGCTGAAAACCAGGAAAGAATTTTTACAACCAGTGTTTCTGATAAGGGCCTCATTTCTAAAATATATAGAGAATTAAGTCAAATTTATAAGAACACAAATCATTCCCCAGTTGATAAATGGTCAAAGGATATGAATAGGCAGTTCTCAGATGAAGAAATTAAAGTCATTTATAGTCACATGAAAAAAATGCTCTAAATCACTATTGATTAGAAAAATGCAAATCAAAGCAACTCTGAGGTACCAAATCTCACTTATCAGATTGGCAAACATGACAAAACAGGGAAATGATAAATGTTGGAGAAGATGTGGGGAAATTGGAACACTAATGCATTGTTGGTGGAGTTGTGAAATGATCCAACCATTTTGGGGAGCAATTTGGAACTGTGCCCAAAGGGCTATAAAAGTGTGCATACCCTTTGACTCAGCAATAGAACTTCTAGGTCTGTAACCCAAAAAGATCATACAAATGGGAAAAGGACCCATATATACACAAATATTTATAGGAGCTCTTTTTGTGGTGGGAAAGAATTGGAAATTGAGGGGATGTCCATTAATTTGGGAATGACTGAACAAGTTGTAGTATATGAATGCAATGGAATACTATTGTGCTATAGGAAATGATGAGGAAGCAGACTTCAGAAAAACCTGGAAAGAATTGTATAGACTGATCCTGAGTGAAATGAGCAAAACCAGGAGAACATTGTACACACTAACAGCCATGTTGTCTGATGACTAACTTTGATAGACTTAGGTCTTCTCAGAAATGCAAGGATCTAAGACATCTCCAAAAGTCTCATGCTGGAAAATGCTATCCACATCTAGAGAAAAAAAAAACCATGGAGTTTGAATGCAGATTGAAGCATACTATTTGCTCTTTATTTTTCTTCTGTTTTGTTTTGTTTCCTCTTTCTTATGGTTCTAATTCTTACTTACAATATGAGTAATGTGAAAATATGTTTAATACAAATGTATATGTAGAGTCTATATCAGATTGCATGTCATCTTGTAGAGGGGGGAGGTGAGGGAAGGGGAAAATTTTAAAGTCAAAAGCTTATAGAAGTTAATGTTGAAAACTAAAAATAAATTAATAAAAAAATTTTAAAAATAAAATTGGATCACTTTTGGTTATAAGGAGAAAAGAGTTTGTTTCTAATGTTACTTGCTAGCTTTTTACATTATAGCTGACCTTAATGATGTAGGGGAACAACTTAGACAATGAACTTGTGTTTGACTTTGTGGATAGTCTTTTTTTTTCTAAACTTGTGATTGTACTTTGTGTATCTTGGCCTTGGCACAAATGTAAGACTCTCAATAGCTTCAAAACAGCTGACTGTCATCTGTTCTGATACTAATTATTGTTTTTAGAATGACCTAAGAAAGTTAATATTACTTCATAATGGGATAGGAGAATAGGGATGGTATAAACTCTGAATTATAAAAAGTAACATGAAATAGAGGAAAAAAAATCCAGTTGAACTTATGAAATATGAACTCTGGTGTTATAAACCACTATGCTTCAAAAATATGACAATGTTAAAATAGAAATAAATATATTCATAATTATCATTCACTGGCCATTCTTCATTTCTCCATCTTGAACCAATTTAGCTCTACTTGTCCACTTCTCTTGCATCCTAAGCTGCCTTGTGACATAACTGATCATGCATAGCCTTGGATTCTTCCCACCAGTCACCACCTTTACTCCTACATATGTACTACTGAATGAAGGTGGAAAAAAGAACACAAACACAACCATTCTGACTAGATCCACTACAAATTTATGTAAAAAAAAAGAAATAAACAAAATTCAAATGGGTTCTCATTGTTATTAGCAATCCTACTACACTTTCCTAATCAACTCACTATGCCACTCTCCACAGTGCCTCTTTCAAATTTTTCTATCCCTCCTAAAATCTCCCATGATTTCCCTTTTCTCTTACTTTCAGCTGAGAATCTTGCCTTATATCTCACAGACAAAATATTGACATCATCCTCTGTGAGCTCCTTTTTCTCCCTTCTTCTCCACCCCCTATCAATCCAATACCTTCTTCCACTATATCCTCTTTCACCTCTGTCTCACATGTCAAAGTGCCTTTACTCCTTATAAGAATAACCCCTCTACCTTTTCAAGCAATCTGATCCCATCTCCTCCAATACATACCTCCCTTGTCATCCCCACTCTATCACTTGTTTTTAATCTCTCCAAGTCTCATTCATTACTGCCTACAAATATGCCCATGTCAACTTCATCTTGAAAAAACCCTCAATTGATCCTGTTATCCCCAGTATCATCTTATATCTCTTTTGCTTTTGTAACTAAATTTCTCTAAAAGATTGTCTACAATAGTTGCCTACACTTTTCTCCTCTCTTTTCCTAAGTCCTTATAATCCAACTTCTGGCCTTATCATTCCATCTAAACAGCTCTCTCAAAAGTTATGAATAATTTTTAAGTTGTTAAATCCAATGTTCTTTACTTAAAAAAAAACATTGTATATTCAATTTCAAATACTCTTTTTTACTCCACCTTTTTTTCCCAACACATTGAGAAGGCAAGAGATTAACTACCCAGTATAGATATGAAGTCATGCAAAACTTATTCCATATTAGTCACATTACAATACACACATATGTGTGTATATACGTATATATATATATATATACACATGTGTGTATGTATGTATGTATATGGGGAGAAAGAGAGAGAGAGGGAAAGAGAGAGGGAGAGAAAGAGAGAGAGAGAAAGAGAGAGAGAGAGAGAGAGAGAGAGAGAGAGAGAGAGAGAGAGAGATGATGGAATCTGCACTAAATCCATCAGTTCTCTACCTGAAGGTGGAGAGCAATTAACTTTTTGGTTGACTCTCTAAGGTTCTCTAAGTATACCATCAAATCATTTGCTAAAAGAGCCAGTTTTGTTTCCTAACACCCTATATTACTATTTCAATTTCTTTTTTTTTGTCTTATTACTATAGCTAGAATTTCCAAAGAAATATTGATTATTAATCATGAAAATCGACATCTTTGTTTCCCCATTGGTCGTATTAGAAAGGTTTCTATTTCATGGTTGTTACAAATAATGCTTACTCTTGGTTCTGGGTAAATATTACTTATCATTTTAAGTAAAGCTCTATTCATTCCTATGCTTTCTAGTGTTTTTAATAGGAATGAGTGTTACATTTTATAAAAAAAATTTCTGCTTCTATTAATATAATCATATTATTTTGTCATTTTTATTGTTGATATGGTTAATTTTGCTAACAGTTTTCCTAATATTGAACCAAACCTGGCATAAATCCAGCCTTGTCATAATGTATGATCGTTGTGAAATATGACTGTTACAAGCATAAAGAGAATTTTAAGAGGTTAGATATAATAATCCTCAAGAGAATATTGAGTGGAAAAAGAAAAGAATATATCTATTTATCAGCTATACTTGGCACCTTCACAAAAATTGAGCGTCTATTAGGACATAAAAACAAATGCAGACAAGCAGAAATATGAAATGCACCCTTTTCAAACACAGTGAAATAAAAATTACATTCAATAAAAGTTCTTTTATGAGAAGACTGAATTTATTGGAAGCTAAATTATCTAATTCCAAAGAATGAGTTGGTCAAAGAACAAATCATAGAAACAATAAATAATTTCATTAAAGACAATGGAAAAAATGAGATAACATACCAAAATTTGCATGATGCAGTCAAAATCATACATAGGGGAAAATTCACATCTCTAAATTTATACATAAAAAAAAGGAGAAAGTGGATCAACAAATTGGACATGGAAGTAAAAGAAAGTAGAAAAAAATCTAAGAAATTTAAAATCCTCAATTTAACACCATAATAGAAATCATCAAAATCAAAAGAGAGATTAATAAAATTGAAGGATTAAAAAAGGAATTTATAATTAAAAGTAGAAACTGGTTTTATGAAATAAAATATAAACCATTGGCTAATTTGATTTTTAAAAAGCAAAAAGTAAACCAAATTACCAATACCAAAAATGCAAAAGAGTGAATATACAACCAAGAAAGATCAAATTAAAGCAATTATTAGGAGCCATTTTGCTGAACTTTATGCCAATAAATGTGACAATATAAATGTAACATATGAATATTTACAAATATACAAATTACCCAGATTAACAGAAGAGGAATTAGAATACTTAAATAATACCTATTTAAAGAAAAAGTTGAACAAGCCATAAATGAGCTCCTTAAGAAAAAAAAATACCTCAAACTAGAATTTAATAAATTCTATGAAACATTTTTTTAAATTTTTAAAACATTTTTATTTAAAGTTCTGAGGTCCAAATTCTATCCCTCCCTTCCTTTCTCTCCTCTCCCCTCCCTGAGATGGCAAGCAATCAGATATATGTTATAAGTTTGCAATTACATAAAACATTTCCATATTAGTCCTTTTGTACAAGAAAACTTGAATATGAGAAAAAAATGAAAGAAAGTGAAAAATAGCATGCTTCATTCTGTAGTCAAACTATATCAGTGTTTTTTTTTTTTTCTGGAAGCAGATAGTATACTTCATCATTAGTCTTTTGGGATTGTCTTGGATCATTGCATTGCTGAGAATAACCAAGACATTCACAGTTCTTTATGGAACAATATTGTTCTTACTGCGTACAATGTTCTCCTGATTCTGTTCATTTCACTTGCATCAGTTCATGTAAGTCTTTCCAGGTTTTTCTGAAATGATTCTGCTTGTCATTTCTTATAGTACAATAATATTCCATTATAATCATATACCACACCTTGTTTGGCCATTCACCAATTGATGGACATCCCTTTAATTTCAGATTCTTGGCCATCTCAAAAAGAACTGCTATAAACATTTTTTTTTGTACAAATAGGTTCTTTTCCCTTTTTTGGATGTTTTGGGGATGTAGACCTAGTAGTGGTATCACTTGATCAAAAGGTATGCACTGTATTATAGCCCTTTGGTCATAGTTCCAAATTATTCTCCAGAATGGTTGAATCAGTTCACAACTCCACCAACATGCCTCCAACATTTTTTTTTGTTGTTGCTTCAAATTTTATTTTACTTAATCCAATTTAGTAGGCAATTAACATTTTCCACCAGCTCAGGGTACAGAAACTTTCACAGGCTTCACAATTTTTTGAGCTGCCTTTGTAGGAACCTTAGCAGCAGATGTAGCTGTCTTCTTACTTGCTTTTTAAGCTTTTTTTTGCTTCCTTGGCAGCCCTGATGCCTTGTTCTTGTTAGGCCTTTCAAACTTCAGGTTTCTGCTGCTTCCTCTTGACCATTATATGAACAAGAGAAGACCCAGTGATGGCCCTCTGGAATTTAGCACCCTGAATTCTTTTCTTTTGAATAACTTATGACTTTCCTTTCTTGTGCTTTCTTCTATACAGGGCAGTTCAATTGATGTACTGAGGGTTCCTCTTTGAAAGGAATATAGACTTGCATTTTGCTTCAAAAATTAGAAAACTTCCAGTTGGTGTGGACACAGTGCCACCAGTGACCCAGTAGATTTTGTATCCACTGAAGGTGCACAACTCAACCTTCACGGCTATGAATGGCAGGAAGATGGTGAAGAGAAAAGTTTTTTTTTTCTTTTTCTTTTGATAGGGAGCCACTGGAGCTTATTGATCATGACAAGGTAGGACAGGTTTTAGGGATCTTGACAGGCCCCGAGACTTCTTTTCTTTTTCTTCTTTTTTCTTTTTTTCTTTTTCTTTTTTTTTTTAGGCAATTGGAGTTAAGTGACTTGCCCAGAGTCACTCAGCTAGTATGTGCCTGAGACCAAATTTGAGCTCAGGGCCTCCTGACTCCAAAGCAGGTGCTGTGCTCTATCCACTTTGCCTACTAGCTGCACCCCAAACCCTTTTTTTTTGAAGGTAGGATAATGATGGTTCCACTTTGGAGCTTTTTATTTTAGGAAACAAAGGATAAAATAAGAGCACATACCACCACTCCTCCTACACCAATTAAAGTAACCCCACCCATACAAGTGATAAGAAAGAAAGAAAGAAAGAAAGAAAGAAAGAAAGAAAGAAAGAAAG
>NW_020954590.1:25175298-25187395 GCF_900497805.2 Vombatus ursinus
AAGAAAGAAAGAAAGAAAGAAAGAAAGAAAGAAAGAAAGAAAGAAAGAAAGAAAGAAAGAGAAAGAAAGAAAGAAAAAGAAAGATTACACCTTGCAACAAAAAATAAAGTAGGGAGCTCCCAAAGAACAGACTTTTTTAAGGTGGAAAAGGGAGGGGCCACCATTCCTCTCCAGACCATGCCTCAATCAGCCTACCTTAAATCTCTCTCCCCACTCAAATTCATTATCCTGTCAGTCACTAAAGTGATTTAGTTAAAAGAGCTTTTCCAATAATGTTACTTCCTACAAAAATACCAGAGACTTCTTATCACTTACAAGTTCAAAAATGAAATCCCCTGTTTGATTTTCAAAGGTCTTTCTAATTTAATTCCCTCTTACCTTTCCAGCCTTCTTATACCTTACTCCCTATCATGTACTTATGGACCACATTACACTAGCTTTCTTGATGTTCTACAAACAAGACACTCAATATGTTTCCCACCTCTGGGCATTTTATCTGGCTGTCACTCATGCCTGGAATGCTCACTCCTCATCTCTGCCCACTGCCTTCACTGGATTCCCTTAAGTTTTTAATAACATCTCATATTGTACAGGAAGCCTGTATAAACCTTTCTTAATTCTAGTGCCTTTTCTTTACTAAATATTTCTTATTAATCCTGTATTTATCTAGTTTGCTTATATTTGTTTGTATATTATCTCCTCTATTTGATTGTAAGCTCCTTGAGGGCAGAGTTTGATTTTTTTGGTCTTTTTTTTTTTGTATACCTAGAAGGATGTAGGAAGTATTCAGGGAAGACTAGTACCTCTGTTGTGAGGGCTGTCTTTCCCTTTTCAGGTCTGCTTTCTGTCTTTGGTTGTTCAGCTGATTCACCCAACCTGTAGCTCCAAGAAGTTATAGCATGAGCAGTGGCCAGTAAACTGTTTTGGCAGATAGGTTCAATAAGATTGAAGGCAACCAAGGGGTCCCAACTTCTTCTGTGAATTAAGGGGGGTGTCTACTCTAAGCAGATATCCCCCAGCAGAATGGGTGGATGAGGACAATTTGCTCCAATAGCAATGAAGAGAGCTGAAGTAGGGTCTGTGGAGTATTTAGAATTTGGTTAGACATAAGAAATGCCAGGGTCATCCACTTTCCTGAGTCATCATCAATGATCTTGACTTTTGTCTTTCTATTGTACTTTGATGACTGGAAGAGAGAGTGAGGACTACATCTTCACACTATGCTGCCTAATTTAAATCCAATTAAGTCACAAATCAAAACACATCATCTATAGTTTTTTATCATTTTTACCTAACTTCAAAAGCCTGTGGTGGCAGGAAGTGACAAAGCAGCAGCTGGTAATACACTGGGAGTTGTAGTCACAACCATGTGTACAGGCAGCCCAGGCCCTGTAATCTTCTTAGTGGACTAAAGTAGCAGGGGGATTTGGCAGCCCACTGAGTGTCTGAGCAGTCTTTTGAAGGACTACACTGTTCACCTCCTGGTGCGAAAAAGTGACTAAAAGAGGTGCCCTAAAAATTGCCTGCTTCACCCAACCTTCCACTTGCTTACTACAGCAGGTAAGGATCCCACCCTGAGGGTGAAACACAAAAAAGTACAAAAACTTTTGCAAAGATGATTCCATGCAACATGGGTACTTAGAATGTGTGGTTAGTTGTTGTCCTTTGTTCTCAAAGAGGACCAAAATGACATCAGTATGCTAGAGTCAAGTTGCAGTGTGTCTGACTGGCTAATCAGACCAATATGAGTCAGAATGTTCTACCACAGGTCGGGCACAAATAGTTCATATGAACATTTGGGGTGGATTCTCTAAATTTACTCATCTTGCATTTCTTTTGACCTATTTCAATTGTGCTTTGCTTATGGAACACAGCACCTTCTCTGATGTGGGCATGCCAGGCTGAGTGGTCCTGTGCCAGTGTCTTCCATGTCACACAATCAATTCCAAAATTCTTTAGACAGACATTGAGAGTGTCCTTGTATCACTTCTTCTGACCACCATATGAACACTTGCCCTGTATGAGTTCATAAAATAATCTTTTTGGAAAGCATATGTTTTGTATTCAAACAACATGGTCAGCCCATTGGAGTTGCATGCTTTGAAGGTGGAGAAAGGACTTCAGCGTCTGGTATCTTATCAGGTCAGGTGATCTTCAGAATCTTCCTAATACAATTCAAATGGAAAGGATTCAATTTTCTAGCATGGCACTGGTATACTGTTTAGGTTTCACAGGCCTACAACAAGTAGCTCAGTATAATGGCTCTGTAGACCTTCAGTTTGGTAGTCAGTCTAATACCTCTTCACTCTCATACTTTCCTCTGGAGACTCCCAAACATTTAGGTAGCTCTGGCAATGAGTGTATCAAACTTATTAACAATGTGTACGGCTCTGGAAAATACACTACCATGGTAAGTGAACTTATCCACAGTATTCAAAACTTCTCCATTTTCTGTATCCAATGGTTCCACATATGAAGAGTGTGGTGGTGGCTGCTGGAGCACCTGTGTTTTCTTGGTGTTAATTGTTAGGCCAAAATTAGTGCAAGCAGCAGAGAATCAACTCATACTTCATTGCATATTAGTTTCAGAGGCTGCATTGAGTGCACAATCATCTGCAAACAGAAAATCATGCACCAACACTCCTTCCACTTGAATAATTTACCATTAGTGCACTAGCTGACCTTGATGCCATGTTCATCCTCATTGAAAGCATTTGACAACATAATTGCAAACATTATGCTAAAAAGCATGGAAGCAAGCACACAGACTTGTTTCACTCCATTGGTGACTGAGAAAGCAAGAGAGCACTGTCCATTATCCAGAACCTGGGCAAGCGTGCCATCATGAAATTGATGTACAACACTGATGAATTTATCTGGGTAACCAAATTTTGACACGATTTTCCATAAGATCTCATGACTAACAGTATCAAAAGCCTTGGTCAGATCTATAAATGTTGTATACAGACCTCTGTTCTGTTCCTGGCATTTTTTCTCAAGTTGTTGGGCAGCAAACATCATGTTGGTCATTTCTCAGCCTTTTCTGAAGTCACACTGACTCTAAGGTAGATGACCATCTTCCAGGTAAAGCATCAGTCTATTAAGGAGAACTCTGGCAAGAATATTGCCAACAATGACTGAAAAAGAGACCCTCCTGTGATTGTTACAGGATAATTTATTTCCTTTACCTTTATAGATATGGATGATGGAGGTATCCTTGAAATCATGGGAGATAACCTCTTCTTGTCATATAACCTGGAAAATTTCAGTCATCTTTAGTATGAACAATGATCCCCTATCTTGTAAATCTCAGCTGGAATAGAATCAGAACCAGGTGCTTTGCCACATGAAAGGAGCCCAACACACTTCTTCTTTAGTTAGAACTTCAGTTAGGAAGGGATTGACTTCAACCTGAGGTAAACTATTAGTTGATAATGGTCTGTTGAGAACACTATGGAAGTGTTCAGCCCACCTCTCTGATATCATGTCCTTATCATTAATCAATGTGGTTCCATCAACACTGATTAGTTGAGATGCACCACAGGTCTTTGGCCCATAAATAGTCTTCAGGTCATCATAAAAGCAGTTTGGATTGTTACTGTCAGCATAAAACTGAATTCATCTGCCTTGTTACTGAGTCAAGAATTCTGAATATCTCCAAGCTTTGCTTGTACTTTACTTTCAATGGAATTAAATGCTGCCTTCTTAGAGATGGATGAATTATCCTGCTGGTAAACCTTGTAGAGTTCTTGTTTTTCATTTAGCAGCTTCTAAATTTCTCAATCATTTTCATCAAACCAGTCTTGATGTTTGCAAGTGTTCCAACCAGATGAGCAATTGTAGTGCTATACACCAAATCTCCAAAAGCTGCCCACGTTTTTTGCTCCACTGTTACCAACTGTGTGTTGGTTCAACTTTCTCTCCAAGTTAGCAACAAACAGTTCCCATTCAAAGAAGAGTTCTAATCTGTTTGAATTAATTCTTCTGGTATTATGACATTTGGACATTAATTCTGCCTTGGGGATGTCACTTTTATTGAATAAGACTATTTAGCTTGGAGAAGATAAGCCTATGATAAGTCCAGCACTCTGCACCACACACTGCCTTTGTCACTCTCACATCCTGTCTGTCTCTTCTTACCATCACATACTCTATTAAATGCCAATGTTTGCTGAGAGGGTGCATCCATGAAGTTTTATTGCATTTAGGTAAGTGGAAGACAGTGTTGGTGATGAGAGGGTCATGAGATGCACAAGTCTTCATTAGTAAGTGACCATTGCTGTTGCTATTTCCAACTCCATTCCTCCCTAGGACTCCCTGCCAAGTCTGATAGTCTGAGCCTACTCTAGAATTAAAATTACCCAGAATTATAAGCTTTTATTCTTTTGGCACATTGATGATAAGGGTCCCCAGGTCTTCATAAAGTTTTTCTTTGACCTCATCATGGTTCATCATGGTGGGAGCATAGGCACTAATGATGGTGGCGTGACATTTTCCTGCAAGTGGCAATCACATTGTCATGAACCTGTCATTCACTCCTTTTGGTAGGCATACAAGTTTGTTGACTAGATTAGTTTTGATTGCAAAATCTACAACAGCTTCATGGTGCTCCCCTTCACTGTGGTCACTCCCAGAAAAGTGTGTATCCAGCTCTAACTTCAGTAAGCTGGCCTTCATTTACCAGCCTTGTTTCAGGGTTGCTATTTGGATGTGATACCTACTTATTGAATTCTTTTGCAACAAGAGCTTTTTGTCTTTCAGGTCTACTGAATTTTTTGTTGTCTTTAAGTATGCGCACATTCCATGTGCCAATGGTGAATGGGATCATCTTTGCAGATGCTTCTGTATATTTGTTTTGTGTGTTTTGACCCCAGAATGGGATTCCCCCCACCACCATCATAACAAGGTTGAGTTGGGTAAGGAGACAATATTAGGGCACTTTTTCTAGCCCCCTTTTCACTTCAGGAGGTGAGCAGTGCAATCCTTAAAAGACTGCTCAGACAACCAGGTGTCTGTGGAAACCCACTGCTACTTCCAGGGGGAAATGACAGACAATATGAAATCCCGTATACTGGAAAGATGAACAGCTCTTGTTGAGAGAGAACTCAACAGGTATTACATCCAAATAGAAACCCTGAGTGAAACAAGGCTTGTAAATGAAGAGCAGCTTATCAAAACCAGAGCTGAATATACTTTTTTTGATTAGTTGCAGTGAAAGGGAACACTGTGAAGCTGGCATAAGTTTTGGAATCAAAACTCATCTAGTCAACCAGCTTGTATGCCAAACAAAATAAATGAATTACAGGCTCACGACAATGTGATGTCCCCTTTCAAGAAAGAACCATGACAACATCAACAATGCATATGTTCCCACCATGAAAAGACCTGATGACATCAAAGATAAATCTTATGAAGACCTGGAGACCCTCATCAGTTATATTTTACTTAAAATCTTCACATTGATATTCATTACAGAAGTGGTTCAATAGTTTCCTTTCCCTATGTTTTCTTTTCCTGGGTAAGGTATCAGCACCATATTTGTGTCATAAAAGGAATTTGCGAGGACTCCTTCTTTGCCCATTTCCCCAAATAGTTTATATAGTATTTGAATTAATTATTCTTTAAATGTTTGATTTAATTCACTTTTGAATCCATGTGGTCATGATTTTTTCTCCTTAGAGAGCCTATTGATCACTGGTTCACTTTGTTTTTTCTAAGACAGGCTTCATTAAGTATTGTTTTTCTTTTTTAAATTAATCTCAGCAATTCATATTTTTGTTTATGTTCATCCATTTCACTTAGATTGTTAGATTTATTGACATATATATGGGCAAAACAATCCCTGATCATTACTTAAATTTCATCTTCATTGGTGTTGCATTCACCCTTTTAATTTTTGATACTGGTAATTATATTTTCTCCTCTCTTTTTTTTCAAATTTGCCAGTGATTTATCTATTTTTTTCATAATACTAGCTCCTAGTTTGTTCATTAATTAAAAATTTTCTTACTTTCAGTTTTATTAATCTCGCTTTTGATTTTGAGGATTTCCAAATTGTTTTTTAATTAAGGATTTTTAATTTTTTCCTTTTCTAGTTTCTTTAGTTGCTGTTCAATTCATTAATCTGCTCCTCTCTTTTATTGACGTAAGCATTTAGTGATATAAAATTTACTTTAAGTACTGCTTTGGCTGTATCCCATAAAGTTGGATGTGTTCCCTCATTATTGTAATTCTCTTTAATGAAATTATTGATTGTTTCTATGATCTTTGACCCCTCATTCTTTAGGATTAGATTACTTAATTTCCAAATAAATTTTAATCTGTGTTTCCACAGTTATTTATGTAATTTTTATTGTATAGTCATCTGAAAATGATGCATTTAATATTTCTATTTTTCTGCATTTGTTGGTTAGGTTTTTATACCTCAATAAATGGTAACATTATAAGTAAGTGCCATGTGCTCCTGAAAAAAGTATATTCCTTCCTATTTCCATTCATTTTTCTGCTGAGGCCTATCATGTCTAACTTTTCTAAAATTCCATTCCTTTCCTTGTCTTCTTTTTAAAATATTTTTGTTTAGATTTATCTAGTTCTGAGAGGGGAAATTTGAGGTCACTTATTAGCAAAATTTTACTGTGTATTTGCTCGTGTAACTCATTTAACTTTTCCTTTAAGAGTTTGGATGCTTTGCTATTTGATGCATATATGTTTTGTATTGTTATTACTTCATTGTCTATTGCACCTTTTAGCAAAATGTAGTTTCCTTATTTATCTCTTTTAATTAGAACTATTTTTGCTTCATCTGAGATCATGATTGTTTCACTTTTTTTTCTTCTGCTGAAGCAGAATAGTTGCTGTTCCAACCTCTTACCTTTATTCTTTGTGTATCTCTCTGCTTCCAGTGTGTTTTTTTTCTGAACAATGTGTTGTAAGATTATTTTTTGTTTATCCACTTCCATTTTATGGGTAATTTCATCCCATTCACATTCAAACTTCTGATTACTAACCATGTATTTCCCTCCATCCTGCTTTTCCCTCTGTAAACTTTTCTTTCTCTCTTCTTTAACCCTGTCCCTCCTCAAAAGTATTTTGCTTTTTACCACCATCTCCCCCAATCCTCCTGACCTTCTATCAGTTCCCTTTAATATTGTTCTCCTCTCCTTACTTCTCTATAGGTAAGATAGATTTTTGTGCTCATCTCAATATAGATGTTATTATCAGTGTGAGTCAATTTTGTTGAGAGTTAGGTTCATGCATTGTGGCCCACCTCTACAATTTCCCCCTCCATTGTAAAAACTTTCATATCTCTTTTATATGAGATTATTTCCCTTTTTCTACTTCTCCCAATGTGTCCTTTTTTTTTACTCCTCAATTTTATTTTTTTATATTATCCTATAATAATCAACTCACACCCCATGTACTTTTCTAATTACCCTAAATTTATAATTATTGGGAGTTACAGATATCTTCCCATGTAGGAATGTAAACAATTTAAACTTATTGAATCCCTTATGATTTATCTTTCCTGTTTACCTTTTTATGTTTCTCTTGGGTCCTGTTTTTGAAAGTAATTTTTTTTATTAACTCTAATCTTTTCATCATGAATGCTTAAAAGTTCTCTATTTCATTGAATACCCATTTTACTACCTTAAGGATTATCCTCAGTTTTGCTGGGTAGGAGATTCTCGGTTGGAATCCTAGCTCCTTTGCCCCAGAATATCATATCCTAAGCTCTTTGATCCTCTAATGAAGCAGCTGCTAAATATTGTGTAAGCCTGACTGTAGCTTTATGATATTTAAATAGTTTCTTTCTGGTTGCTTGCAATATTTTTTTTCCTTGACCTGAGATCACTGGCATTTGGCTATAACATTTTTGGGAGTTTTCATTTTGGGATCTCTTTCAAGAGGTGATTGGTGTATTCTTTCCATTTCTATTTTACCTTCTGGTTCTAGGATATCAGGGTAGGTTTTCATGATAATTTCTTGAAAGTTATCTAGACACTTTCTGTGATTATGGTTTTCAGATAATCCTATAATTTTACATTGATTTCTCCTCAAACTATTTTCTAGGTTAGTTGTTTTTTCCTATTAGATATTTCACATTTTCTTATATTTTTCATTCTTTTGATTTTCTGTTATTGTTTCTTGATGTCTCATGGGATCATTAGTTTCTACTAGCCCAATTCTAATTTTAAGGAATTATTTTCTTCAATGAACTGTTATATCCCCCTCCACCAACCAATACAGCCAATTCTTCCTTTTAAGGAGTTCCATTCTTCATTGAATTTTTGTACCTTTTTTCTATTTAGTCAATTGTGCTTTTTTATGAGTTCTTCTCTTCAATTAATTTCTGTACATCATTTTCCATTTGACCAATTCTGCTTTTTAAGGAGCTCTTCAGTATATTTTTGTCCCTCTTTTATCATTTGGCCAATTCTATTTTTATAGCATTATTTTCTTCAGCATTTGTTTTTGTGCCTCTTTTACCAAGTTATTGACTCCTTTTTTCATGATTTTCTTGTATTGCCCTCATTTCCTTTCCCAATTTTTCCTCTGTGTCTCATATTTGATTTTTTTATCCTTTTTGATCTCTTACAGGAATCTGTTTAGGGTTGAGACCAATTCACATTTTAGTTTGGGTCTTTTTATGTAACTGTTTTTGACATTGTTTTCTTCTGAGTTGTGTTATTATGTTCTGTCACCATAGTAACTTTCTATAGTCAGGAATTTTTGGGGGGAGGTGTTGTTGTTTTGTTTGTTTTTTTTCATTTTCCTAATCTATTTATCTTAGCTTTTAACTCTATGTTAAAGAGGGCTCTGCTCTCTGGGTGGAGGAGGCACTGTCCTGAACTTCATGTTGTTTGAACAGCTAGTTCTGGGAATCTGTAAGCTTTCAGTTCTTCCAAGATGGTATGATCTGAGGACAGGTGTTGTCACTGTTGTTCTGGTTTGTGCTTTGGTCTGTGAGTGACTGAAGGTAATTTTTTCTGTCATGGAACTTTGCTTAAGGTCCCCATTTCCATGCAGCTACAGGGTCTAGTGTGCTAGTGCCCCCCCTTGCCCTGGGATTGTGACTGGAATCACATATGGGCAATGCAATAGAGAACTGTTTCCAGTGTCCAAAAAGGCTCCAATATAATCTCTAACCAATTTCTTGACCCCCTCCCTTACTGTCTGTGGACTGAAATCTCCATAATCCACAGCTGCTGCTGATTCAGTTGCCCCCAAGGCCTGCTGCTGGGGTGCTGGGGCATGGCCTAAGCTTTCTTGGCCTCCATTGCTCTTCATTCCACTCTCACCCCAGTGAGTCAGACCTTTCCTCCTTAGCTTCTAAGTTGTCTTGGGCTGTAAAATTGTTTCACTCCATACTTTCATTGGATCTGCTGCTCCAAAATTTCTCTTGAGGCATTATTTTAACATCATTTGGAAGAGAATTTGGGAGAGCTGAATTGAGTCCCTGTCTTTACTAACTTGGTTTCATCTCCCTCCTTAATATTAATTTCAACAACTGTACATATTAGGAGGTGAAAGGAACTGGCCACTAGTATTTCTAACATCATTTTTCCTTCCTAGAAGTGATTTGAGAGTTGCAAACAAATATTGACAAAGTTTCATACTCATCGATATATGAGAAATTTAGAACAGACACATTAGCCCCTATCCACACTTTGGGACTGCTCAAATACAAATGTAATTTTACTCAACCTTTTATTTATTATTTGGTGTGAAATGAATGAATGACTTAAAAAAAAACAAACAAATGTGGAATTGTTTACTACTTCATTTCCCCCATCTTTGATTTCTTAACCTTATTTTCTTTTCTTTAGACATGACAAAAACTTTACGAACTTAGCTACAACCAGCTACTTACAATGCTGAGCAGGATCCAGAATCATATTTTGCCCATCTTTTGTCTGATTATCCTATTAATAATAATGATATCTGGTATTTATACAGTGCCTTTCTTTAAAGTTTTACTGACATTTTCTCATTAATCCTTGAAGATTTCCAGTGAGGGAGAAAAGGTACATTTCCAATTTAATTGCATAAATATGTGGCATAAATCTTTATTCCATGAAGACTGAGAAAATAATTTTTAAAATATTTCCTTAGAATTAAATTTTGTATCTGGTCATGGAATTGCACTAAAAGCACCTATGTAAAAATGGAAGTTGCCTAATCTACATGGGAATTGATTTTGTTTTTTCATTGTCTTTCTGAAGCCTACTGTCCCATTTAGAAGATCTAAATGAATTTAAAATGAAAACACACAAAATGTGTTTTGTGTATTCATTACTGACAGAGAAATTATAATTGATATGTAACAAAGTAAAGGTTTCAGGTCTTGCTTCAGTTTAGGCTAACCAATGTCAGTTGTCAGGGTTATCAAAAAATCAGTTTCATAAGATAAGGTAATTGGGATAAAGACTGATTTTCAAGCATTTGGAGGTTAACAGTATATATTATTTCATGGGGACTAAATGTCTGAGAAAAGTTAGACTCATGCTGATATTTCTATTCTAACTTGTATTCTCTTATTTAGCCCCTCTCTTTACCTATACTGTTCTGACACTAGGGACAATGATTGGCTTGGAGATCTGGAGTCAGGAAGACCTGGGATTCAAATCCCATATCTGACAATATGGTATCTTTGACAAGTAATTTAAAGTTTTTTAGCTTGAACTTCATTACTAAAAAACTGGGAATACTAATCTAATAGTATCTCTCTCAGGAGGTTATTTTGAGATTTAAGTAATATAATTCATATAAAGCAATGTGGAAACTTAAAAGCACTATCTACATGTCAGTTTCCCATTTGTTAGATAACCTGCCTCTCTATAGCTTGATTCCCCACTACTGATGTCCCTAGCTCTTAAATCATCACAAGTCTTTTTTCCCAGTTTTAAAGCCTCTACCATGTGTATTCAACTGAATTCCATTGCAGGCTTTAACATCTCAATTGACTGCCAATTAAAAGAAACCACTTCACTATTGAAGCTCATTAAATCCTTAGACTACTTTTCACATTAAAAATACTCTTTGTCTCTGCGACCTCACCATCTGATTGGCAGTTTCCTCTTAGAACCTCCGTTATGAAGAGGAGGGCCAGATCAATTATGTTTTCATTACCTCCAGGGTGAATACCTGACTTATCTCAAGGATTACTCTACCATCTCAACCATAGGGTTCTTTTTCCCATCCTTCACTCTTCAGCTTCCTTAATATATTCTATTTCCTTATTAGAATGTAAGCTCCTTGATGACAGGGACTGTCTTACTTTTTCCTTGTATTTGTATCCCTAAGACTTAACACAATGCCTAGCACTTAATATATGCTTGTAGACCTGACCTGAATCAAAATTTTCTTTGCATGTAGTAGGAACTTAATGAATTATTTGTTGAATAGAACTGAAGCATATAGGATACCTTTCAAGAAAAGGTTTGTTTTACATTTCAGCTTACCCAACCTTTTATTGTCCATTAAAATCTAGTAATACATAGTGTTAATTTTTTAAAGGATATTTATTTTCAGTACCACAGTGCAACAGTTGCTAGTCATCTGTATTTTGGTCATCTATATCTATATTTATATCAAATCTATTTTTATGTCTCTACAATATATCTATACCTACACCTATTTTTGTTTGTTTTTATATTATTATTGTTGTTCAGTCATTTCAGTCATGTCCAACTCTTTGTGACCTTCTTGGCAAAGATCTGGAGTGGCTTGCCATTTCCTTCTCCAGTTCATTTTACAGATGAGGAAGTTGAATAAAACAGGGTTAACTGACATTCCTAGGATCACATAGCTACTAAGTGTCTTAGGCCATATTTGAACTCAAGAAGATGAGTCTTCCTAATTCTAAGCATTGGGCTCTCCCCACTATACCACCTAGCTGCTCACTCATACTCATACTCGTACACTTCCCAAAATCTATGATTATGTATTTATCTGACTCCATAATATATTTGTATGTATAGATATTATATATAAACATGTTTATATAAAATTAATTTAACATATTTATAAATTATTAACTGTGATATATGTATAAAAATGTGTCATAGTTAAATGCATATATTAAGTGTATTTGAAA
>NW_020954590.1:25187405-25189637 GCF_900497805.2 Vombatus ursinus
AATGTATAGGTAGAGCCTGTATCAGATTGTACTCTGTCTTGGGGAGGGTGGAGGAAAAAAGGGGGAAGGAGAGAAAGGAGGGAGGGGGGAACTTTAAATTCAAAGTGGAATGTGAATATTGAAAACTAAAAATAAATTAATTAATTAAAAAAAAGAAATAGACTGAAAAAATGAGCAAACAACAAAAACAAAAAGACCCTGATGATAAAAGTCTAATGTGGTGACAGGGAAGACCAAGACTATGAACATTGCTACAAACAAAACCTCTAAGAATGAGTCAAATGGACACAAATCCAACAAGAAGTCCTGGAAGGGATAAAGAAAAAATGAGTGGTACAGGAAAAACTGGGCAAATAAATGAGAGTGATGCAAGAAACTCTGGAAACAGGATTTAATAGCTTAGTAAAAGAGGCACAAAAAGTGAAGAAAATAACACCAATTGTTATTGGCCAATTGGAGGAAAAAGATTTAAAAATCACAAGAGAAAAGAATTCCTTAAAATTAGAATTGAGAAGCAAAACCTGATTACTTTATGAACCATCAAGAAACAATAAAATAAAGTCAAAAGAATGAAAAAATACAAGAAAAAATGAAATAAGTCTTTGGAAAAACAACTGATCTAGAAAATAGATCAAGGAGAGAAAATTTAAGAATTATTGGACTACCTGAAAATCATGATTAAAAGAGCCTAAATAGACATCATTTTATGGAGTCATTAGCTTTCACTTACCAATTCCAATTGTTAAAGAATTATTTTCTTTAGTGAGATTTTGCACCTCATTTCCATTTGGCCAATTCTTCTTTTTGAAGAGTAATTTTTCATCAGTTAGGTTGTGTACCTCTTTTTCCATTGGACTATTTCTGTTTGTTTTTAGTTAAGGTGTCATTTTTTTCAGTATTTTTGTGCCACTTCTACCAAGCTGTTAACTGTCTTTTCATAATTTTCTTGCATCACTCTCATTTTTCCTAATTTTTCCTCAATAACTGTTATTTGATTTTAAGGCTATTTTTTTTTAGCTTTTCCAGGAAATCTGTTGAACTTGTGTCCAATTCCTCTTTTATTTTTTCCTTTGAACCTTTGCTTATAGTTGTTTTGATATCATTGTCTTCTGAGTTTATGTCTTGATCTTCCCTAACATTATAGCAGCTTTTAATTGTCTGATTCTTTTTTCTTTATTTTTTTCTTTTTATTTTTTTTCTTTATTTCTTCATTTTCATGCCTAATTCTCAATTTTTAATTTTATGTTAAAGTTGGGCTCTTTTTTCCCAAGCTTCAGACTTTTAAAGTCATACTATTTTATTTTGTTATTATCTTTTTAAAATTATTCATTTATTTATTTTTGTTTTTTTAATTCATTTTTAGTTTTCAACATTCACTTCCACAAGATTTTGAGTTTTAATTTTCTCCCCATCTTTTCCCTCCCCCCACCCCAAGATGGCATGCATTCAGAATACCTCTTCCCCTAATCTGCCCTCCCTTCTATCTCTCCCCACTTCTCTTATCCCCTTCTATTTTATTTTAGGGCAGGATAGATTTCTATATCCCATTTCCTGTATTTCTTATTTCCCAGTTGTATGTGAAAACAATTTTTTAACATGTGTTTTTAAAACTTTGGGTTCCAAATTTTCTCCCTTTCTCCCTCCCCACCCAACCTCATTGAAAAGGCAAGCAACTCGATACAGGTTATAGGTGTGTAGTCGTGCAAAGCACTTCCATAGTAGTCATGTTGTGAAAAACTAACTGTATTTCCATTCATCCTATCTCACCCCCCATTTATTCTATTCTCTCTTTTAACCCTGTCCCTCCTCAGAAGTGTTTGCTTCTGATTACCCCTTCTCCCAATGTGCCCTCCCCTCTATCATCCCCCTGCTCTCTTGTCCTTCCCCCTCCCCCATTTTCCTGTAAGGTAAGATAGATTTCCATACCCAATTGTGTGTGTATGTTATCCCCTTCTTAAGCATAATCCTATGATAATAAGATTCACTTATTCTCTCTCACCTTCCCCCATTTTACCTCCACTGTTAAAGCCTTTTCTTGCCTGCTTTATGTGAGATGACTTACCCCATTCTACCTCCCTTTCTCCTTCTCCTAGTATAATCCTCTCTCACTCCTTAATTTTATTCTCTAGATATCACCCCTTCATCTTCAACTCACCCTGTACCATCTATCTATCTATCTATCTATCTATCTATCTATCTATCTATCTATCTATCTATCTATCTATCTATCTA
>NW_020954590.1:25189647-25202678 GCF_900497805.2 Vombatus ursinus
CTATCTATCTATCTATCTATCTATCTATCTATCTATCTATCTATCTACATACATATAATTTTTTACCCTCCAACTACCCTAATACTGACAAAGGTCTCATGAGTTACAAATATCATCTTTCCATGCAGGAATGTAAACACTTCAACCTTAATTAGTCTCTTATGATTTCTCTCTCCTGTTTACCTTTTCATGTTTCATTTGTGTCTAGTATTTGAAAGTCAAATTTTCAATTCAACTCTGGTCTTTTCATCAAGAATGCTTAAAAGTCCTCTATTTCAATGAATGTTCATTTTTTTGCCCTGAAGGATTATACTTACTGTTGCTGGGTACATGATTGTTGGTCATAATCCTGTCTCCTTTAACAATACTTAGTTCTGAGGGTTTGGAAGTTTTGGTCCTTACATTGTGTTGTGACCAAGGGAGTAGTATGGTCATTGTTCTCCTGGCCTGCACTCTCATCCCTAACCTGGAAGAGGCCCTGACCTCTTCCTACTAAAATAAATACTGTTCCTCAGGGCCCCTGTTCTCTCCATCTCCACCTAGTCTACTTAATTAAAAAAAGGAGGGGGCAGAATTCATCTAGATTAGATTCCCTTTACCCTTTAATCAGAAATAAACTCTCCCAGTTGAGTTGGGGTCAGCCCAAGATTGAGGAGAATGTCAGCCCTGTCCTTCACAAGCACTGGGTTTTGAATGAGGAAATTAAAAGAGAAAAAACCTTATTAAAAACTACCCTACTAATAATTGATTATTAATAATCAAAAGAGAATCTCTGGTGCCTGTATATAAAACTGTTATTAAATAAGAAAATAATCATTTTTTCAGATCAAGTGAGATAACAGGGGTAAACCTTTCTGCAAACCTTAAAGTGCCATATGAATATTATTTACTACTCCTACTACTGCTACTCCTCTTCCTCCTTTTCATCCTCCTCCTACTACTACAATAAGATGAAATGGTTACTGGTAATACCTATTTATACTCCTTGGATCTGTCAAATTTAACAAAAATTGTTTCCTCTACAGAATGAACCTATGAAACTACTAAAGTCTAAGAGCAGAACAAAAAGATACCTGAGAACCAACATACAAATGAATTCTACCTGCTATATGCTGATAGAAGTATTAAACAAAATGATGAGTCATGAACAATTTACTTTTAAAAAGGGAGGGATTCATGATAGCGATTTAGGATCCCATCGTTGTAACCAGAAATTGTAGAAAAGTTTTGTAATTAAGAATCTGGGACTAATTTGTCTAAGATTATCATACAATTAAATGTTTGAAACTGCAACACCTAATGACCAATTGAAAAAAAAATTTGACATCTTCAAAATACTTAAAAAGATGTGATCAACTGAGTGTCATTATACATCAAAAGTTCTCTATCCTTTAGAAACTAACATGATAGATTGCAATACTAAAAGATGTAATTTCTAAGATATTCCTGAGAATTCAGCATATATATATACATATATATATACATATATATATATGTATGTATGTATGTATGTATGTAACTGGAACTTACATGTTACTTAGATAGAATTTTTGCCACAAGTGACTGGATGCAACATTGATCACTAACAATTGAAAAAGCTCATTTTTTCCTAGAAATTAACATATGAAATAATCATCATCTTCAAACTACATAAAATGAAAAGCTTAAAAAAATACTATAAGATTTTAGGAAACAAAACAATGTGGGAACAGGATGACATACACATTATACTCTAACTGCTGCTGGAATTTCCCTTAATGCCTTGGCCCATCTCACCTTGAACAATCCCATTGCTTTTCCAGTCCCTTTTTTCCCATAGTTGAGTTCTTCCCAGGACTTCCATTTTGAAGGCTGGTCTAGGCCATCTATGCTTAATTCACCCCTTGTCTCTGCTTCTAACTTCCTTTTATGTCTTCTCTTCCTCTACTAGAAAGCAACCACCTTGAGGAAAGGGGCTGCTTTTCTTTTTGCTTGTAATTGCATCCCCAATTCTTAGCATAAAGCTTGGCACATATGAAGGGGTTAATGATTGATTGTCAACTTGCTTGTTGCCTTCTGGACTTACAGTTGTCCATAGATGCTTTCACTGAGTGCAAAGAAGATGAACTGACATCACAAATATAAAAAGGCATTCATTTGTACAACAGTATCTTGAACATTAGATAGAAAAAATATGACATGATGATTTTTCCTCAAACTATTCCTGCATGAATGTCATAAAAAAAGATAAGAACCAAGTAACAGTTTTGTTGATGATGATCTATTTAATATATGGATTTAAGGTTCGTAATGATATTTACGCTTGTCACCTTATTTGAACCTCACAATAGTACTTTCATGTAGATAATACAGGTATGACCATCTCCATTTTACAGTAAAGGAAACTGAGGTTCAGTGACTTACCTAGGCTTAAAAAGGCACTAAGTTTTAGAAGTAGTATTTGAACCTAGTTTTTCTTGCTAACTAGCCTAACGTTCTGTTAAGAAACACAAGCTATATGGACATGGTTTAAGTTACTTATTTTTGTTGGAAAGAAAGTAATTTACATTTAAGTTTATAGAGTCAGTGAATAAGAGTTATAAGGGAGGCCCTATTTAGATTTATTGCAATGCTTCTATTCAAATAATAATAACATAGTTTGAAAAGAACACTGGGTCTGAAGTCAAAGGAAGTTGTTTGCAATTCCACTATTTTTGTTATTATTCAATCTTTTATAATTACAGAGTGTATCTTTTATTCTGATTTGGTTTTCTTAATTTTATTTTTCTTAATTATTGTTTGTTTTTGTCATTTTTATAAAGTAAATATGTTACCATTTCTTCATATGAATCATTTATTCAGCTGTCCCTAAGGGTTTAGATTGTTTCAGTTTTGCTATTAGAGATAAGGCTACTATGAATTTCTTTTTGTGGATACCTTTAAAAAAATGTAACCTTAGGCCACAGTCTTAGTAATGAGACCAGTGGTGTTATCCATTTTTAATGATTAATGTTTGACCTCACCACTTCATAGCTTAATTAATAGTTTAACAGTGTACTTGTTCATCCATTGTCCCACTAACACTGAATTTTGTTATTTTAAATTGTTTTTACTAATTGAATGGATGTATAGTGATACCTTAGAGTTGTTGCATTTTTCTCTTCTGTGATTAATAGAATTTTGAAACAATTTAAGGTAACTATTGACAAATTGTGCTTCTTGGGACACTTCTGATTCACATCATTTAATTTGTACATTGTGGAGTAGATCTTATTCTTGTAAACTTGTATAAAATTGCGATATTATCATTGAAAGTTATTATCAGTGTTACACAATCACAAAAGGAAAAATACCAAATTTGTGTAATGAAATTCCCTGCTGTGGAAATCTTCTGTGCAAAGATAAAATTAATGATATTTAGAGAAGTCAGGGAAAAATAACTCACTTCAATATTATGTTCACTCATTATTTAACAATAGTCAGAGTCACAATGTTTTCTAAATATTTGGTAACCATTTTAGTGATAGGAAAACTGGGACTCAAATGATCTTCCAAGGTCACATAATAGATCAGTGATATACTTTGAAGAAAATGTAATTTTCTGAGTTTCTCCCTACTTTATCCATATTTTAGAAAATGAAGTATGGAAAGAGGAAGAATCAAATAAGGGCAGTGTAAAACTATCCAAAAGAGAAGCTAAGGGGGAAATAGAAAAGAGTCTTAGGAAAATGAACTTACTGACACAAAGTCTAAGTGTTTCTCAGAAAGAACATAGTATGATTTTTAATATTTTTGCCATAAAACTGTGGCTTCCTTTAAAGAAACTATTTTTCTATTGATATTAAAGCAATATAATAGCTTAACATTATACAGTTCAGTCTCTGACACTTCTGTACCTTGGAAAGTTTACACTGTCTTTACTTAGTGAAAAATAACAGGCAATAACTCTCAAGACAAGACTTACTTTACATGGCCTTTGCAGTGAAAAGAATTTGCCATTTCTTTGATCATCATCAGCAAGTATTTTTCCACAACTCCAACCCGTGCTTTCAGTTACAGTAGTTCATCAAAATACAGAAAACTCACTCAAATGTCATTCAAAATAGCATAAAAAACATCTTTGGTTTCTAAATTAGGTAACATTAAAGTTTTAAGTGATTTTGATGAGTGGGATACTGGATGTTTAGCAAAGTTGGGATAATAATTCCATGTCTTCTGGTAATTTTGTGTGCTTTTAAAAAAATACCTGTGTATATTCATTCATTCAACAAACATCAGTTGCATTGTATTGCCTCTAACAGTGTTCTAGGCACCGAGGTATTTATAAGACTCACATTCTTTGAAAATCCTGCCAAAATTTCAGAGGTACCTTTATAAAGTGGAGTAATTGATGGAGGTGGTGAGTGTTGTGCACTCCACAGGTTAGACAATCTTTCCTGAAAGCACCCCATCCCCCAATGTTCACTTTAAAATACCATGGAAGAAGTAGACGTAGTACTATTTTTTCTCTAAATCCTTTGTTTTTGACTTCTTTTCTCCCTTGACCCTTTAATCACTCAATGCCTGGCTCTCTACTCTTGTTCCATTAAAATGACTTTAACAAAAGTATTTTCCCTTCCCTTGAAGATCTTCCAGGTTTCTAATCTTTATCATAACTCTACCTCCAACCTGACTAAATTCATCATTTCCTTCATGTTCTAGAGCAAAGCTTATAGCCCAGAAGCCTTTTCTCTGACTAAGGTCTCAAGGCTCTGATCATTCCTTTGCTTTGTTCTCCCTAAATAGTTCTCCCTTGGTAGGTTCTAAGTTCTCTAAAATAAAATTCACATCTTTGACTTACTTTTTATTTCCTCATATGGAATATAACAATCCTGTGCAAAGTAGAAAGGGAAAGGAAGGGAAGGGAGACTTTTTTTGCCAGTTTATTGAAATTTGAGAACATTTTTCTAATTATTCGTTAGTTTTGATAATTAAAATTATTTGAGCATTTAATTTTCTGTTTTATATACTTCTAAGAGGGAAGTGTCATAATACTATTATTACAAAGCTAGCTATTCACATTTTTAAATCTCTAAATATGTTTTAAAATGTTAAGTATTAAATCTGAATAAAAATATTTAGTTGGTGGTTGTGTACAAGTTAGAGCTAGTATTCCATAAGTATTTCAGTTGATTTTTCCAGTATGAGAACAGTGCAGTGCAATTGGTCTGAGACATTTAATTGAGGGTTTAATAATGTCATTATGTGAGTTTACTCTGGCTACTGTTTGCAATGGTTGTTCACAGATTTTAATGTTGACTTTATAAGTAAAGCATTTCTATGAGAAGCAATGAGATAATTTGTACAAATATAACATTTTCAGAGAATCCTAAAATTAAATATGATCATTGCTAAAAGATGCAATGCAGAAGCATAAAATATGTATGAAATTATGTAAATATGCTGGAAAAAGTCTTCCAGCTAAATGTGTCTACTAGTGTTCTGAAGGCTTGCCAAACTCTAAATAAAAGCCGCATTGAGTAGAATGTTTAGACATCTGGATACTTTTCCTTTAAATTCTAGGAAAATATGTTGCATCTAGTTTGAACTGCAGCTACCTAAGTCTCTATTTCCACTACAGTCAAAATAGTTATTCTTTGTAATTTCCTGTTTGTCATATTACTTCTCTTCAACCAGCTGATCAAAGATACTCACAATACTTTTTTAAACTGTTTTTCCTGCCTAATTTTCTTGCTAGTGTTTTAACAGGCTTGCTATTGCAGGCTAACTTTTCCTTTGACCTATCCAGGCTTTCAATCTTTGGTCTCCATTCTGCTGCCAGAGCTGTGCAATTTAATAAAAATGAATTGAACGCTGCAAAAAATATTAACAAAGTTCAAGAAGTTCACCAAATTTAATGTTGAAAATTATTTCTCCAGTCATGTTCGTGTCACAGGAAATTCCTTGAATACTGAGTATATCTCGGGCAATTTCAACCAGCAATATAACTAGGAAGTAGGCCTTATACCATTATGCGGCAATTGTCTCTCAAAATATTATATATTGGTCTGTGAAAGACTGAATTTGTTTAGTTTAGTTCTGTCAGACAAGCTACATTTGATTTCTTTATTATTTCATTGAAAATCTTTTAGTCTGAGCCCCAGCTTAGTCAACATTTACTTAATCACATATTAATAAAATGCAGACAGTTAGGGCGGTGTTCATGACATGGATTTGCACAGTTAATACAGCTTCTGCAGAGAGAAAAATGGAATTCACACAAGTTGAGCATATGTTCAATGGGAAAATGATGTGTCTTCATAAACATGCTCCATCTACTCTAATGGAATTCTGAACTCATTCACAAATGGTAAGAAGGCAGCCTACCACAGTAGTGCCAAAGGGTCATGGCTATGGAAAAGGAAAACATTCATTTGTTTTTCCATAGAAAAATACAAAACAAAATGTTCTAGTGACAAATATGAGATGTGGAGTATCCTCAAGGCTTGCCTTACCTCATAACTACACAGTGTGGGATCTTACTTCTCAGGGAGAAACAGTACATTATCCCATTTGCATTCAAAATGTGGTTAAAGAAAAATTACAGAAGAAAACTGATTATTTGGTAGTTTTGGGGGGTTTTTTTTGCTTATATGTTTGTACAAACCTGGGATCTTTGAGGTGTTTGTTATTATGAGCATAAAGTGGTTCCAAATAAAAAACAAATCTTTAAAGATCTTCAGCACAGTTCTCTGACCTGTGTGTCTGAGGTAGGCTGCTGTAATAATTAGTTTCACCTTCCCCTGTAGAAGGTGTCTTATCTATGTACCTCTGGAGGAAATATTATTGTTCCCTGTGGTCTTGGAAGGGAAGAACCAGGCTGAGAAACCAGGCTGTGTTGTCTAGCAACAAAAATACCACTATAAAATGGTTAGTTTAGTCAGGTAAGTAAGCAAAACAGGTTCTTTTCAAAATTCTTAAAGAATTCTGATAGGCACAGAGCAGCACAACTCTGAATTATACAGGGGGAATTAAAATAAAATGAACAATGCTAGCTTGGAGATTACATTTGCATTCTCACATATAGCATAACGATCTAGGTGAGCTGTCAACTCAAAGCAATATTAAACTCCAAAGATACAGAAAATAGCAGAATTTGAACACAAAATCCCTCTCTATTGTCCTACAAACTGGTCTATTCATTGTACTGTGAACTCAGAATTCCATCTTTTGTCTTGAAAGCAGGGGACTATTTGTATCTGTTGTGTCTAGTTCATTATAGGTGATTACTGAATATTTGTAGAATTATAAACATTAAATCACTCAGTGTTTTTAAAGTAACTTTTTGAAGGACACAATAGCTATTTTGTCATGTAATCACACTTGCTTCCATTTTTTTTTCAGCCAAAGACAAGTTTTATTTGAACATTCATCATATTGGGCAGACTCTTAAGGAGTCTGAACATGGGTAAGCAGTGGCTAGATTATAAGAATCTGAGCAGTGGCTAGATTTTAGGAATCTGAGCATCTTAATAGAGACAAGATGGACCTTATATACAGAAAGACTGTGGGAGAGTAGCCAAGTAGTCCATGAGGTAATAGAATTCCCAAGGGTGGGAAATGGAGCCTAGGTGGGACCAAAGGTGGGAAGTGGTCTGGGACCATAGGGAGGCAAGACAATGGAGGGGAGATTGGGTGTAGCCACAATGAAGACCAGGTGATGGGATTGTAGCCTCAGGGGAATACCAGAGATTTGGCCATGTGGGAAAGTCCAGGGTTTTTCTTTTCTGGGGCCCAGATTCCAACCCCATCATTCCCCTCTCAAACAAACAGGAACCCAAATTCTTTTGGGGTAAGGGGCGAAGGTCTCAGCTTCTGAAACAGCTTCCTGCTGGCAAAGGGTGTAGAGCTGTCCCTGCCTCAAGGGAGTCCCAAAGAGGAGGTTGACTGGAACCGAGCCCAGGGGTAGGTGAATGGCCTGTAGTCTGGAAGACACAAATGTGACAGAAAAGACTGCAGAGCCCAGATATAAAACAGGGACTAAATTTAGGGCCCAAATGAGAGAATAAAACATCCTTAGCTCTATTTGGATTTAGATAATTCAGTTTTCCAAACATGAAGTATCAAATCCACCTCATAGCTAGACTCAGGAATAGCCAGGTGGGGTAACATTCCCTTTCAAAGGAACATAATGGGGAAACTGAGCCAGGAGGATCCCATCTTAGACTGAGGCTAAAATTGTCCTCTCAGCTTTTCCCAATGCTGACTTCCCACCAGTATCACCTTCTCTGAATAGCTTGTGGCATTTCTCTCAGGTGGTGGATTATTGATTATCCATGGATTATGACCCATCAGACAACTCAAAATAAAATCCTATGAGCTTTTACCTCAAACAGCAAGTTTTACTAATCACAGCTTAGGAAAAACTTTTCCAGGATTTACATCTCAAAACTTAAATTTATCCTAGTGTAAAAAACTAATCATTAGAGATTTCTATACACTTGCAAATTTTCAGCAAGCCATACATAACCCAAGCAAACTTTTTGGCTAGTTTACACATTAAAACAATAACCAACAATAGCTAAATTATTTCAGCGTTAACCAAATTATGAAAAGTTACTTGACATAACTGATACAGAAAGTTAAGTTCACCAATTTGAAACTGGAAACAAATCCATTACCAATCAGGTGACTTCAGTTTTGTTAAATGCACTTCCAAATGACTTTACACAGAGAATCAACATCTCATCATTAACAGTTAAAACTACAAATTTAAAAGAGCATGCTTACCCAAGTTCGGAGGCTAGCTTCATTACCTTGAGCAGGATGTGCTGAACCTGGGTGATGCTTCCAGGCAAAGGTTACCATAGGGCTCAAGCCCATTGCCAATGGGGACTATGCTGTAGCTGCTGCCCCTCCCTCCTCCTTCCATTCCCAGGTGGGGGAGGGCAAAATCAAAAGTACTCAAGCAAAGACAGTGGGAGAAAAGAGTGACCAGGGTTGTAAGGAGTTCTAAACTCCTTAAAAATCAACCACAAAACCTCCAGAATCTGCCAAGATATTTTTAGCTGTTCTAACTTTCCCTGTAACCTCCATGAAGGAGAATTCAGGGGCGTAGAGGAAAGGGAGTAAGTAAACCTCAGGGAACCAAAAAGCAACTGCAGTTTTTCCCAATTCCCTAGCACCGAGGGAATTCACAGATACACTTCCAGATAGGGCATCCATCCTTGTCCTTTATGCTGTGGAAGGTGTACCCAGGTCCATGACCTTGGACCAACCCAGTGGACCGAGAGCCTGAGAGTATCAGGCTAAGTGCAAGACAGACTCGTAACTGTCTGCCAGAAAAGCACCTCCAAGTCTTGGTGCTTGGAGAGCGACCCCAACTGCAGAGCAAGAAAGGGAGGGAGAGGAGGCTTACATACCTTCCAGTCTTGGCTGGAGAAGAACTTGAGGTTAGCCAGTTTCTCCATATGGGCCATCAAAATGATGCTGTTTAGGGGTTCAGAGGTGCTGGGGCCCCAAAATCACAACATGCAGGTCCTGCCCAAAAGAATTTGACCCAAGCCTTCTTTCAGCCAAAGACAAGTTTTATTAGAACATCCATCATATTGGACAGACTCTTAAGGAGTCTGAACATGGGTAAGCAGTGGTTAGATTATAAGAATCTGAGCAGTGGCTAGATTTTAAGAATCTGAGCCTTCTATTTTGTTTTAATTATCTGTAAAAGTTGTTTTTGCTTATATTTCATAAAGCAAATATAATAGTAGAAGGGAGTATAGTATAGTGGAAAGAGTACAGTAGTGGGAATAATGAAAATTTCAGTTAATTATTGAATAATATTTACTAGCTTTGTGATACTGGTCAACTCACTTAACTTCTATGTACCTCTCATGATTTACCTTGGTGGAAGGGTTCCCTGCACTTAAAAATCATAAATCCTATGTGCATTTCTGTGTGAATATTCTAATATGTATGGCTTAGTATATATACTAAGGATGAATTAGAAGGAAGATGTCTAGCAGAAAATGGAAAATGACTTATAAGGTTGTTGATGTTAAAAAATATATATATATTGTCAACATTAATTACAATGGGATCCCTATCTTTTGAATCTAACATAACTGTCCTAAAGGTGTTTATAAAACAAATGGAAATGGCACTATAGAGAACAAATATGGGAAAATCAGCTGTAGTAGACTAAATGTACACTGAGGAAATCCACACTGAAGATGTTCCAAATGTGAGGATTTTGAAGCATTGATTCTCAAGATATTTGAAGCAATAGAAGATTCCAATACTTCTTTATGTAAGGCTTCAGTTACTATGTACATTTCAAGGATATTGTTGATGAGTATATGAGAAGAGAATGGAACAGGTGCCGCAAGTTACATCACATAGTAGAGCACAACTTTATCATCATGAATTACTGAAAAGAGGAAACTTAAGATCTCACTGTTCATTGGCCTAAAATAATTAAAAAAAAACTATTTTAAAGGTTTTCATGTTATTTACAGCTCTCCTCAAAAGAGTGTCATATGAGTCTTTGAAACATATAACAGAAAAAAACTTTACAAGAAGGGACACATAAAAAGATATATGCTTGCCACACATCTTTTTTTTTTTTTTTTTACAATTGTCAGGAAGGACATCTAGCATACCATCTTGTTGAAGAGAAATTCCTTATTTATAGTATTGCTCTACAGATATTTCTGTCCTGCATTGTGTTTAATGTTACATTGCAAAACATTGCAAAGTCTCCTGGATGATATTCATATCAACTTAAAAGAGTTTGGTCCAACTATACACAAAGGAAGAAATGAATAGTGAAGAATACTTATTGACTAGATTATGATATGAAGGCAGCTAGATATCAAATAGGTTTTTATACATGATATCTTGGAAACATGCTGCATATTTTATATGGGGTCCAGAATTGATTAAGAGGAGAAAAGAAGTCTAGATTGCCTTTGGGATCTTGCACATTTGTTTTAATTACCCTGAGTTCCTCCCTAAAACAAATTCCTGTGTTTTTAACAGTATTTTCACACTGTTGTTAGGCTGTGAATCATAAGACACTTCTGTCACCCAAGATTTGATATTGAGTACAACGATGTCAGAGAGTTCACTCATAATGATCACAAGCAGCCTCTGCAAGTAACAAAAAAATTTCATCTGAGAAGTAGTTTTAAAAAAAGTTATCATTTTTTTCTTTTGTTGTTGCTGTTATTGCTATTATTTCAGACTTTTCTATCATATTTCCAAAGGCTTATTCCATCCTTGGTGTCAATGGTATTAGAATGGGAAAATAAATGAGTCTTCCTAAAGATATGACTAAAAATTATGGGCTAGTTATATAGTAACATTGAAGAATAAACATCACCTGTGTGCTCATGACAATAAGAGAAAATGTGTCAAGTGTCCTGTAAAGAGAGATTTCAGTGTTGCACACCTATTGAAGGACTTAGAAGAGAGTTGTACAAGTCTAGCAATCATGGATAGTTTGCAACCTACATCATGTTCAGGAATACCACATCAATGTATTCATTTTCATTCATAGGTTAAAGGAAAGGATCCTCCCAATATAGTAAGTTAAAAACTCATAATGAGGGTGTTCTATTGTGTTGGTATTTCAGAGCATGGATTATATGTTGAGTATTGCATACAGGACATGTTCTATGTTTGAAGAGCAAGAAGCAATCTTTGGTAATGATCTTCAGGACCCAAGCCAGTAAAAGTTGAAAAGAGGATTTATCAAGCAATGATGGCTCCTTTAGCTATAAATGTGGTGAGAATAATGCTGTGAAAGAAATGGTCTAAGTTTTGAGCCTCCTTCCTTATATATTAAGGTGGTCTAGGGGAGAGAGTGCTTTCAGGGTACTAACAAAAATGCTTGTATCATGTTACTGCTATGTCTTTGAAATAAATGTCCCTTTGCAAAACTAACTTCTGTTAAGTGGTTAAACACAACTAGTATGCCAATCCAACGTCTCTAACAAATGGAGACGAAACCAGTAAAGGATTGGACTAATGGCACTAGAGGAAGAGAAACATTCTAAATATCTAAGAGTATTCTGGAGACCAAAGTGATTAATAGAGTAGGTATGGCTGTAATATTAAGAGGGTCACGGCCCTGTACACGTGATACAGGTAATTCAGATGAAACACATTATGGAAATCAAACACACAACAGTTTCAGTTGATGCTAGTTTATTTCTTTCTTTTGTGGTTGCTGTTATTGCTATTATTTCAGCCTTTTCTATCATATTGTCAAAGGCTTGTTCCATCCTTGTTGTCTATGGCACTAGAATGGAAAAAAAATGTCTTCATAAAGATATTGAATACAAAAAGAATAGTAACCTTTTGCCATTGAAAAGTTACATTAAGAACTTATGATTTAGTCAAATGAAATCCCAGGCTTAAGAGTACAGATGGTTCATGACCAGTATGCTAGGTGGTTTGACACATTGGAAGCAAATCCTCACACTAACTCCTCTGGACTCAATGAATATAATACAATAACAGAAGTGGATAGAATTGATCTGTGAATGGTTGTTATCATAGATAAAATCTCCATTTGTGTTTGCAGAACAATGTGATGCACTTAATTAAATCATGAGACCTAACTTAAGAGGATTTCAGAGCCTTTCAATTTATGTATTTTTCAGAAGTTTGTGAAGCACTAATCAGAAATAATGGTTTTATCATGATCAAAAGTCAAAAATTGTAAGTTCAAGAAGAAAAGGGAAAAAAAACCAAAATAAAACAACAACAACAACAACAAAAACTAAAAAAAAAAAGACCCCTACCAGGGATGGGGAACCTGCAACCTTGAGGCCACATGTGCCCTCTAGGCCCTGAAATGTAGCCCTTTGACTGAATCCAAACTTCACAGAACAAATTCCCTTAAGAAAAGGATTTGTTTTGTAAAACTTGGACTCAGTCAAAAGGCCACACTCAATGACCTAGAAGGCCACATGTGAACTTGAGGCCACAGACCTCACCCCTCCTTTATACTATCTATCTATCTATCTATCTATCTATCTATCTATCTATCTATCTATCTATCTATCTAT
>NW_020954590.1:25202688-25254700 GCF_900497805.2 Vombatus ursinus
TATCTATCTATCTATCTATCTATCTATCTATCTATCTATCTATCTATTTTATTCCACTTTTTGGTTATAAGCAAAAAAAACTGTCTGGGTATGCATGATTCAGCATGAACAGAGGTATTTAATTAGATTTTGAATAGAGTGTACAGTAAAAAAAATTCCTCTTCCAAGCACCCTCATAGCAGACTCAACCAAGACCAATTTGAGCTCATGGAAAGATAGAATGATTTTTCCTGGAATCATGTAAAACTCTTCCTCTCCTTCTGTCATAGTGTAAGATGAGTTACCTCCAAGCAATGGAGAGATTGCAATATACTGTACTGATCAGGCAAAGATGTGGTAGAAAAGGTTATTTAGATATAGACATCATTTCCCCACCCTCAACTTGACTACCATTCTGAAAGAGTTAATTTAGGTCCCATGGGAAGCACTTGCCTAGCTGTGAGCTGCTTTTCCTCATTCTGGTTTAGTAGAAGCCCTGGGTCCACTGATAATAATATACATCTCAGAAACTGTTGTGGTGAATAAACATCTCTCTGAATTACCCAAACTAACTTCAGCAGGTAGCAAAATACTTTACCTACACATTCTTTGAGGCCAGCTCTCTCCTTGTATGTGATTTCTCATAGGCAAAGGGGATTTCTCACATTTTGTGTGCTAGAACCTAGGGGAAAATGAAAAGCTATGGCATTTAAATCTCACAAAACATGTCATTAAGAATGTGTAAATGAATGTGAGGTCACTTAAAGCTTTGGCCACTCGCCTTCAGCTGTAGACTACTATATTAAATATTTCTAGTTCCATCTCAGTACTGTCTTCTTGTTAAATGCCATTATTAAATACCACCAACTCCATTCTGTCAGTTGATCTTTGGTATGTGTAAATAGGAAATGAACAAGAAGGTGGCAGTTTCACTCCTGAGAACCTTTATCAATCTTATTGCCTTCTCTATTTTTTCAATTTTCCAATAACTGCCCTATAATAATGTCTTATATTTGCATAACCCTTCTTTTCTGAGGAGACCAAAGTACTTGTCAGGTGACATCTCACCTGTCCTTATGCTATTCCATGAGGTTTTAAGGGAGAGAAAGAACTTATTATTTGTTAGATTTAAAAAAACCTGGGTCCTTTGTAAGTTTTGGTATTTTCTGTTACTTTGAGACCAAGTCTCTAAAACAAAAGAGCCAATTAAAAGTCATGATTTGCATAATTTAGTTAAAGAAAAAGAAGTTTTGCTTGAATTTTCCATTTATTTTGATAAAATATTCAAAGAATTTCCTCAGTTTGCCTTGAATTCCTAAATTTGTCACTATGCAAAGTTCCTTAGAAAGAATATCTACTGGATTGGATGGATATTCCTTCATATTCAGTTCTTTGGGTGTAAGCAAAAGTTCTGAAATTTCCAAATATATAATCAATAAACAAGTATTAATGAAGTAAATATTATGTTCCAGGTATTGTGCTGTGCACTAAGGATACAAAGGAAGAAAATTAGTAATATCTTCATACTCCAATTACATGTGTAAAAGGGAGTTGCGTTCAACTAAATAGAAATGATTTGCAATTAGGCATGAAGAGAAAATCCTCAAATAATGTTTCATAATTTAAGGGATAGATTTTAGTATTAAATAGTTCTTTATGGGGCTGGTCCTGGTCATGAATTTCAATTATATACTACATTCAACAAATGTATATTTAGTAAGCATCTGTTATGTGATGAAAACTCTACCAGGCATACAGGGACTGGAGAGGGGACAGAAACATGTATAAAACAGACCCTTGAGAAACTTAGAGTACAATGGAGATAATAATTCAATATTGAAATTATATAAAAATATAATAATACTACCAGAAATGCCATCTGTCAGTATCACATTGAATTCCTAATGAATGAGTGGTGAAAGTAAGAAAGAGGAAATTGTTGTGAATTGTAGTTGTCTGAACAGACTTCACGAAAGAGAAGGGATTTTATAAAAGGCTTTAAAAAGTTAGTCCTTTTTATTTTAAATTCAATAGTCATCAATAATCATGAGCATTTTTAAGTCAAAGAGAATAAAGATAATTGTAAAAGAAAGTATGAACCTCTGTCAAGTAGGGTTTTAACAGACCCACATACATACAAACATAAATATGTATGTCTAGAAAGACATTTTTTAAAAGATACACATATGTGTGTGTATATATATATTAATATTTCCATCTATTATATATCTGCTTTATAAAGTATTAGCAAATTGTTTTATTTGTTTTTTCACCTACATGTTTACTCTTTTCCTTCAACAGCCAGGTGGCACAATAGATAGAATGTGGGACTTGGAGTAAGGAAGACATGAGTTCAAATACTACCACAGATACTTGTTAGTTTTATGATAGCAGACAAGTTACATAACCTATCTGTGCCTCAGTTTTCTCCTCTATAAAATGGGGGAAATAATAATACTTATCTCACAGGTTTATCGTAAGAATTATCATATGTAAAACACTTCCAAACCTTAAATACTATTCTTGCTCTTTTTATTAATATTATTATTATTATGCACCTTTTTAAAATACATCTTTGACACTCACTATTCACCAATCCACCAAACTCTTCTCCATAGTTGAAGGGGAATAAGTTGGGAAAAGACTGCAAAGATAGGAAGAAGCCAATTTATGGAAGAGTTTAAAAGTCAGAAGATTTTGTATATGATCCTATAAATAACGAGAAGCTACTGGAGTTTTGTTGAATGGGGAGAAGATATAGTGATGTTTAAGCATTTGTAGTACACTTTGAGAGTTGGGACAGCTAGGTCTCTTCAATTCCTAATGTGTTTATTTTTTATTTGCTTCCTTTGGGAGTCCTCCAAATGAAGTTTGCTTTTTTTCTACTGAATGTATAAAATAGCCTGTTAGTAGTTTAATTGACATGACACTGTGTAAATTAATTTCGGTACTATCACTGCATTTATGATATCAGCATAACAAAATAGGACCAATCAAGATCTTTCAATTTGTGCATTCATTTAGTTCTATTAAAAAGTATTTGGTAGTTTTATTCATGTAAGTTCTAATTTTGTCTTGGTGGGTGGACTCCCAATTAGTTTCAAAATTTCATAGAAAATTCAAGTGGAATATTTCATGAAATTTTGAAACTGATTGGGAGTCCATCCACCAAGACACAATTAGAGCTTAAGTTATTTTAAAATAAAAATTTGTTATTTTGAATGGAATTTGTTTTTGTAACTCGTTATGCTGTTTTATTTACAACATATAGAAAGGCTCATGATGTGTGTGGTCTTACTTTACATTTTTATACTAGAATTATTAATTGTTGCAATTGATTTACTTAAATATTTATGGTAATAATTGTGTTTCCTATTGGTCAATGATTATTCCCTCAAACACTTCTTATGGCAATGGATACCTTTCCATCATGCCTGAACTCTTCATATTACATGAAAGATTTCTGTAGTCTATGCATTACAGATGATCTTAGGCATTCCATTTTCAATATATACTGTGCCCCACTCTGAGGAAAGATGCATTTATTCTTGTGCTTCCTACTACTTTTAGCATAAAGGAGAGTGATAGTTTTTCTAAAGTTGTGTGCCTATTGATTTTATAATAGCTATAATTTAATATTTATTAGATTTGTTAACATAATCTATCATATTTCATATTTTACTAATGTGGTACTATTGTTATTCCTTTTTAAATCCAACCTAATCACAGTAGACAATCTTTTGAAAATTTCCCTGTACTTTTTTTTGCTAACATTTTATCCAAAATTTATTAGAGCTATTTGTGTATCAGTTTTATTTCTTTGATTTATATCAATCTCTGTTTTAGGAAGTAGGTACATATTTATTTAATAAAATTAATTTATTAGATTGTTTTTTCTCCATTTTCCCAAACCATTTTGTCATCCTAAAGTTTATTGTCAATTTAATATTGGATAGAATTTATTTATGGTTGGTTCATTTTTGTAAGTGCTCCTGCACATCTTTCAAGTTATTACTTCTGATGGCACATAATTCCACAAAACAGTTTGTGTTTGTCGACTGACTGACTAATTACACTCTTTGTATGATGCTCAATGCTCCTTTTCACAGTTCAGGTGAGAGTGAGGTTTATGAGATGATTACACTTTTATGCCTACTTTTATACTTACTCATTCAATTCATGAGGAATTGTAAATTCCTCCCTCTTTCTTATTTTTTTCTCTATTATGTCTTATTTTTCCTCCCTTTTCTTTGTCCTCTAAAATAAAAAAAAAGGAAAAAAAAACACAAGCCTTCTACCCAGGAACTAAGTTTCTTATTAATACATCCATTTTTTAATTCTTGAAGAAAGTAGTATCTTGAATGGACAAAGGTCTCTTTTATCACCTATTCAGATGTAAATACTTTATAACTACCTGGCCTCTTCAAAGTATTTAAATGCAGAATTTAGCAATTTACATTTTATGATTTTTTTTCATTTTCTATGTTTCAAAAATTATATTCAGTTCTAATTTTCTCAAATACAGTAATTCATTGTTATCTGTTCCAATAAAGATTCATTTTTTCTTCTGTGGAATTACACTCAGTTCTAAATTATTATTCTTTATTTTAAGCCTTTGTATTTAGTTCTTTTGGTATGTGATATTTCAAAATATTTCCCTTTATTTTATTTGCTGCTAGGCCTTGACAGGCTCATTTTTTTCTTGCTTTCTTTCTTGATGCTTAAACTATATTTTCTTTAATCTCATCTTGGTTATTACATTTCTCAATGAAGGGTTTCTTTTGGGAGGTGCCTAATGGATTCTTTCTGTTTTCATTTTGCAGTCTTGAACAAATTATGTATAATTGTATTTGATTATTTCTTGAAATGTTAACCATATTATTTCTTTGGTTCTACTTTCAGGGAGTTCAATTTTTTTTTATTTCTTAATTTTTTTGCTTTCTAGTCTAGTTTTTTTTATAGTTGATATATCAATTTTATGCTTTTTTATTGTTCTAATTGTTTAATATTTCTTGTTGCCTCATTGATTCAAGTACAATTTCCTCTATTCTATTTTTCTTAGTGTCAAGTTCTTGGGTAAGTTTGTTTAATATTTTGATGCAACCTGTTCATTTTCATCTCAAATGTTGTAATGCTATCTTCTTTCTCTTGTTTATGCTTTTCTTTTCTTCTATCTGTAATTGGAGTTCATTTGAACCACCCATTTTATTTAATGTTCTCAGTAAGATGAATTTGTAGTTATTTCTTTGTTCTGGTATTTAAACCTGGAGCTCTTTCAATGTACTTTAAAAAAAAAATTATTGTTTATTTTTTCTTCTGTTTTTACATCTACAACTTTAGTTATTAGATTAAGACTTTGTATCAGGCCAGAGTCTGCATCCTACACAGTGTAGCATGGAAGTAGGCTAGATGTGTCTCTTTCTGCAATTATAGATTAGTACTAGGAAGCAGGGTCAAATACTGTCTGTGCTACAAGCTCTAAGTGATGGTTTTATTTATTTATTTATTAAATCTATTTATTTATTCATTCATTTATTTATTTATATGCTTATATGTTTATATGCTTATTTATTTATTTACTAACTTATTTATTTGTTTGTTTGTTTATTTTTGTAAAATTGCTCACAGCCAATCCAGGCCTTCAGAACTCAGCACTAATTCAAAAGTATTAGTCTATTCTCCTAAGGCATCATGAAATTATATTTTCCTTCTTCTATTTTCCTCTTCAGTCAACTACTTAAAAATATGCAGCTTAATGTGTTGGCCCCTGAAGTATTCAAAAACAGAATTGTTGATGGCTTTAGGATGATTTCCTTGGGCACCAGATTCCTTGTCTTAGTCTTAGATTTTTTTTTTTTATCCTAGACCACCAAACACTGGGAAGTTTTTAGTCCTGGATCAGCTCTTCCGTCAAATTGCATCTCCTTCTGCTTCCTTCATAGGTTAATGGAGCTTAGTGTTATTATACTTAGCTTTTGGAATTTCAGTTTTTCATTGTCAATAGGTATTCCAAAGGAGAAGCGTTTCTTCCTAAAACTTTTGATCTTATCATCTTAAACCCAGAAATGGGACTTGAAAGGAATCCTGAAAGAAGTCAAGTCAGTTCAAGTCAACAGGCATTTATTAAACAAGTTCTATATGCCAGGGGTTTGAATAGCTCCCTAATAATACATAATTTTACATAATACAAATTTTACACATTCCTGTCAACTCAGCCTTCTTATCATCTCATATCCATGTCCTCCTTTCCTATCACAGCAGTGTCATAATAATCAAATAATGGAAAGGATGTGTCAGTTGACAATTACCATGGACATGCAAGGATAACTTGCATGTAAGAAGTGGCAGATATGAGTAAGAAATCTCATATAAATCATATTATCAAAAGGTAACCAGACATTTTCACTTAACTAATGCACTTGGTTTCATGCTTTTCATTCAGGAGAAATTTAATTACATGTAACAAGGTATTCAAGCTTTCCCTGTCGGCAATGAAAGTCTCTGAAACTTAACTGTATAAGCTTTGGGAATTGTGATCCTAGTTAGCATTATTTTCTTCTGGCACTGGGAAAAACATTTTCAGAGGAGTAAAAGCCAAGAAATATAGTTTTGGGAGGAAGTATAGACAAAATGGCAAAGTTAAATCAAAGTTTTGGTTTGGAGAGGGACAAGTGTAAAGGCAGCAGCACAATGATGTTTGTAGAAAAAAAATGAGAAACATCTTTTTTTTTCAGTGTGAACTCTAGTGAAAGAATATGTAGGTTTGGCCCATTATCTATGGAGTCCACTCTTTAAGGAATAATAATTAAGAAATAAATAAAATAAAAAAGTTTAATGCTTGGCTGAAAAGACTAAAGCTGCCAACTGTTGTTCCTTTAGATTACTGAAAGGACAGTAAAGATTTAATTCCCTTTTCTCATTTTCCCATTTTTATAACTAGAAGATATTTCTAAAAATTTACTTTATTTCTTAAAAATTTCTAATTTTTATTTGTTTCATATGAAATCAACATTCATATGGTCATAATAACTTTGGAATTCATTTCTGTTAATTAATTGAACACAGAGGGATTGTGGTAGAGGAAGCCAGTGAATGATTTTGAATATCCAGAACTAAACAGGATAGGAATTTACACCTTAGTCCAAAATGGTAAGATACGCAACATACACACACAGCTGTGGAAACCAGCTGAATAAGATCAAGTCTTATTGTTTTGATTTTATTAATAACTCTTATGAGCTCTTAAATAGCAGAGATAAATGAACCAAGTGAGTCAGAGTCATTTATAATTTGGTATGGACATGTGAATAAGCAATCAATTAATCAATCAATAAACATTTATTAACCATGAACTATGTGTCAGATGTTGTGGTAAGTGTTGGGGATACAAAAAGAGTCAAAATATAGTCCCTGACCTCAAGGAAATATGTAACAGAGGGAAGGCACTGGAATTTAAAGGGGTTGGAAAAGGTTTTCTGTGGAAGGTGGAATTTTAGTTGAAACTTAAAGGAAGTCAGGGAAGTCATTAATTGGAATTAGGAGGGAGAATATTTCAGGCATGGAGGACAAAAAGAATGCCTGGAAGTAAATGATAGAGTATCATGTTCATGGGACAGTCAGGAGGCCAATGTCCCTGAACTGAAAAGTATATGTCAGGGAGTATGGTGTAAAATACTGGGACGGTAGAAATTGGGGGAGAGAGAAAAATTGTAAGCCAGGAATTGAATTCTTTGAGGAAGGAAGAAAAGTGACCTGGGGGTTTGCAGACAACAGCTACCAGGATTTTGATTTAGTGGTAGATATAAATAACATGAACCTCAAGGCAGAGAGGTAAAGTGATGGAGAAAGGGGTAGAATTTGAAAGTGGCAATGGGGAAACTAGATTATTCTAACTCCACTATGAGATTCAGATGACTCAGGTTGTTGTTCAGTGAAGCTGGCTGCATTTGGAGTGAGTAGAGGAATAGAGGCATGGACCAAGGAAAAGTGAGGCACCCTTGGGCCACATAGTGGGAGGAGGAATGTATAGTCTGGGAAAGGTGCACACACTTTAATGCAAATCCCCAGAATTCCAATGATCAGGGGCTGCTAGGTGGTATGGTGGATACAATGGTGAATCTGGAAGAAATATGTGAATTTGAATCCTACCTCAAGTATTTATGTGACCCTGGGGAAGTTACCTTAACTTCCCGAGGCTCACTTGCCTCAACTATAAAATGATAAAGGTGGATTTGATGATCTCCAATGTCTATTCCAGTTCTAATATTTGATCCTATGATCCATCTCTGTCACCTATACAGCAAACTTGGTTCACAACACTATCTTCTTGGTCTTCCATATTTTTGAAAGAATGATTAATTGATTGAATGAATTAATCTTATTAAATAATTTCAGTAACCTTTATATTTAACAGATCAACAATAAAGCTGAATTAAAATTAAGGAACTTAAAATAATTAGGCACACATTTCTTGCCTCTATGATAAAGAACTTTGTATTTCAGATTTTTGTTTTGCAATTTGTAAATAGAAGAATGGTATCATGGAATAGTGGAAATTTTTTTTGGCTTTGGAAACAAGAGAATTAAGTTTGAATCACTTCTAAAAACTTAACTGTGCGACTCAGGATAAGTCACTTAAAGGTTCTGAACCCCACTTTCCTAATGTACAAAATGAGAATAATAATGCCTGTTTTATGTATCTCAAAGGTTCTTTGTTGCAAAATGTATGGTAAATTTTAATGGGACTCATATATATCCCATATTATTATGAAGTGCTCCCTATTGCTTACATACACCTGGGACATTGTTTCAGTTATAGTACCTCATATACTCATAGAAGAAATATAACTATTCCCTTTCTTTTTTGAAAAAAAAATGGGACCATACTTTGACTTGATTTTTACTTTTGCATGTATCATTTGTTAGATTTCACATAGCAGTCAGTATCAGGTGTTCATATTCCTATGCTTACGAATTGGCAGGCAAAGAAAATAGCAGAAGTCCCTTTTCCACTAAGTAGTGCTATTCAGACAATAGAACAGGTTTCAAATTGATGTGGAAGCATGGTTGAATGCTGAATCTTTTCCATGTTAAAACATAGGATATGTATCACCTGTCTCAAGACATGAGAACTCATCAACTTATGAATGTGAAAGTAGAATAGACTCAATCAAATATACTGGAAACTTTAAAAAAATACCAATATGAAAAGACATAGTCAATAAAAATTCTGTCTAGTGTCTTTGCCTCAAAATTATGTATTTTATTTTTGAAGTGACTGTATCACATGTTCTGTAGTGAATTTCTATTGTTCTTTGTAAATTTTAACTTTCTAATATGACAGCATAAAATTTTATCTATTTTCACCCTATTGTAGAATTTGGAATTATAGTTTCATAACACTTAATGACTTAAGGGCTCATCTGGGTTAACTGCTTGATTTAATAATTAAGTCACTTACACAAAATCACACAACTATTTGACGGTAGATACAGTCTCTATTTTTGAGGCTCTAATACTCTTTTCTTTTCTCTGTATCTTAGTATTTTTTACTCAGACAACCCAGAGCCCTAGCCATGACCCTTTATAAGTTAAAATCTTCTCCATGTCACTCTTCCATGGTTAATCCATTTCATCAGTGAATCAATTTATTCAAGCAATCAACCATCAAATATTTATCAAGTCCATTATGTGCTATGCACGGTACTAGGTACTAGAGATAAAAAGACAAATTAAATAGTTTTTGAGGAGCTTACATTCAAGGAGTACATTCTTCAAGTGTTCAGAGAAAAATGCCAAAGAGTTTACTCAGAGAAAAAAAAATAGAAATGCATGGGAGCAGCAGAGTTGTAACTAGGAATTATGGTATCTGGTACAAATTCTGTTGAATATAAGCTGAGTTTGAAGGACCTTGGGAGTGTTAAGGAAACAGGAGAAAATCACAGGATTTTTGCATATCAAATACTCTGTTCCTCTGTAAATCTGCAATTCATTAGCATGGTGCACTGACAAGACAAAAAATCCTTTATTTTGGTATCACAGAACATTTCATCATCCTTTTCCATATTTTAGATCAGATAGGTGACACAATGGTAGAGCACCTCACCTGGAGTTAGAAAGACCTGAGTCTAAATCTGGCCTCAAACACTAACTGTAGCTCTTGGCAACTCACTTAATCCTGATTGTCTGTTCCCTCATTTGTAAAATGATCTGGATAAGGAAATGGCAAACCACTCCAGGATCTTTGCCTAGAAATCCCCAGATAGGGTTTCTGAGAGTCAGACATGACTAAAATGACTGACCAACACAACAGCATCCATTTCAGGCCCAAGTTTCTGAAGTCTTGTTCTAACCTTCCTTTTCATTGTGATTTCTGTTACTCTCAGTAACAGATTTTCTTTTGCCCTAGACCTCTTCCTCTGCTGCTCCTTTTATTTCCTTACATTAGTAGAAACCTCTCTGCTTACCCCTTTCCCCCCAAAATATCCAATTCCTGGTGCTGCTACTGATTAAACTTTCTCTTATGTTCCTGGTATACTAGGGCTGCATAGGGGTTGGAGTGTAACAATATCCAAACTTCTACTTCCTGAACCTTTTTCTACCAACATCACTCAGCAATCTCTCCTCCTTTGATGTCCATCTATCAATAGGTGACCATATTCCTTTCTAAAGATGTAAGCAATTGGCTTACAAATACCTTTTATATTCTATTTCTTTCCCTTAAATCTGGGGATATAAACAAACATTTTGTGGCCTCTGAAACACTTTGACCTCCTCCAGAAGATTACCCTTTAAATCATCTGCTTTCACTCATTGTGCATCATTCTATCCACACTTTCAGTCAAATGCTTTTCCTCATGCTGTTTTCTAATTCATACAAGACTTTTTAAAGTATAAATTCTATTGATATATTTTATATTTACACTAACAAAATCCCCCATGTATCCCTTCCATTCTATCATGGTTCCCTTGTTATTCAATTGTTTCAGTCAAGTCTGATTCTTTGTGATGCCATTGGGATTTTTCTTGGCAAGGTTACTGGAGTGGCTTGCCATTTCCTTCTCTGGCTCATTTTACAGATAAGGAAACTAAGACAAACTGCTTTATGTGACTTGCCTAGGGTCATAAAACTAGTGTCTCAGGCCAGATTTGAACTCAGAAAGATGAGTTTTCTTGACTCTAGTCCCAGTACTCTATCTACTTTGACACCTATTTGCCCTTCTCTGAGGTAGAAGAGTGAAAAAAGAACTACACCAAAACAGTCCTTTTATATCTCCCAACTTGATCTACTATTCCATTCATCATTGTAACTTTTCCAAACTTTTTCATCCTTCTTTAAACATCATATGGCTCTACCTCTTATTACTGTTCAGTGGAAAACCTTGTTAGGTTTCACTAAAAAAATTGAAGCTGTTTGCGAAGAGTACTCTCTTCTGTCTTTCTCATCTCACATTTTTCAGAAGCCTCATGCTATATCTCCTCCTTGACCCCTGACCCACATGAAGAGGTAGCCCTTCATCTTGCCAAGATAACAGGTCTACACACACAAGTGATACCATTCCATTCCTTCTTCTACATTATGACCTTTTTCTCAACCTCACTCTCTCACTAATCTTTGATCTCTCATGTCTGTCTACTTCCCTGATTCTTACAAAAACATCAATTCCTCCTTCTTCCTTAAAAACAAAACAAAATAACAAACAAAATTCCAAACCCTGACTGAATTTCCCAATTTCTGATAGCTATTATCTCATAGCTCTCCCTTTTGTGACTAAACTTTTGGAAAAGGCCCCATATAACTGATGCCAACATTTTCTTTCTCTCTATTCTTCTCTATCTGTGACTGTTCTATCTAATGTCACCAATTACCAATCACTTACTCACCTAATTTAATGGTCTCTTCTCATTCTTCCCCCTTGACTTTTCTGCAGCTTTTGATGCAATTAATCACCCTCTTCTCCTGTTACTCTTTTCTCTCCAGGTTTTTGTGGCACTAATCTCTCCTAGTTCTCCTATGCTTGTCCAATTTTTCATTCTCTCTTTTGCTGGATTTTGATTCAGATCATGATCACTAATTATGGATGTCTCTTCTAGGCTCTATCTTTGGCAATCTTCTCTTCTGGTACTATTTATTTTGATGATCTTATCAGATTCCTTGGATTAAATTATCATGTGTACTTGATATTTTACTAACTTTACTTTACTAACCCTAACCCCTCTCTTGCCATCCAGTTTGATGTTGTCAATTGCCTATTGGACAATTTGAACTACATACTTTTGTATTTTGTGGTTATTTTAAGGGGATTCCCTTTTCTATGATGGATGAATTTGTTATTGTTATTTAGGAATTCTATTGATTTTTGTATTTTTGTTGTAAGCTACTTTTTTTCAGAATTTATTAATTGCCTCAATTAGTCCCATTGTAGGATTTTTTAAGATTTTTCTGAGTTGCTGTCATCTAATAGAAATAATTATTTCTCCTTAAACTTTTTTTTTTGCTTTAGATATCCTTGTCTTCTACTTTTATCTTTTAACCTGTCTTTTCTTGTATTATTCTTATTGTTAGTATTTCGAGAACAACAAATAGTTGGGAGAGTAGGTATCTTTGTTTTCCACTTGTATTCTCTGGGTAAGTTTCTAGTATACCTCCCTTGCTTGTGATTTATGCTTTTGGTTTTAGATAGTGTGGTGTGTCTTTAATTTGCTTTTCTTTTTGGTGGGCAATCAGGTTTAAGTGACTTGCCCAGGGTCACACAGCTAGTAAGTGTCATGTTTCTGAGACAGGATTTGAACTCACGTCCTCCTGACTCCAAGACCAGAGCTCTATCCACTGTGCCACCTAGTTGCCCCTGTCTTTAATTTTCTTTTTTTGGGGGGGGGTAATTTTTATTTTTTTTTTGTTTTCAACATTTACTTCCACAAGATTTTGAGTTCCAAATTTTCACCCCATCTCACCCCTCCCCCCACCCCAAGATGGCATGCATTCTGAATACCCCTTCCCCTAGTCTGCCTTCCCTTCTATCTCTCCCCCCCTTCTCTTATCTACTTCCCCTTAAATTTTCCTGTAGGGCAGAATGGATTTCTGTACCCCATTTCTTGTATTTCTTATTTCCCGGTTGCATGTGAAAACATTTTTTTTTAAACATGTGTTTTTAAAACTTTGGGTTCCAAATTTTCTCCTTCCTCCCTCCCCACCCACCCTCATTGATAAGGCAAGCAACTAAATATAGGTTATATATGTGCAGTTATGCAAAACACTTCCATACTAGACATGCTATGAAAAACTAACTCTATTTCCCTTAATCCTATCCCACACCCCCATTTATTCCATTCTTTCTTTTGACCCTGACCCTCCTCAGAAGTACTTGCTTCTGATTACCCCCTTTCCCAATCTGCCCTCCTCTCTATCATCCCCATACTCTCTTGTCCCCTTCCCCCCCATTATCCTGTAAAGTAAGGCAGATTTCCATACCCAATTGAGTATGTATGTTATTCCCTCCTTAAGTCAAATTCTATGAGAATAAGATTCACTCATTCCCTCTCACCTTCCGCTGTTTCCCCTCCACCATAAGAACTTTTTCTTTTCTGTTTTTTTTTTTGGTGAGATAATTTACCCCATTCTACCTCTCCCTTTCTCCTTCTCCTAGTATAATCCTCACTCACTCCTTAATTTTATTCTCCAGATATGACCCCTTCATCTTCAACTCACCCTGCACCCTTTATCTATCTATCTATCTATCTATCTATCTATCTATCTATCTATCTATCTATCTATCTATCTATTTATCTATCTATCTCTATATATACATACATATAATTTTTTACCCTCCAACTACCCTAATACTGACAAAGGTCTCATGAGTTACAAATATCATCTTTCCATGCAGGAATGTAAACAGTTCAAACTAATAAGTCTCTTGTGATTTTTTCTTTCCTGTTTACCTCTTCATGTTCCACTTGAGTCTTGTATTTGAAAATCAAATTTTCTATTCAGCTCTGGTCTTTTCATCAAGAATGCTTGAAAGACCTCTATTTCACTGAACGTTCATTTTTTCCCTGAAGGATTATACTCAGTTTTGCTGGGTGGGTGATTTTGGTTGTAATCCTATCTCCTTTGCCCTCTGGAATATTATATTCCATGCCCTGTGGTCCCTTAATGTAGAAGCAGCTAAATCTTGTGTTATCCTGATTGTGTTTCCACAGTACTTGAATTGTTTCTTTCTGGCTGCTTGTAATATTTTCTCCTTTACCTGGGAACTCTGGGATTTGACTACAATATTCCTAGGAGTTTTCCTTTGGAGATCTCTTTCAGGTGGTGATCAGTGGATTCTTTCAATTTCTATTTTGCCCGCTGGTTCTAAAATATCAGTGCAGTTTTCCTTGATCATTTCTTGAAAGATGATGTCTAGGCTCTTTTTTTGATTATGGCTTTCAGATAGTCCAATAATTTTTAAATCCTCTCTCCTGGATCTATTTTCCAGGTCAGTTGTTTTTCCAATGAGATGTTTCACATTGTTCTCTAATTTTTCATTCTTTTGGATTTGTTTTACAGTGTCCTAGTTTCTCACAAAGTCACTAGCTTCCAATTGCTCTATACTAATTTTTAAGGAAGTATTTTTTTCAGTAAGCTTTTGGACTTCCTTTTCCGTTTGGCCAATTTTGCCAAAAAGCTCTTTGGCTTTTTGGACCTCTTTTGCCATTTGGGTTAGGCTATTTTTTAAGGTGTTATTTTCTTCAGTATTTTTTTGGGTCTCCTTTAGCAAGCTGTTGACTTGTTTTTCATGATTTTCTTGCAAAACTCTCAATTTTTCCTCTACTTCTTTTACTTTCGTCTCAAAATTCCTTTTGAGCTCTTCCAAAGCCTTGGACTGATTCATATTCTTCTTGGAGGCTTTGGATGTAGGAGCTTTGGCTTTGTTGTCTTCTTCTGGTTGAATGTTTTGATCTTCTTTGTCACCAAAGTAAGATAATATACTCTGACTCTTTTTGCACTGCTTTCTCATGATCCTGGCCAATTACTTGAGTTTTAAACTCTTTGTTAAGGTCAAAGTCTGTTTCCAATGTAGAGAATGTACCGTCCCAAGCTTTGGGGGTTTGTACAGCTGTTTTCAGAGATACTTCTAGGGACCTGAAAAGTGTCAGTTCTTCCAAGGTGCTATGATAAGGGGTGAGGTGTTTTCAATCCACTGCCACAACAAGCTCCACCACACCAGCATTCCTCCTCACCCCAGGACCTCCCCTCAGAACTGTGACCCAGATCCAAGCACCGAAAAGCAAGAGATTCCTGCCTCAGCACTGGCAGAGAGATCCCTGCAATTCTCCTCTGATCAGCCACTTTTTTCCCCCTCAGTCTGTGGGTGGAAGCTCAGGAAACAGCTGCGGCCCCAGGGGCAGCTGAGACCTAGCTCCTTCTCTCACCACAGTCACAGACTTTTCCCACTGACCTTCTAAATTGTCTTTGGAATTCGTGGGTTGAGAAGTCTGGAAACTGCCACAGCTGCCCATGATTCATTCCCCTGAGGCCTACTCCAGGTTCACTGTGGCCTGCACGCCCACGCAGCACTGCACTCCTCTCCCAGCCCGGTGTGAAATACCTTTCCAATCAACTTTCCAGGCTGTCTTTGGCTGGAAATTTGTTTCACTCTGTCTTTTTGTGGGTTCTGCTGCTTTAGAATTTGTTTAGAGCCATTTTTATAGGTATTTGGAGGGGTTTGGGGGGAGAGCTCGAGCAAGTCACTGCTTTCCCTCTGCCATCTTGGCTCTACTCCACCTACTCGTCTGTAATTTTCAAAGAGTTCCAGGTGGCATTACAGGTTGTGTCTTGACTTGCATGTGAATTGGGTTCAAGTGAGGCAGAGTTACACAAAGTCATCAGACTTACACTCTCCCTTCTAGTCTTCAAAATCTAGTGACAGGGTAAAATTCAACATGACTGGTAATGGCCCAGGATGTAGTTGATGACTCTAGCATCTTTGATGCCTGACCGAGATCTAAACACTCCACAGCACACCTTCAGCTTTCTTCATAAATGGTAGAATGAATTGTTCTCATCTGCTCATTTTGTTGGAGAAAGTCTTCATGTACTAGAGGTAGATACCTCTGTAAGTCCCTGATGGGTTTGAGGTCTGTCAGTTACTTTCAACCTAGTTTAACCCATCTGCTAAGATGGTTTTCCTGGGGTGTGGCCATCACATATGTTACAGCTTCTAGAAACCACAAGTGAGAGCTGGGTAATAGGTGGACACCAAAGGTGGATGAGCAGCACTGAAAAGGGCTCAGTAAGCCCTCATACCAAAGGCTGTAGTTCTCCCTGAATACCCCTCTGATTTAAGGTAGACTTTTTAATGACACAAAAAGATTACAACATTCTAGTCAAATGGATAAGACACTGGGCCTGGAGTCAGGAAGACCTGAGTTCAAATCTGGCTTCAGACACTTACTGGTTGTGTGACTCTGGATAAGTCACTTAACCCTTAATTGCTTTAGTTTCTTCATCTAAAATGAGCTGCAGAAGAAAATGTCAAACCCCTCCAATATTTTTGCCAAGAAAACCTCAAATGAGGTCAGAAAGGGTTGGATGCAACTGAAACCATTGAACAACTACATAGTTTATTGGTGTACTTTATCAAAAACTTATTTAGCAATTATGCTACTTTTTTATATTTTTTAAAAAAAATTATATTAGCCAATAGTTTGCCTTCTTTCTTTTATCATTTCCTGTTTTAGGTGTTAAAATTATATTTGCTTCATTAAGTACATCGATGCTTTATTTTTGTAAATTATTTAAGTAGTACTGGTAATGATTATTCTTCAAAATTTTATCAAATTCTTATTCATCACTACATGGAAGTTTATTTTCCTCTACCTTGGATACTCTTATTTCCTCTCCTTGGATTAGATTTTTTAAAGATCTCTATTCAATTTTCTATTATTTTTAGTATTTTCTATATTTGGAGGTATCCTATTTATTTTGTTTTTATTTTAGCATAAAAATAATTCACACTAGATACTTATTTTTATTTATTTTGATTTTATAGTGAATTTTTCCTTCTTCATTTGTCTTTTTTATTGATTTTTCTGCTCTCTTCTTTCAAAAGTGCTTGGGTAATATATTCCTCTATTTCCTTTGTTCTGTCAGCTTTATTAAAATATAATTGTACATCAGTAAAAAGAGATTTAGTTTTTCTTCCTCTGGTAGTTCCATCACAGGTAGTTCTATCTTCTTTTCATGGATTGAATAACTTAAGACCTCTATTGGGAATTCAGTTATTTTAAGTATTATATAGTTATAAATATAGATCTAGCATCATAATACTTAGTACTAACATATAATACATTAAAAGGCATTACATACTAATTAAATAACAATTGACATGTATTAATTTAATAAGATATTATATAATATGAAATAAGTATGTTTAGTATATCATATCATATATGATATTTAATAATTAAACTTTCTTATTTGCTAATTTATTTATTTTTCTGAATTCAAATCTGGTTAAATGAAGTTTTCTTAATCAATTTATTTGTCTTTTCAAGAGCCATTTTTGAGTTTAGCTTATTATTTCTATATTATTTGAGTTTTCAGTCTCTCTAATTCTCCCTGAGTTTTAAATGCCCTGCTTTGCACTTATTTTGGATTTGAACATTTTTGGGGATTCAATTTTCATACATACTAGTTCATCCATACTCTCCTTTTCATTTTGTTTGTGTATCTATCTATATATATGTATGTACATTTGTGTGTATATCTATGTGAATATATATCTATATCTATCTATCTATTTATATGAACAAAATACTTTTGCCCCTGAAACCTACTTTAGCTGTATCCTGGTGATCTGGCAATTTCTTTTACCAATGTAATTTTCTTTCTAATTATTGTTAATTATTTCTATGATATGTTTTTTAACTGGTTATTTAGAATTTCATTATTGAGTCTCTATTTAGATTTGTGTCTTTAATTTGTGATCTATGAAGAAATTATCATTTTTCTTGTTTTATAGGCTCTAAAAGAATTGTTTAGTATTTCTGTCTTTTTCATTTTCTTGCAACATGCCTGTGTCATGACATATCTCTGTCAACTTTTGAAAAAGTACTGCATGATAGTAATGAAATAAGCACATTCTTTAGTATTACCATTAAAAAATTCTTTGACTCTCTTGGTTTGCATATTTGCAGAAATTTATTAAATTTTATATTTTATTTTAATTTTCTGTCACATTTGTGCAACTCTGAAAGGGAGACAGACAGAGACAGAGAGAGAATGAGAAAGCAAGAGAGTAAGAAAAAGACAGAGAGGAAAAGAGAGAGGGAGAGAGAGAAAGAGAAATTGAAGTCTCCTAGTATTATTATTTTGTTACTAGCTATATCTTCTTGACATTTAGGAAATATTTACAACATAAGTTTAGATACTATAGAATTTCAAACATTTAAATTCAAGATTGATATTGGTTTGTGCTCCATCTTTCCTTTAAACATATTGTATTCTTGTTAATCTCTTCATACTGTGAATTTTGTTTTTGCTTTGTCTAAAATTATTCCAACTCTTTCTTTCTAGAGATCCACTTAATTAATAGTAAATTTAGTTCCAGTTTCATTTTTATTTTATACTTATCCTTACTTTTTAGATGTGTTCATTATAATCAATTGGTTATATAGTTTCGATTTCTTTCCTAATCTATATGTCTTTAATTTTGTTGGATTGTGTAATCCAATTTACATTTAAAATGAAAAAAAAAGTTCATTTTATAATATCTTCAATTTGTGTCTATAGTACTATTCTCTTCTGAATTATGAATTTCTTTGACTTATCCCTCATTTAATATAGTATTTTCTCTTTGTAATTAGTTTTTAATTAATTTACTTCATGACAAACAAATTTACACCAATTCTCTTTCTGTCACACTCAACACTACCCTCCTTTTTTCAACCTTTTTACTAGTTCTGGGCTGTTAGTAAGCATATTGATCCATTTGTTCTTCCTTTTTATTTATGTAATTCTTTCAAAATTCTCCTCTTCCCTCAAATATCTATTATTAGCTTTTTTTGCACATTTTATAGACTTTCATTTCTAGATAGGATTTGTTTATCTTGTTTTCTTCATTAATCATTTCTATTTCAGTCTCATATTTTATTCTAAGATTCATGGACTTTTCAAGTATTTATTTCTTCTTTTGACTCAGTGTTTAATTTTTTTTTTGGCTAAGCATTTGAGATTAAGTGACTTGCTCAGGGTCACACAGCTAGTAAGTGTCAAGTATCTGGTCTGAGACCAGATTTGAATTAACTTGGGTCCTCCTGACTCCAGGGCCAGTGCTGTATCTACTGCACCACCTCACTGCCTCTCAGTGTTTAATTCTTCATGGAATTAAATATATTATCTAGCTCACCAAATTTGAGAAAGAAGCAGTACACTTTACCTAGATTTCCACTTGAATTTTAGCTTTGGTGGGCAATGTACAGTAAAGTTGGTAAGAGACAATGAAAAAGATCCTAGTGAATAATCACCTAAATGAAAAGGCTGTGTAAGTCCATCTGATACAATTAAACAAAGAAAATATGATTGTTTTCAGATGAAAAAAAGAATTTTGTAAGCTGATCCTGGCATGAATCATCCATGGGAGAAATCTTTTTGGAACATATTGGTTCTATAGTTTCTGATAAGGAAAAGTAGAAAATTTGCAAGAATCAAATGGAGAAAATTTTTTCAAAAATTATTAAAAAATTTAAGAAATAATTCCTTTGAAGAAAATGGAAGACACTGAAATTATTTGGTCTAAAGAAGATAGTGCTTGGTGGTAATTCTTTTAACTTAAACTTTTTGAACAAAAACCTTTGATGTTCTCTGAATAAGCTCATCTCTCTGCTCCTAAATTCAAAAGTTATGCCATGTGTGCTTGGGTTTTACCATTCACAGAGATGGAGTTTCATGTCATCATCTATCAGTAGATTGTGTATAATTAATGATGTTGGAAAATATGTTAAGGAGGTTACTATAGTGTAATTTTCCTCTGTAGAATTGATAGAGATGAATGATTCTATATCTCTGTGTTTGTTTGTTTGTTTGTTTGTTTTTAACTAGAAGTTGCAATCTTTTAAATTTAACCTGGTGGAGAAGATAGAAAATTAGGCTTATGGTCTAAAAACTTCGGTTCAAATCCCAGTTCTGAAGCTTAATAACTGTATGACATTTGCTGAGTCACTTATTCAATCTGTGCTCAAAATTCCATATGTGAAATCAACTATACTTCCATTATGTACTTTGGAAAGTCGCAGATTTTAAAGTGGTACAGAAATTTGAGCTCATAGCTTGATTATGGAGCTAAATGCTCTTTTATTTGATTTGAATATCAGAACACATGCTTCCTTAAGTATCCCTTCAAACTGGATTATGCACGGCTGGTAGAAACTAAGAATGGGCACAAACCTTATTCATTCTCATGAGTCCATTTATCATTTCTATGCAGGTGATTTCCAAATCAGTATCTCCAGCCATGACGTCTCTACTTTGATAAAAACTCAACTGCCTACAAGAAATGAATATCCCACTGGTATTCTCAAAGTTAACATGTCCAAAACTAAGCTTATTATCTTTTTCTTCAAACCTTCTCTTTCTAAATCTAATAAATGACTCTGAATGTTCTTAAAGGGTTAACATTTGCAAGACACTTTATACATATCATTCAATCCTCAGAAAATATTTTCATGTAAGTTATTTTTATTCCTGTTTTTTGAACAAGGAATTTGAGAATCACAGTTTAAATTCCTTTCCAAAGATCTCATATCTTTTTTTAAAAATTTTTAATTAATTAATTAATTTTTAGTTTTCAACATTCACTTCCACAAGATTTTGAGTTCCAAATTTTCCCCATCTCTACCCTCCCCAACCCCAAGATGGTGTGAATTCTGAATACCCCTTCCTCCAATCTGCTCTCCTTTCTATTACCCCCTCACCTTATCCCCTTACTCTTCTATTTTGCATTAGCACAGTTTAGATTTCTGTACCTCATTGTTTGTATATCTTATTTCCCAGTTGCAAGTAAAAACATTTTTAACATTCATTTTTAAAACTTTAAGTTACTAATTATCTCCCTTCCTCCCTCCCCACCCACCCTCATTGAGAGGGCAAGCAATTCAATACATGTTATACATGTGTAATCATGCAAAACACTTCTATAATAGTCATATTGTGAAAGAATAACTATATTTCCCTCCATTCTATCCACCCCCTGTTTATTCTATTCTCTCCTTTAACCCTGTCCCTCCTCAAAAGTGTTTGCTTCTGATTACCCCTCCCCTAATCTGCCTTCCCTTCTATCATCCCCCCTTTCTTATCCTCTTACCCCATATTTTCCTGTATGGTAAGATAGATTTCCATACCTAATTGAGTGTGTATATTATTCCCCCCTTAAGACAAATCCAATGAGCATAAGATTCATTTACTCCCTCTCACCTCCCTCCTCTTCCCCTCCACTGTAAAAGCTTTTTCTTTCCTCTTTTATGTGAGATAATTTACCCCATTCTACCTTTCCCTTACTCCTTCTCCCAGTATAATCCTCTCTCATTCCTTAATTTTATTTTTAGATAGTATTCTTTCATATTTAACTCACCCTGTGCCTTCTGTCTATACATACGTATACATATATATACATATACATGCACACATACATATATACATACATGCATTTATATACACACATATACATATGCATACATACATATATGCATACATACATATACATATGCACACACACACACATACATTCTCTCCAAATACCCTAATATTGAAAGAGGTCTCATGAGTAACAAATATCATCTTTCCATGTAGGAATGTAAACAGTTCAACTTTAATAAGTCCCTTATGGTTTCTCTTTCCTGTTAACCTTTTCATGCTTCTCTTGAGTCTTATATCTGAAAGTCAAATTTTCTATTCAGCTCTGGTCTTTTCATCAAGAATGCTTGAAAGCCCTCTATTTCACTGAACGTTCATTTTTTCCCTGAAGGATTATACTCAGTTTTGCTGGGTAAGTGATCTTTGGTTTTAATCCTAGCTCCTTTGACCTGTGGAATATCATATTTTAGCCTTCAGATTCCTTAATGTAGAAGCTGCTAAATCTTGTGTTATCCTGACTGTGTTTCCACAACACTTAAATTGTTTCTTTCTGGTGGCTTCCAATATTTTCTCCTTGACTTGGAAACTCTGGAATTTGGCTATAATATTCCTAGGAATTTTCCTTTTGGTGTCTCTTTCAGGAGGTAATTGGTGGATTCTTTCAATTTCTATTTTACCCTCTGGTTCTAAAATAACAGAGCAGTTTTCTTTGATAATTTCTTGAAAGATGATGTCCAGGATCTTTTTTTTTTTTACCATGGTTTTCAATTACAATAGATTATGTGTATAAGGGGTATGAATATATCATATCATTAAGGTATCAATTGAGATAATTCTTGAAAAAGGCCAGAGAAGCCAGGAGGAAGAGGCAAGGGGACAGGGCATTCTAGACAAGGGAGCAAACTAATGAGAAAGCAGGGGGTTGGGAGGTTGAGTCATTTGCAACAGCAAATACATCAACAAAAGAAGCTATTTGTTACAATATGTGGAACAGAGGAAAGAGTAAAAAAAAATGGAAGGGTAGAAATGGGTCAAGTTGTAATGGTCTTAAAAGCCAAACAGGATTTCTATATTTGATCTGCTGCAGATAAGATAGGATGACTTTAAGGATTCACTTAGCGGTATTTGCCTGTGCAAGGAAAAAGGCCACCAATTTCTGGGAGAGAAAAGAAACAGAGGAAATAGTGAAAATACTTAAGTGATGTGAAATGAGAATTATTTTTATTTCATCCTTGAAACAACTCTACATTGTAAGTGATATTATTCTCCCCACTTTTCTGATGAAGAAACTGAAAAAAAATAAATTGTGATTTGGTTAAGGTTATAGAGCTAGTAATTATCTGAGACAGGACATCTTATTCCAAGTTCGGCTGCCTTGAAACAGGGTCATCTAACCCCTATGTGTTGAACTGAAGATAGCAAGAATATCACATATAACCTAACAGGAAGGGCATATCTCTACAAATTGTAAGTGATGGGCCCTTATTGACCACTCCACACATTATTTGCCTATTTACTAAGTACAAAAAATTTGCAGCTTCAATGATGTTTTATATAATTTGTATAGAGTACAATATTGGATAATCTGAAATAATCTCTGTATCTGGGATCCTTACAGGATAATCTGTCAAGAATTTCTGGGCCTGACTTCTTGATCCTGAATATCCATCATAGACACCTTCCTTTTCTATAAATTAATGCATACAACTCAGTCATTTGTTTAATGCTTTTTAACAACATATTATTGGTTGAATTTCTGTGAACTTAAACCAAAGAGAATATCATCATCATATCACCATATTCATCATCATCATCATCATCATCATCATCATCATCACATCTGTAATCTTCTCAGAAGAGTTGAGAATTGGCATTTTCAGAAATCTCAAAGTTATTTATACCAATGGAATCATAGGTCTGGACAAAAACAATAGAAAGACATTAAAAAGGAATAGTATGATTGGATACATTTATTAAGAAGATTAATCTGCTTGTTATGTGTACTAGAGCCTTAGGAGCAGAAGTTTGAAGTAAAGAGTACATGTATGAGGCTATTATAATAACATAGGACCCAAAGTAATGAGTCCCTGAATTAGCAAAGTCACAATGAGAAAGGAAAGAAGGAAACACATGTGGGAAATGTTGCAAAGGGAGAATCTACAGGATGTGCTGCCTAATTAGGTACATGGAGTAAGCCAGAAGGAGGAGCAAAAGAAGATTTATATGTCAAGTCTGAATGACTAATGAAAGTTGCGTCATTAACAGTTAAGTTATGAAAGTTATGGAAGTAAGAAAGAGAAATGTGATTGAGATGGAAAAGTTCATATTTGATTTTATGATGTTTGAGAGTCTTCAGTTTTTTATCTCTCATAATCTGTGGCTGCCATAATTATGCTTGTTTTCTAAATTTTTTATGGTATCCACTGTTCTCCTAAATACGATGGATCATTTTATGCAATGTAATTTAGGGCAAAGGAGAAGAATACGGACTACTGAAGGGGTGGGAAGAGGTGGATCAGGAAAGTACCCCTTGTATAAATTGATATTTGAATTGAACCTAGAGATTCCTAGAGGTAGAGATAAGGAAGTAGAATATTCTAGGCATGAGAGGACAGCTTGTAAAAAGGCATAGAGGTGGGAAATAGAATGTCATCAATGGAGAACAATAGATCAGCATGGCATTTGAATGCTTGAAATGTCATAATATGAAATGCCAGGAAAGCTATGCTGCCATCAGATTGTCACTGGTTTCAATATCAACAGATTTATATTTTATCTTAGTGTCAATAGGAATCCATGAAAACATATTATGCAGGTGAGTATGACATGGCCAATTCTGCATTAGGGCCATCAATGTGGATAGACTGGAAAAAAGAGAGTTGATACTCAAGATAAATAGGGAGTTAGGAGGAAAACAGCTAGTTGGCTTCGATGAGCTCAAGTATCTGGCATAGGATACTGAATGAACTGTGTTATGATTGCTGTGATTTTTTAAGAGTATAGAGAATGAGAGAGGTATCATGTAAGTGGGAAAAAGACAAATAGTTGACTATTTTCAGAAAAAGAAAGATAATAGAACCACCAATTATAGGCCAGCAACTTTGACTTCAATTTCTGGCTAAACTCTAGAACCTAGAATTATGGATAGTGAACATCTACAAAATGAAGAGGTAAACAACTCAACAAGCATTTATTAAGTACTTACTAAAAAGCCAGGTACTGTACTAAGCACTGGGAATAAAATACAAACAGAAAAACATGTCAGTCCCTGCCTTCAAGGTGCTTACATTTTCATTGGGGAAGACAACATATAAAAGTAAGCTGAAAGCAGGAGTGGAAAAGGAGAAGAGAAGGGGGGCATAAAGGAAAGAGCAGAATTGTAGAGAAAATCTACAGTCGGGAGCACAGCTTGGAGAAGAATGAAGACATGAACGAATGATCTGGGTTTCCTCCATAAAATGAAGTTTCTGGGAAAAACCAGACAATCAGAAGAAAAAGCAGTTTTAAAAAAAAGCAGGAAAATTGCTCACATAAAAAATGACCATGTTTTACAGCACTTTAAGGTGTATAGAGCACTTCAAAAACAGCTTTTTTTATCCTCTCAACTTCCTTAAGAGCTAGACATTATTATTATCCCTATTTTATAGATGGTAAAACTGATGAAGAGGCTAATGACTTGTGAGAGTTCAAACAGGTAATAAGTTTCTGAGGCCAGATTGAAACTTGTCTTTTTGAACCCATGTCTAGCACTATATCCACTGCTTTACCTAGTTACATCTTATAGTCATATCAGACTATCTCCTTTTTCAAGAGGTTATCAAACTGAGAGGTGATGTGCTGTGATGAATAGAGAGCTATCCTTGAATGCAGACCTGGGATCAAGTTCTGCCTCTGACACAGCTGGACGGAGTCCCTGGGCAAGTCATTTAACCTCTCCATCTCAGGCAATACTTTTCAACTATAAATTACAAAGAAGGTATTGATTTGCATTGGTAAAAGGAGTTTCTTCATTCGAGTGTTCTTTGTAATCATTAGTGAAGTGTTTATTAAACACCCTACTGTGTTTCAAGCAATGTGGAAGGGACTGTGGATGTACATACATACAGAATAAATTAGAATGATAAAATAGAGGAATGATGAACATATTATTTCCAGAAATGTAGGAAAGCATAAAAAGCATTTATGAATGCTATTCTTTTAGCTCTGGCACGTGGAACGCTGATTAGACCTTTATCTCTTAGCCCCAGAGTACAAAATAAGAGCGATGAGTGGAAGCTACAAAGAGACAAAATTAAATTTAATGTCAGTAAAAACTTAACATTAGCATTTTTCAAAAACTTATGGGTTGCCTTGATATGCAGTGGGTTCTTTTTCATTGTATGTCTTTAAGCAAAGCACCCCATCTCCCAAGATCACTTGCCCTGCTTCCAGTTCAATGCCTACAATAATCATGGAATAGAGAAATCTTTGTGGAGAAGGAGTTTGCTATCCTAGCTTATACCACCAACTGCTGAACAGCTACCACCCACAGATAAGTAGTCAAAAGCCCTGGGAACAGCAATGTTCTCCAGACCACTTACCCTACTTTCCAGGTAGCTTCCAGAGCAATCATCTAAGGAGGCAAATTCTATGGACATGGAGCCACCGTCTCTGTCATGACCAATTGTGTGGTTTGTCCTTTGTTCTCCAAGAGGACCACAATATCAGGAAGATGATGCCATGATTTTCAAGTGAATTAGATTTAAATGAAGGAGGGCTGTGCAAAGTCACTAGGCTCATTTTCTCTTCCAGAGCCATCTGGGTCCATTGGCCAGATATAGATCAGGACAACTGGAGATGGCCCAAGATACAGTAGGAGACCTTGGTCTTTTTAAGCTAATTGACTGGGGCAACACCCATTCAGTAACTAAGGTTGTTCAAAAAGTGAGCCAAGGGATGGCCCCTTTAACCACCAAAACAAACAAACAAACAAAAAAAAAAAACAAACACGTAGGAGCAGAAGACCTTCAGGGTTGTTTCTGGCCAAAAGATAAACAATTATTATTTACATTCACTCTGAGCCAACAGGAGCCAAAAAATAACCATTAAGTAGGGCTTGGGCAGAGACCTATTGTTGGCCAATCAATGAAAGGTAGAGTGAATTGGGTTTAAGGCAAGGTCTTTAAAAAAGAAATCTAGCCAGTAAACCCCAAGATATCAAGGTAGGCTTCAGCCATCAACATTTATATTCCTTTGGGCAGCACACCATCAGGTAAGGACATGATACCCCATGTGGAGAGAAGGAGAGGAGAGGGAGAGGAGAGGGAAAGGAGAGGGAGAGGAGAGGTAGGATAGGGGAGGGGAGGGGAGGAGAGGGGAGGGGAGAGGAGGAGCTGACTTGCCTGACTGGAACTGGCCAGTTGTATCCAGTGGGGATAGCTTGAACTACTCACAGATTGTGATTTGTCCTTCATTCTTGAAGAGGACCATGCCATCAGAAAGATGTTGCCATGACTTGCAAGTGAATTGGATTTAAGTGAGAGAGAGCTATGCAAAGTCACCAGCCTCACCTTCTCCTCCAGAGCTATCTGGGTCCAGTGGCCAGATATAGATCAGAACAACTGGAGATGGCCCCCAATTCCAATAACAATTGCTGAGAAACTGCCACTGACAGTGCAGGCAACCAGCCTGCAACTGTAGCAACTAGGTGGCCTGAGGAAGAAACAGGAGTCAACATTCCCCAAGTGCTTCAAACCATTGGTACTACCTCAGTAACCATTTACTTGTTAACCCCATAGAGATAGCTGAGGAACCATGGGAAATAGCAACTCCTTTCAGTCCACTTACCCAGGTTCCAGTCCAGCCCTCACAACTATTGTCCAGGAAAACAACTTTTATAGATATATAATCTAACAACTTCCTCTGTTGGTGCTGTATCCTCTGATTGCACAGAATTCACACCTGCTATAGAATCAGAACACAAAATTCTCAACACCAATGCCATTGACATCATGAAATAGTTCAACAGATATGATTTAATTAATTGAAATATATCATTATTTTGCATTGCCACTATACCAATGATTTCCTAGTCTTATTTCCCACCAGTTACACTGCTTGAATTTAACTCCACCATTATCACACACCACTTCCACCCCTGCCCCCTACCACTGAAAACCAGGAAAAGCTCATCAACCAGAAATTCATAATCATGGAGATTACATCAGATTTGGTACTCAAACTTTATCAGTACCCTCAGTTGCCTCTGCCTATTGAAGGGCAGAGAAAATTCTCTTCCCAAAGGCCCCACTTAAAGAGGGTTCAGAAGCCTAACCAACCAAGCACTTCCCTCCAATTATATGTTTAGATTCGACTCTACTGCCCCCATATGGTGTATCTTATCTTCTCGTGTGTTATCTTCTTCCATTCCATTGTAAGCTCCTTGAGGTCAGATGCAGTCTTTCTATTTCTTATTTTTTTCCCCAGTACTTAGTATAGTGCACAATATATGGGCATGGTAATGAATGTTTATTTTATTGTACTGTATACCTTACAGACCACTCAGCTTTTACATCTGATTTGTAGTAGAAACATCCTATGAGTCTCATTTACTCCTATTATTACATGGAACTTGATGGCAAGGACTGTTACCTTTTTATTTGCATCACCACTGGTTAGCACCTGCATTGCATATAATAAGGACTTAACTAATTTCCTTTCATTCACTGATTTATTCATGAACCTGTTGTGAATTTCATAGTGGAGATTCTAGTTCAGGTAGAGATTTGACTCAATGACCTTCAAGGTTACTTCTGAGATTCTATAATTCTTCAATTGAGAATTGCTGCTGAATGAAATATTAATGTCTCTTTCCTTTTACTTAGAAATTCCTTAGTGGTATGTTAGCCATATCCAAAAAATCTGGTGGGTTCTTTCTGCCTCACTCAGAGAGACATAGTCCTCAACTCCAAGTCTGATCAAATCATAAAGATAAACACTGTCATCTAGTAAGTGTCCTTTAATGCTTTCTAGAATAGTAGGGTCAAATTCAAATAGAAAAGGATTTTTGTGGGGCCATATTGACTTAGAAAACCTCAAATAGTCATTATTTATGATGTTCTGTATTTTTATTTATTTTGTTACAATTTAGTTTGGTTTCAGCTACCATGAATTTTGCCAACTGTGAATTTGACAGCTCTGCTCTAAAACAAGGAAGCCAATCTTTTATTCTAGGGACAAATCCGAATTTCCCATGGCTAAGAAAGCATGTAAATAATTTCCTAGTGTTATCACATTGGGCAATGACAATAATAATGATAAGAGTAGCTAGCATTTATGTAGCACTTTATTATTTACAAAGCAATTTAACTATACTGACTCATTTGATAAAGGTTTGATTTGCAATAACAGAGACAAATTATTTGAAACAATTGTTATTAATTTCTTTCCAAAGTAAAGCTACAATTAAACCACAAGGATTCTAATCCAAGTTTTCCTCAGTGTGAATACAGAAGTTATATTATCAAAGTTTATATTTTATAGAGATGGTGAGTGAAATCATAAAAGAATCAAAAGGTTTACCTTTGTTTGAAAAAAATGGCAGTATTGATATAATTAATATTTTTAGAGCAAAAAGTATATTTGTGGCATGGAGTGTGAGAGGAAGTCTGAGCAATGCTACAGAATTGATTGCAAGTAGATGTCTGGTGTAGAAGGTCAGATGCAATATAAAACATGAACTAAGTTCTGAAAATATATAGATATAGTAAAGCTCTATGTATTTGCTCTAGGTTATTCAACAGTTAGGACAGCATGGCTCTAGAGCAGAGCTTCCAAAGCTAAGTGGACTAAGTCACACAGGACATAGTTTGAGGAAGGCACAGACAGAGAAAATGACAAAAAGATCACCAAGGTTGAATGGGGCATAATACTTGAATTAGACATATAGAGATAGGTAGCCATCAGACAACCCCTTAAGAACAGGGATTGTTTTTATTTTTTTTTTCTGGGTGGTGGTAGTGGTCAGCTTCTTTCTTTGTACGCAGCTGTTTCCTGAGCTTCCACCCACAGACTGAGGGGGAAAAAAGTGGCTGATCAGAGGAGAATTGCAGGGATCTCTCTGCCAGTGCTGAGGCAGGAATCTCTTGCTTATCGGTGCTTGGATCTGGGTCACAGTTCTGAGGGGCGGTCCTGGGGTGAGGAGGAATGCTGGTGTGGTGGAGCTTGTTGTGGCAGTGGATTGAAAACACCTCACCCCTTATCATAGCACCTTGGAAGAACTGACACTTTTCAGGTCCCTAGAAGTATCTCTGAAAACAGCTGTACAAACCCCCAAAGCTTGGGACAGTACATTCTCTGCATTGGAAGCAGACTTTGACCTTAACAAAGAGTTTAAAACTCAAGTAATTGGCCAGGATCATGAGTAAGCAGCACAGAAAAAGTCAGGCTATATTATCTTACTTTGGTGACAAAGAAGATCAAAACATACAACCAGAACAAGACAATGAAGCCAAAGCTCCTACATCTGAAGCCTCCAAGAAAAGTTTGAATTGGTCTCAGACCATGAATGACCTCAAAAAGCATTTTGAAAATTAAGTAAGAGAAGTAGAGGAAAAAATGGGAAGAGAAATGAGACTAATGCAAGAAAATAATGAAAAACCAGTCAACAGCTTGCTAAAGGAGACTCAAAAAATACTGAAGAAAATAACACTTTAAAAAATAGACTAGCCCAAATGACAAAAGAGGTCCAAAAAGCCAATGAGGAGAAGAATGCCTTAAGAAACAGAATTGGCCAAATGTAAAAGGAAGTCTAAAAGTTCACCGAAGAAAATAATTCCTTAAAAATTAGAATTGAGTAAATGGAAGCTAATGACTCTATGAGGAATCAAGAAAATATTAAAACAAAACCCAAAGAATGAAAAAAAAGTAGAAGATAATGAGAAAATATCTCATTGGTAAAAACAACTGACCTGGAAAATAAATCCAGGAGAGATAATTTAAAAAATATTGGACTACTTGAAAACCCTGATAAAAACAAGAAGAGCTTAGACATGATCTTTCAAGAAATTATCAAGGAAAAGTCCCCTGATATTTTAGAACCACAGGGTAAAATAGAAATTGAAAGAATCCACCGATTACCTCCTGAAAGAGATCCCAAAAGGAAAACTCCTAAGAGTATTATAGCCAAATTCCAGAGCTCCCAGGTCAAGGAGAAAATATTGCAAGCAGCCAGAAAGAAACAATTCAAGTATTGTGGAAACACAGTCAGGATAACACAAGATTTAGCAGTTTCTACATTAAGGGATCTGAAGGCTTAGAATATCATATTCTAATTCTACATTTCTAATTCTAATTCTACATATTCTAATTCTAATTCCACAGGTCAAAGTAGCTAGGATTAAAACCAAGAATCACTTATCCAGCAAAACTGAGTATAATCCTTCAGGGGGAAAAATGGATATTCACTGGAATAGAGGACTTTCAAGCATTCTTGATGAAAAGACCAGAGCTGAATAGAAAATTTGACTTTCAAATACAAGACTCAAGAGAAGCATGAAAAGGTAAACAGGAAAGAGAAATCATAAGGAACTTATTAAAGTTGAACTATTTACAGTCCTACCTGGAAAGATAATATTTGTAAATCATGAGACCTTTCTCAGTATTATGGTAGTTGAAGGGAACACACACACACACACACACACACACACACACACACACACACACATGCACACATATTTACATATATATACATACCCCCCCATATATATATATACACACACACACACACAGGGGTCACAGGGTGAGCTGAATATGAAAGAATGATATCTAAAAATAAAATTAAATTAGAGAGGATTATACTGGGAGAAGGAGAAAGGGAGAGGTAGAATGGAATAAATTTTTTTGTTGTATAAAAGAGGCAAGAAAAAGCTTCTACAGTGGAGGGGAAGAGGGGGGAGGTGAGAGGAAATAAATGAATCTTATGATCATTGGATTTGACCTAAGAGGGGAATGACATACACACTCAATTGGGTATGGAAATCTATCTTACCATACAGGAAAATATGGGGTAAGAGGATAAGAAAGGGGGGATGATAGAAGGGAAGGCAGATTAGGGGAGGGATAATTAGAAGCAAACACTTTTGAGGATGGAAAGGGTTAAAGAAAAGAATGGGATAGATGGGGGAGGGTGGGATAGGCCTGAGGGAAATATAGTTATTTTTTGTCAACATGACTATTATGGAAGTGTTTTGCATGATTACACATGTATAACCTATATCAAATTGCTGGCCTTCTCAATGAGGATGGGTGAGGAGGGAGGAAGGAAGAGAATTTGGAAGTCAAAGTTTGAAAAACGAATGTTAAAATTTGTTTTTACATGCAACTGGAAAATAAAATATACAGGCAAAGGGATATAGAAATCTATCCTGTCCTGCAGGGAAATAGAAGTGGAAGGGGATAAGAGAAGGCAGGGGTGATAGAAGGGAGGGTAGATTGGGGGAATGGGTATTTAGGATTTACATCATCTTGGGGTTTGGGGAGGGGAGAGATGGGGAGAATATTTGGAACTCAAACTCTTGTGTATGTGAATGTTTAAAACTAAACATAAATTAATTAATTAATAAAAAATAAGAAATGATTATTTACTTGACTTGATGAAATCTGAGAAATAATTCCCTTCATCCCTTTTCTTATAAGGTGAAAAACCTGAGACCTAGAGAAGTAAGTAGACCTTACCAATATTACCAATAATTTACCAATATTATTTACCAAAATATTTACTCAATACCAATATTGAGTAGAAATGAAACTCAAAGTGATTTTCTACTTCCCAACCATTTGTTCTTTCATAGGATCATAGATCTTGAGCTAAATGTCACACTCTGGTTTAACAGTTTCATTTTGTAGATGAAACAAGACTTCAGAAAAGTTAAGGGGTCTACCAAAACTTAAACAGGTGCTAAATATCAGAAACAAAGTTTGAGCCTAGGTTCTCTGTCTCTAGGTCTAGTGTTCTGTATACCTTGCTAATGCTGCTTCCCTTGTCATACTGCCAAGTTGGCCTCAAACAACTGAGCAGACTATTGTGTACTTCCTTCTTCCTTTGACCCTTCTAGTTAGTTGAACAAATCCTCAGTATTTTGTGTCTTGGGTTTTCAACAAGCCTGTCTTTTATGAAGAACCTCTTTTTTGATTACCCATGACATTGCTTTTTTTTTGTTTTGTTTTGTTTTTCAGAAACCTGTCTACTGTAGGATCAAGAAGGAAGAAGTAGGAAGAAGAAACTGTTTGGGAATCAGGAGTTCTACTTTCACTTCCAAGATATGATGCCACTTTTCCAGAAGCATTCATAGAACCAGACATATAAACCAAGGTCACAAGGACCTTTTCTTTTTTCCCATTGTTCACCTCTGTTCTTCTCAGAGAAGTTAACTTAAGCAGCCAACTCTGAAAAATCTTTGAAAATAGACAGGGGAGATAACATGAATAGCAGAGCCAAATCATCAACCAAATAATCTATTTAACAAAAACCTTTCAACTTCTCTCTTCACCAAACCTTTTAACATCAAGTTTAACAAGTAGCATGCTGAATTGACTTAAGCTCTACAATCTCTGCCTGTCCTTGCCCAGAGACTGATATAGATGTTAACACATTGATAGCCTCTGAAGAAGTAGCAGCTGCCCAGCAAAGAGCTCACAGCTGTCTGCAGTGATTGATTATCCCTGACATAACCCAGTCTATGATAGAAGGTCAAGATATTCTCCTAACACAGGTCCAATCATATACACACTCCAATGATCTGGTTTCACTCACATTACTCCCAAGTGTTTTCTTTTCTTTTCTTTTCTTTTCTCTATGGAGACTACTGGGGGCTCAGATCATTCACATTTCCTAGGAAGATGCATCATCATCCCTAGTTGCTATGACTGCTTCCATCTCCTGTCTTTAAAACATTAAACACAGCCTGTCCCTAAGGCGTGGAATGCACTCTTTTCTCACCTCTGTTTTGTAGCATCCTTGAGCACATTATGAAGCAACACATGTGTTATCACAAAGTGGAAGTTTTTCCTGATAACTCTAATATTTCTTTAATCATTCTCTATACATTTATCTATTTATATGTATCCCCCAACTAGTATGTAAATTGCATGAGGACATTTCATTTTGGTTTTTCATTTTGGATCTCTATTCCCAGCAACTAAAGCAGTGCCTTGTCATTGTAGGAATGTCATAAACACCTTTTGTATTGGATTGTCATGGGTTCAACACTAGGCTGTAGTGTGAACTTAAAGTACATACTGAGGAGAGAATAAAAAGAGAATACTTGCCTCCAAGTCTTTCATCCACTTTATTTCAAAGATGAGGAAACTGAGGCCCAGATAAGAAAAGGCCTTGCCCAAAGTCACATAGATAACCAATGCTAGAATTAGAACTGCAATCAGACTTCTGCTTCTCATCCCATTTGTTGGTCCCTCTTTCAAAGGATCAGTGATCTAGAGTTTAAAGGGACCTCAATGATCACCTAGTTTTGGTATAATTTTATTTTTTATTTTTTTAATGTCTTTCCAGAATAATGTTTTTTTAAATGCATAAAATAAAGGATTAAAAAGGAAATCAAATAAAATCAAAATTAGTGATATATACATATAATATACATTGTATACTTATGTGCATCTGTATATGTGTGTGTATATGTGTGTACACACACACACAAAGAAAAAGAGAGATATAAAGAGAGACTGAGAGACAAAACAGAGACAGAGAGAAGTAAAGAGAAAGTGACAGAGACAAATCCAGAGAGAGACAGAGACAAAGTCAGAGAGGGAGGCAGACAGACAGACAAAGGCAGAAACAGAGACATAGGGAGAGACAGAGACAGAGTGACAAAAAGAGATAGACACAGAGACAGAGAAGAGAGAAAGAGAGTGGCAGAATAACAGTGGGACACACACACAGAGAAAGAGATAGAAATGGAAAGAGAGACACAAAGAAAAGAGAGAGAGAAATAGAGAAAGAGACAGAGAGACAGAAAGAGAAACAAAGGGAGAGAGACACAGTGATATAAATCCAGAAAGAAATAAAGAAAGACAGAGAGACAGAGACAGAAAGAGACACAGGGACAGAGACAGAGAGAATTAGAGTTAGGTTTAGTGCTATTCTAGTCTTTAAGAGCTTAAAACTGTTGTAAGACTTTTCAAATACTCTATACATGCACGTATACAAGTTCCCAGACCTCAGGTTAAAAACTTATGATTACCTTATGAAACATTCTTATTTTACAAATAAGGAATTAAAGGTCCAGGTAGGTGAAACAATTTTTCAGAAGTCACCTAGGTTCTAGGAATCATAGGCAGGGATGGAATAAGGTGGTGTCTCTTTTGAATTTATGATGGAACATGGTATGTTCATAGAACCAGACTAATTTCTGTCAGACTCCTATTTAGTTTTCTCAGGAATTCCTATCAAATCAAAAATTATTTCCTAAGTAATTTGTATTTTGTGGTTATTGAGTTCCAGTTTTTTGAATCTCCTTTGTCTAATCCAGAGGTGGGGAACCTGTGGCCTCAAGACCATTTGTGGCCCTCTAAATCCTCAAGTCAAAATCCTTTTGGCTGAATCCGAGCTTATTCTGTGAAGTTTGGATTCTGTCAAAGGTCCACAGTGAGGACCCAGAGGGCCACATATGGCCTTGAGGACACAGGTTCTCCATCCCTGGTCTAATCTGTTTTATTTTCTTGTCTCTATTTTAACTAATAACAAGTGTTTTTTAATTTTTACTGATTTATAGGAAAGACTGAGGTCTGAAAGAGCCATTCCCTCTACATTCCTATTCTCCCCACCCCAATTGTTTCCTTGGATATTCTATATAGTTTTTCCCTCAAGTGAAGTGTGTTACTATTTTTTTTTGTTCCACCAAGACATTTTATTTATTTATTTATATTTTGATTTTGATGTATCAACAATCACTTTATAAGCTTTTGAGTTTTAAATTTTTCTCCCTCTCCCTCTTTACCTCCCTCCCCAAGATGGTATGCAATCTGATATAGGCTATACATATACATTCCTATTCAACATATTTTCCCATTAGTGATATTGTAAGTAAGAATTAGAACCAGTAGGAGGAATCACCAGAAAGAGGAAACAAAACACAACAGAAGAGAAAAAAATAGCAAATAATATGTTTTGATCTGCATTCAAACTCCATAGTTCTCTCTCTGGATGTGGATAGCATTTTCCATCATGAGACTTTTGGAGATGTCTTAGATCTTTGTATTACTGAGAAGGGTTAAGTCTGTCAATATTAGTCATCACACAATTTGACTGTTACTGTGTATAATGTTCTCCTGGTTCTGCTCTCTTCACTCAGCATCAAACCATACAACTCTTTACAGGTTTTTCTGAAGTCTGCCTGTTCATTTCTTATAACACAATAGTGTTACATTCATATATTACATTCATATATCACATTCACAGTTATAATTACTATCTGCATCTTTCCCTCCATCTTTCCTCCCTCCCCCATTTATGCTTTTCTTTCTCTTCTTTCCTTTTCCCTCCTCCCTAATGTTTTGTTTTTGACCACCACTTCCCTCAGTCCCACCTCCCTTCTATTAGCCCCCTCCCTTTTCTGCCCCCTTACACTTACTACTTCTTCCCTTCCTTCTATTCCCCCTCCCTTTTCTTTCCCCATTTCCCTCCTACTGCCTCCTACCACATGTTAGATTTCCATACCTAACTGATTATGTTATTCCCTTCTTGAGCCAAATCTGATGTGAATAAGATTCAAACAATGATCATCTCCCTCCCTTCTTTCCCTCTGCTTTAATAAGTTTTTGTGCCTTTTTCTATAATGTAGTTTACCCTTGTTTGCCTCCTCCTTTCCTTTTGTCTCAGTACATTTTCTTAGATCAGATTAATCCACTTACTTGGATCCATTTAACCCACTTAATTAGATTTTTTTTCATCATTACATCAAAGTCAATTTATACCCACCACCTTTATGTATACCCCTTTAACATGGTGTAATAACAATACAGTTCTCAAGAGTTACAAGTGTCATTTTCCCTTGTAGTGATGTAAACAGTTTGCCCTTATTAATAACATGTTGTTTCTCCCTGTCCCATTTACTTCTCATGTCTCTCTTGAGTCTTGTATTTGAAGATCAAATTTTCTGCTGAGCTCTGGTCTTTTTATCAGGAAGGTATGGAAGTCCCCAATTTCATTGAATTCCATCTCCTACCTTGAGAGATCATGCTCATTTTTGCTGGGTAGTTGATCCTTGGTTGTAATCCAAGCTCCTTTGCCTTACAGAATATCATATTCCAAGCCCTACAGTCTTTTAATGTAGAAGCTGCAAGGTCCTGCATAATCCTGATTGTGGTTCCATGATATTTAAATTGTTTCTTTCTGTCTGCTTGCAGTATTTTCTCTTTGACCTGGTAATTTTGGAATTTGGCTATGATATTCCTTGGTGTTTTCAATTTGGGACCTCTCAGGAGGTGATCAGTGGATTCTTTCTATGGCTATTTTACCCTCTGGTTCTAGGACCTCAGGGCAGTTTTCCTTTATTATTTCCTAAAAGGTACTATCCAGACTCATTTTTTCATTGTGATTTTCAGGTAGACCAGTAATTTTTAACTTGTCTCTCCTGGATCAATTTTCCAGGTCAGTTGTTTTACAAATGAGGTATTTTACATTTTCATCTTTTTTTTCATTCTTTTGTTTTTGTTTGACTGATTCTTGCTGTCTCATAGAGTCATTCACTTCCATTTGTCCAATTTTAGTTTTTAACAAGTTGTTTTCTTCTATTAGATTTTGTACCTCCTTCCCCATTTGGCCAATTGTATTTTTTAGGGACTTGTTTTCTTCAGTGCACTCTTTTTTTCAGTTGGCCAACTGTATTTTTTAAGGACTTGTTTTCTACAGTTAATTTTCGTCTGTCCTTTTCCAAGCTATTGACTCTCTCTTGCATACCTCTCATTTCTTTTCTCATTTTTTCTTCTACCTCTCTCATTTGACTTTTAAAATCCTTCTTGAGCTTTTCTAAGAAGGCTTTTTGGTCTTCAGACAAGTTCATATTCCCTTTTGACGTTCCAGAGGTGGGTTTGTTGACAATGTTGTCTTCTTCAGAACTTCTGCCTTGATCTTCACTCTTCCCATAATAAGAATATATTGTACATTTCTTTTTGTTTGTGGTGTTGCTTATTTCCTGGCCTTTAAAAAGATTGAGCTCTCCTGCTGGGAAGCAAAGGGCACTGACCCAAGCTTCTTGTGGTGGGAACCTAGGGCCTGGTCTTTGTGCACTGGGGCCTCCAATGCTGGCATCTGGAGGCTGTAGGGTTCTGGCAGCTTAATTGGTGTTGGGCTGGAACTCTAAGGACAGGATTGGGTAGTGTGGCTCCTGGAGATTTCCTGCTTACCCAGGCCTTTCCTTCCTTTTGCTTTCTTCAGCTTCTTTCAGATGGATGTATAGGTGTTTATCCTCCTGGGCCCCCTTAGAGGGCTGCTTCCCTTAGTTTTGTTGAGGCACTGGGAGAGCTGGTTGCTGTAGAATGCCCAGGCACTTGGTAGTTTTCCCAGCTGGTTTCCACCAGTTCCCCTGCCCTCAGTGAGGCACTTGGGGGTCCAGGTGTTGGTGTTTGCCTGCTCCACCACCTGGGCTTCAGGATCTCCTCCTTGTATGCTGAGGTGGGGTTTTCCACTAGCTTGCTGAGACACCTCCCATTCTGTATTGCTCCCCTTTCCCCAGAGTAAAAGAGGCCTTTCCTATTAATTCCTCAAGCCACCTGGGCTACTGGACTGCTACACTCCATCTTTCTTCTGGTTCAGTCATTCCAGGGTTTTTCCTGAAGTGATATTTTCTGGGCTTTCAGAGGTTAATAAGGGAGGGAAGAGTGACTTACCTCTTACTCTGCCATCTTGGCTCCCAGAAGTGGAAGTCTGTGTTACTATTTCATTGTCTTCTACAAAGTATCCCTTTGATTGTTTGATCAATACAACATTTAAATCATGAATTAACTTTGGCAGGATTATGATTTTTTATCATATTTATATGGCCTAGCCATGGTTCTGAATATGGGTATTTTAGTTGTTATTTATTTCTTTAATGAAGATTGTAGGTGATTCTATGCAAGGATTTTGCTCATGTTGGTAAATTTATGGATTTTTACTTATATTGCATGAATTTTTGGTTTTCTATTATTGTATTATGAACATTTTTATTATTGCATGTGGAAATGTCATTGATTTCTATATATTTATTGTGTATCCTCTAATGTAGTTAAAGCTTTTAATTATCTTACTTAGTACCTTTGCTGATTCTCTAGATTTTCAGACAAAGCCATCATGCCATTAGTAAATAGAGATAGTTTTATCTCTCTTTTCTTGCTTAGTTTTGTACTTTTAATTACTTTCTGTTTTTTATTGTATTGAAAGCATTAAAGGAAATTAAACATTCTTGCATTATTTCTATATTTATTGAGAAAGCTCATAGTGTATCCACATTGTATAACATTGTATATAATGTTTACTTTTTAATTAATATAGATGTTTTCATCATCTTTTTAAAAGATTGGTAAGGGTTTTCTTTAATTGAAATGTAATATTACATTTTAAAGAAAGAAAAAAAATCTATACCTATAATTTATAGGTCTTTTTTTTAGCATAAAAGAGTATTGTACTTTGTAAAATGCTCTATCTATATCTTGAAATAACAATGTGACTTTGTATTTATTTGTTTTTAATGTAAGTTAGGTTGATCGTTCCCCTAATTTTGAGCTGTCCTTGCATGTAAGGTACAAATCCAACTTGATCATAACAAATGATTTTTTGAGACAAATTTTAGTATTTCCATAGAATTTTATTTACAGCTTCTGAATCTATCTATCTTCATTCATTAAGGAGATTGGACTATTGAGGGTGGAGCCCAGATGGCAAAGTAGAGGAAATTTTACAGCATACTTCTTTGAATATTCCATTATAATTACCTACCCAAATTTAATTCTGTGGAGACATAGCCAACAAAAGTTTAGGGTCAGATATTTGTTCCAGCCCAAGAGAGCTTAGGAGGTTAAAAGGAGAGGTCTTTTACACTGTGGTGGCTGCTACTCCAGAGCTACTCCAGAGCTGGTGACAACACCAGCTATGGCCTTTGGATGGGGTTGTGACAGTAGTAGCAGTGATTTTAGAAGCTCTCAGCACAGAGACAATAAGAGGATTGTACAACTTCAGAATGACATTGCAGGGTATCCCTGTGCTAGCACTGGCATAGGGCCAGTTGGTGTTTGGCAACTTCATCACACATATCCATTTTTAGATTGCATTTCCAGGACAGAAAGAAGCACTAGTACTTTCAAGCTGTGAGGGAACAAGGGCCCTGTGAGTAAAAACCATAGCTCATATCAAGAGAACAGTGACCATACCTTTCCCTGAATCATGCCATCTTGGAAGCATCAACAATTTGAAACCCTGCAAAATTAAATGTAAAATAAAAGGGGAAAAAAAAGCCTGACTCTTGGGACAATGGCCCCACCCCAAGGATAGTAGAGCCCAACTTTAACATAAAGTACAAATTCAGGACATCAACTAGAAAAATGCAAAAACAATAAAAGTAATCTGACTATTAAAAGTAACTATAGTGACAGGGATGATTAAGACACAGACTCAGAAGAAAGCAATGATGGGAAAACATCTACAAGCAAGACATCAAAGAGAAAAGACAGGACAGAAAGAGATAGGACAGAGAAAAGATAGGACAGAAGCTTAAAAAGATATCATTAAAGAGCTAAAGAAAGAGCAAAAATTATTTCAAAGCTCAAATAAGAATGACAGAGGAAAAATTGGAAAAAGAAATAAAAGCAATGCATGAAAATTATTAAAAGAGAATCAACAGCTTGGTAAAAGTCACTAAAATACTGAAGAAAATAACAACTTCTTAAAAAACAGAATTGGTTAAGTGGAAAAAAGATATACAAAAGTTAGCTGAAAAAAATAATTTATTAAAAATGTGCATTTGGCAAGTGGAAGCTAATCACTCCAGGGCATCAAGAAACAATAAAACTAAGCCAAAAGAATAAAAATAAACAGAAGAGATTATAAAATATCTTATGAGAAAAAATAACTCACCTGGAAAATAAATCAAGCAGAGATAATTTAAGAATTAGTGGATAATTTGAAATCCACAGTTAACAAAAGAATCAAGCATCATATTTCAAAAAACATTGACAGAAAACTGCCTCACTATTTTAGAACCAGAGGGCAAAATAAAAATTGAAACAATCCAGCAATCACCCCCTGAAAGGTGCTAAAATGAAAACCAGGAAAATTCAAGAGAAACATAAAAAGTAAACAAGAAAGAGAATTCATAAGCAACTTAATAAGTTTAAATAAGTTTAAACAAGTCTCATGGTCCCTGCTTGTGGCATGTCAAAGGATTTCCTCTGCATACAAAGGATGTTTTCCCCTACATTTTCCATAGGCCATCTGAAAACCTTTGGTGGGTCACAGGTTGTGCAGGACTGATTCAGAGCATTTTATATGAATATTGATTTTTTTTCTTCTTCTGAAAACTACCTGTTCATAAACTTTGACCATTTGCAAATGAAGAATGGCTCTTATTTTTATAAATTTGATTCAATTCTCTATATATTGTGAAATGTCTTTTATCAATGAAAATTCCTACAACCCCCCCGCCCCAGATTCCTGTTTCTTCTAATTGTAACTGCATTGTTTTTGACTTGTACAAAAACTTTTAAATTTTATGTAATCAAAATTACAAATTTTACCTCCTGTGAAACTCTCTGTATCTTAGTTGTTCATGAACTCTTCCCCTGTTTATAATTCTGACAGGTAATTTCATTTATGCTACACTATTTTTTATGATATTACCTTTTTATTTCTAAATCTTCTACCCTTTTTGAACCAGTCATGGCATAAGGTGTGAGATATTGGTCTATACTAAGTTTCTATCAGACTACTTTCCAGTTTTCCCAGCAATTTTATAGTGAGCTTTTATCCAAATAACTGGGATCTTTGGATTTATCAAAAACTAGGCTACTGTACTCTTTTGTTTCTTGTTATTGCATACTATTGATCAACCATTCTATTTCTTATCTAGTACCAAATTATTTTGATGATTACCACTTTGTAACATAGTTTGAGAAGTAGCATATGTTAATACTAGGCCTCCTTCCTTCCCAATTTTTTTTTGTTGACTCCCTGGATATTCTTGACTTTTTGTTCCTTTACATCAATTTTGGTATTTTTTGCCCCTAGGTTTTAAAGTAATTGATAGTTTCTTTGTTATGGTACCAAATAAGTAAATTAATTCAGATAGTATTGTCATTTTTGTTATGAACAATTAAAACATCTCCAATAATTTAGATTTGTTTTTATTTGCATGATATGTATCACAATTGTGTTGATATAATTTCTGTGTGTCTTGGCAAAATAACTCCTACATATTTTATCCTGTTTGCAGTTATCTTAAGTGAAATTTCTTTTTCTATCTCTCCCTTCTGGCTTTTTTTGGTAATATGAAGAAATGCTAATAATTTATATGGGTTTATTTTAAATTTGGCAACTTTGCTAAAGATGTTCATGGCTGAGAGTAGTGTTTTAGTTGATTCGCTAGGGTTCTTTAAGTATGGCATAATGTCATCTGCAAGAAGTAATATTTACTTCTCTGTTGCTTAAGGTTTTCCTTTAATTTCTTTTTCTTGTTTCATTCATATTGCTAGTATTTCTAGTACTATATTGAATAAATAGTGGTGATAATGAACATCCTTCTTTCACCATTGATCTTATTGGGAAGGATTTTGGATTAACAACATTACAAATAATGTTTTTCTCTTGGTTTTAGACACATACTACTTGTTATTTAGAAAAGTTTCATCTATTCCTGTGCTTTTTAGTGTTTTAATAGGAATAGCTATATTTTCTCAAAGCTTTTTCTGCATCTCTTGGAAATAATCACATGATTTTAGCTGTTTTTGTTATTGATATGGTCAACTGTCATTATAGTTTTCCTAATACTGAATCAGCCATGCATTCCTAGTAGAAATCTAGTTTGACCATAGCCTTGGAGAAAATAGCTCTTACTACTTGCTTTAATTTCATCTTAATTGGTGGTGCATTGTTTCTTTTTATTTTTGATACTAATAATTTGAGTTTTTTATTCATTTTTAAATTAGTCAATAGTTTATTTATTTTTTCATAAAACTAGGTTTTACCTTTATTACTTCATTTTTTTACTTTCAATTTTACTAATCACTCCTTTGATTATCTGTATTCCACTTTTGTTTCTCAATTGGAAATTTTTTAATGTGTTCTTTTTCTAGATGTTTAATTACATGCCCAATTCATTGATCTACTATGTCTTTCTTTTATTGATATAAGCATTTAAAGATATCAATTTTCCCCATAAGTAGAGCTTTAGCTGCATCCCACAAATTTTGGTATGTTATCTCATTGTTCATAATATATTTCTGGAAATTATTGTTTCCATGCTTTATTCTTTTATTCACTCCTTTAATAGTAGAATATTTAATTTCCAATGTATTTTAACTTATGTTTCAAAGGCCCTTTACTGAAACTATTTTTTATTAGATTATGGTCTCAAAGGGTGATCTTCACATTTCTGATTTTCTGTATTTGCTTTTGAGGTTTTATGGTAAATTTTTGTGAAGGAGTCATATACATCAGAAAAAAAAGTTATGCAAGTTTCTATTGTTATTTAATACATAGTTCTCTTATTTTCTAATATTTCTAAAATTATTTTCATCTTAATTTCTTTCTCATTATTTTTGTTAGGTTTATCTGTCTGAAAGGAGCAGATCAAGTTCCTCTATTAATATATTTTTACTTTCCATTTCCTCCATTAATTCACTCAACTTTTCCTTCAGGAATTTCGATGTTATTATATTTGGTATATATGTTCAGTATCAATATTAATTCATGGTCTATGGTACCTTTTTAGCAAAATGTGATTTCTCTCATTTTCTCTTTTAAATAGATCATTTCTTTTGCTTTTCCTTTGTCTGAGATCATGATTGTTATCCCTCACTTTTTAAAAAAATTTCATCTTAATCATAATAGATTTTGTTCATATCCCTTATTTTAACTGTGTGGATCTCTGTTTCAAGTTACATCTTTTGTAAATAACATATTGCTGGATTTTGGTTTCTAATCCATTCAGCTATACCCTTCCACTATTTGAGTGAATTCTTCCATTCACATTCACAATTATGAATACATAGCTAAATATGTATTTCCATCCATCCAATTCTCTTCTGTTTATCCTTCTTTGCTCTTGGTCTGACCTTCCTCAAAAGTCTGTTTTGCATCCGAGCAGTTTCCCTATGCTCCCTCTTATCATCAACCCACTTTCTCTTAGCCCTTTCCCCTTCTGACTTCCCTCCTGAGTTAGATTAATTTCCACACCAAACTAGATGTGTGTATGTGCACGTGCCCACACATGTGACAGAGAGAAACAGGGAGACAGAGAGAGAGAGAGAGAGAGAGACAGAGAGAGAGAGTCATGTAAGAGATTTTTACAATGGAGAGAAAAATGGGGAAGGATGGACAACATTCAAACCTCACTCTCATCTGAACTGGTTCAAAGAAGGAAAAACACACACACACACAGAGGGATGTATGTGTGTGTATGTATGTATGTGAGTATACATATATATACACACAAACACACATACACATATACAAACATATATACATACTTATGTGTACTGTATATAAATATTTTAGAATAATCATATGTAGGATATATACATGTAATAGATAATATATGCTTATGTAAATATTACATATGTATGTATACATATATATATACATATATATATATATAATATTTATGTATTCTTCCCTCTTTGAACTATTTCAGATGAGACTGAGGTTCAAATGCTATCTGCCCCCTCCCATTTCTCCTCCATTGTAAAAATTTTCCTTTCACTTTTCTTTTATCTGAAATTATTTTCCCCATTTTTCATCTCCCTTCTGCCTTCTCTCAGTGTTCCATTCTCTCTCAACCTTTCTTCTTTTGAGACCATCCCAACCTAATACATTTACACTCATGACTTTTGTCTAAGTAGACTCCTTCTAAATACCCTAATATTGAAAAAAGTTCTTGGGTGGGGGAGGTGGGAGTAATTAGCCTAAGCCTCAAACGTTTATGTCTTGTTCTTTTCTCAGCCATGTCTGGCTACCTGTAAGATTTTGATGCTTTCAAGGTAGTATAATCTAGGTAGGTTCCCAAAGCGGGTGATACCGGCCACTGAAAAGACCCAGAGAGGTGGTAGTAGCCTCAGGTGCAATTAGGGGTGTTGAATAAAAATAAGGGGGCATAAGGAAAGAAAGAAGATAAGAAAATTTTGAAAAACCATTCATACATGTTTCATCTGTTGTATAACAGGGTTAAAGTAGTGATTACATTATTTTCCCAATAAACACCCAAAATGTGAATTATAACCAATCAGTGGTCAATTCCGCAGACAGGTCTTAACAAACAAGTGTTGGCAGCTGAGCATGTCCCACATTGTCAGAAAGTCCAGAGTTCATTGGCAAGAATACGTGCATGTTGGGGCAGCTAGGTGGTGCAGTGGATAGAGCACCGGCCCTGGATTCCGGAGGACCTGAGTTCAAATCTGGCCTCAGACACTTGACACGTACTAGCTGTGTGACCCTGGGCAAGTCACTTAACCCCAATTGCCTCACAATAAAAAAAGAATATGTGTGTGTAATGACTTGTTTACAACATGATATATAGTTATATAACACAATATAGTATCATCAAAATTTCAATGAAGGAAATAAAAACACAAATTTACAATATATTATTAAATTTAAGATGTGTATTTTTTTTCAAAAAAAATTGAAATGATGCACATTAAAAAAGAAAAAAACATTAAAGAGTTAAAGAAAGTAGATTTCCATGGTGGCTCTGAGTAATTTTTTTTTTTTGAAAAGGGGGTGGTAGGCCAAATAAGATTGGGAATCTCTGATCTAGTATGTGGTCTAGTCATTACCCTCCTATTCTACACTTTGGTCCTTACCCAGATAGGGTCCCTGCTCCCTCATGACCACAACTACTCCTCTATTCCCTGGAATTACTACAGTATCGAGGTTAGGCCCCTGATCCCGTGCAACTGCAACCTCTCTTCTCTGCCGTGGAGCTGTGACCTGGAAATAGATACTAGGTGATGAACCTGCCATATAGAACCTGATTCTGTGCCCAATGCTAGCACACAGGTCTGCCTATAACCTCTTTGTGACCAGGAATGCTGTGTCCTTCAAAAATTTGGGCACTGGAGACTCGCAGTGTTGCTGCCTTTACTGCTACTGTTTCTGCTGTGGCCATCATTACCTTCAAGCTCAAGAGCCATGATATCTCACCTCAGGCCAGCTTTACCTGGTGTTCACAGACCTTTTATTCTCCTAACCTTCCTTATGCTGGAAAAATGACTCCTTTAATCAGTTTTTTAGTTTAATTATTTTAATTAGAATTCAGTTGATCTACATTTTAAAGTTAGTGGTTGAATTAGAAAAGCTTGGCACAATTTCTGACTTCATTCTACCATCTTCATGAGTAGTATAGTTCTAAACACAACTATAGGTCACTTCTTCAAATTCTGTAACAGAACAGTCAGACTACCCTCTTATATCTACCATCACTGCTCTTTTCAAGTAAAGTCATTTTATATCTAGCGAGGCGAGTAAGCATAACTGTGAACAACAATAGAACCTCAGCTTCCAGGATGGATGCTAGAAAACAAGCTTCAACAACATTCAGCAGGCAAAGATTACCGATGGTTCTTCCCCTTTACACATACATGCACATACACATAGCAGCATCAGCCTCAAAAGTACAGGACTGCTATACCCACAAAGTTATATGGTGGTGAGCACGCTTTCTCTGTAAAGCAAAAAGAACATGAATAGAAAAGTAAAAGTTTACAGAAAATTTCACCCATGATTTTGTTACCAGTGGGACCTTGACAAATTGGTTTACCTCTACAAGGTAGGCTTTTCATTGTGTAAAATGGAGGAATTTGACTAGATGATTTGTGATGTTCTTTTTTTGCTTTGAAAACTATGTTGGTATGATAGTAACAATAAAAGTGAACATTTATATAGTGCTTACACATGTGCCAGGCACTGTGCTAAGCACTTTATGATTATTATCTCATTTGACCCTCACAACAACCTGGTAGAGCAATGCCAGTATTATCCCCATTTCACAGATTAGGGAACTGAAGCAAACATGTTAAGTGACTTGCACCAGTAATACAACTAGCAAGGATCCTAGGATTTGAACTCATGTAGTCATGACTCTAGATATTCTATCCACCACATCACCTAGCTGCTGATTTGTTATGCCATTTTCCCCAAACAGAACATGTTAATGGGGCATGGCCACCAATTAATACTTTCCTTTAAATAGAAATATTTTTGTTATAGATTTGCTTCTAAAAACGATTATGAACATGTTTTAACTTTATATATTCCTTCTCTTTTAATATCTAATGTATTATATATAACCAAAGAACAAAAAAATAAAAATAAAAAGAATCCAATCTCTAGTTTTAAGCAGAGAAGTTTTAGCCTGTGGCTAATTGCAGGTGTAGGAACAGTACATGCTAACATCACTTCCACAGATGACTACCTCTGCTTTTTTTTATTTGAAGGGCACATATGGCCCTATGTAGTTAGACTCGGCACGTGTCATTTGTGAAATGTGTGCACTTACAAGGGAGAATAGTGTGACCTTTCTCCAAATTGGGCCTTAAATGGCTTGGGCTATTTAATCCTTCTCCCCTTTCCCACAGTAACCCTTAAGTATTTTGGAGATTAAAGTATTTACTATGTCATAGAAGACCCAGGTTTATTTGAGCTCTCCTAAACCAAAATTCTGGGCAATATCAGCCTTGATCCCGTGGGCTGTAGATTATGACTTCATCACAGATTAAGAAGAAGTAAGTGCCTTTTGGGCATTGACATTGCCAAGCACAGTGTCTAGCACTAGTAAGTACTTAAATGCTTGTTGAGTGATTGATTGATTCCTGCTATGAAGCAACACATTTCCTCCATTCCTACTAGCAACTCCAAAAATGATTTTCCTAAAGAACAAATCTGGGGGGCAGAGCCAAGATGGTGGAGTGAAAGCAGTGACTTGCTTGAGCTCTCCCCTAAACCCCTCCAAATACCTGTAAAAAAATGTCTCTAAACAAATTCTAAAGCACCAGAACCCACAAAAAAAACAGAGTGAAACAAATTTCCAGCCCAAGACAGCCTGGATGGTAGATCAGAAAGGTATATCACGCAGGGTGGGGAGAGGATCGCAGTTTGGCCTGGGTGTGCAGGCCACAGAGACCCTGGAGTAGGCCTCAGAGGGCTGAATCACAGGCAGCTATGGCGGTTTCTAGACTTCTCAACCCATGAACATCAAAGACAACTTAGAAGGTCAGTGGGAAAACTCTGTGACTGAGGTGAGAGAAGGAGCTAGGTCTCAATAGCAAGTTCCGAGTGTGGCCTCTGGGGCAGCAGCTGCCTCCTGAGTTTCCGTGCCCACAGACTGAGGGGGAATCAGTTGGCTGATCAGCAGGGGCTTGCAGGGATCTCTTTGCCAGTGCTAAGGCAGGAATCTCTCGCTTTGCCTGTGCTTGGATCTGGGTCACAGTTCTGAGGGGCGGTCCTGGGGCGGGAAAGAGCACTGGCGTGGTAGAGCTTGTTGTGGTGGTGGAGAGGAAACACTTCGCCCCTTACCATGCCACCCTGGAAGAACTGAAAATTTACAGGTCCCTAGAAGTATCTCTGAAAAGAGCTGTACAAACCCCAGAAGCTTGGGACAGTACATTCTTACATTGGAAGCAGACTCTTACCTTAACAAAGAATTTAAAACTCAAGTAACTGGCCAGGATCATGAGTAAGCAGTGCAAAAAGAGTCAGACTATATTATCTTACTTTGGTGACAAAGAAGATCAAAACATACAATCAGAAGAAGACAACAAAGTCAAGGCCCCTACATCCAAAGCCTCCAAGAAAAATATGAATCAGTCCCAGGCCTTGGAAGAGCTCAAAAGGCATTTTGAGAAGCAAGTAAGAGAAGTAGAGGAAAAACTGGGAAGGGAAATGAGAGTGATGCAAGAAAAATCATGAAAAACAAGTCAACAGCTTACTAAAGGAGACCCAAAAAGATACTGAAGAAAATAGCACCTTAAAAAATAGCCCAACCCAAATTGCAAAAGAGGTCCAAAAAGCCAATGAGGAAAAAAATGCCTTAAAAGGCAAAATTGGCCAAATGGAAAAGGAAGTCCAAAAGCTTACTGAAGAAAATACTTCCTTAAAAATTAGAATAGAGCAATTGGAAGCTAGTGACTTTGTGAGAAATCAAGACACTGTAAAACAAATCCAAAGGAATGAAAAATTAGAAAACAATGTGAAATATCTCATTGGAAAAACAACTGACCTGGAAAATAGATCCAGGAGAGAGAATTTAAAAATTATTAGACTGTCTGAAAGCCATGATCAAAAACAGAGCCTAGATATCATCTTTCAAGAAATGATAAAGGAAAACTGCCCTGATATTTTAGAACCAGAGGGCAAAATAGAAATTGAAAGAATCCACCGATCTCCTCCTAAAGGAGATCCCTACAGGAAAACTCCTAGGAATATTGTAACCAAATTCCAGAGTTCCCAGGTCATGGAGAAAATATTAGAAGCAGCCAAAAAGAAACAATTCAAGTATTGTGGAAACACAATCAGGATAACACAAGATTTAGCAGCTTCTACATTAAGGGACCACAGGGCATGGAATATAATATTCCGGAGGGCAAAGGAGATAGGATTACAACCAATAATCACCTACCCAGCAAAACTAAGTATAATCCTTCAGGGGAAAATTGGTCATTCAGTGAAATAGAGGATTTTCAAGCATTCTTGATGAAAAGATCAGAGCTGAATAGAAAATTTGACTTTCCAATATAAGACTCAAGTGGAACATGAAGAGGTAAACAGGAAAGAAAAAATCATGAGAGACTTATTAAGGTTGAACTGTTTACATTCCTGCATGGAAAGATGATATTTGTAACACTTGAGACCTTTGTCAGTATTAGGGTAGTTGGAAGGAAAAAATTATATGTATGTAAAGATAGATAAATAGATAGATAGATAGATAGATAGGTACGTAGATAGACAGGTAGATAGATTGATAGATTGATAGATTGATAGATAGATTGATAGATAGCGGGCACAGGGTGAGTTGAAGATGAAGGGGTCATATCTAGAGAATAAAATTAAGGGGTGAGAGAGGATTATACTAGGAGAAGGAGAAAGGGAGAGGTGGAATGGGATAAATTATCTCACAAAAAGAAACAGAAAAGAAAATGCTCTTATGGTGGAGGGGAAATGGGGGAAGGTAAGGGGGAATGAGTGAATCTTATTCTCATAGGATTTGACTTAAGGAGGGAATAACATACAAACTCAATTGGATATGGAAATATGTCTTACCCTACAGGAAAATAGTAGGGGAAGGAGACAAGAAAGTAGGGGGATGATAGAGAGGAGGGCAGATTGGGAAAGGGGATAATCAGAAGCAAACATTTCTGAGGAAGGACAGGGTCAAAAGAAAGAATAGAAAAAATAGGGTGGAGCAGGATAGGATTAAGGGAAATAGAGTTAGTTTTTCACAGCATGTCTACTATGGAAGTGTTTTGCATAACTGCACATGTATAACCTATATTGAGTTGCTTGCCTTTTTCAATGAGGGAGGATGGGGAGGGAGGAAGGGAGAAAATTTGGAACCCTAAGTTTTAAAAACACATGTTAAAAAAAATGTTTTCACTTGCAACTGGGAAATAAGAAATATAGGAAATGGGGTACAGAAATCTATCCTGCCCTACAGGAAAATAGAAGAGGAAGATGATAAGAGAAGGGGGAGAGAGATAGAAGGGAAGGCAGACTAGGGGAAGAGGTATTTAGATTGCATGCCATCTTGGGGTGGGGGGAGGGGCGAAATAGGGTGAAAATTTGGAACTCAAAATCCTGTGGAAGTAAATGTTGAAAACTAAATATAAATAAATTTATTTAAAAAAAAAAAGAACAAATATGACCATGTCATCCTTACCCCTACCTACTTAATACATTCCAGTGGTTCCCTATTACATCTATGAATATATAAATACAACTATTTATAAATATAGCTATATATGCACATATATAGAGATACATACACACATGGATATATACATATATACACATATGCATTTGCATATACATATATATATACATACCTACCTATATATGTATACATATATATGAGATGTCTGACTTTTAAAGCCCTTCACAACTTGACCCTGTCCTATTTTTTTATATTTCTTATATTTTATCCCTTTCATAATTCTGCACCATCCACTGTCATTGACATACTTCTGTTGCTTACTCACAACATCCCTCCCTACTATCTCTTTTCACTGACTAACTGTGCCCCATACCTATAATGCTTGTCTTCATTTGATTCTCTGGCTACCTTTAGGACTCATCTCAAATTCCACATTCTGTGGGAGGTCTTTTCCCAGTACTACCTCCTAGCCTCATTCACACATTGCTAGCACCGACTGTCAGAAAATAACTTCTATTTATATTGTAGGCACCTTATATGAAACAAGTCAAAAAGCAATTATTAAGTGCTTACTATGTGCCAGGTACTGTGCTTATCACTGGGAATAGAAACAAAAAGAACAAAATGTATTTGAATGGGATAATGACAGATGAAGGTACCCAGCAAGGAATCATGGCAGAGAATGTCTAGAGGAGAGTAAGGAGTGCAGCCTGGGGAGAAATGAACATGTGGATGGCCAGGGAATACTCAGTCTGTCAATAAACATTTTTAAAGCATTTCCTATGTTCCCAACACTGTGCTAAGTGATAGGGTTACGAAAAGAGACAAAAGACAGTCCCTGACCTCAAGGAGCTCACAATCTAATGGGGGAGACAACGAGCAAACAAATATATACAAACTATACACAAGATGAATAGGAAATAGGGAAGGTACATGAATTAAGAGGGATTGGGAAAGGCATTCTCTTCAGAATGGAGATTCTAGAAGCATACAGTCAATCCAAGGAAGAAACCAAAGGTTTAAAGTTACTTCCACTGTGTGAAGTCCAGGGATAAGGTGAGCTCCCTAGGTGAAGACGTTTCCATGGCATAGTAGAGAAAATCTGGAGAGTCCGAAGTGTAGGCAGGAGAGGAAATAGTTGCAGCATGTTTTCTCCCCTATTAAAATTAGAATGTAAGAAATTGAGGGCAGAAACTACATCTTAGTCTTTCCTTAAAGCCTCTATGACCTATGACCAGCATAATTCACAACAAATAATGGACACTGAATGAAAGCTTTTTGATTGAAATTGAAAATGAACAAGGGGGGGGGG
>NW_020954590.1:25254710-25276903 GCF_900497805.2 Vombatus ursinus
AAGGAACCTGTTAGAAGGTGGAACGTATTGAACAAATCTAGAGAGTCAGTGGAGCCAGGAAAGGAAAGAAGATATGACTGGCCTTAGCACTTTCAATAAAATGTAGGTTCTTAAAAAACCAATGAATAAGACCAAGAAACCACAGTGGCCTAGTGAACTTCCAGCGTATAAGGCCAGGGACAGAGTGAATTGCCAGGGTGAAGTGGCCACAGAGATGGGGTGAATTTCTAGTTCACTTTGGCATAGTAGAGAATATCTGGAGAATCAGGAATACATCCTAGATGAGTGCATTTCAACTGTTACTATGTTGGACAATTCTCTAAGCCTTTAATTTGCAGCAAAGATGCTGAGCTACATTGGTAGAGGGAGTTTTCTTATCTAGAAATTCTCTACACTAATGAAACCAGAGGTCTGAGACCTATCTCCACATCCTACAAAGTAATGTTTAAATTAAAGGCCAACCACAACCTTCCATAGTACCTGTCCAAATATTTTCAGCTTAATAATAGTAATATCAATAATAGCTAGTATTCATGTAAAACTTTATAAGACTTGCAATGAACCTTATGAATATTATATGATTTTATCCTCATGACAATCCTGACAAGGGTTTCATTATTATTCCATTTTAAAATGAATAAACTGAAGCAGACATAAGTTAAATGTCTTGCCCATGGTCATTTGGCTAGTAAATATCTGATACTGGATTTGCCTCATATCTTCCTGGCTCCAGTTTTTCCACCGTGCCACTTATACGATCTCTACACTTTAGTCAAGCTCTCCTACCTGATTGTCCCCACTTACATAATTTTTATGTGCTTATGCCTTTGTTTAGACTGCTTTCTCTAACTGGCATGGCTTTCCTCCCTTTCTTCTAGGTGAATCTCTACTCCATTTTTTGAAGGGCAAATTAAGCATTACTTTCCTAACTTCCTTGATTTTTTTTGACCCGAAAAACAATATTTGGAAGATATTGTAATAATAATAGTAAATTGTTATAATTATTGATATTGTTTATTATGAGAGGAACCTAGAATCATAGATAGAGTGCTGGCCAAGCAGCAAGCAAGGGGTAAAGAAGTCAGGAAGAACCAGGTTCAAGGCCTGCCTCTGGCACATATTGACTGTAGGATCTAGAAAAAATCACAACATATAAGTGGCCCAGGGAACTTCTTTTTTTTTGTGAGGCGATCGGGGTTAAGTGACATGCCCAAGGTCACACAACTAGGAAGTGTTAAGTGTCTGAGGCTGGATTTGAACTCAGGTCCTCCTGACTCCAAGGCCAGAACTCTATTTACTCTGCCACCTAACTGCCCCCCAGGGAACTTTCTAGGAATCTAAATTACACAGAAGATACTTATCTTCATTTAGTAGAGGAAGTTCTCACCAGGGTCTCCCTGATGTCCCTGATTATGTCAAAAAGATATCACAGGTCAAAAAGATATCACACATGGGTATGTGTATGTATTTGTATACAAATACGTGTATGTGTACATATACAGAAATACATATGTGTGTATAAAATTTTTCTTCCTTTCTCTATGCAGTTATTTTATCTCTTATTGGATTTTAAACTTATTAATGGCAAGGAGTATTGAATCCTGACTGTAATTTCTAGGCACTCAACAAAAAGGACATGAATGAAAACACTTGGAAATGAACAATCCCTTCCTGTTCTGAAAATGTGAGTTGTCATTTTGCTCTAGACTACTCTTAACAACTTGATTTCTTCTCTCTGTGAGTACAGGTAAGCCATTGAACCTCTTTGTGCCTCCATTTCCTCCTGCTCTGCCCATTTCATGGGATTGTTGGGGAATCACATGACTTTTCTATCTCTAGAACTGGAAGGGACCTCCAAGGTCATTCAGTTCAACTATCTCACTTTACAGATGAAGAAACTGAGGGTAAGAAAGAGGAAGTGAATTGTCCAAAAGCACACAACTTGAAGGTAGCAGTCAGAATTTTCATTCACATTCTCCAACTATAATTCTAGTGTTCTTTTCCACTGTACCATGCCTGATATGTATGTGAAAAACCTTCAAGCCCCATATCATTTGCCTTGTTCCCCCTTTATCTACTCAATAAACTCCAGTGGCTCCCTATTGCCTCCAAGATCAAATACAAAATTTTCTGTTTGATCTTCAAAGTCTTTTATAACCTAGTTCCTGTCTATCTTTCTAATCTTCTTATACCTTACTTCCTGCCGTATTCTCTTTGATTCAGCACCAGGAATTTTCTCTGGTTGTTCCCCAAGCCTGGAATACTCTCTCCTTATCTCTGCCTTCTGGATTCCTATAAAACCCAACCAAAATTCTGTCTTGTACAGATTTTCCCAACCTGTCTTATTTCTAATGCCTTTCTTCTTTTAATTATTTCCTATTTATCCTTTATATAGCTTGCTTTGTATATGTTTATTTGTTTTTTCCCTCATTAGATTATGGGCTCTTGGAGGAATACCTTTTGCTTTTTTCTGTATCCCCAGTGCTCAGCAGCATATCAGGCACTTAATAGATCTTTATTTACTGAATGTTTGACTGACAAAGGTAGCGGTGGTATTGGTGTTAGTAAAAGGGCATAAGCAAAGGACATTTTGCATTCAATACACACAGGTACCCATATCCAACTATTTTACCTTGACAGACTAACTTCGGTTGTCAACAAAGCAGAATTATTGATCACAGAAAATTTCTACACCATGGCAGTGCACTCTGTGGAAAATAATAACAGTTGGGACAGGAGTAAGAAATCTGAGACCATCTTAAACAGAATGTTGCTTTTAGAAACATTAGAGCCAAAGGGATTTAGTATAGTGAAAACTGCTAAATTTTGAGAGGACCTGGCTTCATATCTCACTTCTTTTCTACTTATAGCTTGTTTGATAGCCTAAGTAAGTCTCTTAACCTCTCCTGTTCTCTGTTTCCTTCTCTATAAAATGAGAGGGGATAAATTGGATGATCACTAATGTCTCTCTCTATTGAATATCCTGTAATCCTACATATTTTGGACAAAGATTGGCTTTATTCTTTGTCTAAAGTTATAAGTTTGAAAGATAGGAAGTGCCAAACATCTGAAAAGTCTCTGTAGTGAAAGCTTTTGATTCCACACCTCTAATCATTAACTTGTTCCATTTTTGCTTCTGACAAGCAAAGCTCTCCCTACTCCTTTCCTCTCTCCAGATAAGATGCTATGCATGATTCAGGAAGATAGAGAAGAGTCCTTAGGGACTCACTCCCATGACAAGATATTTCCTTTTCTTGAGGTGTTTTCTTAAAGGGGAATAGATAGGGAGGGAGATTCATCTATTGTGAAGAAGTGTCATGCAATACAGAATTAAAGAAATGTAAGAGTGGGGAAGAAGTTGGCCAGCCAATGATATGAGAGAGGGAGTTGGACATCTTATGTGCTACATTGATATCCTTATAATGTCAGTAGAAAATGATAAGTCTCTTGATACTGAGTGGACTCCCATGGGGGACATTAAGGGAAAACAGAGACAAGAGTCATATAAGATGGGCAAGCTTGATTGGGCTATCATCCAAAGTGACTTTATTTCAGGCAGAGAGGCTTCCCCTTGGACAGGATACCCTCTCTGATGATCCATCTGAGTATTAGAGTGACATACTATGACTGCATTTAAGATTGAACAGTCTGGGCATCAGTATGTCTCCTCTCCTTCTGGCTCTGGCAAATGGCTCAGACAAATGCACTTTTCTCACACCTTTTTTACATGAGAAAGTAGGTATTATTCCACCTTTTTTAAGAAAAAGAGATTCCAAGAAGTACATCAATATGCCCAACATCAGAGAGCTACTGAGCATTGAATTAAGATTTGTACTCACATCTTCTAAATCATGCTGAGTTCAGTTATAAATGTATAGGTTCTTCAGGATTTGCTATGTATTCATCTGTTGTTTACATACTGAGATACAATTGGGAAACCTAATGGTAAACTTATTAAGGTAGTTTTCCATTTGTTCATTTGTTAAATGCCAAGCATAAAAATTGTGCAAATTCAAATGTGTGTAAAACCAGAGAAGGGAAGGTTGAAAGTGAAGGGATAGGAATAAGCCTTTATATCACTTATGATGTGCCAGGAACTATGCTATGCACTTTTCAAATATGATCTCACTTGATACTTATAACCCTGGGAGAGATGTGTTATTATTATCCCCATTTTATAGTTGAGGAAACTGAGACATACAGAGGTTAAGTGACTTGTCCAGGGTCACACAGCCAGCAAGTGACTGAGTTGATTTTGAACTTGTCTTCCTGACTACAGATTAAGCACTTTTATATACTGAGCCATGAGCTCTCACTAGGAATAGAAGTGAGAAATTAATAACAAACAAACAAACAAAAAGATGTAATGATATGACATATAAATGCTGAACTTTAAAGTGCTATCTGCTTGTATTTATTTATTTGGCTTTTCTTTTATTTTCAGTGACCATTACAATTTATGTTATCTTGAAATTCATCTCTGTGAGATATATGTCAGGTTTTTACCTCTTTTTCTGCCCCCTTTTCCTCCTGAGGGAAATTTAATAATAACAACACAGGATCCTGAAGAAATAGTGCTTAAAATCAATGATATTCTATTCATGAATAATATTAGGGATATGGGCATTCTATTTGAATTAAATTACAATCATACTAATAAGTACTGATTCTTTGGCTCTGCTATTTTAATCTCATGCATTGAACTTCTATTAAATTAAATTCATATAAAATGTATCATACAGTACATGTGTTTCCACATATTGTACTGTCAAGTCATATGTGTGTTGTAAGATGATTTTTAAAATTTTTGTTGTATTGTATCAATAAACAATATTAAAGAACCAGTGTTCAATTTATTTATATTTCCTGACTCAATTATTTTTATTTTTTCAATATGTCTTTATGTTTTAACCTTTATTATTTTTCTCTAAAAGTATCTCTTAAAAACTCTCTTCTTTTTCAGTTGCCTTTTCTGCCTTTGGTTCTACCACTTTCTCTAACTAATCTCATTACCCCTGAAATTTATTCATGATATTTCTCACATTTTATTGGTTCACTAAGGTCCCATTCAGCCTGCAGTATTTTCTAACCTCTGGAAACCATAGCCGTTTAGAAAAGAGAAAGGACCTAGATGTAAGCAGAGAAAAGCATTGGAGTAGGCAAGGAATTTAAGTGACATTAAAAAGCTTGTCCTTCACTGAGTGGGCAGGTAAGGATATATGCTCAATCCTATTGGATTAGATATATGAAAAGTACTAAATAAATTATACAAAGGAAGACAGCAGAAAGAAGTAAGAACTGAGAGTTTGACAGAGAGCAGACAAAATGATGTTAAAAATCTGACACAAGAAGTTTTTTTTTTTAATGGAATCATTTAATAAAGGACTAACAGGTACCAAAAGGAACTTCATTTTAGCAAATGAAAGTGCAAAAATTGATGATTATTCTTACAATAGTCATCAGATCAATTCAACAGGTTATCTCTTAAATGACCATCATGTCCTTTTTTTAAATTTTTTTTTATTTTTAACTTGTGGAACAAAACAAACATTTCTATAACAATAATAATAATAGTAATAATAATAATACAATTGCACATGAAACTGCAAATTTATTATGCAAAACTTGCTATTCCTTTTAAATATGTAATAAAGTTAGCATGTTCATTTCTTTTTTTTTCTTCCCTCCCCTTCACTCTAGAGATTGCTGCCATTAGGCACAAATGTGTGTGTGTGTGTGTGTGTGTGTGTGTGTGTTAAATCATTCTATACATCTTGCCATTTATTAGTATTTTCTCTGGATGAAGATAGCATCTTCCTTCATATGCCTTTGAAGTTAATTTGTTTGTTCATAATAGTCAAGATCACCTATTCACTCAAAGTTGTTCAGTACCTAGCTAATCAATGGGAATACAAAGTAAAAAATGAAACAGCCTCCATCCTCAAAGAGCTTATATCAAATTAGAGAAATAAAATGTGAACAGTGACAAATGAATACAAACTGTACTTAAAATGAGTAAAAAATAATTTGATGGGAGCATTAAAAATGGAAACAAAAGTATCAGATGGTATCTTTGCAAAATTTGACCATGTGTTAGGGCAAGAAACCTCCAAAACAGATTCAGAAAAGCAAAATATTAAATGTATCATTTATGGATTAAAATTAAATCAACTTATTAAAAAATTATCACTAACTGATTAAAGATAGAATAACAGTTCTATAGACTAGGTTGGTCAAAAAGAAAATTATAGAGAAATTAAAAATTTTCAATTAAAATAATGATAATAGTGAGACAATATGCCATAATTTTGTTAATACAGCCAGTGCAGTTCTTGTTGGAAAATTTGTATCTTGAAACACCTACATAAATCAAGGAGAGAAAGAACATATTAGTGAATTGGAGGGGCACATGTAAAAAAATCCTAGAAAAAAAAAATTAAAATTAAAACCCTAATTACACAGGAGAATCATAATTGCATAAAAAAGATTGAGTTTATAAATAAAACTATTAGTTTGTTTTATGGAAACAACAATAACATTGTTAAAACACTAATTAGTCTGATTTTAAAAGAAAGAAAAAACAAATTACTAGTGTAAAAAATATAAAAGGTAGATTAACAGCAAATGAAAAACAATAAAAGAAATTATTTGAAACTGTAATATGTTCCAAATGTGTTAATATGGTTCTATGCTATATTTTGCCCAATTATATGCTAATTAAACTGATAACCTCATTGATATAAATAAATATTCACAAAAATATAAAATGTCCATATTTAAAGAATAAGAAATAGAGGACTTAAATAACACAACTCAGGGGAAAAGATTCCTAATGAAAACAAGAAAGAACAGAGACATTTAAAAGTAAAGTTTATTAAACTTTCAAAATAATTAGTAATATTACATAAATGATTTAGAAAAATAGGAAAATAATTAGTGCTTTCAAATTCATTTGATACAAATATTATTTTGATACCTATAGCAGCAAGAGTTAAAATACAGATGGGAAAATATAGATCAATGTAGACCCTAATGAACATTGATACAAAAAAACCCCACAAATATTAGCAAAGAGAACAATACAGAATATGACAAATACTATATACAATGATCAGCTTGCCAAGTTTGGTTCTGTGTTACAGAAAGTATCAACTTAATAGATTGTGTTAATAGCAAGAACTATGATTATCATGTGATTATGTCAATAGAGGCAGGAAAAAAAACTTTTGATTAGATACAACACTCATGTCTGTTAGAAACACTGGAAAGCTTAGCAATAAACAGATTCTTCTTTAATATTACAGGCAGTATTTATATAAAACCAAAAGCCAGAATTATATAGAATGGAGACAACCTAAGGAGCTTTTCAATAAGATTGTTATAAAATAAGGATAGTTTTTATCACCACAACTATTTGTTCTATTGCTAGAGATCCTAGCTATGGAAATAAGACAAAAAAAGAAATTGAAATAATGATCATGGTCAAAGAGGAAATACAGTTGACACCTTTGGTAGATCATTTACTTAGAGAACAAAGACTCTCCAGAGAGAGTTAAAAAAAAATGGAAACAAAACCGGGAAAGTAAAAGGATATCCATCATTTGAGAAATAAATCATAGTTTATGGATATAATGAAGTTATTATTCTTCACTAAGGAAAGGGGATTGCTGCAGAGAAAACTGAAACTTGCGTGCACTGATGCATAGTGAAGTATACAGTCAATATAATAATCTATATGATAACAACAGAATTGTAAAGATAAATAACTTTGGGAGATTTATAAACTTTGATCAGATAAATAACTAACAAAGATTGGAGAAGACCACTGAAGAAGCATGATGCTCTCACTGCCTGAAATAGAAGTGATAGAGCAGTTTGAGACATTTTGTTTTTGGACTTAGCCAATGTCATGTAACATATCCATCCTAATAGATGCTCTTTCCTTCCTTCTTTCCTTCTGTCCTTCCATCCTTTCCTCCCTTGCTCCCTTCCTTCCTCCCTCCCTTCCTCCCTTCCTTCCTTCCTTCCTTCCTTCCTTCCTTCCTTCCTTCCTTCCTTCCTTCCATGTCTTCCCACTTTTTTATTCCTGGTCATATACGCCCTTGATGATTTTGTTTATCCTAGTTCCCATGTGCAAATTTGTAACGTATTACTCTTAGTTATAATTGTGATATTAGAGATACTATCAACAGTTCTGAAAAGAAAACAGGAATCATAGAAATAAACATAACAAAAAATAAGAAAAAAGGTCAATTAGGAAATCTTATTGATTTAAAAAAATACACAACAAAAAAGGCAATACTCACAACAAATTCAGCTTAATAGTTGATAAGAAAATTTTACTTCACATAATAAAATCCACTTTACAAAGATCCTTATGTCTTTAAGCTAATGCTATAAACAAAAATGATTGATCCAATTCACAAATGGACAAAGTTTAATTATTCTGTTTATTTTTAAAATTGTGTATATATATATATATATATATGTATGCATAATTACATGATTATATGATTATGTATACATATAATTCAGTAATTAGCCAAAAAACCAGTAATGCAGTAAAAAAAAAAAAGGACATAGAAAGATGGTTAGAAATCATGTGTTTGAGAACTGTGCACTATGAGACCATGACATTTCTGCAGAGTCTACGGTCACTTTCATCATCTCCCTTGCTTACTCTCATCAAAATAACTCTTTGACCTTGGTTTTTTTTTTTTTTTTTGGTCTGTAAAATGAGATTTCACTATATACTGTCCAAATCTTCTTCCAACTTCAAAATTTTATGCTTGTATTATCAATATTGAGTAAATAATGGGACACGACTTATTTTCTCCTCTCCCAATGTAAAGACTTTTCCCTAAATGTCATAATAAAAATAGTAGCAAAATATCTCCACTATGAACTTCAGCACTTTCTTTGTTTCCATTTATTTATTTATTTTTAGATTTCAACATTCACTTCCACAATATTTTGAATTATCTAAATTTTCTCCCCATCTCATCCCTCCCCCAACCCCAAGATGGCATGCATTCTGAATACTCCTTCTCCTAACCAGCCCTCCCTTCTCTTCTCACCCCCTTCTCTTATCCCCTTCCTCTTCTATTTTCCTATAGGGCAGGATAGATGTCTATACCCCATTGCCTGTATATATTTCCCAGTTGCACGTGAAAACAATTTTTTAACATTTGTTTTTTAAAACTTTGGGTTCCAAATTTTCTCCCTTCCTCCCTTCCCATCCACCCCCATCAAGAAGGCAAGCAACTCTATAAAGGTTATACATGTGTAGTCATGCAAAACACTTTCATAGTAGTCATGTTGTGAAAAACTAAGTATATTTATCTTCATCCTATCCCACTCTCCATTTATTCTATTCTCTCTTTTGACTCTGTCCCTCTTCAGAAGTGTTTGCTTCTGATTATCCCCTACCCCAGTCTGCTCTCTCATCTATAATCCCTCCCTCGGCTCTCTTATCCCCTTCTCCCCTATTTTCCAATAGGGTAAGATAGCTTTCCATACCCAATAGGGTGTGTATGTTATTCCTTCCTTAAGCCAAATCCGACGAGAAGATTCAATCATTCCCTCTCACCTTCCCCCACTTCCCTTCCACCATACCAGTCTTTTCTTGTGTTTTATGTGAGATAATTTACCTCATTCTACCTCTCCCTTTCTCCTTTTCCCAGTGTAATTCTTTCTCATCCCTTAATATTATTCTCCAGATATCACCCATTCATCTTCAACTCACCTTGTGCCAACTATCAATCAATCTATCTATACAACTATTTTTTTCCCTCCAACTACCCTAATACTGACAAAAGTCTCATGAGTTACAAATATCATCTTTCCATGTAGGAATGTAAAAGGTTCAATCTTAATAAGTCCCTTATGATTTCTCTTTCCTGTTTACCTCTTTATGCTTCTTTTGAGTCTTGTATTTGAAAGTCAAATTTTCTATTTATCTCTGGTCTTTTCATCAAGAATGGTTGAAAGTCCTCTATTTCAATGAATATCCATTTTTCCCCTGAAGGATTATACTCAGTTTTGCTGGGTAAGTGATCCTTGGTTTTAATCATAGCTCCCTTAACCTGTTGAATATCATATTCTAAGCCCTCAGATCCCTTAGTGTAGAAGCTGCAAAATCTTGTGTTATCCTGACTGTGTTTCCACAATACTTGAATTGTTTCTTTCTGGCTGCTTGCAATATTTTCTCCTTAACCTGGGAACTCTGGAATTTGGCTACAATATTCCTTGGAGTTTTCTTTTGGGGATCTCTTTCAGGAGGTGATTGGTAGATTTTTTCCATTTCTATTTTACCCTCTGGTTCTAGTATATCAGGGAAGTTTTCCTTAATCATTTCTTGAAAGATGATGTCTAAGCTCTTTTTTTGATCAGGGTTTTCAGGTAGTTCAATAATTTTAAAATTATCTCTCTTGAATCTATTTTCCAGGTCAGTTGTTTTTCCAATGAGATATTTCACATTGTCCTCTATTTTTTTTCATTCTTTTGGTTTTGTTTTACAATGTCTTGATTTTTCATAAATTCGCTAGCTTCCAATTGCTCTATTCTAATTTTTAAGGAAGTATTTTCTTCAGTAAGCTTTTGGACCTCCTTTTCTATTTGACCAGTTCTGCTTTTTAAAGCATTCTTCTCCTCATTGGTTTTTTGGACCTCTTTTGCCATTTGTGTTTAGGCTATTTTTTAAGACGTTATTTTCTTGGGTATTTTTTTGGCTTTCCTTTGGTAAACTGTTGACTAGTTTTTCATGATTTTCTTGCATCACTCACATTCCTCTTCCCAGTTTTTCCTCTACTTCTCTTACTTGCTTCTCAAAATCTAATTTGAGCTCTCCTATTGCTTGGGACTAATTCATATTTTTCTTGGAAGTTTTGGATGTAGGAGCTTTGACTTTGTTGTCTTCTTCTGGTTGTATGTTTTGATATTCTTTATTACCAAAGGAAGATTCTATGATCTGACTTTTTTTTTGTGCAGTTTGCTTATGATCCCAGAGAATTACTTGAGTTATAAACTCTTTGTTAAGGTAGGGGTCTGCTTCCAGTGCATAGAATGTACCATCCCAAGCTTCAGGAGTTTTGTGCAGCTGTTTTCAGAGATACTTCTAGGGATCTATAAGTGTTCAGTTGTTCCAAGGTGGTATGATCAAGGGCTAGGTGTTTATTCCTTTCCTGGACTGTGCTCTGGTCTGTGAGTGACCACAAACACTGTTTTCTGCCTTGGAACTGTGAGAAGGACTCCCTTTCCACCAAGGCACAAGCTCCACCACACCAGCACTCCTTCTCACCCCAGGACCACCACCTAGAACTGTGACCCAGATCCAAGCACAGCCAAAACAGGAGAATCCTGCCTCAGCACTAGTAAAGAAATCCCTGCAGTCCCCTTCTGATCAGCTACTCAATTCCCCCTCAATCAGTGGGCTAGAAGTTCTGGAAGCAGCCACCACCCTGGGGCCATGTGCAGGAACTGGGACTGGGACTGGGACTGGGACTGGGACTGAGCTTCTCTCTCACCAAAGTCACAGACTTTTCCTACTGACCTGACCTTCTAAGTTGTCTTTGGTATTCTTGGTTTGAGAAGTCTGGAAACCACCACAGCTTCCCATGATTCAGTCCTCTGAGGGTTGCTTCAGGTTTGCTGAGGCCTGTTTTGCCTGCACACCTATGCTGAACTGCATTTCTCTCCCAGTCCAGAGCAATAGACCTTTCTAATCAAACATCCAGGTTGTCTTGGACTGTAAATTTGTTTCATTCTGTCTTTTTGTGGTTTCTGCTGCTCTACAATTTGTTTATAGCCAGTTTTTACAGGTATTTGGAGGGGTTTGGGGGAGAGCTCAAACAAGTCACTGCTTTTACTCAGCCATCTTCAAAAATAATTTCTTAATTGAAAAATAAATTATTATTATTTTTTTAAATGAGAGGATAAATTCAGTTCATGAAACTCCCTCTACCAAATGTAGGTTGGTCACTTTTCTGTAATTTAATGATTTAGGTATTTGCTTGTACTAAAGAGGGTAAGTAATTTGCCCTAACATTATATATTTGTTTCTCTAAGATTTTTTGAAGTCCATCTACAAACTCTTCTCCTTGGCTTTTTAAATGATTCACAACTAGGCACTAGCCTACCTTGTTAGGTTTATTTCACATGGTATTATTTAATGTGATCTACATTTTAGTCAAATGGCCCTATTTGCTGGTCCTCATTTATGACATGCTTTCTCTATGCTTCAAGCTTTCAGATAGGCAGTCCTCTATTCTTGGAATGCACTTCTTTACTTCTTACTCTTGGAATTCCTAGTTTCCTTCAAGTTCAGTTCAAGTCTACCTACTTGAGGACTATCCTCACTCTCTCTATAGTTATTATCTCCTACCCTGCCCCAAATTTGCAGTTTTTCAGTCATTTTCCAGTCATGTGACTCCGAAATTTTCTTGGTACAGATACTGAAGTGGTCTGGAATTTCATTCTCTACCTCATTTTATAGATAAGGAAATTGAAGTAAACAGGGTTAAGTGACTTGACCAGAGAGACACACCTGGTAAATATATGAAACCAGATATGTTTTCCTGACTCCAAGCCTAGCACTATATCCACTGAGCCACCTAGTTGTCCAAAATGACTTTGTAGTTATTTTGCACATATTTTGTATTTACTATTTTTATTCATGTAATACTACGCTAAGAAAATGAAAGAGGGTAGGGATATTTTGTTTGTTTTTGTACACTTGATGCTGAAAACAGTGCCCAACATGGTGTGGATACTTCATAAGTTTTTTTTTGATTGATTAAATCAATGAATAACTTTTGGACAGATCCTTTATGTCTTAGGAAACTGAACCCTAGAAAAGCTAATTTGCTAAAGTCATACATCTAGTAATTTGTAGAGCTTGAATCTGAACTCATATCCTCTGACTCAAAATCCTATCTACCCAAAATCATTGTAATGTGATATCTCAGAGAAATTGTCAGAAATTTTAAAAATCCACATTTTCTCTTATTCATGTTACTGAAATAGCTAAAAACTCTTGAGTGAAATAAAGCTTCACGGAATCATATTGTTCATGCTCTTAGCACTAAACAGTTAAGACACATAATTATCTATCCTAGCATTAAATCACTCCAGAAAGGAGAAATTCCATAACTTTTATGAAAGTAGTCTTTCTTTGTAGCCTGATTCAGTACATAATCACCTTTAAATCCTAGAAACTCTTCATTATTAAAAACCAAACTCTCTTCTTCATAGGATCACAGATTTAGAGCTAGAAAAGACCTCAGAGACTCTCAAATTCAAACCCATAAGTTTACACATGAGGGAAATAAGGCCTAGAGAGTGTAAGTCACTTGCCCAAGATCATACAAATAATAATTGGCAGAGTTTGGAGATGAAACCAGGTCCTCTGATACCAATCTCTCACTCTCACTCCTGCAGTGCTAAGCCCAAAATGAAGAGGAAAAGATGGTCAGTATCTTCTTAATAACATTTCATGCAATTACAATCATTATACTTAAAGCTTAGCTTTCTTTTTGGGCAATCTGAATGTTAGCTTATCAGCTCACATATTCCTTTATACACTTGAGATTATGGTTTTAATAAAGAGCAAGCTTGGAAGCTCAAATGGAAACAAAATTAATTATAAATCATTAGGAATTAATAATATAAAATGAGGAGTAGGAAGACATTGAAATGAATAAAATTAATAATTTGAACTTTAATTATCATTATTAAATTTCACAATGAAGGTTGGCTACCAGGTGATTTTTTTTTAACACATTGACTCATAAAGACCATCCACTAAGCTTGGAGCTATGTCAGTGAAGGAAGTGTACAAAACAATTTAACCAAGTTTCTTTTCAAGTATTAAGGGATTAAAATGAATTGTAAAAAATGTGAGAAGCAGCACTTACAGTGGTGACTGGTCAGAGTCAGGCTTTGAAATTCTAAAGCTTTCCATTCAGATCTCAGTTCCAATGACTAGTGGTTGAGAGATCCTGAACAAGCCACTGAGCAAGCTTCTGTGTAACTCCATAAGACAGTAAGTTACATTCATTCATTCTTGATTTGCTTCATCAGTTGGGTGACTATCCTCACTGGGATACAAAAAGTGACATTATAGGTCTGAAAAACGTTCTGCCTATGAGATGACTAGTAGTAGCTAGAAAAGTGGTTTGTGACTATGTTGATTCATTTTCTATCCCTGGAATGGGCAGGGGGTTGAGGGAAGAGTTGTCATAGAACCCATCCTGTTTGCCACTTTACATAACATAACATAAATTACTCACTATCATATATTATGTATTTTAACTATATCATATTATGTTTGTGTGTTTATTTTGTTTTCTTATTTTTCCAGCCTATTTCTTGCCTTTTAACTTTATGTTAAAGTTGGGCACTGCTCCTGGGGCAGAGGGAGCAATGTCACAAGGTCCAGGCCTTTCTGGCTGAATGCACAATGTCTTAAGCTTCAGGGGTTTTTTGTTGTTTTGAAGCCAGTGCTGGCAAAAATGAACCTGTGTTCAACAACCCCACCACCCCACCCCCATAACCAGAAAGTTCCTAAAGTTGCCACTACAAACAATGCAGCTGCTTCTAAGACTCATTGGCACAGCCTGTGCTGTATGTTCTGGCCTGCACTCCAGGATCAACTATCACCTCAGGGAGACAGACCCTTTTTACTGATTAGCTGTTTTGGCCTGGAACATTATTACACCTGAACTTTCATTGGTTCTTCCACACCAGAATTTGATTTGTGGTATAATTTTATAGTTGTTTGGAGTGAAATTTGGGAGGGTTCTCCTGAGTGCTTCTCTGCTCTGCCATCTTGGCTCCTGTTTCTCCCAGCATTTAAATACTTTAACTTGAGCTAAACCAGGTGGTGAGTAGGTGACAGGTTTTAAACCCATTGATTAGTTAGGGTAATGCCTACCCCAAGTATGTGAAGACTTATCCTGGAAGAATGGGCAGACCGGAAGAATTTGTTCCAATGGTCATGAAGGCAGCTGAAGCAAGTACCACGGAGTGCTTAGAGCTTGATAAGACATCAAAGACAGTAAAGTTATCGTCAGCATCCTGGGCTATTGTCAATCATCCTGACTTTTTTCTTGCCACTGAACTTTGATAACTCTGGAAGAGAAAGTGAGACTGATGATTTGCACAACTCCACCTCAATATCCAATTCATGGGCCAGTCAAGACAGCACACATTTGTGATGTCTTTGGTCTTCTTTGAAAATTAAGGTGGAAGTGGAGCCAAGATGGAGTATAGAAGCCATGAAGTTGTTTGAACTCTCCCTAGTTTCCCTAGGAAACAATAATAAATCAAGCCTCTAAATGGATTCTAGAGCAATAGAACCCACAAAAAGATGGAATGAAACAACTTTCCAGCTTAAGATAACTTACTATTTCAAAAAAGGTCTGTCTCACTTGGGTAAAAATGGAGTACAGCCCAGTACAGACAGTGTCTGGGCAAGCCAGTGGTAGGGTTTTAGTCACAGCACAGATAAGCAACTGAGGCCCCTAGCTCTTGACTCAGCAGGCTAGTGGCACAGCAGGCCAACTGTGAGGACTCTAGCCCCAGCACAGAAGGCAAACTGCCAGCCCTAGAACACCAGCCCAATAGGAGCTATTAGACTGGGCCACCCCAGCACAGTGGGCAAGCCACCAGAACCTGAGGCCCTGGCCCAGAAAGCCTGTGAAAAGGCTCCTGGCCTTCAGCACAAGAAGCTTGGGACAAGAAGCTTGCCCCTGGTGCAGAGTTCAACTTCAAAAATATGAAGAAAAAACAAAGAGTCCTAGCCATAGAAAGCTACCATGGTGACAGGGAAGATCAAAAGACAAACTCAGAAGAGGACAACAATGTCAAAATGTCTTCATGTGAAGCCTCAAATGGGAATATGATTTGATCTCAATCTCAAAAATTCCTCTTGAAAGAGCTTAAAAAATTTTTAAAAATAAAATTAGAGGGGTATAAGAAAAATTGGGAAAAGAAATGAAAGTTATACAGGAGAATTATGAAAAAAAAGTCAACACCTTGGAAAAGAAGCACAAGAACTCACTGAAGAAAATAACTTCTTAAAAAATAGAAATGTCAAATGGGAAAATAAAATCCACTGAAGAAAACAACTCTTTTAAAAGTAAAATTGGCCAAATGGAAAAGGAGGTACAAAAGCTAACTGAAGAAAATAATTCCTTTAAAATTAGAATTGGGCAAGTGGAAGCTAATGAAACTATGAAAAAAGGATCAGTCAAACAAAATCAAAAGGATGGAAAAAAAGAAGAAAATGTAAAATACCTAATTAGAAAAACAACTGACCTGGAAAATAGATCCTGAAGAGATAATTTAACAATTGTTGGTTTATCTAAAAGACATAAAAAATAAATCCTGGACACCATCTTTCTAGAAATTATTAAGAAAAACTACTCTGATATCCTAGAACCAGAGGGTAAAATAAAAATTGAAAGAATCCACCAATCACCTCTTGAAAGAGATCTCAGAATGAAAACTCCAAGGAATATTGTAGCTAAAATCCAGAATTATCAGGTCAAGGATAAAATATTGTAAGTAGCCAGAAAGAAACAATTCAGATAGCAAGGAGCCACAGTCAGGATTACATGGGACTTAGCAGCTTCTACATTAAAGGATCAGAGGACTTGGAATATGATATTGTGGAAGGCAAAGGAGCTTGGATTACAACCAAAAATGAAATACCCAGGAAAATTGAGCATAATCTTTCAGGGGAAAAGATGAAAATTCAATGAAATAGGGGCCTTTCAGATTTCCAGATAAAAATACCAGAGCTGAACAAAAAATTCAGTTTTCACATATAAAGGAAGCATAAAAACATAGAGAAGAAAAAAATTTCTATTCAATAATTTTAAACTGTTTACATTCCTACATAGGAAGATGATACTTTAACTCTTGAGAACTGTATCTCTATTAGGACAGTTAGAAGAAGTATACATAGACAGAAGATATGGGTATATGTTGACTTTCAGTCTGTGAATAGTCTGAGCTGCCCCACTGGGGACCCAAATAGCCAGTTTCAATTAGCCAATGTATCTCCTTCCTTCCTTCCTTCCTTGCTTCCTTCCTTTCTTCTTTCTTTCCTTCTTTCCTTCCTTCTTTCTTTCCTTTTGTCCCTCCCTCCTTCTCTCCCTCCTTCCTCTCCCTCTGTCCATACCCTTAGGACCTGTGGGTGCTCTGCCCAAAGGAATATAAATTTTGATTGCTGAAACCCAAGAAATCTTGGGGTTTAACTAGATTTCTTTCTTAAAGACCATGCCTTAAGCCCAGTTCAGGATGACTTTCATTGATTGGCCAACAATAGGTCCCAGCCCAAGCCCCACTTAGTGGTCCTTTTTGAGCCCTGATAACTCCCAATGAATGTAAATAGAAATTGTTTCTGTTTTAGTGAGAAACAATGAAGGTCTTCCCCTCCCAGGTTTTTTTAAATTAGTTAAAAGGGGTCATTCCTTGGTTCTTTTCTTACCTAGCCTTAATCTCTGAATGGATTTTGCTTTAGTCAAAGTGAGAACTTGGAAAGACTTTACTTTAAAAAGGTTAAAGACTCCCATTTCATCAGGGACTATCTCTAGTCATCTTGATCTATATCTTGCCACTGGACATAAACAGTTCTGGAAGATAAATTGAGGCTGGTGACTTTGCACAGCTCTCCCTCACTTAAATACAATTCACTTGCAAGTCATGACATCATCTTCCTGATGCCATGGTCCTCTTTAAGAATAAAGGACAAACAACAACAACAGCTAGATATTGAAGAGAGAACAGGGGATGGGATCAAGGTCACAAGCAGAAGGACTACTGTTGGAAAGCAGAAGGGATATTTTCATCTTTGAAACTAGAGCAAAGGAGATTATGAAAAGGAAATTCATTGTAAAAGAGGTTAACTTTTGAGGTACCACTTGCTTCCTTTTTTTCATCAAATAGATTGTGGGGAAGGGATCAAAGAGAAAAAAATTCCATCATCTTGTGTAACAGCAAAATAAAACAAAACAATGAACAATAAGAAAAGGCTCCAATAACATCTAAGAGCTTAGGAAAATGGGAGTGGTTCAAGTGTTTCAAGTGGAGAGGTCTCTGCTCATTTATGCTTCTTTTCTCAGAGTTAGAGGTAGAAAGAACCCCACTTTTCACCCCTGACTAATGCCCAATCCCTTATTCCTTATTGGAGTCAAGCTAGCATGTGATTCTCTGCTGTCTTGGTTTCCTCTCTTCCCACAAGCCTGGTTCAGTTTGACTTCAGGGATAGAACCCAGACACTTAAGGAATGTTGATTAAACTTTCCAAACTAATAAGTAAGTCCTGGGGGGCAGCTGGATGGCTCAATAGATAGAGCACTGAGCCTGGAGTCAGGAAGACCTGAGTTCAAATCCAGTCTCAGACATTTACTATCTGTGTGACCCTGGGCAAGTCACTTAATGCTGTTTGTTTCAATTTCTTCATCTATAAAATGAGCCAGAAAAGGAAATGGTAAACCATTCCAATATTCTTGCCAAGAAGACATCAAAAAGGCTCACAAAGAATTGAACATAACTGAAATGACTGAACAATAATAAGAAGTAAATCCTGAATCCCTTGGCCCCTATGGACAAGGGCAAAATACTGACAACTTTCAGAAAAGAAAGTGGCCCTCCTATTAGTCTCTCCTTTCTGTTCCAGTGAACTATAGCCCTTATGACACCATTTTTTTTCCCCAGTTCATATTATTGAGCCCTACATGGATCTAGGGAGGTTCTCTTTCAATGTGTATTCTGCTCACCTTTTAGGGTCCTTTCTCCTTTCTCAGTCTTCCTCAAATACTGCACATATTCCTTGGAGAACTCCCAAACCCAAATCAATTCTGCCTTGAGCTCAAAGGTTGAAATAGTCCCAATTTCTTATCAGGTCTAAGAGGGGAATTCTTGTCTCTCTGAACTATAAAGTACAGAATACCAATCCATTCACAAATCCTGATTACAACTGCATTTGGAGTTTACAATTTTAAAGAGGTACCTAGAACATTAAAGGGTGAACTGACCAGCTTAGGGTCATTTAGCCTGTATGTGTCAAATGTGGGGATAGAAGCCAGGTCTCAAAGTCACATACAAAAATAAACACAATGTAATTGTGGTATCCTCCATTCTTTCATCTCTCTTAAAATTCATTCATCTAAAGTCCTCAGAAATGTGTTGCCTCTGGCATAGATCTCCTCAATATTTAACTGGTCTAGTCTAGCTACTCTTCTCCATTTGTTTTCTTCAGTGTTATTTCAATTTTCTCAATCAATACACCAGCTACTGGGATCTATGGTCATTGATAGGATAAAAGGGTTTGTGATAGGTATTGTTATAAGTAAGTCATTACAACTTTTGTTCTATTCATTGTTATCCTTCAAGTTTCATATTTAACTTTCCTGGGGATGCCTTCATTTAATAGGGTCTTTTTCTAAGATTTATGTAAAAGTTTCATCCCTCCTTCTTTTTGACATTTGATGAAGTAATACTACTCACCATTTCCCATTATCATCTTCCACAAAATTTCACAAATTAGTTTATGTTTGAAACTGTTGTTTCCTTTGGCTGCTCTATTTCTCCATTTCAGAAGTAGATCAGATTATTTTTGACTGATATTTTTTTTTATACTTTTTAATGTTTTATTTGACAGTTGATTAACATGGGTTAAGCTTCCTTAGGAAATGATAATAATCTGTGACAAATACCTTTTCTTTTATCCAGCAGCTTGTTTAAACAGGTCAGGTTGAATTTGTCTCAATTACATAGCACATTTCCCTCCTTTTTTTCCCAGGTTGGTATTGATAGTAATCATTTTTTTAAAGTTATATGGTTTGACTGTATACTGACTACCAATTCAGAAATTATCAGAATGGACCAGCAATTCACAGAAAGTCACACAAAAGGAAAAAAAAAGGTAAAGACAACACCCATTTTCTCAGATATATTTAAATAAATAAGATGTATATAAACCATGGATCACAATGAGTTTTCCAATGAAGGATAGTTGACTATTGGTCCAGTATATTATAGCTGGAATATGTGTCAGTGTATACTCCTGTAGGCTGTATATATTTCTTTCATGTTTGCCACCTTCCTAATTCAGAATTCAGCCCTTGCAATTCACCCTCCATCAACACCACTTTATTGAAATTATACTCTTAAATGTTGCCACTGGCCTCTTAATTCCAAAATTCTACAATATTCTTTGAATTCTCATCCTTCTTGACCTCTCCGAAGATTTGACATTGTTGATATCTTCCACATACTTCCTATGTTCTAAGCTTTTTGCTTCAGAGATGTAATAGTCTTGTGGTTCTTCATTCACTCATTCATCCTTGCATATATTACTACTAATAATGACAATAGTTTCCATTGATATAGTGCTTTCAAAATTTTCCATTTATGTAATTCTCATAACAGTCCTGTGACATGAATGGTACTTTGATCCCCATTTAACAAATTGAAAAATTGAGGCTCATAGCAGGTAAGCAATTTGCCATAAGACTTAGAAATCATAAGTGATGAATATGAATATGAAGCAAGGTCTTTCCTGCTTCCAGGTTAAGCATTCTTTCCACTATAACATTCTGTCATATTAAGTATCTTCTACATGACATGAAAGGCACAGTTAGGTGGCACAATAGATAGAATGCTAGGCCTAGAGTCAGGAAAACTCATCTTCCTGAGTTCAAATCTGGCCTCAGACACTTACTAGCCATATAATCCTGGGCAAGTCACTTAACCCTGTTTGTCTCAGTTTCTTCACCTGTAAAAGGAGCTAGAGAAGAAAACAACAAACCACTTTAATACCTTTGCCAAGAAAACCTCCAAATAGGCTCACAAAGATTTAGGCATGACAGAAAAACAACTGAACAACAAATGTGCAATGAGCATGATAGGCATGGAAGAAAACACAATCATAAATAAGACATGTTTGATTTGCTCAGGGAACCCATGATCTAGTTTCTTCTACTAGTAGAAGATCTAGTAGAGGAAACACAGTACACAAACATACACACACATAAAAAAAAAAAACACCCAAAATAATAACATTAATTTTCTATTTTAAGGATTCTAGTTTTTTTTCAGAATAATCCTGAGAAATAGGTAGTGTAAATATTGTCCCTATTCTATAGGTGCAGAAACTAAGATTATGGTATGTTAGGGGACTTTTCTATGCTTATACAACTGGTAAAACTCCAAGATAGGATTTGGGACCACATATATAAACTTATTATAAACTTTTTCCTCTAAATCATCCTCCCTTTATGAATAAAAGCATTACAGGAAAAATTTTCCAAAGTTTAAGAAGAGAAAAAGATCATTTACAACTGAAAGAATGAGAGAAGGCTTCATGGAGGAAGTGGTATTCAAAATAAGTACATGGATGGGAACAGGTAAGGGACATAGACAAAATATGAACAGGCAGTTTTCAGAGAAAGTAATCAAAGCTATCTATTGTCATATAAAAAAAACCCACCTAGATAACTATTGATTAGAGAAATGCAAATTAAAACAACTCTGAGCTACTAATCACACACCTATCAGATTGGCTAATATGAGAGAAAAGGAAAGTGACAAATGTTGGAGAGGATGTGGGAAAATTAAAACACTAATGCACTATTGGTGAAATTGTACACTGATTCAGCCATTCTGGAGAACAATTTGGAACTATGCCCAAAGGGCCATGAAACTATCCATACCCTTTGACCAAGCAATACCACTACAAGCTCTGCATCCTAAAGAGATGATTTAAAAAAAAAAGAAAAGAAAAAGGACCTGTATGTACAAAATTTATAGCAGCTCTATTAGTGGTGGCAAAGAATTGGAAATTGAAGGGATGGCCATCAGTCATGGAATGGCTGAACAATTTGTATATGATTGTGATGGAATACTATTGTGCTTTAAGCAATAATGAAAAGGACGCTCTCAGGAAAAACCTAGAAAGACTTGCATAAACTGATGCAAAGTGAAATGAGCTGATTCAGAAGAACATTGTACACAGTAACAGCAATATCATATGATGATCTACTGTGAATAATTTAGCTATTCTCAGCAATATAATGATCCATGGCAATTCGGAAAGACTTATGATAAAAGGTGCTTTTCACCTCCAGAAAAACAACAACAACAACAACAACAACAACAACAACAACAACAACAACAACAACAACA
>NW_020954590.1:25276913-25284885 GCF_900497805.2 Vombatus ursinus
CAACAACAACAACAACAACAACAACAACAACAACAACAACAACAACAGCTACCACCACCACCAAAAAAACTGGAGTATGAATGCAGATTAAAGATACTTTTCTTTATTTTTCTTTTTTTTGCCTATTTTTTTCTGTAGCATGACTTACATAGAAATGTTTTTTGTATGTATACACATGTAGAATCTATGTCAAATTGCTTTTCTTATAAATGAAGCAGGTAGGAGTGAGGGAGAGAAAATTTGGAACTCAAAATTTGAAAAATGAATGCTAAAATTGTTTTTACACGTAATTGGCAAAATAAATTATTAAATTTAAAATTAAAGAAGTGAAAATGTATTTAAAGAATTCTCCAAAAGAAACAATAAAAAGCCCCCAAAAGCAAAAGAAACAAACACAAAATGCTTGCCATTTACTGAAATCAAAAAGGCAAAGACCGCTTTTGCTGACATTTCAAAATTTGTATTCTGTCTTTGACACTTTGATATAACACAATAACTTGAATCATCTTATAAATGAACAACTATGGTATAAAATGATCATCTTTTGAGGCAATGATTTGAATTTTGATCTTGGAGAAATCAAAGGTGGGCTTATTGGGGGGTGGGATGGAATTAAGAGGTAAAACAGGGTACCTGAACAATATAAGAAGGCATATTTCCATCCTTGCCTTCTTCCATTCCCTTTTCCTTGCTGAAATGTTCACAGCAACTATATTAGAAAATAACAGAATGGATTTCCAGTTCCTGTTCACTTCATGTAGAAATATCTTTTCAGAAAATGGAGTTATGTCAACACCTTTCATTTCCTGTACTTCAAGAGTCATCCTGAGAATTAACAGCCTCCAAAAGCTCATTCAATTTGATACAATGTGGCATTGTTGTAATACATTAAACTTCGAGTTAGGAAGCATTGAGTTTAAACTTTGCCTTAAGGATCTATTAGTTCTATGACCATAGGCAAATTCAGTTAACCTCTCTGAACATCAGTTAATCCACTTGGTAAAATATTTTCTAATTCCCCTTCCAACACTAAATCTATTTTTAGATTTTTTCTCAACGATTATAAAGTTGTAATATTTTTTGTTTGTTTTGTTTTCTCCAAATGACTTTACATGGGGGATTTTGTAAACATAAATTTTGATACTACACATTTATTTAATGTAAGGAACAGTAATGCTAATTATCATAATCACATGAACATTTCAATAACTTGAGAGATGCAGAATATTGGGACAAGTTTCATTCAACATATCATACTTTAAAAATAAGTGAAAGCTATTGCCAACTGATATTTAGTTGCTGCTACTGGATCATTTACTAGTAGACATGCTATATACAGCACAGGACAATCCCTATATTATCTTGTCATGTGTTTTAATAGATAAGTACATAATTGACTAAACAAGAAAGTGCAAGTGTCTGCCACCCTCAGAGTCTCCAATTTAAAGAAACTTGACACAATTGTCATTTCTGAGAAAGTGTAAATATAAAGAGCAACTCAACACTAAGTATGTGATGTTTCAGGAAAACAAAACTAGTGGGTTACGATTGAACTGATTTGCATAAAGTCTAAGACTAAATTCAGATGTCAATGAATTTGATAGAAATAAAAGAGGGTTAATGATATGGCAAGGATAAGGTAAGAAATATAAATGGAGTGTTTGGTACTCTTAAGTAGTCAAGAAAAATCAAGGAAAGTCTCCAGCACATCGGGTACTGGAATACACTACAGCCAGATTTAACTGGCTAAGAGATCTGATTAGGAAAAAAATTAGCATGAGCTGTTCACATCTTGCAAATTGGCAAATGCTACAAAATAGGGCTTCAATTCTTGTTCTGTCAGTTGTCTAGAGTTGAGAAACCAACAGAAATTAAACTTAAAATTGTGCCCTTGTTTTTATTCAGTCATTCAGTCATATCTGACTCTTTGCAACCCCATGGACCATACTGTTCATCGGGTTTTCTTGGCAAAGATACTGGAGTGATTGGCCTTTTCCTTCAGCTTAAGGCAAACAGAGGTTAAGTGACTGACTTACCTAGGGTCACACTTCTAGTAAGTGTCTGAGGCTGGATTTGGATTCAGGTCTTCCTGACTCCAGGACCAGTGCTCCATCCACTGAACCACCCAGCTGCTTCCTAAACTTTGCCCTACTTACCTTTTTTTTTTTCACCTCAAGAGAGCTGGCTCTTAGTTTTATCAGCACACCTTAGGGTTGGCCCTCTATAGAAAATCTATGTGAAAAAATGGATGAGTATCACAGAATGAGCAGGCATGGATGGGATAAAAGTTACATTGTTCAATAGAACTTCCAGATTGATAAGGTAATAGATGTATTGATGAGGTAGATGTATCCTTATATCTTTCTCCATACTTGGTCTTCCATATGTTCTCAATTATATTACCACATAATTCTGAGGAAGATTTCCTTTTTTCATGAAATGGATAGAGTGCTAGATTTGGAATCAGAGGGGATGGATATGAATTCCAGCTCTGCCATTTACAAGCTTTGTGACCTTGCACAAGTCATTCAACCTCTCTAGCTCTAAATTATCAATTATCTATAAAGTGAGAGTTCTGGACTAGCTAATCACTAAGATCTCTTTTAGCTCTAAATCTATTATTCTCTGATTGTGAAATTTGTGATAGAAAAAGAGACATATAACAGAGAAAAAAGTCACTACAATTGCATAAAGATTGAATTCTAAAGTATCCAGATATCCAATATCCACCTATATTTGAGACCACACTAAAATTGATATTATCTCCAATAATGTCTATCATAACTTCCTATTCAACCGGCACAATTCTTTTCTATGTCTCTCCCATAAATTCATTAGAGGAATCTTCAAATTTTTTTCTGATCTTGTGTGGTTATCAATGAAGTCAACACCAAGTTCTAAGGTGATGCCTCCTAGGTCAAAAAAGTGATACTGGGTTCTTGAAGGTTATGAACATAAGTTCTGACAAGGCCTACCCTGATGGAAAATAAATAAAGAAGTAAAATGTTAAATACAGGCTTGGCAAAGAACTTTGTATTTTCTTAAGACCAGCCTAGTTAAGTATAAATGGGGCTCATTACTAGAGGCTTGGCCATTTGGTGGTGAATTATTTTGCCAAAGCAATACATATAACACTACTATTCATAGAAAAAATCAAATAATACACATTCTTTATCATAGTAACCTGTGCAAAGATACATGGGAATGATATTTTTATTTTTGTGCATCTCAACATGGATTGAGAGATAGTCCAGTTTTCCTATGTGGTCAATACTGTGATCCTAAGACCAAGAAATGATTATTAAAAAGAAATAATCCTTGCATTAGGACATAATCCTTCTATTCAATGACATTTATTTTTGAGACTAAAGACAAGATAAATTATCTATTTTCAAAAATTACATGGCTTTTAAATTTTCACACACCTGATTATGTTGCCATTACTAAACACTAATAAACCAGGCAGGCATTTTTTTTTTTAGAGAAAAAAATACCCACTAGGAGCATAGGCTCTCATTGCTGTAAGGGTACTGGTTCATCAGTACAAGCTGAAATCAGAGCTGTATGATAACTATTACCTATAGCATGAGGGCCAGAAGGACATTGACCCTAATTCAATCCTTCCAGGAGTCCCTTAGAAAGGTCAGTAATGCTAAATATGCATAACTTTCTATCAGTTGCAAACTACTGGAAACAAAATAAAGATAGCTAAGACTATTTTTCCTGAGATCTGTATTCAGTGATACAAGGGTTAGTGTAATTCTATAGATAGCCATTAAATTAACATATTAACAAAACTGAGAAGACATTGAATATATAGAGAAAAAAAGACTGAAAACTAAAAATAGGACAGTTTTACATCGCAGAATAGTGACATATTTTGGCAAGTAATTAAGAGTCTAGAGTTAGTAAAAAAAAAAAAAAACACCTCAGGCTACAGCCAGTTTAATTAAATTGGGAGCTGCTGATACCACAGAAACATTACCAGATACCTTTTTGATGTGTTGCATTAATGTCTTCTTTATTTACTCTGAGATACAAGGATCCATTTGTATAGGTTGAATTTCAGTATTCTATTAGTCATGGACATTGGATAATGCTTTTGTCTTAGAAGAATCTCGAATACAACACTTAAACTAGAAAAAGAAATGTCCACATTGGATTATCATTGGTGAGTGAAAGACTTAGATTTTCAAAGCAATTTTTTACCCTTTGGGCCAATCAGAATGAAATGGCTTTGCATTTCTTTTTTTTTTCTTTTCCTCCCTCCCTCTTTTTCTCCCTCCCTCCTCATCCTTCTTCCCTCTTTCTGTCCCTTCCTCCCTTTCTCCCTTCTTTCCTTCCTTTTTCCTTCCTTCTTTCCTTCATAGGATAGGATCTGTAAGAGTCAGGTAAAGGTTATATTTCTACAAAGAAAGAGAATAATGCAGAGATTTAAAGAACTATTCCAGGAAGTAGTATGCTGTAGGTGGGTGAGGGCTTAACCAATAAGAAGTAAGTTGATGGCTCTAAAAAGACTCCAAATTCAAGATAAGGGTTAAGCCAGCTCAGACCAGTAAGGGTCAACCTGAGGACACCTGAAAAATGTTAGTGGGCCTGCTTAATTAACTTTATTACTATTATCTGACACAACCCCTATAAAATTAGAGCTTCATTAATGAGTCATGGGATGTATGACCAAGGGATGGGGAACATACTTGAGCATATCAAGGGGAAACATGTAAGGAGGGGTGTAACCTGGGAAGGGATGGACCAATCTGGGCCTGGGAGGTTTCACACCAAATTTGAATGTATAAAGCGTGCTTGCCCTTGCACTCAGGGCCCATCCCTCCCTAAGAGGGGTGGAGCCTGCTTCTGTCCAGAAACATCTAATCCTCTGTACTTTCTCTGTAATAAACTTTCTTGATACTAAATTTTAGGTGTCAAGCATATTTCTAACAGGGACCTACCAATTAGGAAGCTTTTTCTACCAATGCTGTCAGGTTAGTCTTCATCTTGACCTCCTCTCTTCCTTTTCATCAAGTATTATCCTATGTCAATAAAGTTCAAACTCCCTATTCTGGACACTTTGTTCCTTCACAATCTGTGCCTCATTTACATTTCTATCCTTATGCCATGTCTCACAATTAAATTATTCTACTCACTATATCTGTCTTTACTCTTATTGCCATTCCATCTAGAATCTCCTTCTCCCTCTACTTATTGAAATCCACCTATTATTCAAAGCAGATGCTTATATATTTAATCCTGGAAGAAATAGGGAACTCCTGGAATTTGTTGAATAGTGGATGACATGTGCTTTAGGAGGAATAAATTGATAGCTAAGTGAGAGATGAACTGTATTGGAGAGAGTTTTGAGGCAAGGAGACCAAACAGCTGCCACTTTATTTGTCCAATTGTTATGTAATCATGGCTTGTACTAGGTTAGTGGCAGGGTCAGGGGAGAGGGCATATACGATAGAGGTTACAAAGGTGGAATCAACAGAACTTGGCAACATTCAGGGACTTGGGGACAGGGGTGGTGAATGAGGATGGTATCTTAAGTTAGGAGATGGTGCTAGCCTCAAGTGTAATAAAATGATTAGGAAGAAGAAAGAACTTAAGGGAAAGAGATTAGGAGAATGATTTGAATTTGAACATATGGAGTTTTATGCCTGTGAGATATTATTCAGTGGTAACTATAACAGAATTTCATACCAAAAATCAGAGTTAATGATATCATAAAATAAATATATGACTAGCAACATGGTAGCTTGGTTATGCAGGAAGGACGAGGATTAAAAAAATATATATAGAAAGTCCATGTGTTCCATTGGTTCCTACCTAATGTCAAGCTATTTAGAAGAAAGCCTTTAGTATACTAGCCACAGTTTCTATGGAGGATATATAGGAAGATAAGGAAAAGCCACAAAAGATAAAGAGTAAATGGTTTATTTTCCATTGAAGGGAGAACCTTTAGCAATGTCAAAGTAAGTATTGCTACTGATGAAATGATAGAATCAGACAATTGTAGTTTTGGAAAATGCCTAATTTCAAAACCATAATTAAGCTCATTTTAATCCTAACTAATACACAGAAAGGAAATTATTCCTTAGAATGAGTTGCTATAGTACATTCATTTGCTTCATTTAGTTTATTTAAAATTAATGTAAAATTGTATGATTACTGATTTTTTTTAAGGCAATTGGGGTTAAGTGACTTGCCCAGGGTCACACAGCTAGTGTCAAGTGTTTGGTCTGAGGCCAGATTTGAACTCAGGTCCTCCTGACTTCAAGGCCGGTGCTCTATCCACTGCACCACCTAGCTGCCGCCTGATTACTGTTTTTTTAAAATACCAATAAAATGAAAAAGTAACCACTGATAACATCAACTAGCAGTGTGCTCAGTATAAAATATACAACTTCATTGAATTGAAGTTATTTATGTCCCATTGAAATATGGCCAATGTAGTCATTAACTATTGACAACATCTACATTATAGTGATTACAATATTTATCATTATTATAATATTTCTAAACAATATATTCAGCAGGTATTGAGGCAATATATTTGCCACTTAATTAGCCTAACTGTATAGATTTTTATTTCAAAACTCACAGGTATTAGCAGCTTAAATCCAGTTGTTAAGATTTGGGATGTGATCTGAGAATATTTTTGAAAGGAAATACACAGGAAATAACTATGTAAATGCTTAATCTTTATTTACCAAAATACACTTATTTTGTCGTGCAATATGGTTTTCATATTACTACAACTTCCTTCTTACATCAGTCAGTTTATATACATTTATTAAGCACTTATTATATGCTAGGTAGTATACTAAACACTGGAGACATAAAAAAGATAAATGATAGTCCTTGATCTCCAAGAATTTACAGTCAAATGACTTTATTATGTCTATGAAATCAGTGATTAAAACTATAGCATAATAGCTTTGCTCAAGGGGATAAAAACCACACTTCCACTAAAGCTATCTTTCTCTAAAGCTTATCAGAACTAGAGAATTGAAAGTAGACATATGCACCATAAGTATATGATTATTTTTTTCCATCTCTTATTTTCTTCATCCTTATTTGTATATTCATTCTTTAATTCAATATAAGGGCAATCCCCCATTTCTTCAACTTAAAAATGAGTTTTGCAACTAGAATTCAGTTAAAAGTTGGTTCTTCAGAACTCAACACATATACATAAGAGTTAAGTTCTCTGGCCAGCCCCCTAAAGCTTTTGCAACCTGAGTTGAACTCTAGTACCTAGTCACTTTAATGGTACTGAAATGCTTACTACTAAGGTCAGCTCCATTATGTATTCAAGGAAATCCAACAGCCATGCATTTGTTGAGACATTTAGTCTGATGAAACTAGGATAAGCGAGTATCATTGTGGATGCAGTCCAAATGTGAGTCTTGGTGTCAAGGAGACTTGAATTCAAAACCTGTCTCAGATATTACTTGTGTGAAAAAGAACAAGTCTCTCAAACCTCTCAACTTTTATTGCTCATTTGTAGAATCCAATTAGATTCAATAAACATTTATTAGGCATCTGCTCTGTCCCCAGTATTGTGCTAAGCACTAGAGATAGAAATAAGAAAAAAAAAGTCTCCCACTATCAAAGAACTTACAATCTAATGGGGGATAACACACAAAGAGGAGCTGGAAGGGATGGTAGTAGTGGTGGTGGTGATGGAAGGGAGATCGCAAGAGGGCATTATGTTGTATTGAATTCAAATCAAGCAACACTACAGATATAAAGTGGAATTAGTTGGAAGGTTCAGTTTCCAGCCCTTTATAAATAAAAGCTTTAGGAGGAGTTTAGTGTTTTACCCTCCAGCCCTCTGATTAAAGTGGATACAATAGGAATAATAATATCATCTACTTCAAAGGGCTGTTGGGAGGATCAAATAAGTTTATATATATATATATATGTGTGTGTGTGTGTGTGTGTGTGTGTGTGTGTGTGTGTGTGTGTGTGT
>NW_020954590.1:25284895-25390381 GCF_900497805.2 Vombatus ursinus
TGTGTGTGTGTGTGTGTGTGTGTGTGTGTGTGTGTGTGTGTGTGTGTATATATATATATATATATATTGCAGTGGGAGGCCATATCTCTAAGAATACAAATGAAAAAAGAGTTAGGATGATATAGTTTCCGTGAAGATGTAATATCAGAAGGAACCACAGACTTTACTGCCAGAAGTTGTTTCTTACATCCAGAAACACTCTCAAAAATTTGCTTGGACTGATGATTCATTAATATTTTGAGAAATTTGGAATGAAATAAAATGGATTTTTAAAATAAAAATATAAAATATATAATTATATTTATACAAATAATATTTTAATACCTTCTTATTGAATTTTCCAATTTTACTGTTTGGAATGTTACTATGTATAATGTTACTCATATTCAGAGATGACTGAAACCAAGATCTCTGAAATAGCCCACCTTACAAAACAACACATAATATTTTGAAATCACTGAACTATTTTTGATTATAAGTTTTAATATAATAAGATTTGAGAATGATATAGGAAATAATTGATATTTTTAATAATTTTATTTATGTTGTAACAAGACTAATATTTTTTTCAATGAAACATTTCTCAAGCAAAAAAAATGGTCTTTCAGTGTTTAATGGAATATAATTGATGTTACTTAATAGACACTTTAAGCTGTTGTACTTGAGATTTTTAAGCCAATGAAGTTTTTCTATATAACCCTTTAATTGGAAAGGGGGTTATTCTAGTTTGGAGGAAAATTATTTATTCTAAATTTAAGACCTAACACCTATCTAATCCAGACATTCCATCTACAACATCTTTGCCAGATGACTATTCGGCAACTTTTTCTAATTTCCATCTTTAATTTTTAGTAAGGATATTTTTGTGGATATAATAGTTAAGAGGTGATGATTATGGCATATGGAATATTTTCCTATAACAGTTAAAAGGATGTAATATTTGTAACTTTGTGTAACATGATAAGATTAATTAATTAAAAATTCTCACAATATATTGTGCAATAAGTAAATTATGGAACTTTTTATTGCATTTACACAGTCATTTTGCTTACTAAGAATGGGAAAACTTTTCCATTGAAAATCTTCTTGTAAATATTTCCTACAAAAGATAACTGCCACTTTTGAACCAATTTTATTTTGTTTTGTTTTGTTTTTGCTTACAGTGGTACCATTAAAGTCATTGCTATAGAATATTTCTGAGACACTCCCATTTGGAGATGTCTTAGATCCTTGTATTGCTGGGAAGGGTTAAGTTTATCAATATTAGTCATTGCACAATGTGGCTGTTATTGTGTACAACATTCTCTTGGTTCTGCTCACTTCACTCAGCATCAGACCATACAAGTCTTTCTAGGTTTTTCTGAAATCAGCCTGTTCATCATTTCTTATAGCACAATAGTATTCCATTACATTAATATACCACAACTTGCTCAGCCATTTCCCAATTGATGGGCATCCTGTCAATTTCCAATTCTTTGCCACTACAAAAAGAGCTGCTATGAATATTTTTGTATATGTGGGTCCTTTTCCCATTTGTATGATCTCTTTGGGATGCTCTAGAAGTTCTATTGCTGGGTCAAAAAGTATGCACATTTTTATAGCCCTTTGGGCATAGTTTCAAATTGCTCTCCAAAATGGTTGGATCATTTCACAACTGCACCAACAATGCATTAGTGTTGCTTTGCAGTATCTGCCCTATGGGTTGCTCATCCACATAGTCCCTTATTTCCATTGTTCTTTAAGTCTGTGTCCAGTCTTCCTTCCTCTTGCTCTCTGGGTATATTTATATGGGATCATGCCCCTGATGTTTAGGGGAAAATGTTTTGAAATTCCTGCCCTTGTAATAGGGATATCCACCCACAGGGTTTTCCCTAGAATCCAGGTATTAACAACTGCCATGGAGATTCTATGAAAGAGTGAATGTGTAAGTTGGGAGAGTGAATGGGGATTGGATGTAGGACATTGCATAAATTATGAAAATAATTAATTAAGTACAAGATAGTTTGAGAGGGAAGACACTAGCAGTTAGGGAGATCAAAAAAGGTTTCATGCAGAAGATGGTGCTTAAGTGATGTCTTAAAGAAAAAAATGGACTCTATAAGGGCAAAGTAAATGGAGAGTACAATCTACACATGTGGGAAAGCCAGTGAAAAAGCACAGGCATAAGAGTTGGAGTGTGGTGTATGAGAAATAGAGAAGGTCAGTTAGTCTAAACCATAGAATGCGGCAGAGGGACAAACATCCCATTGAGGCTGGAAAGGGCTAGGTTATATACAATTTCAAAATCACTTTGTCCTAGAGATAATAGTGTCAGGGAGGTTAAGTGACTTACCCAAGGTCATACAACTACTGAGTATAACAATAAGGATTCAGAACCAATCCTATCTGATTCTACATCAAGCACTCAATTCACTGGATACCATGGTCTCCCAGAGAGAAAAAGACAAAAGTATAATTTCTATAAAATAACTTCAATTCACTTCAAATAATACCTTTCTAGCACTTAGTAAAATGTCTGACACAAATTAGGTACTTAAGAAATGTTTACTGACTATTGACTGACTACATAATCACCATAACATTTTAGCTGGGTAAGGCAGATAACCAGTATAGCCTTACTATCACTAAATTACTGTCAAACATGTTGCAGTTATTGAACTCTAGTCTTTATCTCTTTAAATTTAAGCTTTTAAGATGTATGGTAGAAAAAAGTTTCCTTCTTGCTAGCCTTCTAAGCCAATTTGTCAGCACTATTTCCTTTAAAAAATGATTTAACATTTTATTTAAGGTCAATTTCAAATTGGATCTAAAATTTTGCCAAGACCTTGTATGTACACTGTTTTTTATATATTTCCCATTCAAATAAGTAACTTTAGACACTTTAGAGCTTCTATGTCCACAAAGAAAAATGTAATTTATCCTTATTAATCTCCTCACTTAAAAAAAATACCACACAGGTTCTCTCTTCCTTAGTGGAAGATTTAATAATGATTTATGTGCCTTAAGCTCTAGTATTACTCCAAAGTTAGCAGTTTATCTCAAGGTAAGCTTTTAAGCTCTCAACTTATTCTTAAATTTCAAACTTTTTACATTGAGCAGGTTGTTCATTTTAATTTTTTTCATTATTTTCAAATTCTAAATTTAACAAATGCTAAAATAAGAATATACCAATGTACAAAGTAGAATAGAAAAAAAGATCATATATTAAAATTTGAAACTTCATTACACTTAGCTTACTATTTTTTACATAATAAATACAATGTTACTTTCAACTTTTCTGATATTCTGTTTCCCTTTGAAATTCTTCCAGTTCCATTCTTCATATTTTAAAAAAAAAATATTTCAATGACCCTCTTTACTTTTCTCTTTAATTTTCTGATAATTCCATTACAAGTTTTCACTTCCTCTTACTATTTCCCCTAAGAGAATAATAATAATACAATAATAATCATTATAACAAATAACCACAATCAAGCAAAATAAACCCATATATTTTTCTATATGTTTTGCTTCTTGACAGGTCTGGGAGAAATTTCAGGAGCAGAACAGAGGCCTGTACACAACATTCCTTGATCTGACCAAGGCTAGGCTTAGAAAGTGTCCCTCATAAGAGCTTGTGGAAAATTACAGGAAAATCAGGGTGCCTGGAGAAGTTCATCAGTATTGTGTCTCAGTTTCAAGATGGTATGCTTGCCTGGGTTCTGGATAATGGGCAATATTTTCACACTTTCCCAGTCATTAATGGGAAAAATCAGGGTTGTGTGTTTGCTCCCATGCTTTTTAGTAGGATATTTTCTGTGATGTTGTCAGACACCTTCAAGGAGCATGAAAATGTCACCAAGGTCAACCACTACACTGATGGTAAATTATTTAACTTGAAAAGCCTGCAAGCCAAGATTAAAGTGGAGAGAGAGTTGATGTACGACTTTTTGTTCTAAGATGACTGTGTACTCTATATATAGTCTCTAAGGCTGAGATGTAACACAATATTAATCATTTCTCTGATGCTTGTCCCTAACAATTAACACCAAGAAAACAAGTTCTCAACCACCCAACACCACATCATTCATGGGAGGAACCATTTACTGCAAAAAATGGAAAAATTTTGAATGCCGTGGATAAGTTCAATTACCTTGGCAATATACTTTCCAACACATAGATGATGAGATTGAAGCATCCGGTGCCAAAGCTAGCTCAGTGTTTGTGTGTCTCTGAAGGAAAGTATGGAGGAGAAGAGGCATTAGACTGCCCATCAAACTGAAGGTCTACAAAGCCATTGTGCTGACCTCATTATTGTATGCCTATGAAACCTGGGCAATCTACCAGGGTCGTGCCAGGAAATGGAATTGCTTCCGTTTGAATTATCACCTGAGAAGATAGGGTACTGGACACTGAGTTCCATTCTTAAGCTGCCCTGTTAAGCACTGAAACTCTACTGCAGAGAGCACAACTCATATGGTCTGGCAATGTTGTTCAAATGACAAAATTACATTTCTCTAAAAGACTGTTCTATGGATAATCCATACAATGCAGTGATCATATGAAGGTCAAAAGAAGTGATAATTAGTGGGGATGTGGAAAAATTTGGACATTGATTCATTGTTGATGGAATTGTGAACTGATTCAACCATTTTGGAGAGCAATCTGGAATTATGCACCAAAACTTATTAAACTGCTAAACTCTTTAACCCAACAATACCACTACTAGGTGTATTTCAAAAGATGATTAAGGGGAAAATAAAAAGAACCTATATGTTCTAAAATATTTATAGCAGCTCTCTTTGTGGTGGCAAAGAACTAGAAATTGCAAGAATGCTCATCAACTAGGGAATGGCTGAACAAGTTGTGGTACATGATTGGTACGGAATATTACTGTGCTATAAGAAATTATGACTCAATGACCTTAGAAAAACATGGATAAACTTCCACAAAATAAGGAAGAGTGAAATGAGCAAAACCAAGAGAACATTGTATATAGTAACAGCAATATTGTTTTAAGAACAACTTTTAGCAAAAAGTCATTTTGACTCTTATAAATACCCAAATTAGCCACAAAGAATATATGAAGGAATATGCTATCTGCATCCAGTGAAAAAACTGATAAATAGAAACATGTATAGAATGGTTTTACATATATGTAATATACACATATACATATATACACATATGTATACACACATACACACAAATGTGTATGTGTCTGATGGTAGCCATCTGGGGGGTGAGATAAAGTAAGAAAAAAGAAGAAAAAAAAGTAATCTACATGTTAACTTTATTATTTATTTAAAAGGAATAGCAAGTTATCCAAAATAGATTTGTAGTTCCATGTGCGATCATCTTTTTACTATACTATGATATGGAAATGCTTATTTTATTCCATAAATTAATTTTTTAAACAAGAAATAAAAAGACACTCTCAAGGACTCTCTGAAGAACTTTGGAATTGATTTGAGATGTGGGAGAAACTGGGAAAGGACTGTCAAGCACGGCATGCTTGCATCAAAGAAGGAGCTCTATTCTTTGAGCAAAGCAGAGTTGCAGTAGCTCAAATGAAATGTGAGGTGCAGAAATTTGGAGACATCTCCACTCCAAATGTTCATATTGACTATTTGTGCCCTACCTATGGTAGAGACTTCCAAGCTTATATTGGTCTGATCAGTCACAGTGAGATACACTGTACTTTGACACCAACATAGGGATGTTATTTTGGTCTTCTTCAAAAACAAAGTACAGCTAACCATTTTTCACTCTCCCAAATTTATGTCCAATTATTTAAGTTGATTTCATTATCTACCTCTGTCAGGAGGTTGGAAGTATCCTTCCTCATTGAGTCCTCTGGAATTAATTGGTTACTGCATTGAACAGAATTCTTAAGTAATTCAGTCCCCTCCTCCTTTTTTTTTTTTCTTTAGAATTTGTTATTACTGCCTAAAATGTTCTCCTGGTTCTGATTATTTCATTCTGCACTTGGGTTTCACAGGTTTTCATATGTATTACTTGTAAACAGAAGCTTTTTGGATTCTGCTTTCTAATCCAGTTTGCCACTCTCCTCCATTTTATGGGGGAGTTTCTCTCATTCACCTTCACATTTATGATTGGTTATTATATATTTTCCTTGATATTACCTTCTACTACATTTGTTCTTTCTTTAGTCTATGCCTCCCTCTTTATAAAGAATTGAGCAATTTGAAAGGAGTATATTTAGCATTTAATATGATTCTACTTCTCTGACCCTTTTATTTTCCCTTTACATAAACCCCATTCACAGGGTCTTACTCTTTCTTTCTTTTCAACATTACTTCATAATCTAATCCACAAAATTAGATTCTGTTTTGTTTTTGAATGATCCCTCAGTGAATTTGTCCTTCCTCTAATCCTCTCTGTCCCCAAATTAGCTTTCTCCTATTTTCATGTTGAGTTAAATACATTTATGCCCTAAACATGTTGTGTGTGTTACTGTATACGTGTGTTCCACCCTCCTTTTACAATTCAGATGAAAATGAGGTTTATGTGACCACCATTCCCTGACTGTTTCCAGTTTGTTTATAGAGTCTTGACCCTGCACAAAATATATTATTTGGTTTTCTAAGTTTTTGCCCCTTCCTTATCCTTTTTTCCCCAATGTATTCTTTCTCCTTCCATTTTCTTCCTTCTTTTAATATCATCAGAACTAAAAAATGTCATTTCTGAGCCCTCAGTCTTATTTAAAATTTTCTCCAACCTTTGATGAGATTAGGATTCCAAATGTTCATCTATTTCTTCTCACCCTATTATTTTATAAACACAATACTAATATAGTTTTTTAAATTTCAGACACATTTACTTTTCTATGTTTCTCTTTGCTCCTGTGTTTGGATTTCAATGTTTCCACTCAGCTTTACTCTTTTTATGAGGAATACCTGAAAATCCTCATTCACCAAAGGTTAATTTTTCCATCAATAAGATTATACTCAGGTTTTCTAGGTATTTTATTCATGATTGTAAATCTGTATCTTATACTTTTGGAATATCATAATCCAAGATTCCTCTCTGTTACTGTAGTAGCTGCCAAATCTTGTGTGATCTGGCCTATGGATTCTCAGTACTTCATCTCTTTCTTTCTAGCTGCTTGAATTTTTTTCCTGTTTAAACTGAGTTCTGGACTATGGATATGATGATCCAGGAAGGTTTCAATTGGGGTTTCTTTCAGGAGGTGAATGGTGGATTCCTTCTAATTTAAATTTACTCTCAATGATCCTCCTATCACATGAATTTAAAGCCTTTCACTATCATGGTTTCCCACCTCTGGACAGTCTTTAAGTTATGAATGGCCTTCTTAAAATACAGTTCCCAAGGGGCACAGTGGGTAGAACACTGGCCCTGGAGTCAGTAGGACCTGAGTTCAAATCTGACCTCAGATACTTAACAGTTACTAGCTATGCGACCCTGGGAAAATCACTTAAAATATACAGGTATTTTAGGCCAATCACTCATATTACTTTTCAAGTCAGTTGTATTTGATATGAGATACTTTACATTTCCTCAATTTTTTTTACAGTCTTTTGATTAAAAAAAAGGTTTCTTCTTGCCTGAAAGAATTATTAACTTCCATTTGGCCCATACTGATTTTCAGGTAGTCTATTATTTAAAGTTTCACATTTCCTATACTAAGGTATTCACTCTCTTTGCAAACAGTTTCTCACGTGCTCTCATTTTTTTTTCTTTTTCTCTAAAATTCTCAATTTATAATGCCATTAAAAAAGAATTCTTGCTTCACTTCTTTCAGAAATTATAGTTGATGTTGTGACCAAGATATCTTTTCTGCCTATGCTTCTGCTTGTAGATGTTTTAGTTATATAATTTCTGTTATGTCTCCTGATTCCAAATTACTTTTTTTTTTAGAATTGGCATTTCTTTTTATTATTTATTTTTTTCCCTAGACTTACCACCTGAATTAGAACTTTGTCTTAAAGCCAGGCTCTATACACTTCAAGTAAGAATGTTGTGTCCTTGTTAGGATCTGATTATTTTTCTGAGATCCTATCCTTCCTTTTTATATATACTGATTGCTTTATTCTTCAGAGATATTAAAATGGCTCAGGTCAGCAAGATATACATATTCAGCCTCTTAAATGCCCTGATCTATAATATAGTATAATCATTGACCTCTTACCACAAGCACCCAAACCTGGTTTGGGATCTGGGCAATTCAGCTTCAGGCTTGCCCCTCATCAAAGCTCCAAAAGATAACTCCTGGTCCCAGTGCACATGAACACCCTGTCCTGCTTACATAGCTTCAGGCTACAATCCTGTGACCCCAATCTGGGATAAAAGCAACAGATCTTTAGGATCAACCTGATTCTATTGCCCTAGCCTTCATTCCATAAACTTTCAAGAAGGCTGTGAACCCATCTGCAATGTGCTTGCAGGCCACTAGCTGTCTCCATGTACTGATCTAGCTGGAAAAAAAATCCAATGTAATTTCTCTTCAGATTTTTTTTTTGATCACCATTCTTTCTTCTTACTATGCCATCTTTGCCAATCTACTAATTTATTTTCTAAATGTCTTTGCTAAGAAACTTTGCCTATCATGATGGTGTATTTTTTTTTCCTCAATAGAAAAAAGGTAACTCCACATTATCTTTTTCTGATGGAAGAATAAACTGGTGCATATGTAGCAAAGCAAGAAATACCCCAAAAGTACCTTACATTTGGATTGCAATATTGTGAGAGACAGAAAGATACCTTTTCCCAACACTGATTGTTACTGGAATCCTTGCATTCTATTGTTAGTTGCTTGGAATCCAACTGAACAAGAACAATTTATCTACTTATGGATAGTTGACACAAAATCATTATAAAAAATGAAAAATTGAAGAACACAATTTAAAAAGAAAGAAAATAATATCTGTTGAATGTATTCTTGTTATTCCCTCAATAATCACATTAAAGATCTAAGTTCCCCCTTTCAGAATCTTGACATTTTTCTTAGGGAAGGATCTTAGGACTAAATTAGTAATAAACAATATTTCAGCTAACAATAATAATAACTGAAATAGAATATCATAATATGGTTCTAAAGTAATTAAAAAAATAAATCACAGAATTTATTCTATTCAAGTGACCTCAGTGTCTATTTAGCTCATCATATACCACCAAACTTACCTCTTTAAAACTTCCATTCATTGCTCATATTTTTAGATTTCCTAGATCAAATAGAATAAGTCTAATACTTCTTTCAATTACCAGCTTTTCAAATAGTATTGCATAAGTGCAAGTATTGTAATTCCCATTTTATAGATTGCTCAGAGACTCAAATAACTTACACATAACGAATGACAATCACAATTAAAAGAAAAAATGTTGACAGGCTACAGAATTAAGTACAATCTAATAAGATTAAAATCAATAGTTAAAGGTCAATCTTGAACTTGGATTTAAAAAAAAGTTTCATAAGTATATGATGACATAGGTTTGGATACATAACAATTGTTCTGAAAAGAATCTGATGGTTTTAAGTGAACTCCAAGTTAATGATGGGTGACCAGTGTGCAGAGATGGACAAAATTACTAATGTATTCTTGGGCTACTTAAGAGAGAAATAGCTCCTGGAAATAGGTAAGTAATAGGCCCATTGCACTCTTCCATCCTCAGTTCTCTCACAAAATAGTTTTCAGTTCTGGGAACCATTTACATATTATATATATATATATATATGTATATGTATACACACACATATATATGTATATGTATATATGTATGTATATATATGTACATGTATACACACACACACACACACACACACACACACATATATATATATATATATTCTTTTTTTTTTTTGGTTAGGCAATTGGGGTTAAGTGACTTGCCCAGGGTCACATAGCTAGTAAGAGTGAAGTGTCTGAGTTCAGATTTGAACTCAGGTCCTACTGACTCCAGGTCCAGTGCTCTATCCACTGTGCCACCAAGTTGCCCTTTGGGAACTGTATTTTAGGAAGGCCATTCATAACTTAAAGACTGTTCAGAGGTGGAAAACCATGATAGTGAAAGACTTTAAATCCATGTGATAGGAGGATCATGTGAAAAACCTAAACATGTTTATACTGGTGAAGAGAAGTATTGAGGGGATCATGATAGCTATGTTCCAATATTTGAAGGGCTGACTTTTCAGTTTACCCCTAGAAAGCAGAATTCAGAGGAATAGGAAGTTGTAAAAGGCAAATTTAGGCTAGATGTTAGTAAAAAGACTGACCACCTAACAATTAGCTGTATACAGTTTAAGCTGTACACAAGTGGAATGGGTGCTGAAAGTAGTAATGGATTACCCTTCCTCGAAAGATTTAAGCATAGACTTGACAAGCTCCTGTCAGATGTGTTACAGTGGGGATTCCTTTCATCTATCATTTGAAGTAGAGGTATCGGTGACCTCTGAGATCTCTTCAAATCTCAAATTCTGTGATCCTGAGTAGTATCAAAAGAGGCTAGAAAAGTATGTGATAGGTACATTGTGGAGGCCTATAAATGCCATGCTGAAGAGTATGTATTATATTCCCTCAGTAACAAGAAGCCACTGAAGGGTTTTTAGCAAGGGAATTACATGATCAGACCTGTATCTTAGCAAGACTATTTTGGCAGCTATGTGGAATGATAGTCTGGAAAGGGTGAGAGAATGGAGGCAAGGAAACCTTTAGGAAGCTGTTTAATCATCTGGGTAAGAGGTACTGAGATCCTGAATTAGGGTGATGGCAGTGTGAGTAGAGAAAATGGGATGCACGTGAAAGACATTTCAGAGGGAGAATTGACAAGACATGGCAACTGATTGAGAGAGGCAAACTCTGAGGTTATGAAGCTGAATGAATGGGAGGATTATTTTGACTCAAGAGTGACAGGGAAATTTTGGAAAAGGCACAAGGTCTCAAGGGCAAAATGATGAGTTTCATTCTAAATCATACAAGATCCTTTAGAACATAGTTAATCGGTAAGTGACTTTCATATGTTTGGGAGAGTGAAGACTAAATAAACAAATAAAGGAAAATAAATAGAAAATGAACCCTTTCTCCAGAAGCTGCCAACCCACAACACCAACTGTAGCAGCCAGAGTCATATTACCGGCAAATGAAATTTAAATAACATTAGAATTTGATTCCCATTTCATATACATATATGCATAAAATATTGTATTATATATGATGTATATCTGTCTATATGTATAAATGCTTATGTAGACATACACATGTACATATTCAGATAGACATATATATGTGTATATGTATGTATATGTGTGTGTGTGCATGTGTGTATATTTATATACACACATATACATATATGTTGAAGAATTTAAAAGTCATACAGCTGGCTTGGAAATCAGGAGGACTTCCTTTAGAACACAAGTGTATAAGCAAACAAATTCTCTCTGTGCTTAGAAATGAATCTGTCTGTAAGGCCAAACAATGAGCAGAAGGCTCAATCATTGGAAGAAGGTGAATAAAAGCACAGCTAACAGGTAAAGAGGAACAGATAGAAGTAATTTCCTTATATGTTAGAGCACACAAAGAGATAGATGTTGTCATTTTGGTCTTTCTCCCATTCTACACTTCCTTCTCACATCTCAAGATCAGAATTATTTAAACCAGGGAAGAACCACTGGAAAAATAAATGAGTGAATAATTAATGAGGGTTAAAAGTTTTTAAAAAATACTCAAAGTCAAGCAAATGTTGGAATTCTAATATAAATAAGGGTTATAAAAATCTAGTAGTCAGTCAGCCCTTGTTTATATTAAGAACTTTTTTTTTGGCTAAATTGTTTTAATGTATTTTCATGCTGAGAAATATCAGTAATATGACAGTATTATTTAAGATGAATTTTTTTAATATTGCAAATGGTTAGATTTGGGTCCCCAAATCATTAGCATAATATTTAGCAAACTAGAATTCTAGAAGAAATAAATACATGTCCAACCCAGGCATAGTATAATTTAGTCTTACAGGCCACTGATGCTACAAAATTTTAAAATAAAATAATCAGATCTCAAATCATTTCCTATACCCAGCAAGTCCACATTTTAAAAATTCTGTCAAATGCTTGAAGCATATCAGAGTTGTTGTGAATAAAGGTTAATGCCATAATTTTCCTTAATTGCATTAGTAACTGTATCACCTTCAACCTCCTACACTTTGTAAGGTTTCTCTCTGCCTTTTACTCTGCAGAACTTCACAAAATCCTGGGTGGGTAAAACTCTTCAAAACATCAATCATTTTGAACCCTTAATACATTCTTCAACCAAACTGTCAGGACTCTAAAGCTGTAACTGGATGCAATATGACTATTTTGCTTTCCTTACATATATTGAGATTGCATAGTATAAACTAAACAAATAACTGAGCTGCCCTCTCAAGCCAATGTGCTTTGGAGACTCCCTGTAACTGACTCCTATATTGTCGGCTGGCTATGTTACTCAGGGCACAGGAAAAGAATGATTCCTGTTTCTTACACTTAATACTGTAGGTGGGATTTTAGGGTGATAAATTTTAGTTTTCTCAAGCTTTAATTAACATTCCTCAATACCTCAAATATTATTAAACACTATTGCAACAGCAGGCATATACTGCCCTAAAACCAGACAAGAAAGCTGAATTATAGTATTTGCATTTGTGAATGCAACCAAATGAAATCTCATGGTGACAATAGCTAACAGTTTATCTTTTCTTAAACCAGTTCATTGGAAACACATCCATGAAAACTGTTGCTACCAAGAAAGTGAAAAAGTTGGCAAAAGATGGCCAAGCACAGTTTAACATGACAATGCCATTGCACTCAATAAAATATAGCTAATGCATTTTAGATTTAAGTTTTATCATTATCTTCACTGTGTATTTTTTTTCTCCTTAAATAGGAGCAAAAAGCAAATGTTTTAAAGTAAATTTTTGGCTAAGCAGTATTTGCAGGTGTAAATAGAAATTGTTTCTTATATGGCCATCATGCATTAAAGTAAATTCTGCTGCATTTGAAAACCTGTCAGGTTTATTTTGTACTGGTATTCAAAATCTTCTCCTTTTGACCAATATTATATAAAGTTCCTCTGGGAAGATAATGTGCATGATTGCAGGCTTGCCTTGTTAAAATCCATGGCTTTTTATGCAGTCATGTTTTTGCCCATGAATTATGCATGAAAGAGTATCTCATTACATTTCATTTTCTTTACAGCCGCATCCTCTCTTCTAGACATACTCAGATTCCCATCAGCGGAGCTCCAATCACCCTGCAGCTTGTCTCCATCTTGATGCCTTCATAGCATTTTAGACAAAATGGGCGTGTTTAACTTGTCACCTCATGCCTGGTATAAATTATTCACTGGAGCTTTGCACAGATTTGTGATAAAGCCAGCCTGGTCTCAGGAAAACTTCACAGGTTTTGGTTTTTTGTTTTGTTTTTTTTTGGAGGGGGTAGGAGCTGGTGTTGGTGTGGGGAAAGAGGGGGGTCAGACTTGACAGGAACATTGATGGCTATTTCCCCAGCAGTAGTGCCAAGCAGATGATAAAAAAAAAACTGCCTTGACTCCATCAATTTTCTTTATTTTAAACCCAGTAAATTGTTCTTTCTGGTCATAAACAGATATTAGCTACAAATATTTTGTACCTTGGATGCATGTTAAGATTATAGTGTTTTCTATAATCTAAAAGTCACATGAACAAAGCTTTAAAAAATCACCTCATTGGTCTTCCATCTACTGGTAGCTTGAATTAAATGTATAGAAAAGATAATAGATTTTAATCAGTTCATTAGTTCTATGCATATTTCCTGACTTCTTGTATCAGGAACAATTGCTCTAACCACTATGGGACCAAGTAGCTTAAAATAAATGTGCACATGAGGGCATGTATGTGTGTGTGCACACACATATAAATATGCACACCATACAATGGTTCTTAACTAAGTCTGTGTCTCTGATCCCAAACATTCCACATTTAAACAGCAAAGTTAGGAAAAGGTTAATTCAGTCATGTCATACTATGCCCCTCATTGTAAAAGGGTCCCCTTAAAAATAAGTAGAAAATTAAAGAAATATAAGAAATGACTTAAAATCATCAAAATAAATTATATAATAATGAGCTTGACAAGTCAGTTTCATATTTTTTCCTAACTTAATATGTAAAGTAGCCCCTTACTTTCAACAAAATTTGTTTACAGACAATTGAGAATAATGTTTGGCATATAAAGTGTTTATATACACACACACATACACACATATACATATGTTTCTACAATACTATATATATATAATATACACATACATGTATGCATACATAAGTATGTATGTAATTATACAAATGTACACTTAATGTATTGTTTCCTTGAAGTTTATTTCCTGGAAATATGAAAAAAAAACCTGCAAATTTCTTTTGCTTCTTCTTGCAGAAATGTGGCAATGGTGTCAAAACCTTTCCTTACCCCAAACTGTAATGTGTTGTTTCTGAATACATAGTGGAACCTTAAAATACTCCAAGGAAGTGACTCACATGCATAAGTCTTTTACTAATAACTTGCAGTTAGGCTTGTGATGACAAGAAGCTTTTTTACTACATGTAAAATTTGGTTATATGTGGACTTATAAATGTTTAACTATTAATATAAATACATGTGCATATCTATATCTATCTTTTACAAAGTCATATTAATTCAGTAAATTGTCATATATGTGTGTATGTAATGCCTAATATGTATAGACATATAGACATACGTGTAGCCATATGTGTATATAAATCAATATTTTTTACCTCTCTATTTATCCTATTGAAATATATTGCTACCATGTTATGATCCACAAAGAACTTAGCTCAAGAATGGGGAACCTGTGGACTTGAGGCCACATGTGGTTCCCTATGTCCTCCAGTATTGCCTCCCTTTGACTGAAAGGGCCACACTTGAAGACTAGAGTGGCCTCAAAGCCACAGATTCCACACCCCTGAATTCTTAGCTACTTAACTGCTATCTCAAAAGACTTAGTGAAAACTAAGTCCACCACTCTTAGGTAATGAGCTTAGAAAAAAATATGGAACATTTTCTGGTTCTCTCCTTGTCTTTCTCCAACTTCCCAAGGATAAAGACCGATGTTTTCATCAATGGAAGGAATTATCTTTGAGAAAACACCCTCTACTAATGCAATTAGACAATAATTCTATCATTTAAACTCCTACAGCAATTGTCTCCCAGTATTTTTGATCAAGCAACTATAGGAGAATTTTGAGCACATCCTCTTAATTTGTGTATATTTATATACAAATTATATATGTGCTACTGTACTAATAATTGTGTGCATTATACCACTAAAACAAAATTAGATTTTTAAAAGGATAAGATAAAAGTAAAACAACATTTTGACTTGAGAGTCAACAGAGACCCCTGGAGTTTATTGAATAGGGAAGAATGGGGTCATTTTGACAGTTGTGTTGAGCATTGATTGAATTGAGGAGAGTCTTTAGTCAGGGAGCAAAACTAGGATACTATTATAACAATCCAGACTAGGTTGGTGGCTAAATAAGGAGAAATAATGGAACAATTACAAAAGATATGCAGATCAAATAACAAGATTTGGCAACTAATTTTATGAATGAGATAAAGGAGAGGAGTTAAATTAACACCAAACCTGGAAAGATGGTAACAGTGTAAACAATAATAGGGAAGTTTGGGAGAGGGTTAGGGTTACAAAAAAAGAAAAAAGATAATATCCTTAAGGAGGTCTGCAATCACAACCAATCCATGCCTACTCACCCTGGATGTTTCCCTATGTGTTTCTGAAAACAAAATGGGAGGAGTCTGGGCTTTTACTCATGATTCATCAACCTGAAGTGAAAATCCTGTTCACCATGGGACTCCTGCAAAAGTCATGACTGATATGCAAGAACATGGATGTGGTTGACTGGATTTTCATGACAGCTGTTCAGCTGTAGCCACAGGTGTCCAGGTAGCAGTGAGGTTATAACTTCCTTGAGCAACTAATACCAATACATGAGTGAGGAAGATAGAAGCTTACATATTGGGGAAAGAGAAGATGGTGGAGAAGGGTACTATCTAAGGATAAGAGTAAAATGGTTGTGTTGGAGACAAATCTTACATTTGATCATCACGGTATAGGATGTGAACCATCTTTTCACTGTTTTTACTGATTGATGACACATTGCTTGGAGTCAAGCTACATGTCCCCACTCTGGAGATGATTGTCCTAAGGATTTTATGGGTTCTGATAGATTAATTTAGTTCCCTGGATCAGGTACCCAGTATGTTTCTCATGTAGAAATGTAAGCCAGACTTGAATTACTAAAATATCAGGTCTTATGCACATTTTTTAAGTGCCTACTATGAGAAAAAGGACACCTAAATGGCACAGTGGATAGAGAGCTGGGCCTGGAACACTCATCTTCCTAAATTCAAATCTGACTTCAGACACTTACTAGCTGTGTGATTCTGGGTGAGTCACTTAACTCTGTCTGCCTCATTTTCCTCATCTGTAAAATGAGCTGAAGAAGGAAAAGGCAAACCATTCCAGTATCTTTGCCAATAAAACTTCAAATGGGGTCACAAAGAGTTTTACATAATGGAAAAATTACTGAACTGAGCTATGTTCAGGGCACTTTGTGTGAGATTGGAAATTGACACCCCACTTCATTTTGTATTATTGATTAATTATTGAGAATTATATCTAATCACTGGAATCAGTATTTATGGATTAGAGTTAGTTTTAATTGCATAGGCCTTAGTATTAGCATTTATAAGAGTTAATTTCTCCATTTCTCTGAGTTATAGCCTGGACTCAATCTACCTTAACCTGGAATGGAGGAGGGAAGATGAATCAAAGTGGTCATAAATTCTTCTACCTAATCATTAGCCTAGCACCAGGCCACTCTGGTATAGGTGATTGCTTAACATTGGGCTTTCCAGAGAATGTTGACCAACTCTGTGTTTTCCCCATTGCCATGGATCCTAGAGATCCTTTCTTGTAAGTCAAGCCAAATGTAAGCTCACAGTTATCTCTGATATAGGAGGATTACTGTTTTAGTTTAGTTTTCATCGCAGAACTGTTTTTGGCACTTCATATCTTTGCAGCTGTATTAAAAAAAGGCTCCTCTGCCTAACAAAGCTATTCCTGAACACTGAGGGGCTTGAGATATCACTTTATTGGCAATTGCTTGTCTTACTAATAAATTGATTGTACTCAGAACTTTGTGCCTCAGATTCATTTTTGACACTCTAAGATGCAAAAGTTACAATGATTTCCTTCAAAAAAAAAAGCTACGCTTCATGAACTTACATTCTATTGGATGGCTAATGTATGAGCACTAATAAGTACATTGAAAGAACATACATATATGTTTATATGCATATATATTCTACACACATACACATATGCATGTGAGTATATGTATGCATACACACATATACATATACTACATACACATATCATTGTTCAGTCATTTAGTCATATCTGATTCTTTGCAACCCTGTGTACCATGTTGTCTAGGGATGAAAAGGATACTGGAGCGATTTGCCATTTCCTTCTCCAGTAGATGTAGGAAAAAAGAGCTAATATGTGTCTGAGAATGCATTTGAACTCAGGTCTTCCTGATTCCAGGTCCAGCACTCTATCTACTGAGACAATAATCTATCTCCTTTATATACATATACAAACTCACATACTCATACACACATACATATACATATAGGTGTGCCACATATATATATATAGGTGTACCAGTATATCTATCTATCATGGTAATATAAAATCAGGAGATTCAGTATGTTGAAATTTTTATATTCTGGGCTAAGGAGCATGACTAATACCATCAACAATGACAGTTAGATAGCACAATGAATAGAGTGCTGGGTCTGGACTCAGAAAGAACTGAGTTCAAATCCAGTGTCAGACACTTACCATCTGTAAAATGGTAAGAATTCTTTCCCAGTTTTCTGCTTCCCTTCTAATCTTGGTTTCATTGGCTTTGTTTGTGCAAAAAACTTTTCAATATTCAATATTCAATAATATTCAATATTCAATTCACAATATTCAAAAATACACCTTTCTCCCAGAGTTATGAGGATCAAATAAGATAACAATAGTAAAGCACTCAGCAGTGTCTGGCACATAGGAAGTGCTATGTAAATGTTAGCATTTATTGTAATAAATGGTACGTCTTATATAAATTACATATAAGGGAAGTAATACATTAGAACTTAGGGACAGTTGGCAGAGGATGGTCTTCCCTTCTGGCCTAGAAGCGAGTTAAATATATAACTTGTGTCAATATAATTCTATTAAAATCATACTCTGGTGCCATTCCCTGCCCTAGAAAAGAACCTCAATCCTCCAAAGGTGATTCCAGTAGAATTAATGGTTTCTGACCAAAATAAGTTTTATCAAGAGAAACTCATAAAATTGCTAAGATATAGAGATAGGATTTGCATAGGTAGAATACTGATGAAGTAGCATACATTTTGAAGTCCTGAGGAAATCTGGAGGATGATACACATACACATATACACACACACACTTGTGTGTGTGTGTATATGTGTATGTGTGTGTGTTTCTTTCATGCCCCACAGTCCTTAGCAAAGTACTGGGCACATAAGCATTCAATAAAAGCTAATTCATTGGCCACATGGTATGACCTTGCTCATGCAAAGGGACCTTGAATCATCTTTTTCTTTTGGTGTTATTATTTAAACATTCTAACTTAAATTTATTTTATTTGTTTCTTTTCTCCCCAACTAGATTGTAAGTTCCTTGAGGGTGGAAACTTTTAGAGAGATGTACTCTTTATTAGATGCTGAACTGCTATAATTTTTTATAGATTTTAAATTGCTATGGCATAAGTCATCAATTTCTATCTTAAAAGGTTGGATTATACATACAAAGAGAAATATCAACTTTGTTAATACAACTTTCAGGTATCAGGCTTATTTCCCATTTTAATTATGTACTTTTATTGTCAAACAAGTTAAAGGATTCTCTAAGAAGCTATTAATTAGAAATAATTTTTGTAGATGTGACATAACATAACTTTGGGAGCCTTTTGGGTGCAGCCTCTAATGTTTCTGTAAAGAGTCCTCTGTTTATATTTCTAACATCATAGTAATTTTTTCCTACCTCTTTTTCATGTGTTTTCAGAATGTCTAACATCCTTCTTTTTGGCATGGAAATACTAATCATTCTAGAACTGTTTTATGGTGATGTGTCCTATATTCTTTATATGTAAAGGTTTTTGTTAAAAAAATTATTTCTATGAATGTTCTCATTCATTTCATAGTTTAGAAAGTATCCTCAAAGACCTGTATGAGTTGCTTCAGATTTGTCCTTATTCAGCTTGAATCTCAGAATGCAATGATCCCTCTTAACAAATTCAGTCTTATCCTTGATATTTATGCTCCATGAAACTTATTTGAGAATTATTTTATAGAGCTAGAAAAATAATAAGATTCATCTGCAAGAACAAAAGGTCCAGAATATCAAGGGAATTAATGAAAAGAAATGCTAGGGAAAGTGGCCTAGCCATACCAGATCTTAAATTGTATTGTAAAGCAACAATCATCAAAACTACTTGGTAGTGGCTAAGAAATAGAGTGGTGGGTCAGTGGAATAGGTTAGGTATGTAAGACACAGTAGTCAATGACTACAGTAATCAACTATTTGATAAACCCAAAGACCCCAGCTTCTGGGATAATAACTCACTATTTGACAAAAACTGCTGGGAAAATTGGAAAATAATATGGCAGAAACAAGGCATAGACCAAAATCTTACATTTTATACCAAAATAAAGTCAAAATGACTTCATGATTTAGATACTGATACTATAAGCAAACAGGGAGAGCAAGGGATAGCTCACCTGTCAGATATATGGAGAACAGAATTTATGACCAAACAGGAGATAGAGAACATTATGAAATGCAAAGTGGATAATTTTATTTATATTATATTGAAAAGTTTTTTGCACAAACAAAGCCAATGAAACCAAGATTAGAAGGGAAGCAGAAAACTGGGAAAGAATTCTTACAACCAGTGTCTCTGATAGGGGTCCCATTTCTAAAATACATAAAGAACTAAGTCAAATTTATAACAATACAAGTCACTCCCCAATTGATAAATGACCAAAGGATATGTACAGGCAGTTTTCAGATGAAGAAATTAAAGCCATCTATAGTCATATGAAAAAAAATGCTCTAAATTACTATGGAATGGAGAAATGCAAATCAAAATAACTCTGAGGTACCACATCACACCTATCAGAGCGGCCAACATGACAAAACAGGAAAATGATAAATTTTGGAGATGTGGGAAAATTGGAACACTAATGCATTGTTGGTGAAATGATCCAACTACTTCAGAGAGCAATTTGGAACTATGCCCAAAAAGCTACAAAAATGTGTATATCCTTTGACCCAGAAATACCACTTCTAGGGCTATATCCCAAAGAGATCATAAAAATGGGAAAAAAACCTGCATCTACAAAAAATATTTATAGCAGCTCTTTCTGTGGTGGCTAAGAGTTGGAAATTAAGGAGATGCCCATCAATTGGAGAATGACTGAACAAGTTATGGTATATGAATGTAATAGAATACTATTGTGCTATAAGAAGTAATGAGCAGGCAGACTTCAGAAAAACATGGAAAGACTTCTATGGACTGATGCTGAGTTAAGTGAGCAGAACCGGGAGAATGTTGTACAGAGTATTAGCCATGGTGTTTCATGGCTTTGATAGACTTAGCCCTTCTCAGCAATGCAAGGGTCTCCAAAAGTCTCATGATGGAAAATGTTATCCACATCCAGAGAAAGAACTATGGAGTTTGAATGCAGATCAAAGCATACTATTTGCTCTTTTTTTCCTTCTGTTTTGTTTTGTTTCCTCTTTCATGTGGTTCTCCTATTGTTCTTCCTTAAAATATGACTAATGTTAAAATATGTTTAATAGGAATGTATATGTAGAGTCTATGTCATATTGCACACCATCTTGGGAAGGAAGGTGGGGAGCGAGGGGTGGAAAAAAATTAAAACACAAAAGCTTATGGAAGTAATTACTAAAAACCAGAAATAAATTAATAAAAAAGAAGAAAAAGAAAGCTGGTCTTGAAGCCAACAAAAAAAGAGAAATAATAACAGGTATAAAGACAAGCAGAACCATTATTGTGTTGGTGACATGTTTTAAAGACAAAGATTTTTCTATGTTGACATCAGATACTCTAGCATTTTCCACTATCCTTTGGTAAGTTTTAAATATTTTCAGCTCATGAAGAAGTGGTGAGTTTATATCAGATTAAAAAGTTTTGTTATGATCAACAAAGACAGGATATAGTGTATCTCAAAAATCTTAGTGCAGTTTTCAGCTTTAATAGCTTAAACTAATAAACTATTATTCTAATGGCACTTAGGGGCAATGGGTTTAATAATTCTCAACTTGAAAGTAAGCTGATCTTAATATTCCTATGACTTTTTAGCTTACTTCTTTTGCTGTTCAGGAAGGATATTGTTTTGTGTAAGTGTGAATAAAGTTTTGTTTTGTTTTGTTTTTTGTTGTTGTCATTTGTTTGTTTCATTACACAGGTTGTTAATGTCCTGTTCAAAGGAAAAACACTTAATTGATTTGTATTTGGAAGAATCATTAGTATTCTTACATTTAAATAAAAATAAAGTAATACCTTCTGTTGTGAAATATGGAATCAAAATTACATTTAAAGGAGGCTTACAATATTTCTTAAAAATAATCCCTGCACCACCATTAAACTTTTGAGCTAATAATTGTGAATATTATCTGATCCCATTGCTTTCTATTTTTTCATATATTCTATCATCTCCCTTCATATATTTATTCCATTTTTCATTCTATTTACAGTGTTCTAGCTTCCTGTTTCTCATTGGATTTAGTTTCCCTTTTCATTATGCTGAACTTCTTGTGACCGCATAGTCTACTACATATTTTTTTTTACACATTCAACTTCTTTAAGGGTGTTCTCTTGCACTTGATTGCCCTGCTTCTCAAACTAGTTAAGTTTTTGATTGATATTGAATTTTTTGTACTACTTCGACTCTTTGTACTGCTTTAACATTTTTATGTTTACTTTCAAATGGTAATTAAGGGAATCTAGAATTTCTATGCTTTCACAATTTATTTTGCAACATTTTATTGTTGTTATTGTTGTCTTTAATTGGCCAAAGTGGCTCCAAATTTTCTACTGTGTTTACTGGCTAAGGATTCATGTAATCTTTCCTTGTCTTTGTGCAGATCTTCAGTAGCTCTCTGTAGTCACTTCTGCCATGATGGTCTTTGATGCCTCTTCTTAGAGATATTACTTGATAGTATTATGTTTGAGCAAAAACTGGCATAAATAAATTAATAAGTCAATAAATAAATTGATATATTTAATCCATGCTTAAAGACAATTTTTTTTTTTTATGATTGTCTTGTACTGGTGTCATTGTATGTTATTATGTGTCTTGGAACTGAAGGCAGGATTAATAAAGGGATCCATGAAGCCTTTGTACATAACTGTTGACATAAATTCACAATTTGCTTATGATATATTTGTGCATAATGAAAATCTTCATGTCTTCATTCAATTTCATAGGATGCTACACTATAATTTTTTATACATATATTAGAACATATATGTTTTGGTTTTGCCCATTTTAGTAGTCAGGGCCATCAGCCTTGAAAAATTTTCCAGGAGGTAAGCTATTAGTATTCTGGTTTGTTCCAATATGCCTTTTCATGGTATCAGAACACAAGAAATACCTCCAGGAATGTAGTGAAGTCAGCTTGAACCAGCTTGAGGAAGGTGACAATTACTTAAACAGTCACCCCTCAACAATCAGCAAATGTTATAAACCAGGGCTTGATTTATTGGTTTGTTAATCATTGAGACTTAAAGAAATGATGGAGAATTTATTAATAATAGAGATTAAACTTAAGAATATGTCTTACGTATATGTTTTTCAGAGATCAGGTTGTAAAACCTTTACCAGCATACTTCTGAAGACTTCAATATCAAGTTGATCATCATAATTTCAAGTAAAACCTACCTGCAGTCCTATGCCACCCCTTCTATTTCTTAGATTTATAGAAGTATCATCTTCATAATGGCAGTAGTGGCAACCCAATTAGTGGTATTTCCAGAGCCCAATTGGACATGTTTCAGAGTTTCTGGAAGGCCTTTATAGCTATGTCAAAAGGCTTAGGACATTCAGTCTTTCCAAGTACATCTCTCTAGCTCAGGCCTAACTTGCATTTCTTTACTAAAGTCTCCTGCTTACCTTGTAGAGAACAGATTGAATTTTAAAGGGATTATTCTTAATGTTGTTATTATTTTATTAGGTTTATTATGTTGTACATTATTCTGAATTCAGATTTACTAATGTCGTTTTTATGATCTTGCAGAAATCCATTCCACATTTATTCCATTATTGTCAAATCACATGAGATCAAAAGTATGCAAGGACATATATATATACATATATATATTTATATATGTATATGTGTGTATATGTGTATATATATATATATATTCATATCAGACCTGACATTTCATCATAAAAAGTAATTCATTCCTTGATAAAGAAAATCCTTCTACCAATGCATCTCTAAATGTATGTTACAACCCATAGCATTATATAATTGTCTTGGAGAACTAAGAGGTTCAGTGACCTGGTCAGGGTCACAAATCTAGCACTAGTCAGAAGTAGGCCTTAAATTCAGGATCTTACAACTTTGTGTCATCTCTCTGCCCAAGATGCTACACTATAATCTTTATACACACACACACACACACACACACACACACACACACACACACACACACACACACACATATATCTGTTGGAGCAAACTGAGTTTGTTGCACTAGAAAACTATTTCCTACCCCAAAATAGTAGAGGCAAAAAAATTGAAAAAGATACTGTAATAGACTTATCTTTTGCCAAAAATAAGTTTCCAATTGAATGTATATTTGATTTAATAATACATCCTTGACTACAGTAAAGGTCTGCTTATATCTTATTCAATTTATTGATAAACTTATAAAACATAAGTGATAGATACAGTTGAAAAGATAATTAGAATTGGCTGTTTATTCTAGAGTTGATATATCTATATATATGTGTATATATATATATATATGTATATATATATATATACACATACATATTTAAATGTGGTGGGTTTCATCTTAAAAAAATTAGAAACTACTATTCCAAATATGGATTTTTTTATAGTGTTGTTATCAACCAGGAGTAATGTTAATAGTATTTAATATTTAGACTGTCCTAGATTCTATAAGAAACAAATAAAATGTACAGTCTGTTCTTAATACTGTTTCATTTGCATTTCATTGCACTTTTAACCTTCACTTTTTATTCTTTTAGAAGCTATTATCAGGGTATTAATCCCTTAATTAAGAAGTCAGAGTAATCATGCCTATCTATTATAATCATATAACTTGAAGGAGCTAAGGGGACATTTGATCCATTGGCCTTTACCTAGACAGGACCACACTTAACTGTCCCCAAACTGATAGTTACTTCACTTATTTTTCAAGATAGCCATGATGAAAATCAGATCAATGTACAATAATCTTTCCTACATCCATTTAACATTGTTCACTACAAAGAGAAAATGGGTTAGAGGTAGAGACTAAGAATAAAGAAGGGCCTTACCAGAGAAAGATTAGACAGCTGCTGTTAACACCTTAGAATGAAATTAGCAAGACAATCACAAGCAATGTCTCTGGAGAATGAATGGTAAGATTATCAAATTTAAATGAGAATGGAATAAGGAGTTGCTATTCAAGACCCCCTCTAATATAGTCCCACCTGCCTTTCCATGCTGACCTCCCACTAGTCTCCTGGATGATCTTTCCAGTCCTGCCAAAGGGCTTTCACTTTCCCCCAACATTATTCCATCACTTTTCCTGCTGCCATATTTTGTTTTCTCCCCTTCTCTCCTTTCTATTTTTTTTTATTTTTAACTGCCCCAAATAGCTCTAATTAGATTCTAGCTCCTTTGCAAAGACCATTTAAATCAACTTAAAATGCTCTGCCCTCAGGAAGATCACCAGCTAATAAATATCATCAGCAATAACAAATTTAGTCATAACAGGCTAGAACAATGGGCCAAGAATAATAAGAAGACATGAAATTGTTTTAAGTTGAAAGTCTTACACTGAGTTAAAAAAAATCAATTGCATAAGTGTAGAATGGCAGAAGTCTGTCTAAACAATAGTATCTGTGAAAAAGAATTGGGGTTTTGAGTGGACCTCAAGCTCAATTTGAGTCAACAATATGAGATATCTAAGAATGCCAACATGGTCTTTGGAGACATAAATGGAAACCTAGCATAAGAAAAGCTGATGCCATCAGTCTAATCACATCTGCTGTATTGAGTTCAGTTCTGGAAAATACAAGGTAGGAAAAATACTATGTCTTCCCCTTTCACCATGTTAAGAGAATTAAAAATTGATGATCCTGTTAACAAACTGACCACCCAATTCTTCAGTTTCCTCACTTCTAATGACTTCACTGCTCTATTTCTCCCATATCTGCTTGGTCACATTTTAGATGAGGAGTATTTTGACTTTTTTTGTCTTGGTTATGGATTCCTTTGGTAGCCTGGTGATGTCTATGGAATCCTTTTCAGGATAATGTTTTTAAATGCATAAAACAAAACACATAAATTTAAAAATTAAAATCAATTTTGTTTGAATAAAGATTTATGTTTGCATCTACATTCTCAGACTCCCTGAAACCTATCCACAGATTTTTTTTATGGGTTATAGTTCCCAAGTAAGCAACATTTGCTTTAGACATTGCTATATCTGAGAAATAACCATTTCTTTTTCTTTTCTTTTCTTTTTTTTTTTTTTTTTGCATGGGGTTAAGTGACTTACCCAGAGTCATGCAGCTAGTTAGTGACAAGTGTTTGAGGGTGGATTTGAATTCAGGCACTCCTGACTTCAGGGCGAATGCTCTACCTACTATGTCACCTAGCTGGCCCAAAATAACTATTTCTGATATCTAGAACTTTGAATTGTCCTTTCTAGCCATAACCTCCCATTTTTCAACCTTTCCTACTCCCTTCCTTTTGCATTTACTCTAACCCTTATGATAACCCCCAAACCTTTAATTCATGATTAATCTCCTATTTGTTGTTATAACAACAATAATAATGGTGATGATTATGATGACAAATTACATTTATGTATCACTTTAATATTTGAAAAACACTTTTAAATCATTTGGTCATCACAATAAAGTTACTAAGTAGGTGCCATTATCATCTTCATTTAATAGATGAGGCAACTAAGGGTCAGAGAGACTAAGTAACCTGCACATGACCAAATATGTTATAAGTGTCTGAGACAGGATTTGAAACTGAGTTTTCCTGATTCCAAATTCAGCTGTCAGTTTACTCTGCCACTGAGCTACTTCAGTATATCTTCCATGCTATCCTCATTTGCCTCCACATTTGGCCTTAACTTGCAAATCTGCCTCTTTTCTGTATCACTAGCCACTTCTCTAAAACCCTTTGTCTCCTTGACCTTTGACCATTTCTGACTGGTTAATCAACATCTGTTGGTAATCCCTACTATTTAATTTGTCAGCTCCAGTTTCAGGATTCTTAATATCTCTAGAGGTCAAAAAAATCTATCAGACCGTTCTCATTTCAAATTTATGATGCCTTATTTCAGCTGGCCCTTTGCTGCTGTTTGATAATTCTTCTAACTCTATTCTTATCAATACCTTATCTCATTCTCCATAGAGCTTTTCTAAACATTTTCTTTTCTCCTTAATCCCCTATTCATAACCCTGTCTCCCTACATTTATGGCAGATAACTGCCTCCCACTTTTGTGAGGAGATTTTGACCAATATACATTTTATCCCCTTCACACTTTAGGACTATTCTACATCATCCCCCACTCTCTCCTCTTCCTCTGGACATAGAAGAATTTTCCTTAATTTCCTTAAGGTGAACTACTATTTCTGAATCCTAGATTCCTTTCCTCTCTGTGCCACTTCCAATACATTGTTTGAATAGTCTTCTCTTCTCCATCATGTGTTTTAAAGTTCTTTCTCTATACCTAATTTTATAATCTCAGAGTTATGCCTACTTTCATTTTCCTACAGGTTCTCAGGTCTTTTAATTTCTTAAAAACAAATAGACAAAAAACCCTCCCTTATATTTGTATAGGTTGTCCATTTATCTGTTGTTCCTTTCTTCTTCTTCACTCCTTCATCTCTTGGAAAGATGACTATACCCAATACCTCCACTTAATAATTGTATATTTTCTCTCTCAAAAAAAAAATACAGTCTTCCATGTACCCCTGTCATTTTGCCGAAATTCTTTTTAAAACTTCACATCTGCCCTCTAATTGCCATATCAAATAAACCTGTGTTCACCTTCATTTCCCTGGTTATTTCTGCAGCACTAAATTTTACTATTATTGGGGAAGGTGATAGAAGGGGTTTCCAAGTTTATTTATATTAATTGAATTACCAATATTTATTCATTTTTTCACTTTACTTAAGCCTGAGGTGTTTTATTTGAAAATTTATCATTTAAAAATTTATCCTTTGATATCCTTAGTGGAAATATACTCTGATACTTACTAAAGACAGACAGACAGACAGACAGACAGACAGACACATACACACACATAACCCAGAGAAAGAGTGAACATGGATAATTATGACAGGAGAAAAATTATTATCATTTAAATTTTTGAATTATTTTATTTCTTGGATAGTAACTTAAAAAAAAACAAGTACTACAGTTATAATATTGCATAAAGTTTATGGCCATCAATTTCTCCCAACTCATAGTGCACATTATAGGAAGCATCATCTCTATAAGCCTTTTTATTCCATTAAAGCTAAATAACTGTATGCCAACCCGATCTTGATCAGGGAATGATAAGTATATGGTAGTATCAGTTTGGATTGTTCAGGATAACATAAATTATTTTGTATAAAATTATTCAGAGAACAGAGGGATCTTAAAATGCTATATAACTGATTACAGCCCATAGACAACTTACAGATACAACTGATGTATATAGGTTATTTTAACTCTTACAGATAGTATCTGGGGATACATTAGGGCAAAGGTGAAAACTACAAAGGCCCATCTGCAGGGATTAGAATAGTACAATTACCATTCATATTCCTTTTAGTACCCCAAAGTGCTTTGCCTTATGTGTGAGCTGGGAGTCTCTTTCTAATTTTACATGTGCTATTAATATAATTATGAGCAGCTTGTTTATGTACTGAAGATAAGAAATACTTAAAATTCACTCAGAGATTATGATACAATATTTAACTTAAACATTTTCTTTCCTATCTTTTCAAATTTTCTTGTATTGTGCCAATGGATAGGCTAGAAAGTAAAACTATTGGGAGATACTATTTAATCAGAAGATATCATCATTTGATCACAGAGAGGCAGTGTAGTATGGTGCTATGGAGTTGGCCTTAGAGTAAGAAAGAGCTGGATTTATGTCTCACCTTTGACACATAAGAGTTCTGTGACCCTGGGCAAGTCGTGAAAACAGTCAATGATCCCAGGCACCTAAGACTTTAAGCTGAAGAGCAGATACTCAGAATTTCTTATGAGACTTTCCTATAGGTAATGATGATGATGGTGATAATGATGATGATGATGATGATGATGATGAATTGTAAAAATGTACTGTACCTGAGGTAAACCTTTAATTTCACTTTTATAATGATTCATGCATGGATTGCATGTTTACATCAAGGTTCAATGATTTCTTCAGTGTGAAATCTCCATTCACTGATACAGATTGCAATCTACTAATTCCATATTTCTTTTCATGAGTGAGGTTGACAACTTTGAGCATCTCTGCTTCACTTAAAGCCAATTCATGCACAAGTCATAATATCATCTTTGTAATATCAATCATTCTTTTGGAGAATGAAGCATAAACAAAAACAACAATACAGCTAATAGATGTTTGAGGAAGGATTCAAACTCAGGCTTTCCTGACTCTGAGTTAGGATTCTAACCAATTTACTTTATTTATATAGACAGCTCATCTAACTAATTTAAAGCTGACACTCACTGTTAGCTGAATCAAATAAACTAGATGATTGCTAGATCTTTACTTTATATTGTACTGTGTAGATATAACTTACTGTTTTTCATTTCAAATATATTCATCTATTTTTTCATTATCTCTCTGGTTTCTATCTAACTGTGCAAAAAAAATTATAGTGATGGAGTCCTAATAAAACTGTCCTTTGCCCCAATATTGTAATTTCCTTATGGGCCTCACTGAGCAATGGACATGTTCTAATTTAACCACACCACTGCCCCCAGACTCAATCATAGGCTTCACTGAACAGCAGGCCCACTTCCCCTACCTAACCACTGCCCCCTACCCTGAATCAATCGCCTAACTTCCTTATATATGTATCACTGCCCCACTAGAACAGCAGGTGTGTCCATGAACTCATACCCCACTAAAACAACAGGTGTGTCCTTGTGATGGAATCCCAGCCAGTGCCTCTAGCTAACCACTGCCCCATTCCTCATATTTCCCATAGAAACAAAAAGGTGTGTCCATGCTCTCAACCACAACCACATCTACCTAATCTCAGACAGGACCACAATAGCCAGATAATCAGCAAGCAGCACCACCAACATGCCGAAGCAAGAAGTGGACCCACAAACAATAGAAAGGATTTCCTTGAGCAAGCATCTGTGCAGTAATAGCAAAAGCTGTCCTTCAGGTGAATTTATGATGTAGAGAAACTTATTATTATATCATTATCATACAAACATATCCCACCAATGGGATTTTTTCTCTACGCATTGTGGGTAATAGCATTCACAGTTCCACCAAGGCTAGGACCACTCCTCTATTTTCTAATGCCTTGACAAATCTTTTCAGCCTTTTTAATATTCATAATTTCTGTTATGTAATAAGCATCATTGTACTATAAAGTTGCCTGTCTTGTCTTACTGAAGTTGCCAGTTCCACTTGAAATTCAGCCTGCTGGAGAGTGTAATCCTCAATAAATGCCTTTGCTTTTATTAGAGGTGGTCTGAGTCTGAATTCTTTGAGATGACCGCCACAACACACCGTGAAAGTCCTCTATTTCACTGAATGACCATTTTTTCCCCTGCAGGATTACACTCAGTTTTGCTGGATAGATGATTCTTAGTTGTAATCCTATCTCCTTTGCCCTCCAGAATATTATATTCCATGCCCTGTGGTCCATTAATGTAGAAGCAGATAAATCTTGTGTTATCCTGGTTGTGTTTCCACAATATTTGAATTGTTTATTTCTGGCTGCCTGCAATATTTTCTCTTTGACCTGGGAACTCTGGAATTTGGCTACAAAATTCCTAAGAGTTTTTCTTTGGGGATCTCTTTCAGGTGGTGATTGGTGGATTCTTTCAATTTCTATTTTGCCCTCTGGTTCTAAAATATCAGGGCAGTCTTCCTTGATAATTTCTTGAAAGGTGATGTCTAGGTTCTTTTTTTGATCATGGCTTTCAGATAGTCCAATAATTTTTAAATCCTCTCTCCTGGATCTATTTTCCAGGTCAGTTGTTTTTCCAATGAGATATTTCACATTGTTTTCTAATTTTTCATTCCTTTGGATTTGTTTTACAGTGTCTTGATTTCTCATAAAGTCACTAGCTTCCAATTGCTTTATTCTAATTTTTAAGGAAGTATTTTCTTCAGTAAGCTTTTGGACTTCCTTTTCCATTTGGCCAATTTTGCTTTTTAGGGCATTCTTCTCCTCATTGGCTTTTTGGACCTCTTTTGCCATTTGGGTTAGGCTATTTTTTAAGGTGTTATTTTCTTCAGTATTTTTTTTTGGGTCTCCTTTAGCAAGCTGTTGACTTGTTTTTCATAATTTTCTTGCAAAACTCTCAGTTTTTCTTCTACATCTCTTACTTGCTTCTCAAAATCTCTTTTGAGCTCTTCCAAGGCCTGGGACTGATTCATATTCTTCTTAGAAGCTTTGGATTTAGGAGCTTTGACTTTGTTGTCTTCTTCTGGTTGTATGTTTTGATCTTCTTTGTCACCAAAGTAAGATAATGTAGTCTGACTCTTTTTGCGCTGCTTACTCATGATCCTGGCCAATTACTTGAGTTTTAAACTCTTTGTTAAGGTAAAAGTATGCTTCCAATATGGAGAATGTACTGTCCCAAGCTTCAGGGGTTTGTACAGCTGTTTACAGAGATACTTCTAGGGACCTGAAAATTTTCAGTTCTTTCAAGGTGCTATGATAAGGGGTGAGGGTTTTCCTCTCCACCACCACAACAAACTTCACCATACCAGCATTCCTCCTCACCCCAGGACCACCCCTCAGAACTGTGACCCAGATGCAAGCACTGATAAAGCAAGAGATTCCTGCCTCAGGACTGGCAAAGAGATCCCTGCCTCAGCACTGGCAAAGAGATCTCTGCAATTACCCTCTGATCAGCCACTTGATTCCCCCTCAGTCAATGGGCCAGAAGCTCAGGAAACAGCTGTGGCCCCAGGGGTGGCTGAGACCTAGCTCCTTTTCTCACTGCGGTCATAGACTTTTCCCACTGACCTTCCAAGTTGTCTTTGGTGTTCATGGGTTGAGAAGTCTGGAAACCACCACAGCTGCCTGTGATTCACTCCTCTGAGGCCTGCTCCAGGTTCTCTGTGGCCTGTGCGTCCACACCAAACTGGGCTCCTCTCCCTGCCCGGCTTGATATACCTTTCTGATCAACCATCCAGGCTGTCTTTGGCTGGAAATTTGTTTCACTCTGTCTTTTTGTGAGTTCTGCTGCTTTAGAATTTGTTTAGAGCCATTTTTTATAGGTATTTGGAGGGGTTTGGGGGAGAGCCCAAGCAAGTCACTGCTTTCCCTCTGCCATCTTGGCTCTGCCCCCACAACACACCATGAAACCATAACAAAATGATAGATTTTTTTCTAAATGAAAGTAGCAAAATGAGAACACAAATGAAAACTGAATAAAAAATACATTGTTGCTATTTACTTGTCATGGCATTACTGTCTAAAGGAGGAGTGAAGTTTAATGCAGGGTAAAGTCATTTGCATGTTACTAATAATATATTGTATAGGGTATCTATAAGCTCTAAAACATTATGCAACTGTAATGTTTCACATTATTATTATGTCACAAGAAGCTTCTAAGAAAGGGTAGAACAATTTGGTGAACTAAGGGGAATAGAGAAAATTCTTTATATAATAGTTATACTCCTTTTGAAATTTCCAAATGTAGAATGTTACTGCAAGAGTTAGCTCTAGGCAAAATTTTGTTTTCTGTGTGACATTCTCCCATCTCCCCTTTCAACTCTTTCTCTTGGTTCTGAATAGGTTAGTCTCAATTCATCATCATTTCCCTAAATCTACCCCTCTTCCAAACTTCCATATTTGTAAATGAAGGTACCAACATCTTTCTGGACACTTAATTTCACAGTGCCATAATCTACTACTACTTTGAGCCAACTCTCTTTCTAACTAGAAATTACTAAGTCCATTAGATACTTTTTTTAACATTTAATTTTTATTTTATTTTTTTTCAATTCCATGTAGATAAATATTAAAATTCTTTTTTAAACTTAGTACTCCATATTCTTCTCTTTCCGTCCTTTACCCTTCCTTTTCTTTGAGTAAGCAAATAATTTGATATGGATTCTACAAGTACAGTCATGTAAAAAGATTTCCATATTAGCTATGTTGCAAAAGAAAGCACAGACCAAAAACAAAACAAACAAATAAAAAAACAAACTAAGAATAATAAAGTTTAAAAAATCATGTTTCAATCTGCATTCAGACTATATAAGTCCTTCTCCAGAGGTTGATAACATTTTTTCATCTTAAGTCCGTCATAATTGTCTTGTGTTACTGTATTGTTGAAAATAGCTAAACAGTTGATCATAGTACAATATTTCTGTTACCGTGTACAATATTCTCTTTGTTCTGAACATTTCACTTTTCCTCAATTTATGTAAGTCTTCCCAAGTTTATTTCTGAAATCAGCCTCCCCAACATTTCTTACGGCACAACAGTAATCTATCACAATTGTATGCCACAACTTGTTCAGCCATTTCCCAACTGATGAGTGTGCCCTCAATTTCCAATTCTTTGCCACTACTAAAATTGCTGTTAATAAATATTTTGGTACATATAGGTCCTTTTCCTTTTCCTTTGATCTCCTTGGGATACAGACCTATTAATGTTATTGCTGGGTCAAAGAGTGTGTACAGCTTTATAGCCCTTTGAACATAGTTCCAAATTGAATAGTTGGATCAGTTCACAGCTCCACCAATAGTGTATTAGTGCCCCTATTTTTCCACATCTCCCAACATTTATCACTTTCCTTTTTTTTTGTCATGTTAGCCAATCTGATGGGTGTGAGAGAAACTTGTTACAAAATTTTTTCTCCAACTTTCTGCTTTCCTTTTTTCTCCTGTTGCCTTGGATTATAAGCTTCTTTAACACAAACCCCACACATTTTTGCATGGTTCTTCCACATCACTTACTGGCTTGTTTAATCTGCTGCCTCAATCTACTTCACTATAAAGTTGAGATGATAATAATACCTCATTCCCAGGGTTGTTTTGACAAACAAATCAGATAATTTTTGTAAAAAATACTTAGGGCAGTGTCTGAAATCTAGTGGATACTTAACAAAGGCTTATTTCCTTCCCTTCCCTTTCCTCATCTCCATTCCATATCATGCTGCTTTTAAGCATTGGGGATGGGAACTAAATTGTCACTAATGGTGCAGGTACAACCATCTTTTAGAGACTTTCTTCAAACACTAAGAAGTTAAGTGACTGTTCCTTGATATTTTTCAAAAGTAGTAGTGGAATCCATGCTTATTGGGTCCAAGGCTGGTTTTCATTCATTATACCAAGTTACTTCTCACAAGGTCTCTAAAGCACTACACAACCATTTATTGTTGCTGTTGTTGTTGTAGTAGTTTTGTTATTATTAGGTATGAGTTATTTTTTTTCTTGGAATTTCCAGTCCCTCCTTGGTATTGATGCATTAAAGAGACAAGCATTTATTAAACATGTTCAATATACCTGACATATATAATGGAAGGATTGACCAATGAAAGTTGAGTTCTCAAAACATGCACAGGAATTGTTTCTAATGCTATCTAATGTTGAGGCAGGGGGTTAAGCCTACTTTTGGAAGTTTGTGATGACAGTTAATGCTAGAACTCTGCCTAAGATTCAGAACAACTGAAGTTATTCTATGGTAACTGTTTCTTGTCTGCTTACTGCATGGTAATGGAAAGATTTCAATTGGCTTCTGAACCAGAACCTAAGATAAGTATAAAAGGTGACAACAGAGAACACTCCCTTGTCTTTCTTGGTTGTGAATGAGGAAAGAGATAAAATATAAGTGGTCCTTATCTCTCATGAACACATGAACCTACTATTGTTTTTCTGTCCCTGTTGTATTTATTCTTTTGTAATCTTGTTGTTATTGTTGAGTTGTTTCAGTTGTGTCTGAATCTTCATGACCCCATTTTTTGTTTGTTTGTTTGTTTTGTGGGGGTTCAAAGATGTCGGAATGACTTGTCATTTCCTTCTCTAGCTCATTTTACAGATGAGAAACTGAGGCCAACAGGGTTAAGTGACTTGCTCAGGGTCACACAGATAGTAAGAGCCTGAGGCCAGATTTAAACTCATGAAGATGAGTCTTCCTGGTTCCAAGCCCAGTGCTCTATCCATTGCACCACCTAGCTGCCCTTTGTAATCTTAGGTATAGGAGTATTGGAAATAGAACAAACTTGTGAGCTTTGAAAGGTTGAAGAAGAGCATAATTTGCCAAGATCCAATGTCCATGAGGCGTCAGTGCTGGAGAGTGATCTGCTTCACTTAGGCAAGCAGTGGTTCTACCTAGAAGCCTAGAAACTCTGTCCTGCTAGTAAGGCGACAATTCATTCATTGACTATGCCTCTCCTAGAAGTGAAATCAGATCAGTGGTAGATTTGTAGCAACCACTTAAGTTTGTGTCTCCTTTCCCTAGTGATAGAGGGGATTTTTTCCCCCTCAGGGTAGTGAGATGTTTATATTACTATTTGGGTACATTTTTTAAAGTAAATATCATTTTATAAAAGCTAATTTACAAAATCTGGTTAAAAATTGTGTTGAATAGATATTGTCATGGTAAATGATATTGGAGCACTAACAGCCTGTGATGATACTGATAGGGATACATCACATTGGGGCTTGGGCCTATAGTATTAACAGAACCCCAGTATGCCTTAGGGGACAGCTTCACACCCTAGGGGGAAATGTAGGTAGCCATCATTTGGGAACCACACATGCTAGTATGCACTTGTGTTGGGAAAGTAAACCCAGAGTATTGCTTCACATAGTAGGCCTTTAATAAATGAATAATGAATGAATAATTTAACCTTCTTGCCACAGTTAAGCCTCGATTTAAATATTTAGTGAGGCAATTTCAAGTATCATTTGACAGGAAAGCCATTGGGGAGATTTTCTTTTCTAAGATTGAGCTAAAGAGAAGACAACATATAAGCAAAATTGGTCTACTCTAACTTCCAACCTGTTCATATAACTAGTACATGAAATATAGCATGATCTTCTATATGATTCAATATGCCATTCATCATTCATTGCATACATTTAAATAAAAGATGGATATTTCTTTACCAATGATTGAATGTTTCATGACAATTTTCCTCACTTATGTCAGAATTAAATTCCAGAAAATGACAATGGAGAAAAAGAAATACATACAGATCTAATTTTGAGTATACAACAGCTCATTACAAGTGTCCAAGACAAAAATTCCAATACAAAATGGAAAGCAGAAGACTTCTAGCATTGAGGTTTATCTACAACAACTTCCTATGTGTGGTATCTGCAGATCACAAATAGACATAAAATGAAGAGAGCTTCAAAAATATTGCTTTACATTTTGTACAGTGCCATTTACATCTGAGGGTTCCAAGGTTATGCCAACAATTTAATGTCTGTGCTGTTATTCCTGAGGTGAGCTGTGACAATCATTGTTTTCTTTTAGCAGGTAGAGCTATGAGCTACATCTTCAGGTCACACAATTAATTGGTTGGGAATCTGGGTCACCTGATTCACTGTATTGTACTGTATTTGATCAGGCCACCCCTGCTTTCACATTCAGTTACAGGAACTTGTTCCTTAGAAGGACTGCTTTCCATTTGAAGACTATTGAAGGATTATTAATTGTAGCAGAAGAATGAGATGGCATTGCTTAAGTTGGAACCCTGTTGAAATTAATGACACAAAGCAAATGAAGTTGGTCACCACTAGAATCCTAGAAATTGCAATACGCTCATTAATTATATGAATGTATATTATAATACAGAGGAAGAATAATATAGAAGAAAGAGGGATGAACTTGGTAAGTAGGCAATAATCATTTATTAAGCATCTACTATGTGCTAGGCACTGTGCTTAGTTCTGGGGATACAAAGAAAGGCAAAAAAAACAACAAAAAATGTCTCTGCATTAAAAGTGTTCACAGTTACAAAGAAAAGGCATACAGAATAAATTGGAGATAATCAATAAAGGGAATACTCCAGTATTAATAATGCTGAATAGATAGATAATAGGTAATTAACAAGTTATTGGTGTATTAATTGCTAGTGATGTTATTTGGAGGGGCACACCAGAGAGAGGTTTGAGCCTACAATGTTTGGAGAGTTCCACTGCTTCTTTATGGGAAAACTTAGGACCCTGAGGGAAAGATATAGGCAGTCATGTTCTGGACCTGACCTGCTGGTGTTCATTTGTGGGGGAAAGACCAATATTTGAATTCTGATTCTGACACCTGACTAGTTATGTAGCCAAGGACAATTCACTTAATTCCCTCTAAACCTCATCTTCCTTGCTTGTAAAATGGGGATGGTAATAGCTATAGTGTTTACTTCACAAAGTTGTATCAAATATCACAATGAGTTTTGAAGTACTTTGTAAACCTTCTAATTCTATATAAATGCCACCTAATATTGAGCCCTCTTCTCAGATACTTTCAGATAGCTTTGTAGACTTCTTAGAAAATAGATCGAGAACTGTTTTGAAATGTCCACATCTCTCTGAAGTACTGAGAATCCCATGTTTGACAGGTTGTAAGTTGATGTGAGCTAAGAAATGGTTCCCCAAACAAGCTACTGATTCCCATGTTGCTTGGCACATCTTGCTATGATTTCTGAAGCATGGTGACTTGTGCTTTCAAATTGAGCTGGTGCTGCAGCTGCTTTATTAAGATTGAAAGGATAGGGAAAATATAATTGAGTTTACTGTGACATTAGAAAATCTTGGATATAATTGGGTCATGGGATGGAAAGGAGGACAGTAAATAAGAAAGAAAGCCTGCTGCAAACCTTGCCTAAGACAAATGAACACAAAAGTATCCACATATAAGGGGTTTTGTTAATTGAATACATTTAATATTTTCAGGAGCAGTTAAAGCTGACACCTGCTGTTTTATGGAGGGACAGAGTTTGAAGCTTGCTGGTTCTTTTTCAATAAGCTGAAGAAGCACAATACCTAATTAAAACCAATGTAATGCAAGAATTTACTCAAATTATTTAAAGGTGTATTTTTAAAATGTGTAAAACTAGCCAGCTTTTTTTGTAGTCAGTTAAAAGAAAGTTGATCAAGGATAATAAGTCTGGTGCACAGGCTCAAAATTATCCCATTCTTTGAAGGTCTTCCCTTGTTTTAATAATCTATGCTGAAAATAGTATCATCACTGAGCTCAGTGCCTAAAGAGAGGCCTTCCCAGTGTGCTAACATCTGATCTACCATTTTTTTCTTCTTAGCACAGATACTCTGTGCAAAAATCAAAAAAGGCAGGATTTTCTATTGATAGAAAAAACTCTCCAACTAATTATATGTGTATATGACATTGCACTGATGGTATGAAGTCGTGGAATGTTAGATGGTCTCTATAAGGAAACTCAATTCAAGGATAAAGAGATTGGCACCACTGTCTGTATTAACAAAAAATAATACATGGAGGAAAAATTACATCGAATAGACAGATTATAGAGTTAATACCTATGAATGTCTGTTAAAAATCATGATCTTTGGAAGACCAGTATGAAGCAGGCATGGCTAAGTAACCTTTTTGTCTGAAAAAGATTTCACACTTTTAGAGGACTTCATGCTTATCATGAGGCCATTTTGTATTATTGAAGCCCAGAAAGGTAATGCAACCATCAGCTACATTGAGAGAGATGCTTATTACTTCACACTACAGCAATCATGGGTTCACTCTACTCCAGATGCGTCATACTCTTATTCAACCAGCAAAATTCCAAGTAAGACCTAAAAGAAATTAAAATGTATTTGGTATTTTTTTTAACAAAATAAGGACAAATACAATAAAATACAATGTTAATTTGTGGTTTCACTAAGTCAACATGTGGACTGAAAGTATCTGTTTTCATTTAAGTTTGACACCACTCTGTACTCTACCCAGTCAAAGCAAATCTGAAGTGGTAGAATTCCATCTTGGGCTTTATGAAATGTTTTTTAATAGTTTGGAGAATATCAAGGGGATGTGGAAGAATCATGTTTGCAAGGGGTTCCAAGATCGTGTCCCATGAAAAAAGAATGAATAAACTAGGAGTATTCAGACTATGGAAAAGAAGACTTGTTGGGGGAGAGCATAAGTTCCTTTGAAATATGGTTTAATGGTATAAGAATTGAACTTTTATCTCCTTAGCCCCATAGGGAATAACTAATAAAAATGATTAGAAGTTTCAAAGACTCCCATGTGGATTTTGAGGAAAAGGAAAACCTTTGTAATAATTTTAGCTGTTCAAGCATGCAAGGTCTTCAAGAAATTATTTGGAGAGTATTCATTGAATGTATCTTGGGGAGAATCCATGTTCAGATAGAAGGCAACCAGAAATGTGTTTTCTCTCCACCTCAATCTTTTGAATTTCTAGTGTTCTTTTAAAGTGAATCCAAATGTTGCCTCCTCTTTTTTTAAAGTTTTATCTCATCATTTCAGTTTGAAATGGCCATTTTTTCTTGACTGCCTAGTACAGGAGAAGAATTATTGGCTCTGGTGTTGAGGACCTGGGTTCAATTCCTAACACCTTTATTTACTACTTGTGTGATCTTGGGCAAGTGGCTTAACCTCTCTAGGCCTCTATTTCCTCATCTATAAAAGGAGGAGATTGTAGTTCATGACCTTTAACATACCTTTTATTTCCAAATGTAGGAACCTAAGTGTATGGATTTCAGATACTGATGTAGGTATCAGCAGAGATAGAAGCAGATCTTGTAACAGAAGAGAGCAGAAGGAAGTTCAGAGGGGATACAGGCAGGTAGAGCAGAGTTGGTTCTAATACATCAAATATATATATAATGTATATATATATTTAAAAGCTATTAATAATAGAAATTCATTGTTTTATATACAATTCTTTTTTTTTACCATTCTTCTTTGTATATAGAAATGTTAATGTTTGTTAAGTTCATAAAAAAGATAATTATATGTTGAACATTTGATGAACCTGGACAACACAATGAGCAGAGTTGTGGAGTCAGATGAATAAAGATTTTGAATCACATTTGGAAAATAGGAAGGCACTTTCAGTCTTGTCAACCTATTGCTACTGAAGAAAAAACAAACAAACAGAAAACCTATCTCTTTAACACCAATATTCTACTGATGAAACTATATTGAATCCTTTCTATATTCCTTCATAGGAAATCTAAGGAAATATTTAGTTCTGTTCTTTGCTAGGAAATCTATTTGAAATCTAAGATTTTGATTAATCCACAGGCAATGGAAAGATGTATACTGGGTCTAAACAGGATCCCCAACAATGATGTGAATGTGGAAAATGGCATGGAAGATATCTAGGATACATGAGAAACAAATTCCTTTCTTCTGATAATTTCTTGAATTTCTGGAAAAATATGAGGTAATTTTGAATGGGCCATGATATAAAGCCTTAGATCTTTCTCTCTAGACTTAGATAGTTAAATTATATGTATAAGTTAACAAAATGTAAAGCTTAATTTAGTTTGTTACTAGTTTTTTTGGTGAAAATTAAAATTAACGATAAATTTCAGTACCCCTATACTACACTACTCAGTATAATTCATAGTTTCTCCTCTATTGCATTAATATTTAATTCTCAAGTTAGGCATTTACAACTCTATGAAGTGTTTTAATCATCATTCTTTTTTTTTTTAAATCATTCATTTGGCCCTCCTATCACATTTATGTATTACCCCGATTCTTTCCTATCTGTCACCACCATTCATTTAGTCTCCTATGTTCAAAATATCGATGGTTGACTTTTATCCCACACTTCTCACATTTAGTTACCAAATCTTATTAACTATTAGACTAAACTATCATTTATATCTCTTTGTACTCCATTTCTACTGTCACTATTCTACTATGAAAGCCAATAAGCATACACCTGAATCATCGCAATAGCAACTTTATAGATTTTTTTCAACAAAATTCTTGCCTCCTTTCATGAAATCACATGTATACATACACATATACATAGATGTATATATACACACATACATCTATATAACATGCATAGATGTGTATATATACATACATATGTGTGTGTATGTGTATGTGTGTGTGTGTGTATTTTTAATTGATAAAGCACCTCAAAACAATATTAGCAAGTAGGCAGCAAGTACCTCAACAGATAGAATGCTGGGCCTGGAGTCAGGAGGACCTGATTTCAAATCCAGCCTCAAACACTTACTAGTTGTATAACCCTAGACATGTCACTTAACCTCTGTTTCTCTTAATCCTATGAAGAAGGAAATGGCAAACCACCCCAGTATCTTTGCCAAGAAAACCTTATGGACAGTATGGTCCACAGGGTCAAGAAGAGTTGGATACAACTGAACAATAACAACAGCGTATTATCATTTTCATTTTTATGAGTGAGGAATATTGGTAATATTTGCTACTCAAATCCCCCCAAATCAAGAACATACTGCCCCACAAGGATATATAGAGACCATGAGAAAGTGGTCTCATATTTGCTGTACATGTTGTGAAGGGTGGAACTTACAATTCTTGAGAGTCCTTTTGTAAGAAGTAATTTGCTCCATGTTGTGGGGCTTTCACAATTTTTCCATAACATGGTATAACTTTCTGCTTGGATCTTTGAGAGTCCCCAAACTCCCTTTCTTTAATGTGTTTTATTTTACTTTGGCTCACAATGCAAACACTGCCACTAGTGATTTTGGGAACACCATTAAGCTGCTGATGGGAAAGTCTTAAATCTTCCTGACTTTTCAAAGTTTGGAAGGTCTTCCTGTTTGCAGAAGAGGAGATCAGTCTCATCAGACATTCAAATGCTTGATTTCAAATTATTTTATAAGTATTTTTTGTTATTTGCTTATTTGCTTTTTTTTTACTGGAAACCCCAAAGATTGTAACTGGGTCTCTAATTGATTAATTAGCTTGATGGCAATTAGTTTATTAAGGGCCTTCAATTAATTGATTCAATAAAGATCCTTAGGTTTTATTTTCTCTTATTTGGGCCCTCTTCTATTTATTGAGATAAAAAGGGAATACCTTTTTTATAAGATGACACATGGATTGTGGTATGGCACAAAATCTTTAAGTTGGAAAGAATGTTAAATGATTATTCTGGAGCCTTCCTTCAGTTCAGCACCTGCCCTTGAATAGTAGATGCTAGTAGATAACATTGACGATGAAAATAATAATGAAGATGGTGATGATGATATATTTATATCACTACATATATTCTTAAAGTGCTGTATGTAAAATAATTTTGATCTTTATAACCAACTCTCTGAAACTAATAGTATAATTATTATTATCCCTGCTTCCCAGATCAGGACATTGAGATTGAGAGAATTTAAGTGATGTCCAATTCCATATGATTAGTAAGACATTCTGAATAAAGTTCTCTTTCTGCTATATTATGATCCCTCTCATGTAATTAATGTGTCCTAATAAAAATATTTATCGGAATAGACTTTGCAGGTAATCTAGATCTTAATAATTCTTTCTCTGTATTATTTAAATGTAATTTTCCCCTATTTCATATTCTTAAATATACATATTCCAAAAATATAGTTACTAACATTACATTTGAAAAAAGTTAATATCACCTTTAATAGTCAATATGAGAAAGTAACAGAATTTCAGAGCTGGAAGGAATTTTAATGGTCAACTAGTTCAACCTGTGCCTAAAAAGAATGCTCACTACAAAATACATATAAAGAATGTTCCTCCAGTCTCTGCTTGAAGAACTCCAGGAAGAACCCCCATCCCTATTCCAAGGAAGCTATTTTGACTATCAGAATGCTTCTGTTTTTCTTGATGTCAAACCCTTCTAACTTCTACCTATTGCTATTGATCTTATTTCCTGGTGGCCACAAAAAAGAAGTCTAATCCTTCCTTCCTAAAATGGTCTTTCAAATACTTTAAGATATCTGCCATTTGTCCTTTAAGTCTCCACTTATCCAGGAGGAATATCTCCAGTTTTTTTAATAGATGCTCATGTGACAAGGATTATCAGTCCTTTAGCAGTCTAGTTGCTCTCCTTTGCAAGTTCTTCAGCTTATCAGTGTCTTTCTTAAACCCTGTTGCCTAGAAATAAATATATTCTTTCACACATGCTCTGGTCAGAGCTGAATACAAATGGAATATCACCTACTTATGAAAGCTAGGCCTCTCTTAATGTAGCTCAAGAGCATGTCACCTAATTCATAATACTGCTGACTCATGTTGACATTACAGTCAACTAAAACCCCTAGAGTTGTTCCAGACAAACTCTGCTCTAGCCCCATGCTTCCTCCAGCTTGAACTACGACTTTGATTATTTGGATGGAAGTATAAGTCCTTACTTTTATTCCTATCACATTTTGTTTTGTTATATTCATCCTAAAGTTTTATCCTGTTAAGATCTTTACACTGTTTATGAATACAGTGTATTCTGGGAGGGATTATTTTAGCCTTCATTTTGGGTTCTACTCACTTTCTAGTGCCCTATCAATTCTTTGGCCTTTAAAAAAATAAGTATATTAAACAGTCAATTTTGTCCACATTTTTTAATCATCTTTGTACATTCTGAGATGTTGATGAATTCTAAATTTCTCTATCCATATCCCCATTTGAAATAAATTGATTTATTTTTCCTGGAAAGCCAGATGTTCTTTTATTATAGCATACAAAGTATCATTTATAGGAAAATACCCATCCCTCTCCAAGCATTTGAAAAATATGGCCCCTGGAATGTGCCAAAAGCCAAAACATAGACATATACTTATTCCTTGGGAGTTGATTAGGGGTTTTACTCTCTTAATACTATAACAAATCATAATAATCTCCTCTAAGTAACTTACCATTTGCTTGATATCACTTTTGTAGCTGGAAATGCCAAAGAAGCTTTGTTTGGGGCAAGGTATGGTGAGAGAGAGGAATAATATTTACATTACATGTAATTTGTCAAGGAGAATAAATAATTCAAGGTTATATGTGTTTTAACTAGGCACAGTAAGACTCTTTGGCCCCTTTATGGTCATATTACCTGAACAATTTACATTTATATTATATCAGTCTTTTTTATTATATTGATATTATATCACCCATCCCCCCATGCAATGAGTTGCCAAGTTTTTTAAATTCTACTTCCATCACATATCTCACATCTATCCCCTTATTGCCATTCATAAAACCACTAACCTAATTCAGGGATTCATCACCTCTAACCTGGACTACTTGCGGTTGCCTCCTAATTGGCTGTCCTGTTTCCAGCTTCTCCAATTCATTCTGCATACAGCTGCCAAATTTATATTTCTAAGACAGAGGTATAAGAATGTCACTCCCCTACTGAAAACAAACAAAAACTTTCAGCTGTTCCTTATTACCTCTTATAATAAAACATAAAATCTCCAACCTAAATTTTAAATCTCTTTACTAGCTCTTCAAATAGCTTCAAAATCTAAAACTCTTTACTCTGCCCACTTTGCAATCTTATTTAGAATTACTCTATTTTATGCATTTTCTATACCAGTTAAACTGGTTTAATAGTTGTCCCTCTTACCTGCCATTCCTTTTCCAGCTAACATGTCTTTTCACAAGATGTCTCACTTCTACACATTCTTGCTTCACTTCCACCTTTTAGACTCCCTAGGTTCCTCCAAAGTTTATCATCTAGTTATTCATGTCCCTACCTTCTGAAATTATTTAGTCATTGTGCAATGAAGGGGTATCAGATTAGTACCTATGTTCAAATGCCAGGTCTATTACTCTCTATGTAAACTTAGGTGAGTCACTTAACTACTTTAAACATAAGTTTCTTCATATGTTAAGTTAAAGTGGTTACAGCAGATGGTCTTTGAGGTTTCTTTCAACTCTAACTCCTACTTTATATATATTTTAAATTTAATCATCTGCATATACATATTAAGGGGGAATAGTTGTTGTTCAGTTTTTTCAGTCATATCTGACTCTTCCTGACTGCATTTGCAGTTTTCTTGGCAAAGATACTGGAGTGGTTTGCCGTTTCTTTCTCCAGCTCATTTTGCAGTTGAGGAAAGTGAGGCAAAGATCATTAAGTAACTTGTCCAGGGTCACACATTTAATAAATGTCTAAAGAGAGACTTGAACACAGGTCTTCCTGACTCCAGGTCCAGTACTCTATCCACCGCACCACCTAACTGACCCTATATCAATCCTTAAAGTAAGTCAGTTAACTAGAATTTATTGAGTGTTTACTTCATGCTAGGTCATATACTCAGGATGAAGAATACCAAAATTAGCACCTGTATTTTAGTTTTTGGCTTGGTTATCTGATGTTTGGGAGGAATAAATGTTTGTCCTCTAGAGCATAATTTGTATTTTACAATTAAAGAATTACAATTTATTTCACAAAACAAAGTCATATTCCAATGCATTTTAATTCATGGGTTCATGGATATAGAATGTTGGGCTTTGTAGGTATTTTGTAGATCATGATAAAGATGCCATGAAGTATGCACCTTTTTCATAATTATATATTTCTTGTTTTTAAAAAGAAGCTCCTAGTGGGCAGGGTACTGCATTTTTTGGTTTTGTTTTTTTTGTCTTTGTATTCCTGGGGCCCAGCATTATGCTTTGTTCATAGCAGGCAATTCATAAATGCTCACTGAATCAAATTGGTTTTATCAAATTAAGTTAGCATAAGATAAAACAAAAGAAATAATGCATACTTTTCTTGACCTTTGTCAAGTACAGGACTGACCAAAATACATTAAAAAATTCACATGTGGCAGTGGATTCATGAGCATATTGAGATATTATTTGGGATAATCTCAGATTGACATATATGACACAGCAAATAGAAATTCCAAGTCAGAATTATTCTTTATTCATGAATTAAATGGTAATAGTGGCACAAGTCTTTGGAAAAACAAGCATCACTAAATTCTGACTTCTGTCCTTAAGGTTTTTGAGATAATAATTCACTGACCTGGGCATTCTGTTGTGCCACTACATCAAAAGCTAAAGAAGCCAAATTGATATATACTCAAGAAACTTTACCAGTTTGAAACACTCTGGAGGTGAACTTGCCACTCACTTCTTCCTCTCAAAGATAAAACATGCCCAAGAAATCATTGCATTTGTCATCTGGGAAATGTGAGGAAGTAGAGTTAAATGGCTTTCAAGGAAAACAGAACTACAGTGATGTGAAGAGACCCAGATACTCCAAAGTAAAATACATAAGCAGGAATTTTCTAGCACATTTTCTTATGAAGGAAATCCAACAACTTAGTGGGAATCATTACATTCAGTTTTCCTTCCAACTCCTGGAGTAAAGTATCACTACCTATTTCATCTCCTTAATTTCCTCAGTTTGTATTCATGAATAACATCAGCCAGATAGATGGGAGGTACTTAAGAGATATTCTTCTTCATATTACACTGCTATCTAATAATAAAAATCCTTCTTCTACTATGCTCTAAATCCTTCAGCTTTTAAATGGCCTAGAAATTCATCACTTAAATATTAATAAAATTAAATAAATTACATGTTCTAGTAATAAAAGAGGTTTAAAATCTTATATGTTGCTGAATAAATCTTTTTTGACTTTGTATGTGCATGAGACAATTGATGTAAAAATTACCATATGGGTTAACACAATGTAGTCTATTTTGCCTAACTGCAGAGCACAAATGAAATAAATCTGAATATACCTTCAGAAAATAAATTTAGAAGTTGCATTTTACTTAAGATTCCATGAGAATAATGTGGTAAATAATATTACTATATTAGGTGAATCTTAAAAAAAAAACAGGGACAGAAAGAGCATAATACAAAAGGTGTCATATTGTCAGAAGATTAGGAGGCAGCTGAAGGGAACCAATAGTTTATATTGAGGTATCTATGGCAAAAATTTTGACTCCTCATAAAAAGGAGACATTGCCGGGGATATTTACTATGTCTCTGTCTCCCTCTCTCTCTCTTAACCTATTATTATTATATATGGAATTGTTTGTGGCTCTAATCTTGAGATGTTGGCTGGTCTTCCATTGACTCCCAAACTACTTTCTGTAAACAAGGCTAAAACTATACAAACAATGAATGAATCTATATCCCCTGAATTGACTGTGTAAACAGTATATGAAACCAAAGGAAATGGACCAAAGATGATTATTTTATGAATTTTGACATGAGGCTTTCCCCCCATTTCTGGACCTATCTTCTCACAGAAGAATTAGAGTTCCACACAGCCACAAAATAATTCTCATTATTTCTAAGATGACATTTGGTGGAATTTGAAGAGGAATTTCTACCTAAAATAGACTAGTTCACAGTGGGCGATCTTTCCCAATTACCACTTTCAAAGAGCTATTTCGAAACTCACAAAACCCTCCATTTTCTGTAGGGTGAAAACAATCTAAAATATTTAGTACTTCTGTCTCCAATGCAAAATTTTATTTGGCTTGTGTTTTCTAGCAAAGTCATCCTGAAGCAATCAAGCCAAAGAGCAGGCAGTTTTTGTAGATTAAAAAAAATTCTGTTAAAAGCAGCTATAAATTTTACATGGGTTGCCAGGAGAATTTAATGTTGTTGGCAGTAACCTTTTTTCTTTCATTCTTTCTAACTATGCCCTGACATACTTCTATTTTAGTTTTCTGTTTTTAACATTGTGGAAAAAAAGCTCATGTTAATCCTATCCCTGGTAGTATTTATGTTTTGCTACATTAGGGTAATCTGGCCTTTTCTCACTGTGGTTCTTTAACCAGGCATACTGTATTAAGCATTTTAATAAATATTTCATTAAATACTCCATGATCTATCCATGGAGAACAATTTTCCTTCTGGGGAATATTGGAAGGGATTCCAGGGAGAGATTTTCATTTATACATTGAATATTGGTTAAGTAGGAATTATTTTAAAAAATTATCATGGTTTAGTTACTAAATAATTCAATGAATTACATGGATTTCAAGCCTTATTTCACATGAAAGAATTGAGTTTTGTTAATGATTATCAAAAGATAATTTGCTTTTATATTATTATTTGAGGAGTTTTCCTTTAACATTCTTAACGATACAGCCTTATATCTTATTAACTATTTCAAAGAAGAAAAGTACACTTTTCTTTCACCTAGGCCTTTGAGAATTTCTTTTACTTCAGCAAAGAGTAGAAATAACAAAGCTTTGAGTTACATAGACCAAACAAATCTTGGACTTTGAGGCTTTGTGTTTTGTCCAGAAAAGCAATTAAAGAAAAACTCTGGCCTTTTTATATAAGATGTTTCTGGCTTGCACGTCAAACTTTTTTTTATTTCCTTGCTTGGTTGTGGTGTTAGGCTACAATGTTATGATATAGCTAGGTTTAACAGTAGTAGAAGTGGGCTTCTTTCTATAGGAAGTTAGCTGATCCACAAGGAGATTAAAGTGAAAACTTTGGATTCCTTAACATTTTTAAGTTGAAAAAGGAGACCTGTGGCACAATATATTAATGTTATTTCTTTGTTTTTTTTAGAATGTTATACTTTCTAAGTTTCCATATTTGATGATGCAGAAATTGTTAGAGCAGATTCTACAGTCATGGAATATAGTCATGTTGAACATCTAATTGTCCATTGTATTTTAAAATGCCCATTCCAATGATGAGATCCTGCTGTGTACAATCACTTAAGAACTTTAATTCCACTTGACAGCACTATTGCCATTTGGTGGATAATAGTCTCCGTCTTATGACATGAAGAAATGCACTCAATATGACTTTTCAAAATGACCAAAGAATTTTACTTCATTCGACCTAATTTTTGGAATTCTCATATGATAGGATTGTCCTATTTTGAAGCAGATCCAGTAGAGGTTCAGGAAAAGAAAGGTCTCATATTCCAAACAATATTTTGAATCCAAATGTATACCATAATAAGAGCTGGCACTGCTTTTGCTTCAACTAGGACTTCTTTACCTACTATCCCATTTTGTAGGTGAGGAAAATTAGGCTAAGAGGATATATTACTTTCTCAAAGTCACAGAGTGAGTTAAGTGTGTGAGTTATGCTTCAAATTCAAGTCTTCTTAATGCCAAGTCAAGTGCTCTTTCAAATTAATAATACAATATCAGTATTGTATTGTATTGTATTGTATTGTATTGTATTGTATTGTAACACCAGTATCATCAGCCATTTTACATAGAATAAAATTTTACAAATGTGATTAGTATCAATTCATAGAACTAGAAATTACCACCCCCAAAAAATCAGCAATCTATTGCATCTGCTGCAGCTTTATTTTGTTAACATTGTAATTTTAATAATTTTTAGGTAACATCATGAAATCACTTTGTATGTGGAGTTCATGATACAGTTCTATGTTAAGTACCCCTTGAACAAGACACAATTTACATTTATACTGACTCCAGTAATCTCCATGCTGTTCAGAGCTATAACTACCATCACACAGCTTGGGCTTTGACCATGGGTTCATGAAAGTTCATGTAAGTGGAATAATGGGACATTGATAAAACTAAAGAGATTCTGATATCATGGAGTATACATTTTTTTTCCTTGAGCAAAACTGGTCCTAGATATTCAGTACTAATCATAATAAAGCAGCAGACAGTCATAAAGTACATAGTTAGAAAGATAGAGGCAACATCTGATCCCATAATTTGTCCCCCTCAGGGGCATGTCACTGTCATTTCTCTTACTCAGTCCCAACATCCCCTCCTGACATACTGTGACTACCTGAAATAAAGTGTAGTATATATATATATATATATATATATATATATAATATATATGTGTGTGTGTGTGTGTGTGCACATATATATGTATATGTATATGTATATATACTATATATACATATACATATACATATATACACATATACATATATATATATATAAGATTGCTAATATCAACATTGAGGCCAGCAGTTATGGTGGCATGAACCATCCTTTGCTCAGATGGCCTCTAAATCTTTATAGCAAACTGAATATTTTATAATTTTTAGAGAAAATTAGTTTCTAGTTATGACTCTGATTCCTTCCATAACAAATAGAATGTTTAATCTAATAATCAGCAAAATACAGAAAACATTAATTTCACAATATCTGCAACTTATTTCAGTTGCATAAACTCTAGCTCAGATTGTAGAGGGGCCTTACCAAAGTTCAGCCTAAAGAACTTAGGAAGTAGAATACATTTCCTTAATTAATTAGAACAGGAATTTCAAAAAAAGGAAGAGGGAGATAGAATCTGAGTTCAAATATAAGCTGTGCTACTTTAACTACTTGTATAAGCTGGAGGATATTGTTCCACCTCTAGACATAAATTCCTCTTCTTGTATGATGGATAATTGGACTAGAATATCTCTAAGCTAAATCCTCTTCCTCTCTCTCTCTCTCTCTCTCTCTCTCTCTCCCTCTCTCTGTCTCTCTCTCTCTCACACACACATACACACACACACATGCACGTGATCCTATAGACTTGAAAGTACTGTTACTCAAAATCCAGCAGAAAGAAATTCAGGAGTGTCAAATTGGTTCATATTACATGGAAAATAGGTAATCTTAGTTATTCCCATGACAGTAAACTACAAAAATTACATCCGAGGATTTCAAGCAAAATAATCAATATTAGAAAATGGAAGTTGACTCTTTAGTATTTCAATATTTGTTTAGTATATGCCATCACTAATATTCTCTGCTAATGATCATTGTCAAAGATATTTAAGTCACTAATGTTCATTCAAGGTGACAGGTATCATCCAATTGTGTCTTAAATAATCAGAACATCTTCTTCGTGGATAAAGACAATCAAGGCAATATCAAGGAACTGGTGCTTTCTTGGTTAAGGACAAGCATGCAGACCAAGAGAACAGTGACCACATCTCTCCCCATATCATATTATCTTAAAAGCACCAAAAAAACCTTCCCAAACCCTGGAACTAGTTCTGAAAATAGCATTGCAAATAATCCCTAATCTTGAGACATTACCCCATCACCTCCCACATCACTAATAGATCACAACTTTGACATAAAGTTCAAAATTAAGAAATAATGTAGAAAAATGAGCAAGCAAAAAAAATAAATAACTTGACCATAAAAATTTACTGTGGTGACAGGGCAGATCAAGAAACAAACAGAAGAAAATGAAGCCAAAACAGCTACAAGCATCTCTAAGAAGAATGTCAATTGAATGTAAGCCCAACAATAATAGCTGGAAGAGTTCAAAAATTATTTTCAAAATCTAATTAGAGTAGTAGAGGAAGAATTAGGTAAAAAAAATAAAAGCAAAGGAAGAAAATGTGAAAAAAAATTAATAGTTTGTTAAAATAAGCACAAACAAATACTGATGAAAATAATACCTTATAAAGTAGAATTGGCCAAATGGAAAACAAATACCAAAGGTCCCTGAAGAAAATAATGCCTTAAAAATTAGAATTGGGCAAGTTGAAGCTAACGATTCCATGAGACATCAAGAAACAATAAAACAAAGCCAAAAAAGGTGAAAAATATCATTCTTGGGCCAGCTAGGTGGCACATCAGATAGAGCTCTGGCCTTGGAGTCAGGAGGACCTGAAGTCAAATTTGGCCTTAGACACTTGACACTTACTACCTGTGTGGCCCTAGGCAAGTTACTTGACTTAGATTGCCTCACCAAAAAGTGAAAATAAATAAAATAAAATAAAGAAAAATGTCATTCTTTGTAGATAATATATTTGTATACATAGAAGACCCTAGAGAATCAACAAAAAAAACAGTTTAAATATTTAACAATTTCAGCAAAGTTACAGGATATAAAACAAACCTATATAAATCATCAACATTCCTTCATATTACCAACAAAGTCCAGCAGAAAGAGATAGAAAATGAAATTCCATTTAAAATAACTGCAGATAGTATAAAAAAACTTGGGATCCAAGCTGCCAAAATAAACCCAAGAACTATATGAAGACAATTACAAAATACTTCACAAAAATAAAGACAGACTTACACAATTATAGAAATATTAATTGCTCATAGGTATACTAAAGCAATATGACAAAAAATTGCAACTCTACTTAAATTAATTTACTTATTCAGTGTTATATCAATCTACCAAAAGTATTTTGTAGATATAGAAAAAGTAATAAAATTCATCTGGAAGAAAAAAAGGTCAAGATATTAAGGGAATCACTGAAAAAAATGTGAGAAAGGTGATCTTGCAATATCAGATTTTAAACCATTACAAATCAATAAGGATGAAAACAATTTGGTACTGGGTAAGAAATAGAGTGGTGGAATAATACACCAGATTAGGTAGGCAATACATAGTATCAAATGACCATAGTAATCTTGTGTTTGATAAATCCAAATATCCAAGCCTTTGGGGTATGATTTCATTACTCAACAAAAATTGCTAGGCAAATTGGAAAGCAGTTTTGTAGAAGCTAGACATAGACCAATATCTCACATCACATATCAAGATAAGGTCAAAATGGGTACATGAAGAGAGATCCTGAGCATCAGTTTGGTGAAGTAGACAAGTGCCAACACAAGGATGCCCATAGTGCCTTAGCATACCTGGGGAAAGGGACAGAATCCAGCTCCAAGAACCACCACTTACTTCAGTGTAGCTCTGGGCAAACAGGCATCCTCTAGTGGCCAGATCTCTACATGCTTCAGCATAACCTTGGTAAAATGCAGAAACATCCCACCAGCTTCGCCATACCCAAGACACAAGCCCTAGGACCTCAGCTCATCATTGAGTAAGCTGCCAAACCCCTGAGTCCTCAAGCAGTCCTAGTCACCCTCCACCCTACCCTTTCTTCACATCATTAAACATGAGGTTCCTCTGTGGGCCTCAGGGTAACATCATGGTAGCACCAGGTAAACAGTAAAGGCCTGCAGCCACTGGCACAAGAAACCTGAGACAATGCACCTTTCACCCTGGGAGCACAGCTCAAATTTAAAAGAAAGGAAAAAGGCAAAAAGCAATAAATAAAAGAATCTAACCATAAAAAGTTATTATTGTAACAAGGAGGATTGGGACATGGACTCAGAAGAGAACAGCAATGTGAAAACATCCATAGGCAAAACCCCAAAGAAAAATGGGAAGTGGTTTCAAGTCCAGAAAGAACTCATGGAAGAGCACAAAAAGGAGTTCAAAAATCATATAAGAGGGAAGCCAAGATGGCAGAGTAAAAGCAGTGACTTGTTTGAGCTCTCCCTCAAACCCCTCCAAACACCAGTATAAAATGGCTCTAAACAAATTTTAGAGCAGCAAAACCCACAAAAAGACAGAGATAAACAAATTTCCATCCTGAGATGATCTGGATGGTTGATGGGAAAGGTCTGCTATGCTAGGCTGGGAGAGGAGTGAAGGTCATCATGGGACATGCAGGCAAAGCCTGGGCCTCAGCAAACCTGGAGCAGGTCTCAGGGGACTGAATCACTAGCAGTTGTAGCAGTTTCCAGATGTCTCAACCCAGAAATTTCAAAAACAACTTAAAAGGTCAGTAGGAAAGGTCTGTTGGACATGGGTGAGGGAGATGAATGGTCCAGCCCCAGTCATGACACAGCACTAGGTGACTGCTTCTGGAACTCTTGGCCCAATGATGGTGGGGGGAGCAAGCAGCTGATAACATGGGGATTGCGGGGATCTCTTTGCTGGTGCTAAGGCAGGATTCTCTTGCTTTGCCCATGTTTCAGTGGCAGTCCTGGGGTGAGGAGCATTGGCATGGTGAAACTTGTGAAGGCAGTGGAGAGGAAATTGTCCTTACATTTCCAAGGCAGAAAAGAGTGCTTTTGGTCACTCATATATTAGAGCACAGGTCAGCAAAGGAGTAAACACCTTGCCTTTTATCATACCACCTTGGAAGAACTGAAAATTTGCAGGTCCCTAAAAGTACCTCTGAAAACAGCTACACAAAATCCCCCAAAGCTTCAGACAGTACATTATCCACAGTGAAAACACACTAACTACTTTAACAAACAGTTTAAAACTCAAGTCATTGGCTGGGAACATGAGCAAACAGCACAAAAAAAGTCAGATCATAGAATCTTTCATTGGTAACAAAGAAAATCAAAATATACAACCAGAAGAAGACAACAAAGTCATAGCTCCTACCTCCAAAGCCTCCAAAAACATATGAATCAATGTGAGACCATGGAAGAGCTCAAAAAATTTTGAGAAGTAAGTAAGAGAAGCAGAGGGAAAACTGGGAAGAGAAATGAAAGTGATGTGAGAAAGTAATAAAAACAAGTCAACAGCTTGCTAAAGGAGACCCCCCCCAAAAAAAACTGAGGAAAATAACATCTTAAAAAATAAACTAACCCAAGTGGCAAAAGAGGTCCCTAAAGCCAATGAGGAGAAGAATACCTTAAAAAGCAGAATTGACCAAACATAAAAAGAAATCCAAAAGCTAACCGAAGAAAATGCTTCTTTAAAAATTAGAATGGAGCAAATGGAAGCTAAGGAATTAATGAGAAATCAAGAAATTGTAAACCAAAACCAAAAGAATGAAAAAAAATAGAAGACAATGTGAAATATCTCATTGGAAAAACAACTGACCTGGAAAATAGATCCAAGAGAGAGAATTTAAAAATCATTGGACTACCTGAAAGCCATGACCAAAAAACGAGCCTAGACATCATCTTTCAAGAAATGATCAGAAAAACCTCCTAAGAATATTGTAGTCAAATTCCAGAGTTCTCAGGTCAAGGAGAAAATATTGTAAGCAGCCAGAAAGAAACAATTCAAGTATTGTGGAAACACAATTCAGGATAACAAAGGATTTAGTAGCTTCTATACTAAGGAACCACAAGGTTTGAAATATGATATTGTGGAGGTCAAAAGAGATAGAATTACAACCAAGAATCACCTGCCTAGCAAAATTGAGTATAATCTTTCAGGGAAAATTTCAATGAAATAGAGGACTTTCAAGCATTCTTGATGAAAAGACCAGAGTTGAATAAATAAGTTGACTTTCAAATATTAGACTCAAGAGAAGCATGAAGAGGTAAATAGGAAATAGAAATCATAAGGGTCTTATTAAGGTTGAACTGTTTACACTCCTACATGGAAAGATGATATTTATAACTCATGACATCTTTGTCAGTATTAGGGTAGTTGGAGGGGAAAAAATTATGTGAATAGATAGATTGATAGAGGACACAGCATGAGTTGAAGATGAATGGGTGATATCTGGAGAATAAAATTAAGAAGTGAGAGAAGATTGTACTGGGAGAAGGAGAAAGGGAGAAGTAGAATGGGGTAATTATCTCACATAAAAGGGGGTAAGAAAAAACTTTTGCCATAGAGGGGAAGAGGGGGGAAGTTGAGAAGGAATGAATGAATGAATGTTACACTTATCAGATTTGGCTGAAGGAGGAAATGACATACACACTCAATTGGGTATGGAAATCTATCTTACCCTACAGGAAAATAGAGGCAGAGAGTATAACAGAGGGGTGGGTGATTGAAGGGAGGGCAGATTGAGGAGGGGGTAATCAGAAGTAAATACTTCTGAGGAGGGACAGGGTCAAAAGAGTGAATAGAATAAATGAGGGGTGGGATAGGATGAAGGGAAATATAGTTAGCTTTTCACAACATGACTACTATGGAAGTGTTTTGCATGACTATACATTTATAACCTGTAGAGAGTTGCTTGCCTTCTCAATGAGGGTGGGTGGGGAGAGAGGAAGGGAGAGAATTTGGAGCCCAAAGTTTTAAAAAAATGTTAAAATTTGTTTTTACATGTAACTGGGAAATAAGATATACAGGCAATGAGGTATAGAAATCTATCCTGCCCTATAGGAAAATAGAAGGGGAAAGGTATAAGAGAAGGGGGGGAGGGTGATAGAAGGGAGGACAGATCAGGGGAAGGGGTATTCAGAATGCATGCCCTCTTGGGATGGGTGGAGATGAGAGATGGGGAGAAAATAATGTAAGAGAGGCATTGGAAAGGTTCAGAAAAGAAATGAGTGTTGTAAAATAATTATGAAAAATGAATACACATCTTAAGACAAGAATACAACCACTTAAAAAGTATAATTGGGCAAATGGAAAAGGAAATATAAAAATTCATTGAAGAAAACTACTCTCTAAAAAGTACAATTGGCCAGATGAAAAAGGAAGCAAAAAAAAAACTAGCTGGGGAAAACAACTGCTTAAAAGTTAGAATTGGGTAAGTGGAAACTAATGACTCTATGAGACATGAAGAATCAATCAAACAAATTCAAAAGAATGAAAAGAATAGAAGAAAATGTAGAATAACTCATTGAAAAAAAAAAAAAAAACAACTGACTGAGAAAATAAATCCAGGAGAGATAATATCAGAATCATTAGGCTACCTGAAAGCCACAATCAAAGGGAGGGCCTGGACAGCATCTTTCAAGAAATTACCAAAGAAAACTCCCCTAATATCCTGGAACCTGGGCAAAATAGATATTCAAAGACTCCACCGATCACCTCAGGATAGAGATCCCAAAATAAAAACTCCAAGGAACATTATAGCCAAAATTACAGAACTATCAGTCAAGGAAAAAAAAATATCATATATGGCCAGAAAGAAACAATTCAAAAACCAGGGTTCCACAATCAGGCTTACACAGGACTTATCAGCTGTAATATTAAAGGTTCAGAATTTATGGAGCATGATATTCCAGAAGGCCAAGGAGCTAGGATTACAACCTAGAATCACTGACCTGGCAAAATTAAGGATAATACTCCAAGGTAAATAAAAATGGTCATTCAATGAAATAGAAGAATTTCAAGTTTTCACAAGGAGACTTGAATTGAACAATATCCAGAAGAAATATCAAGACTCAAGAGAAGGCTGAAAAGGGAAAATAAAACATCTGACATTCAATGCAAATGAAGTTAACATACTTACATGGGAAGATGATAATTGTAATTCTTTTTTTGGGGGGGAGGAAGTGTTATATATTGGAATATTTCTTCTTTTCCCATATTCATTCTTATTTTTTTAATAAATTTTTTAACTAATTAATTAATTTTTAGTTTTCAACATTCACTTCCACAATATTTTGAGTTCCAAATTTTTGCCCCATCTTATCTCTCTCCCCACCCCAAAATGGCATGTATTCTGAATACCCCTTTCCCTAATATGCCCTCCCATCTATCTCTGCCCCCCTATTTCTCTGATCTCCTTGCCCTTCAATTTTCCTGTAGGGCAGGATAGATTTCTATACCCCATTGCCTGTATATCTTATTTCCCATTTGCATGTGAAAATATTTTTTTTTATTTCAACATTTGCTTTTAAATCTCTGTGCTCCAAATTTTCTCCCTTTCTCCCTCCCCACCTCCCCTCATTGAGAAGGCAAGCATTTCAATACAGGTTATACATGTGTAATCATGCAAAACATTTCCATATTAGTCATGCTGTGGAAAACTAACCATATTTCCCTTCATTCTATCCCACCCTTTATTTATTCTATTCTCTCTTTTGACCCTGTCCCTCCTTAGAAGTGTTTGTTTCTGATTATCCCCTCCCCCAATCTGCCCTCTACATCGTCCCTTTGCTCTCTTGTCCCCTTTACCCCCTGTTTTCCTGTGGGGTAAGATAGGTTTCCATACCCAATTGAGTGTGTAAATTATTCCCTCCTTAAGCCAAATCCAATGAGAATAAGATTCACTCATTCCCTCTCACCTTCCACCTCCTTCCCCTCCACTGTAAAAGCTTTTCTTGCCTGTTTTATGTGAGATAATTTACCCCACTGTACCTCTCCCTTTCTCCTCTCAGTGTAATTCTCTCTTACCCCTTAATTTTATTCTCCAGATATCACTCAGTTATCTTCAACTTACCCTATGCCCTCTATTTACTTGTCTATCTCTCCATCTCTCTCTCTATTTATATACATACATATATATTTTCCCTCTAACTACCCTAAAACTGACAAAGGTTTCATGAGTTACAAATATCATCTTTCCATGCAGGAATGTAAACAGCTCAACTTTAATATGTCCCTTATGTTTCCTTTTCCTGTTTACCTCTTCATATTTCTCTTGAGACTTGTATTTGAAAGTCAAATTTCCTGTTCAGCTCTGGTCTTTTCATCAAGAATGCTTGAAAGTCCTCTATTTCAATGAATGACCATTTTTTTCCCTGAAGGATTATATTCAGTTTTGCTGGGCAGGTGATTCTTGGTTGTAATCTTATCTCCTTTGCCTCTGGATTATCATATTCCAAGCCCTGTGGTCCCTTAATGTAGAAGCTTTTAAATCCTGTGTTATCATGATTGTGTTTCCACAACACTTGAATTTTTTTCTTTCTCGCTGCTTGCAATATTTTTTCCTTGACCTGAGAACTCTGGAATTTGGTTACAATATTCCTAGGAGTTTTTCTTTGGGGATCTCTTTCAGGAGGAAATCAGTAGATTCTTTCCATTTCTATTTTACCCTCTGGTTCTAGAATATCAGTGCAGTTTTCCTTGATAATTTCTTGAAAGATGATGGATAAGTTCTTTTTTTTGATGATGGCTTTCAGGTAGTCCAATAATTTTTAAATTATCTCTCCTGGATCTATTTCCCAGGTCAGTTGTTTTTTCCAATGAGATATTTCACATTCTCTTCTTTTTTTCATTCTTTTGGTTTTGTTTTACAATGTCTTGATTTCTCATAAAGTCCCTAGCTTCTAATTGCTCCAATCTAATTTTTAAGGAAGTATTTTCTTCAGTGTGTTTTTGGACTTCCTTTTCCATTTGACCAATTTTGCTTTTTAGAGCATTCTTCTCCTCATTGACTTTTGGGGACTCTTTTGCCATTTGGGTTAGGCTATTTTTTAAGGTATTTCCTTCAGTATTTTTTTGGGTCTCCTTTAGCAAGCTGTTGAGTACTTTTTCATGATTTTCTTGCATCACTGTCACTTCTCTTCCTGGTTTTTCCTCTACTTCTCTTACTTGCTTCTCAAAATTCTTTTTGAGCTCTTCCATGGCCTGTGACTGATTCATATTTTTCTTGGAGGCTTTGGATGTAGGGGCTTTGACTTTGTTGTCTTCTTCTGGTTGTATGTTTTGATCTTCTTTGTCACCAAAGTAAGATTCTGTGGTCTGACTTTTTTGCACCTTTGTTTGCTCATGATTCCAGTCAATTATTTGAGTTTTAAACTCTTTTTAAGAGAAGGGCATGCTTCCAATGTAGAGAATGTACCGTCTGTTTGCTCCAGTCTATGAGTGACCACAATCACTGTTATCTGCCTTGGAACTGTGAGGAGGATTCCCTCTCCACCAAGGCACAAGCTCTACCATGCCAACACTCTTCCTTGCCCCAGGATTGGCACCCAGAACTGTGACCCAGATCCAAGCACAGACAAAGCAAGAGAATCCTGCCTCAGCACCAGCAAAAGATCCCTGAAATCCCCCTCTGATCAGCCACTTGATTACCCGTCAGTCTGTAGGCCTGAAGCTCCAGAAGCATCCATCACCTTGGATCCATGTGAGGGGACTAGGGCTGGGATTGAGCTTCTCTCTCACCACAGTCACAGACTTTTCCTACTGACTTTCTAAGTTGTTATTGGCATTCCTGGATTGAGAAGTCTGGAAACTGCCACAGCTGCCTGTGATTCAGTCCTCTGAGGCCTGCCCTAGGTTCACTGAGGCCTGTTTTGCCTGCGTGCCCATGCCAAACTGCATTCTTCTCTCAGCCGGGTGTGATAAACCTTTCTGATGACCCATCCAGGTTGTCTTGGACTAGAAATTTGTTTCACTCTATCTTTTTGTGGGTTCTGTTCTTCTAGAATTTGTTTAGAGTCATTTTTACAGGTATTTGGAGGGGGTTAGGGGAAAGCAAGCCACTGCTTTCACTGCCATCTTGGCTCTGCTTCGATATTTGTAATTCTTAAAAAAAAAATTGTACCACTGTAGTATGGATAGAAGGAATATATACATAGACAGAAAGTATGAGATGAATTTGTAAGGTGAATTTGAGTGAGTGACATAAAATTAATTAAGGGATGAGAAAGAAGAATACACTGGGAGCAGAAGGAAGGAAGAGGTAGAATAGGGTAATTTCTTTTTCATGTGAAATAACTATTACAATGGATGGGAATATGGGAGGGTTGATGATGGGCATCACTTGAACCTTACTCAGATCAGTATTGGCTCAAAGAGAGAATAATATATACAGTCAGTTGAATCTATCTTACCCAGCAGGAAAGTAGAAATGGAAAAAATCAAGTAAAGGGGAGGGGATTGACAGAAGATGGGTCAGACCAGAGGAGGAGGTAGATAGAAACAAAACACTCATGAGAAGGGAAAGGGTGGAAGAAGAAAGAGAACAAACAGGAAGAAGAATAGAATGGAAGGAAATACACAGTTAGTAATCATAACTGTGAATATGAATGACTTGAAATCTCCCATAAAAAAGAAATGGATAGCAGAGTGGATCAAAAACCAGAATCCTACAATATACTGTTTATAAGAAATGTATTTGAAGCAGAGAGAAACACACAGAGTAAGGGTAAGGGGCTGGAGCAGAATCTATTATGCTTCAACTGAGGTTAAAAACAGCAGGAGTTTCAATCCTGATCTCAGATAAACAAAAGCAAAAATAGACCTAATTAAAAGAGATAAAGAAGGAAACTACATCTTACTAAAGGTACCATAGACAATGAAGTAATATCAATACTAAACATTTATGCACCAAGTGATATAGCATCCAAATTCTTAAAGAGTAAATTAAGTGAGTTACAGGTTCATCACCAACAAGAGACAGAGAGCATTACAAAATGTAAAATAGACAATTTTTATTATATAAAATTAAAAAGCTTATGCACAAACAAAACCAATGCAACCAAGATTAGAAGGAATCACAAAGCTGGGGAACAATCATTATAGCAAGTGTCTTGGATAAAGGCCCCATTTCTCAAATATAGAGAGTCAAATTTATAAGAATACAAGCCATTTCCCAATTGATAAATTTTCAAAAGGTATGAACAGGCAGTTTTCAGAAGAAGAAATCAAAGCTATTTATAGGCATATGAAGATGTGCTCTAAATGACTATTGATTAGAGAAATGCAAATAAAAACAACTCTGAGATACCAGATACTCACATCTTTCAGATTGGCTATTATGACAAAAAAGGAAATTGATAAATGGTGGAGAGGATGTGGGAAAATTGGGACACTGATACACTATTGGTGGAGTTGTGAACTGATCCAACCATTCTAGAGAACAATTTGGAACTGTGCCCAAAGACCAACCAAACTGTGCATACTCTTTGATCCAGCAATACCACTACTAGGCCTGTATCCCAAATATATCATAAAAAAAAGGAAATGATCTACATGTGCAAAACTATTTATAGCAGCCCTTTTTGTAGTGGCAAAATATTGGAAATTGAGGGGATAGCCATCAGTTGGAGAATGGCTGAACAAGTCATGGTTTATGTATGTGATGGAATATTATTGTGCAATAAGAAGTGATGAACAGGCAGATTTCAGAAAATCCTGGAAATACTTGTAAAAACTGACACAAAGTGAAATGAGCAGAACTAGGAAAATATTGTATGCAGTATCAGCAACATTGTATTATGACTAACTGTGATAGACTTAGCTCTTCTCAGCAACACAATGATCCAAGACTACACAGGATTCATGATGGAAAATGCTATCCACATCCAGATAAAGAATAGATGGACTCTAAATACAGATTGAAGCATTTTTTCCACTTACTTTATTCTTTTTTTCTTTTTTTTCCCTTTTGACCTATTTCTTTTTTCACAACTGTGACTAATGTGGAAATGTGTTTTACATAGTAACCCATGCATAACCTATATCAAATTGCCTACCATCTGAGGAAGACGGAAGAAAAGTGAGGGAAGGAGAAAACTTTGGGAACTCAAAATCTTATAAAAATGAATAATAAAATTTATCTTGATATATAATTGGGAAAAATAAAATACTATTAAAAACAAAATGGATAAATGATTTAGACATACAGGATGACATTATAAGCAAATTAGGGGAGCATGGAAAATTTTACCTGTCAGATGGATAAGGGAAGAGTTTATTACCCAACAAGAGATACAAAGGATCGCAGAAAGTATAATGGATTATTTTGTTTACATGACATTAAAAAAAAGTTTTGCACAAATAAATCAATGCAGCCAAAATTTGAAGGAAAGCAGGAAACTGGGAATGAATTTTTCAGCAAAGTTCTCTCATAAATGTTTTATTTCTCAAATATGAAAAGAACTGAATAAATTTTTAAAAAATAAGAATCATTTTCCAATTGATAGTCAAAGGATATGAACAGGCTACTTTCAGAAAATTAAATCATAGCTATCAAGGATCATAAGGAAAAAAATGTTCCAAATTATTATGATTAAATAAGTGCAAATTAAAACAACTCTGAGGTATTACCCCCCTCCCCCCCCACACACATATCAAACTGACTAACATGACAGAAAAGGAAATGACAAATGCTGGGGTGAGGATGGAATATGGAAAATCAGGGGTGGTGTTAGTGGAGTAGCAAACTGTCCCAGCTATTCTGGGGAGCAATTTGGAATTATGCCCAAAGGCATATAAAATTAAGTGTACCTTCTGATCCAGCAATAGTACTATTTGCTCTGTATCCCAAAGATATCAATGAAAAAGAAAATGAACCTAAATAGAAAAATATATTTGTAATGGCTCTTTGTGTTACAGCAAAGAATTGAAAATGGAGGAGCTGCCCATCAATTAGGGAATGGATGAACAAGTTGTGGTATAAGATTGTGACAAAATACTATTGTCCTATAAGAAATGACAAGGGGATTATTTCAGAAAAATTGGGGAGGACCTATATGAACTGATTGAAAGTGAATTGAACAGAACCAGGACACCAATGAACACATTAAAAGGAATATTGTAATGATGAATTAATGTGAAAGACTTAGCTACTCTGCTTAGTACAATGTTTCAAGATAATACCAAAGGACTCATAATGCAAAATTCCATCCACCTCCAGAGAAAGATTTAATGAACCCTGAGTGCAAATTGAAGTATATTTTTTGACTTTCTTTATTTTTCTTGCTTTTTCTTTTGCAATGTGGCTAATATGGAAACATGTTTTGCATGCTTTCACATATATAATTGATTATATGTTCTGTTTCTTCCCAATGGGTGGAGGAGAGTCTAGAGAGAGGGAGAGAATTTGGAATTTAAAATATTTTTTAAAATATTAAAATAAATAAAGCTAATCATAAGGTTATGGAGAAGAAAATAAAAGAAAAATCCACTCATCATTTTTGTGGGAGTGGGAGTAGGGGAGGAAAGGGAGAAACTCTTAGGGAGGAAATACTTCACACAACTGGAAATTGGTATTGGTCCAAAACCTTTATGCAGTTAGAACAAACTAGCTGTATAAAAGTAATAGATGCCTCAGGGTATTCTCTATGGATAAGGTATCACCAATACTAGTTCAGCTTAATTTACACACTGAACATGTATTGGAAAGTTAAAGATTTTTCTTTTTCTGTGCATGAGATGGGGGGTGGGGTGAGGGAGGAAGGGATAGGAAGACTAGAGAATTTAATGAAAGAAGATATCATTGAATCAGTTGCACTTTACCAATGGCTACAATAGATGTGACTACTAGATCTCAGTAATAAGAAAAAACTTTCTAGAGAATGATTCTTATTTTTTACAAATTTTATTAGCTCTCTGTATATTTGAAATCTATTTGAAGGACTTACATATCCTACAAAAATATAACAAAATAAAAAATATATAATATATTTCCATAAATATTTGAGAAGTAAGACCACCCACCTTCTAGTCTCCCAGGTTCATAACTTGAACATTATCTTGCATTCCTTAGTACTCTTGACCACACAAATCTAATCATTTTTACCTTTTCTAGAGCCACAACATGTCTTATATCGCTCCCCTTTTTTTTTACTTACATAGCCACCATCTTATTCTGACCTTTATCAACTCTACATAGACTATTGCAATGGTTTAGTAAGTGGTATCTCTACCTCAGGTCTCTTTTCTCCTTATTCTAATCCTTCTTCCAGCTGCCAAAGTGATTTTCCTTACATACAAATCTGACTGTGTCACTGTCCTAGTCAACAAACCCTATTGGCCCCCTATTACCTCTAAGATAAGGTACTCTTTAACTTTTTAAACTCTTCCAAATTGGCCCTAACCTTTATTTTCAGACTAATGATATAGTATTTCTCTTCCAATACTCTATGGTCCAGTCGTATTAGATTCCTCACTGTTCTTCACATATGCTACTCCATCTCTTGCCTTGGTGCCTTTTCTCTAGTTATCCCCCAGCCCCTTAACTGGAGTATATTTGATCCTTTGTTTTGTTTGTTTGTTTGTTTGTTTTTTATTTTGCCACAAAGAATCTCTTTCTTCCTTTAAGGTGCAACTAAAGCACCAGGTTTTACAAAATGCCTTTTCTGTTCTCAAAGTTCTAGTGCATTTATTCTGTAAATGTTTCATTTAAAACATCACTACTGTGTATTTATTTCATTACAGTATTTTCATTCTTTATCTTGACAATTAGAGGATTCATAGATAGATAGATTTCTTCCATGAAGGAATCTAATATCTTTATCTACATTTTTTTTGGTCTTTGTATCCCCAAAATCTAGCATACTGCCTGGTATACAACAGTCACTTATTGCTTGATTGATAAATAGAATATACAAAATAAAGACATGGAGATGGGCACTGACAGGTAGAGAGGGGATTAAGTTTACTCTGGGGCTGAAATGAGTATATTCATGTGTATGTAATCTATCTATTTATCTATCTATCTATCTGTATCTTTATCTCTCTATATCTATATACACACACATACACACACACATTTTTATGTATATGTATGTGTGCATATGTGTATGTATGTGTAGGCATCTTTGGAAATCTTTGAGCACATAAACATTTCAGGTATTTTTATATCTATAACAATGTTACCTTCCACCAAAATATGGACATTATTGTTAGATGTAGCTTAGTACTACAATTTATTCAGCCTCTATATGACAATGCATTTAAAAATATTTTGTTGTCAATTATGTCTTCATATGAATGGTTTGGTACAGGAGTACCAAATTGAATATTCATATTATCTCATGTAAAACACAAAAACATCATAAGTTCTTTTGAGTGTGGATAAGACATCTAAGAGTACTTTCAAAATTGCATACAGTAAAAATGTAAGAAAAGCTTTTGCTATTGAGTATACTCTCCAAAGGGCAGCTAGGTGGCACAGTGAATAGAGCTCTGGCCTTGGAATCAGAAGGACCTGAGTTCAAATCTGGCCTCAGACATTTGACACTTACTAGCTGTGTGATGCAGGGCAGCTCACGTAACCCCATCACTTAGTTAAAAAAAGAAAAGAAAAGAGAATACTCTCCAAAACATTATTTTAAAGGATAAATGTGATTTTCTATATGTGATTTCCCTTTAAAAAATTAAAGAAAAAATCTATGGGTTCTTTCCTACATAGGAAGCTGTTTGTACTCAGAAGATGTCACTTTGATGGTGTCCTTGGTAAAAAAAAATGCAATGGAAATATTAGTACTAGGAATCTCTGCATTAAACATAAATAATAGACATAAAATTAGTGACATTTGGATGACGTTATTTGAATAGGAAACAACTCAGTATAAGGATTTTTTTCAAAGTCTAGGATATTATTAGATGAATTATTGATAAAGTGTAGATTTCTAAGTAGATTTCTCATGTTGCCAGTTAGTATACAGAAAATGTAAGGCAAGCTGAGGGGAATTCAGAATGATCTTACCCATGATTATAATCACTCTATCATTCATACAGGAAGAGAGGAAACAATATGCAACGAAACTTTTGAGGAGGGTATTTGAATTTGGGGGTGAATTTCAAAAATTTGTAAAGAATATAATTTTAAAAGCAGTGAACAACATTTGTGCAAAGTGAAGAGATATGCTGTAGAAAATTTTTACCTAATGGAATGTGGATTTTTACAAACTTTCAAGGGGATGCAAATTGACTTTCCAAATTTCTTGTAATGATAATATCTCCAAGGTCTCCAAAGTGCTCACTAGGTAATTAAGTGTTTGCTATGTGCCCAGAACAGTGGACAAGTTGCATTAGTTTTAGGAAATGTGACTTGTAAGCAACACTCAGGGGAACAGCTATTGAAAAGATTTTATCTGTTTTAGATTTCATCCTTATATTAGTCAATAAGAATTTGTGAAGTGTTTACTATGTGCCAGGTACTGTTTAAGGCATTAGGGAAACAAAGTGAAAAATGAAATAGCCCTGATTCAAAATAGTATTTACATATTGGGACACCCCATTTAATGGCCAATATTCTTCAATAAATTGGCAGAATAATTTCCTCAGGATGACAATGATCAAATCAAATCAAATCAAATTCTTTTTTTTTCATATTAGGAGTTTTATTTCCTAATGTAACAAAATTGCCTTGAATTTACAGTTCAATGGAGTTTTTAAGTTATGTCATAATGAAAATGTAATGCAAATCCTTTGATTTTTCATGAAGAGTTCCATTTTCAGGGTAAAGTTGTTTCATTCATTATTCATTCATTCATCCATTCATTCATTAATCTATCTATTTATTTATAACTTTATTTTTAGTTTTCAAGATTCATTTCCACAAGATTTTGGGTTCTAAATTTTCTCCCCATCTCACCCCTCCTTCTACCCCAAGATGGTGTGCTTTCTGAATACACCTTCCCCTAATCTGCCCTCCCTTCTATAACCCCTCCCCTTCTCTTATCCCCTTCCCCTTCTATTTTCCTGTAGGGCAGGATAGATTTCTACACCCCATTGCCTATATATCTTATTTCCCAGTTGCATGTAAAAACAATTTTTAACATTTGTTTTTAAAGCTTTGGGTTCCAAATTCTTTCCTTTCTTCCCTCCCCATGCACCCCCATTGATATGGCAAGCAACTTAATAGTTTATACATGTGTAGTTATGAAAAACACTTCCACAGTAGTCATGTTGTGAAAAACTAACTATATTTCCCTTTGTCCTGTCCCACTCCCCATTTATTCTATTCTCTCTTTTGACCCTGTTACTCCTCAGAAATGTTTGCTTCTGATTACCCCCTTTCCCAATCTACCCTCCTTTCTATCTAAAACTGACATATTTTAGTGTGTATCTTTCATTGTTTCCCCCAACATTACTTTCACCTAAAGGACCAAAGGTCCTCCAAGGCACAGAAAATTCTTCCCCAAATACAGGTTCTCCTCTGTGACTCCTATGCTCTCTGCCCTCAATGAATTCCTACTTACCAACTCTAGCTCCAAAGCTGTCAGGTTCTATAAAGTTTACATCCCACTGCTTATATGTGTCCTCATGACATACATCACTTTTCATGACATTCTGACCACAAAGTTGACCTAGGGAGGGGGTCAGCATAAGCTAGTATGGAGCTGCCACAGTCAGGTTATGCATTTTTACATCTTCAACTCTGTCAACTCTGCCCTCTCTTATCCCCTTCCCCCCTATTTTACCATAGGGTAAGATAGATTTCCATACCCAACTAAGTGTTTATGTTATTCCTTCCTTAAGCCAAATCCAATGAGAATAAGATTCACTCATTCCCTCTCTATTTCCCCCACTTCCTCTCCACTGTAAGTTTTTTCTTGTCTGTTTTATGTGAGATAATTTACCCCATTCTACCTCTCCTTTTCTCCTTCTCCCAGTATAATCCTTTCACGCTTTTATTTTTTAGTTTCATCCCTTCAGCTTTAACTCAACCTGTGCCATCTATCTATCTATCTATCCATACATATAAATATATATATATATATATATATATATATATATATATATATTTCCATACAACTACCCTAATACTGACAAAGGTCTCATGAGTTACAAAAATCATGTAGGAATGTAAGCAGTTCAACTTCAATAAATCCCTTGAGATTTCTTTCTCCTGTTTATCTTTTCTCTGCTTCTCTTGAGTCTTGTATTTGAAAGTCAAATTTTCTATTCAGCTCTGGTCTTTTCATCAAGAACGCTTGAAAGTCTTCTATTTCAGTGAATGTCCATTTTTCCCCCTGAAGGATTATACTCAGTTTTGCTGGTTAAGTGATTCTTGGTTGTAATTCTATCTCCTTTGCTCTCTGAAATATCATATTCCAAGCCCTCCTGGTCTCTTAATGTAGAAGCTGCTAAATCATGTGTTATTCTGATTATGTTTCCACAATACTTGAATTATTTTTTTCTGGTTACTTGCAATATTTTCTCTTTGACCTGGGAACTCTGGAATTTGGCTGTAATATATCTAAGGGTTTTTCTTTGGGAATCTCTTTCAGGAAGTTATTGGTGGATTTTTCCATATGTATTTTACCCTCTGGTTCTAGAATATCAGGGCTGTTTTCCTTGATAATTTCTTGAAAAATGATGTCTAAGCTCTTTTAAAAACAATTACTAATTTATTTTATTAACAATCACTTCCATAAGGTTTTGAGTTTTTAATTTTTCTCCCTCTCCCTCCCCACCTCCCTCCCCAAGATGGCATGCAATATGATATAAGCTTTACATATACATTCCTATTAAACATATTTTCAAATTAGTCATATTTTAAAGAAGAATTAGAACCAATAGGAAGAACCACAAGAAAGAGGAAACAAAACAAAACAGAAGAAAAAAAGGAGCAAATAGTATGCTTTGATCTGCATTCAAATTCCATAGTTCTTTCTCTGGATGGATAGTATTTTCCATCATGGGACTTTTGGAGATGTCTTAGATCCTTGCACTGCTGAGAAGGGCTAAGTCTATCAAAGTCAGTCATTGAACACCATGGCTATTACTGCATACAACATTTTCCTGGTTCTGCTCACTTAACTCAGTATCAGTCCATACAAGTCTCTCCAGGTTTTTTTTTTTCTGAAGTCTGCCTGCTCATGGTTTCATATAGCACAATAGCATTCCATTACATTCATATACCATGACTTGTTCAGCCATTCCCCATTTGATGGGCATCCCCTCAGTTTCCAAATTTAGCCACCACAAAAAGAGTTCTATAAATATCTTTGTACATGTGGGTCTTTCTCCCATTTGTATGATCTCTTGAGATACAGTCCTAGAAGCACTATTGTTGGGTCAAAGGACATGAACATTTTTATAGCCCTTTGGGCATAGGTCCAAATTGCCCTCCAAAATGTTTGTATCATTTCACAACTCAGCCAACAATGCATCAGTGTTCCAATTTTCCCACATCTTCTCCAACATTTATCATTTATGTGTTTTGTCATGTTGGCCAATCTGACAGGTGTGATGTGGTAACTCAGAGTTGTTTTGATTTGCATTTGTCTAACAAATAGTGATTTAGAGCATTTTTTCATGTGACTATAGATGACTTTAATTTCTTCATCTGAGAATTGCCTATTCCTATCCTTTGACCATTTATCAACTGGGAGTAGGCTCTTTTTTTTTTTTTGTCATGGCTTTCAATTAGTCCAATAATTTTTAAAATATCTCTCCTAGATCTATTTTCCAGGTCAGTTGTTTTTCCAGTGAGATATTTCATGTTGTCTTTTATTTTTTCATTCTTTTGGTTTTGTTTTACAATTTCTTGATTTCTCATAAAGTAACCAGATTCCATTTGCTCCATTTAAATTTTTAAGGAAGTATTATCTTTAATGAACTTTTGTAATTCTTTTTCCATTTGTTCAATTCTGCTATTTAAGGCATTCTTCTCCTCATTAGCTTTTTGGACCTCTTTTGCCACATGGGTTAGTCTATTTTTTAGGTGTTATTTTCTTCAGTATTTTTGGGTCTCCTTTAGCAAGCTGTTGACTTGTTTTTCATGATTTTCTCACATCACTCTCATTTCTCTTCCTAGATTTTCCTCTACTTCTCTTACTTGCTGCTCAAACTCCTTTTTGAGCTCTTCCATGGCCTGGGACTCATTCATATTTTTCTTGGAGGCTTTGGATGTAGGAGTTTTTACACTTTTGTCATCTTTTGGTTGTATGTTTTGATCTTCTTTGTCACCAAAGAAAGATTCTACGGTCTGACTTTTCTTTTTGAGAAGTTTGATCATGATCCCAACCAATTATTTGACTTTTAAACTCTTTGCTAAAGTAGGGGTCTGCTTCCAGTGTGGAGAATGTACTGTCCCAAGCTTTGGGGGATTTTGTGTAGGTGTTTTCAGAGACACTTCCAGGGACCTGCAAATTTTCAGTTCTTCCAAGGTAGAATGATCAAGAGCAAGGTGTTTACACCTTTCCTGGCCATTGCTCTGGTCTATGAGTGACCACAAGCACTCTTTTCTGCCTTGGAACTATGCAAATGATTCCCTTTTCACTGTCACTGCAAGCTCCACCAACCAATGCTCCTCCTTGCCCCTGGATCACCACCCAGAACTGGACCCAGATCCAAGCATAGGCAAAGAAAGAGAATCTTGCCTTGGCACCAGCAAAGAGATCCCTGCAATTCCCCTCTGGTCAGCTACTCAATCCACCCTCTGTCTGTGGGCTAACAGCTCTGGAAGCAGCCACCTCTCTAGTGCTGTGCTGATACTAGGGCCAGACCAAGTTCCTCTCTCACTGTGAGCATGGATATTTCCTACTGACCTTTTTAAGTTGTCTTTGGTATTTGTGGGTTGAGAAGTCTGGAAACTGCCACAACTCCCCTAGATTTAGTCCCCTGAGGCCTGCTGCAGGTTTCCTGAATCCTGGCCTTTCCCTGTGCACCCCCATGCTGAACTGTGCTTCTCTCCCAGACAGGTGAAATCAACCATCTAGGTTGTTTTGGGCTGGAAATTTGTTTCACTCTGTCTTTTTGTGAGTTTTACTGATCTAGAATTTGTTCAGAGTCATTTCTACAGGTATTTGAAGACATTTGTGGGAGAGCTTTAGCAAGTCACTGCTTTTACTCTGCCATCTTGGCCATCTTGGCTACCTGCCCCCCAGTCATAATTCTTTATCACCTTGTTTTTTTCAACAAATTTTCATGAGTATTGAATTTGATCTTTACAACTTATGTGATATAATCATAGGGCAAATTTCATACCTCTTCCCCAAGAAACTCATCAAACATTTAAAAATAGATATTATGGCCCCTTGAAGTCTTTTTATTTGCAGACTATGTATCCCTTATTTCTTCAACTAATCTCCATATGGCATGAATTCAAAGCTCTCCACATCGGGCTCTGTGTATTTTCCAGTTTATAAATGTCAATAAATTTTCTAAAATATGGAACACAGAACTGAGGATAATGTTCCCAATAGTCTGATTGGAGCAAAGTACAAAGGGCTTCTCACCTCTTTTACTCTCTCATTCTGGAATCTCTGACTCTCTCTCTCTCTCTCTCTCTTTCTCTCTCTTTTTGTCTTCTGTATGTCTTCCTGTCTCTCTGTCTCTTCTTTTCTTACTCTCATTATAGTCTAATTACATTAATTTTCTTGACTGTCATGTCATGTGTCTTATATTGGCTTTCATTGAATTTGCTGAGAACAAACCTTTGTTCTCTAGGAATTCTTCTAATGTACCTATTTTAGATTTCATATATTATTCCACTAATCTGTCAGTATAAACATATTGCTATATAGATTTTTTCTGAGAATTTGTCATTCAATATGTGAGCTCACTCTCAGAGGTTCAAGTCATCAGAAACTTTTACAAGTAGACTGTCTGTACCTTCATTCAAGTCACTGAAAAAAAAAGACTGACCAGTATAAGTGTTATAGAAAGATCACTAGAATTCTCTACTAAAAACTACTCTTCCATGCTGATACCAATTTATTAAGAACAATTATTTGTGTCTAGTTCATCCAATAGGTTCTGAATTTATCTAATGATAATTAAATGTAGCTTACATTTTTATTTCATAACAGTCCAGTCAGTCAATAAGCATTTATTAATTACCTTCTATGTGTCAGGAACTGTGCTAAGCAATGGGGATATAAAAATATATAATAGATATTTTCTGTACTCAAGGAGCATACAATCTAATGTGGGAGATAGCATGCAAACAAATATATGCAAAGCAAGCTAAATATAAGATAAATAGTCAATGATTGAAAAGGGGAAGACACTACAATTAAGAGAGGCTGGAAAAGGCTTCCTGTAGAAGAAATAAATTTAATTTTAAAAAGGATTTTAATTGAGACTTAAAGGAAGTCAGGGAAGGCAGTAGGCAGAAATGAAGAAGGAAATTATTCTTGACAAAGGGGATAGCCAGGGAAAATGTCAAGAGATGAATATCTTGTTCCTAGAAGAGCAAGGAGGTCATGTCACTGTATCAAATAATAAGAAGAGGAGAGTAAGATAAAGAATAAGATATTCAATACCTGGAAAGGGAAAAGGTAGGTTATGGAGGTATTTGAATGACAAAAAGATCATTTTGTATTTAATCCTGGAGACAATGGAGAGCCACTGTTGTTTATTGAATAGAAATGTGGCATGGTCAGACCAGCACTTTAGGAAAATCACTTTGTTGGCTGAATGGAAGATGGATTGGAGTAGGGAGAGATTTGAGGCAGGTAGGTGCAGTAGCAAGTTACTTCAATAGTTAGGGTGTGAAGCTATGAGGACCTGTACCAGAGTAATCACAGCATTAAAAAGTATATTTGAAAGATGCTGCAAATGTGGAATTGACAGGTCTTGGCACCAAACTGAATACAGGAGATGAGAAATAATGAGGAGTTGAGGATGAAATCTATGTTTTCAGTCTAAGTGACTGAGAGAATGATTTTGCGCATAGTAATGGAGAAGTTGGGGACAAGGCATTGGGGAAAAGATGAATTCAGTTCTGATATACTAAGTTTAAGATGTGTACTGGACTTCCAATTTGAGTTGTCTGAAAGGCAGTTGGAGATGCAAGATTGGAAATCAGCAAAGAGGTGAGAGGAGGGTATGTAGACTTGAGAATTATCCACATACAGATGGTAATTAAATCCATATGAGTTGAGATGGCCAGGTGAGATAGTTTATAATGTGAATAGAAGAGGTCCCAGAATGGAACCCTATAGGATTCTTATGGTTGGAAGGCATGATCTGAATGACAATCCAACAAAGGGGACTAAGAAATAATGGTTAGATAGGTAGAAGTAGACCTGAGAGAGAGTGCTTTCCTGAAAACCTAGAGAGAAAGGAGTATCAAGGAGGAATAGGTGATCCACAGTGTCAAAGAGTGTAGTGAGGTCAAAGAGAATGAGGATTTAGAAAAGGTCATTGAATGCGGAAAAAAAATAAGAGATCATTGGTAACTTTGCAGAAGATCAAAAGATGCCATTCTTGACAAGGGTCAAGAAGAAAGTGAAAGGATTGTTAGGTCTACCTATTGTTGATGGAATTTTCAAGGAGTTTAGCACCAAAGTGCAGAAGAGCTATAGGATGATAGCTAGCAGAATGGAAGGATCAGACGAAGAGTTTTTGAGAATTGGGGAGACATGAACATGTCTGTAAGTAGTAGAAAAGGAACCAGTAAACAGGGAGAGACTGAAAATACCTGAAAGAGAGGAGATAACACAGAAGGTAATTTGTTGGAGGAGATGAAATGGAACGGTATCTCTTAAGCTGATAGAGGGTTGGTACACTACCAATGCAGGGGGAAATCAGTCATTTTGGGACATCTTCACACCTCAAGGATATCTTGTGAAATTTCACAATATCCTTCTAACAAGAAAGTGTATGATATCTAGTGAGTTCTCTTGATCAACAATTTTAGTAATCTTGCCACAGAAGAAAATCAGTTTAGTGTGACATGGCCTATCTTTACTATGATAACCTGGGAATTGAGTTAAGTTATGGTCTTGTTAATGGGACACAATGCCAAAAAGGAACTTCCTTGGGAAGATAACCAAAGATTTAATGATGAGGATAAGGGGGGATTAAGGTATCATCAGATAGAGAGGCACCTCTTAAGAGGCTCTCTAATTGTCTGCTTCTCTGTCCTGTTGGAATAACTAGCTCCATGAAGGTTATCTTTACTTATGGCCACCCTGTACATTTTTTTCATAGGAAGTGCTAAAAAAAAAAAAGCAGTTGCTCCATTGTGTGCCTTTACTAGAAGATTATAACCTTTGTACTTCAGTAAAGCAACTTCTTGGTCATGTACCTAAAAATTGAGTGTTTTCTTACATCAGATCCAAGCATTGCTTGAAATTGACCAATGATTTTCTTTCTAATAGCTTTAAAACTCTCTTATTCTAGGAGTTTGCCAATAATCAAAATAAAACTTATTGCATATAATGAGTACTCTACTTTTTCAACTTTCAATAATGAGAAAAAATATGCCTCCCTTCACTTCTGTGTCACATATTCCAATTTCCATGATTTTTCAATGATCACTGATGTTGATTTTGATTATAATATCAATCATTCCTTTCAGGACCCTAAAATACAATTTATATGAATACTTGATCTAATTGAAGTTACCTAGGAAACCATGTATTTTTCTTGCTTCATTTGGTTCCATTGTCTTGTTAATCATTTTCCTTTCTATCCTCCATTCCAAGGACATCCTCCTTAAGAGTAAGGGCAGAGTAATGGAGGGAGAACAGAAGAAAAATAAACACTAAATAGTTCTGCCTTCTTTCCATCATCTAATATCGTTATCCTATCCACTCCAAACCATAGTCCTATGCCATCTTTTATCATTCTCTCTTGCACCTATTATAGCTAGATAAGCTGTATTTTCTGTCCTTAGAATTCGTTAGCAGTTCATCTCCTTCTGTGTTTAGTGTTCCTGACAATATTCTTATAGAATTTGTCATTATTTTGTATTTATTCCTTCTCTTACCTATTATTGTATTTCTCTTCTGTTTCTTTTTCTAAAAAAATGTTATAATATGGTCCATATATGTCCACTTCAGTCCCTTTAGTCACTTTTCCTTTTCCTTCCTTATCAGAATAACTGGTCATCAGAATTTCATTCTTGTTGACATTCCACCCATCTTGGACAAACTTCCCATATGTAATCATAAACTATGATAATCTTCCTTTTCTTTAAAAACTTTAAATCTCACTATTCTAAAATTTACTTTGTCAGAATGATTCTTCAAAATTTTTCCTTCACTTTCTATTGCAGACTCTAAATGGAATGGTCACTTACTCCCCACACTCTTATTAATTCAGCTTTTACAACTACTTCTTTCTCATTGGTGAGAATCAAATGTAGGAGAACATTTCACCTCTTTACTTCCCATAGATTTTTAAGATGGATATTTTAAATGAATTCACAATTGTGGCAAGATTTTACAATGATTCATTTTCAGTTTGTATTAGCCAGGTTGTGGTACACACCTATAACCCCAGAAGAAGTTGAGGCTAGTAGATCACTTGAGCTTGGGAGTTAAGATCTGAAATAATACCTAAAGCAGATTGGGTATCTGCAATGAGTTTTTCACCAATATGGTGAGCTCCTGAAGGATTGGGGCTACTCATTTGCCTAAAAAGAGGCAAAAAAAGATGAACACAACTTTCAAGTGTATCAGCAGTGTAATCATGTCCATGAGTGGCTCCTTAATTTCCAGCCATGTACAGACATACACAAGTCTGTATCAAGATTCAAAAAAAAGTTTATGTTTAGTGTATTACTACATCTTCAATCAGTATCCTTCTTCCCACCATTGCTGACTGCCTTTTATCTTTATCTCCTTATTCTTTTATCTCTCTGTAAAATTGTTTTATTAACAACTTATATTCATTGATATTTGTTTGTAATAGCACATTATCTCAGAAAACAAGGAAGAGTAGATGTGGATGTTTATATGTGGGAGTGTTTTCCCTCTAGAGGATTTGTCTGTTATCTAGCACTCATAAGATTATAGGATCATAGGTGTTAAAGTTGAGAATCACAAAGAGCAGAAGGATCACCAATCACAAAGTTGGGCATCACTAAGTTACTTGGTTCAAATGTCATCTCCAACACTTAATAGAAATGTGACTATGGTCACATCATTTAACCTTTCTGATCCTCCCCTCAGTTCTATTATCTTTAATATGGGAATAATAAAATCTAAACACCTACATTAACAGGCACATCATGAAAATCAAGTGAAATCATGTATTTAAAGATATTCATAAACTTTAAAAGGTTATATAAGTGGTAACTATGGGAGATGATAATAATAACCATAGTTCAACATTCTCATTGGTACTCAAGTGCAATAATAATGGGAACTGGTATCTATGTTGTAATTTTAAAAAATTCTTCACATACACAATCTCTTTTAATCCATAGAATTCATAGAGGTAAATTTACTGCTATTTTACAGATATAGAAATTGAGAAAGAGAAGTTAAGTAACATAGCATTTGAACCCTGGTTTCCCTGACTGGTCCTATAATTCCTTTTCCCTTTTATACAGACAGACACCATTCATCATTTGAAACATTTAGATAAGTGTAAATTTTAAAAAAATAATGACATTGTTATGGATATTATTAAGGGCATTGGGGTGGGTGATGAAGTTATACCATTTGGTATGTATGTTTAAGTCAGTGTTAGAGTGTCCTCAGATGATATAGATGCATTGGCCTTGTAGTGCATAAAACAGCCTGCAGTTCTGTAGGAAGAAAAGCATCAGCCCATTTTTCTATTCTTCCCCTTATCCAACCTTACTACATAGTAGCTTCATGCCAGACTTCACCAATGCTCATAAGTCTGTATACAGAAGTGCTATGAAAGTAAAACTGTGAGGTTTGAATCAGAGTCTGAAATTATGGAAATATTCTCAGCTTTCTTTGAAGAGATAATTCAACTGTCCTCTAAATGTCCAAGATGAACACTTAATAAATAATTGTGGCCTGAACAGTTTTGGAAGTCTTTTTATAACTTTACTCCTTTCAAATTTGTTTTGGAAACAAAGGCAGGGATGAGTAAAATATGTTTCATCATTACACTGAATTTGGAGTAAAGGAACATATTCCTAAGCACTTTAGAACATTCAGTCTCTCTTTTAATGAGATTTCCTCATCTAGAATTAGGACAAAATAGAATTTTAATGCACACAGACTCAAACTCAAACTGCAAATGAAGAAACTACAAATCTTGACTCCCATGGGCCAGGAGAATATAGGAAGAGGTTTTAAATTTATGCCAAGTACTAAGGTAAAAATCTGAATTTATTAAGTATTGATCAAAATAATTTTTAGTAAACATTACAACATTTACTGAAATACAACTGACAAATTGGCTGAAAATTTTCTTACATTTGAGTCTTAAGTGGCTAAAAAGTATACAAGGAAAAACTACAAAAATATAATAATCTATCAACCAATGCTTAAAACAAAAATCCATCAAAGGCATTAAATTTCAAACCTGACATTGCTAAATTGCCTTAATGCCTTAAACAGCAATCAGTTAGGGTCATAATTATGCATTTGAGGAGAGTTTCTTACTTTTCCCCATGACTTATTTTTTTTTTTTGATTATTTTAAGATAGCTGGTAATAGGAGACACATTATACATGGTAAGAATGTTAGTATATGACATGGGATGGAAATATCTGAACATGAACTTGAATCAATGGACTTAATCTGAATGGATTTCATCAGGGTTTTACCAACATATTATATGACATAGCTGGTGGGCAGCAAATTCATGTAACCTCATTAAATTAAGCCCTGGCATGAAGATGAAAATGGACACAGAATAGCTGATTAAATAATGTATCACCTGGTGCTTCTTTGCCACTGCTGTATCAGGCATCTGGGGAAATGAAGTGGGTTACTTATGTCAATCAAGCAAATCAGAAATAAAAAGAAATGTTCAATTAATCATGGTATTTTGCAGTAAGTCCTTTGAAACAGGAAGGAAAAAGAACCCTATTAATAAGAAATCATTATGCCTTCCATTTTAGTTGACAAACAATGGTAAGCTTCCCAGGGGAGGCAATGTATGAAAAATTAATAATGAAGTTTCCCTTGCAAATTTCTCTGAAATCATGACTACTGTAACATTTTAGTGGTTTTGAGAACTGAGATCCTAATGGCTTCTTCCAAAGAGGTTTTCTTCTTGGCATTTGCTGAGTGTGCCAAAGTTAACAGCATGTGCCCTCTCTAGTTTGCTGCCAGTTGCCACCATAACTAAAAAGCTTGAAGCATGTACTACATACTGGTAAATGCCCCCATATCAGAAGGCTTTCCAGGGAGCCACCAGTGGTTTTCATGAGCACGGTTTCTCCTCCTTTCTCTGCTTCCCCTCCCGTTCCCCGTCAGACATGCAATTGTGACAAGTTTCTATTGATCTCACATGCTCCTGTTGCTTGCAACTTCTTAGTCACTATGGCAGGCTCTTCAGGAGATTGAGTTGAATAGCAGGAAGGTGGGAGTAAGCTTGCTGGCCTCACAGCACTGTAAAACTATTCAATAAGAATGTAAATGAAGTAAATATTTAGGGCTCTGCTACTTATGTTATCTGCAGAAAACCTACCATTTCATCTATTTTTAGAAGAGTTACCTTGCTAGGTAACCGTATAGAAATGCATCTGTTTTTAACTATTTGATTACTGTAATCCTGGTCATATCTAGGTATACTCAGTCTGCCTATCCATGAAAGGCCTTTGGAGTATGTATGTCCAGGTTATGTAACATGGAGACCTCTGTATCGCCTATCACATGGATGGGGGTAGCTGATTGTTCTATTTCAGTGGTACTTTTTTTCAGATGAAAATCAGAGTTTACTTACAGTATGAGTATCATGAATTGAGTGAATGAGAAGAAAAGGACTTTTCTTGCCCTGCTCCCTCTTTTATCTTGGCCCTGAAAACTGAATCTGGAAGTGGTTGTTTTTGTTCTATGTTATTTATCCTCCTTGGTTTCAGGTGCCTTAAGTGATTTGCACAGAATCCAAGAGTTCGAGTCATTATGACCTTGGAGCCAGGATTGTGGAAACATGCAGCAAGCCAAAGCAGCTTGGAAACCCTGAGAAACCAGAGTGTCTGGGACGTGAGTTCCACTGAAGGTTTGGAACTCAGAACTGGTACTATATTTTAGGGGAATTGAACTAAACTATGAATGTAATCCTCTTCCTTTCCCCAGAGACAGGTAATGCAGGGGTAGGGGGATTATACCTTCCACATGTTGGTGGACTATATTTATACATTTGTGATTATGCCTTTCAAATTAAATAGTCCTGTATAAAAGGCAATCTGATTATTAGTGGCTGATGGAACTGGGGTGCAGGGAACCATACCTATACAACTGAAGGAATAATATAGGTGGAGATAGAACCAATGACACAGAGCCTAGGCAAATTCCCTGCCCTAATACACTGGAGAGTACCAGAGAACACTGATGGTGGGGTGAAATTGAACCTACCTGGCCTTCTAGTAAGTGAGAGCTATAGTAGTCTGTGCTGTACTATGCTTACCATGTACTACCTTTATATTTTCATCTCTTGGGTGAGTGGGGAAACAAATACTCTGCTCTTAGTTACTTTGATCCCAAAAGCTGAACATGTGAGGACTCTAAAAGATTCTAAGCACTGAAGTAGCCATTATCATAGGATCAGAAAGGACAGTAGAGAAACTTTTCCTATTGACCCCATTATTTTGTATGTTCTGAGAATTTGCTTAGTTCCATTTGATCTTAGGCATATCCTAAGAACTGAACAAAATCCCATTATCCTATTTTCTCTCTTGCTTTAGGTAATAATGTTTTTATATGGCTCTCATTCTGAAATATCTTTGAAGAATGTCATAAAGAAGAGCCCTCTAAATCTATCCAGTCTACAAATGAGACCTAACAAAGGATGTTGAGATCCTGGTTTTATATAGTTAACCCTATATATTTAAAGACAATATTATCTAATGTGGTACTTGTCTATGCAAACATTGCATAAATTTTTATAGCCAATAATAGTTTATATACTTAAGTCAATAAATATTTCTGGGAGGAAGAGAGGAGAAGAGAAAAGAAGAGACCAAGGGAAAGGAAAGGAGAGGAGAGGTCTTTACTATGATAGCTACCAGATGATTGAGGTATCATTTGTAAATAACCATGCTTATAGTTGTTCTTTTTAATTCAATAACAACCTTTACAAAATCTGGTACATTTATTGTTTAAGGTTTTTAGGACTGATTTTTGAAACTTCTTGAAACAGAAAAATACATATTTTTCAAAATTTAATCATTTATCAAGATAGCTGAACATAAAATACTGTTGTGAAAAAAAGCAATATATTATTGATGAAAGTGGGCTCCTCAGCATACATATACAATGTGCATAGCATATTTTATAAACATAGGGGTTATAGTTAATATTTTATTGTCTTAGAAAGAATATGTTATTACAAAAATAAAATATAAGGAGACTATACATTAAGAATATATATGTTTTTCTCCACGAAAGGTTGTGACCTTTGAAACTCATTCAAAGCTTCCTCCTCCTGAGTTATAAGACAGTAATCTTAGAGTAGTAACTCAGACTATGCATAATGCTGACTATTATTTCTTTTTATCTCTCTATCATTCTACCTATCTCCTGGACCATTGAAAGCAATTGTGGGTTTAGAATGAGGTATAAAGATCATGTGATTCATTATGAATAGAACTCTTTTGTATAAAATAGCTTTTAAAGGTGCCAAGGACAGGACACAATTGGGAGCTAAATATAGGGACAAGATTAAATGTGAACCTTGACCAAATTATACTTTTCCTACAGTGCAAATCAGCAGTAATGTTTATAAGTCTATCAACTGTGATTTTCCAGTTGTCAGTGCATGAGGACATACATAGTAAAAGCATTATTCTTGGTTCTTTGTTAAGTATAATTGTTTTCTCTTAAAGAAGTGGATCTTTCAAGAGAATGGTTCCCCAGAGGGAAAATGAAAGGAGATTTGGATGTAGAATTCAGGTGGGAGGTACCATAGAAAATAAATAAATAAATAAACAGGCAAACAGAGATACTATGAGCCATACTATCAATACATTATATGTCATTAACAATAATCATAAAATTAAAGTAATGTGTTTTTACTGTAATTTTCTCTTGGAAACAAAGGTCCATCTTTCTGTTGTGTGGTTGTAAGTCATACAACACTATAGTTTCTGAAGATCTGAAAATGAATATCACAGAGAGGGCAATGATGAGGCACAGGTGAACAACCTGAAATACATAATTGATAATGAATTTTGGAGAAGAGGTATGATTGATCTCATCAAGCAAAAGTATTATGGGGTGGAAAGATGAACTGGTAACAAGGAAAATGTGAGGATGATAGTTGGATAGACAAAATACTTTACTGGCATCCTAAACTCAGGAGAAAGCAAGGGAGGTATCCCATATGTTAGGTGGATTTCCCATGGCAAAATGATGGCAGAACATATACAAGAGTAATACAGGACAAGCCAGCATGGAAGGTGTGTTATCATCATCTTCAGAGGGAACACGCAAACCAATGATATCACAGATACACTTGAATACTTGAGTAACAAGATTTTACATTGAGTTATACTTAGTAAGCTCCAACAGCCATGAAGGTGGCTGAAGCAGGTCCTGTGGAGCACTTAGAGCTTGATTAGACATCAAAGACACCAAAATAATCAACTGTATTCCACACCATGACCAGTTGTCTTGACTTTGTCTTGCCATTGGACTTTGATAACTGGAAGAGCAAGTAAGGCTGATGACTTTACACAGCTCTGCCTCCCTTAAGTTCAATTTGTGAACAAATCAAGAGATATCACTCATACCTTTTTAACTATTTTACCTATCTCAAAGTCCTATGGTGACAGGCAAGTGACAAAGCAGCAGATTTGGATACACTGGGACCTGTAGTCACAACCCTGTGTGTAGGCAACCCAGGGCATAGTCTTCTCACTTGAAGCAGTGCTGGGATTCAGCAGGCCCTGAGTGTTTGGGCAGTCTTTTTTTTTTTTTAAGTTGGGCAATGAGGGTTAAGTGACTTGCCCAAGGTCACACAGCTAGTAAGTATTATGTGTCTGAGGTTGGATTTGAACTCAGGTCCTCCTGAATCCAGGGCCGGTGCTCTATCCACTGCACCACCTAGCTGCCCCCTGGGCAGCCTTTTTAAGACCCATAATGCTCACCTCCTGGTGTGAGGAAGGAGCTAGAAAAGGTGCCCTAAAATGTCTACTTCATCCAACCCTGGCCTGCTTACTGTGGCAGGTGAGTATCCCACCATGTGGTCAAAATACAAAACAATGTACAAAAATTTTGCAAAGATGATTCCACTTACAACCCGTATATGGAATTTACACATGTTTTTGGACAATGAAGTCCAGTAGACCTGAAAGATGAACAGCTCTTGTTGAGAAAGAACACAGCAAGCATCACATCCAAATGGCAGCCCAGAGTGAAACAAGGCTGGCAAATGAAGGCCAGCTTACCAAAGTCAGAGTTGGATACACATTTTTCTGGAGCAGCTTCAGTGAAGGCAAGTACTGTGAAGCTGGCATAGGATTTGTAATAAAAACTAATCTAGTCAACAAGCTTGTATCCCTACCAAAAAGAGTGAATAATAGACTCATGAGAATGTGATTGCCGCTTGCAGGGAAGTGCCACACCACTATCATCAATGTGTATATTCCCACCATGATGACTTCTGATGAGTTCAAAGAAAAAATTTATGTAGACCTGGAGACCTTCATCACTGAGGTCTTTTCTCTATCTAAATTGCCGAGCATTCAAACTCTACAGTGCAATTCTGATGGACTGGCCACATTGTTTAAGTGCCAACCAGACATTTGCCTGAAAGAATTCACACAAGATAGACACTCACAGGACAATCAGAAGTGATACAAGTGCGCTCTTGAGGTATTTCTGAAAACCTTTGGAATTGATTGCAGGACATGGGAGACATTGGCAAAGGACTAGCCAGCATGGCATTCTTGCATCACAGAAGGTCCTGGGCTCTCTGAGTGAGTCAGAATTACAGTAGCTTAAAAGAAACATAAGACACAAAGTTTAGAGACATCTCCACTCCAAGTGTTCATGTGGACTATTTGTGCCTGACCTGCATTAGAGCCTAATGAGCTTGTATTGGTCTGATCAGCCACAGTTGGAAACACTGTACCTTGACTCCAACATGGTGATGTCATTTTGGCCTTCTGCAAGAATGAAAGACAACAACCATCTCACAGTTGAATCTCATTGTTCCATAATTAAATTGGGAAAAATGTAGACCTGGTAGCAACTTGTTCACCTGTTCATAGATTTAAGACATTCTGACTTTCATATTTATCTCACTTTTGTAGGCTATCATATACTTAACGGCTCTTACAGTGGGGTTTTACCACACTGTAATTTGATCATACTGTTAATCCAGATCACTTTCCATATCTGTCAAATGGGTATGAACATAGCTGTAGTGCTACCTCCTAGGTTTGTCCTGAGACTCAAATAATGTCATGTCTATGGTGTATTTTCCAAACTTTAAAGAGCTATATACCTGCACATTATTATCAATTTTACAAGTATCTATGTATCACCAAAAAGGCTGTGATACAGTGTGTAAAGTAAAAGTAAAAAAAGTAAAAAACTAATTTTGTCCCAAGAATTATGTAAGTTTGCATTATGGAAAGAGGGGCAGCTAAGTGGCAGAGTAGATAAAGCACAGAGCCTGGAGTCAGTTGAATCTGGCCTCTGACTTTTAGCTGTGTGGACAAGTCACTTAACCCTCTTTGCCTCAGTTTCCTCATCTATAAATTAAACTCTGGAAGGAAATGGTAAACCACTCCAGTATCTTTGCCAAGAAAACACCAAATGGGGTCATGAAGAGTTGGACACAACAGAAAATTACTGAACAATATAGAAAGAATGGAGTTAATATAGGAAAAATGACTTAGAATCCAAAATATACTGTAACTCCCTTCTCACAGAGTCTTACATTTCCTAGCTGTGTAAACCCAGGCAAATCATTCAATTTCAGAGAGTCTCAGTTTTCCCATTTGTAAAAAAGGAATAACCATTCTTGAAGCACCTACTTCACTGGCTTGTTGTGAGACTCAAATGAAACAAGGTATGTAAAATAACTTGAAAATGTAGCACCTTAATGTGCTATATGAATGTCAGTTATTATTGAAGAAGTGTTTCCTTCAACAAGAGGTATAATTTTTTATTTATACAGGAAAAAGGGGAAGCTAGGTGGTGCAGTGAAGAGAGCCACTGGCCCCGGAGTCAGGAGGACTTGAGTTCAAATCTGGCCTCAGACCAAACACTTGACACTTACTAGCTATGTGACCCTGGGCAAGTCACTTAACCCAAATTGCCAAAAAAAAAAGATTTATACAGGAAAAAAGTAGTTGAATCAGAGTTCTAGAAATTTATGAGATAGACATCTATAGAAGCTTTAAAAAGTTCATTGGTAATCTCAAGATATCTGATCATATCTATAAACTCTCTAAATCCCTTTATGTCCCAGGTTCATTACTCAGTTGAACCTCCCATTAGAAATTTGAGAAAAGGAAATTATTCTTAATCCTTGATATTAATAGAAAAAAATCCACTGGGATTTGGGATGTTTAGTCTGGAGAAGAGAAGACATAGGAGAGACAAAATAGCTGCTTTTAAGTATTTGAAGGGTTGTCATGGGAAAGAAGAATTAGTGTTATTTGGCTTGGTCCCAGAGGACAGAACCAAGAACAGTGAGTATATTTTTACTAAATATAAGTAAAGTACTTGCTGGGAATAACTTTCCCAGCTTTCCCTAGTTGGGCTGGAAATTTGTTCCCTACAGGATCCTGACTGTTTTTTCCACTTGGGGGTCTAGGTGTAACCCTGAAAAGTCAAAATTTCCTTCTGCCAGAATGACCTGCCTAATACTGGGGGTGGGGATTAGATAAGTTTCAGGTACTTGTTGGACCAGATGTTGACTGAGGTTCCAACGAGGAAACTTGAGGTCATTTTTGATGTTTGATACTTGCAGACAATAAAAATTTTAGTTTAATTCCCATGCTTTTCAAGGGGATCAATGAACAAAATAATTAGAAATGTGTTACAGAATCCATTGGAAGAGGGGAATGAAGGAGTAAGAACAGGTCTAGGCAGAAATAATGGTAGAGTTACCTTTTCATGAATGACCTCTGTCCTCTTCCCTGACACAGGGAAACTTACATGTAGTATAAATTTCGGATAAAATGGAATGCTTCTGAAGATATAGGGAGAAGTATAGTGTTGCATTCATTTCCAAAGTTAAAAATCCCAAAGAAGAAGTAGTTTTGTGATTTCAAAATGCTACAGAAACACACAAATTACACTTTTAAAAGGTTATTTTGCCATCTCAAATAGTTTTATGTTTATTAGCTTGTCTTAGGCCAGAGAGGCGGAGAAAAAAGAAATTTTTTAAATCTAGGAACAAGTACAGTTTATTCATATTCTCCTTACTGGTAAACATGTTCTTTTGTGAAAAGCATGAAGATGCTATGCATATTCATCTGCTGCATAATTATTACTAATATTTTCTATGAGTTTAGGGAGTCAGATTTAGAGAAAAGAATTCAGGCATCATCTAGTTCAGAGGTATCAGATTCACACCCTATGAGCCACATGTGCCTCAAAACTCCCAAGTATGGCTGGAACCAGATGACAATGTAATTGGAAAGTGTTTAATAAAATAAACAAAAATACAATAAAATATAGATTATGTTAATTTGTGGTTTTCTAAATGAATATGTGGCCCAAAAGAATCTGTTTCTACCTGAGTTTGATGTCACTGATCTAGTCCACCTATTGTGAGGGTAAGATATTTGTGGAACTAGAGAGTTGTGAGTTAACCTCTACACACACACAACACCAAATCGGGACTAGGAAAAAAAAAACAAAATTGTGGTGCATATCTGGGACAGTTAACTTTGGCCACATGTGGATTGATATGATACCCAGCTCTGGACTCTTTGGGCAAGAGGAGTATAAAAGCAGTTTTATGGACTTTGTTAAGGAAGTCCTGAGATTACAGGGAATATTCTTACTGACTATTTTAACCATCCTGTTGCTCAGTCATTTTTCAGTTATGTCCTATCCTTTGTGTTCTCATTTGAGGGGTTTTCTTGGCAAAGATACTGTAGTGGTTGGTCATGTCCTTCTACAGCTTATTTGGCAGATGAAGAAACTTAGGCAAACAGAGTTAAGTGACTTATTCAGTGTCACATAGCTAGTAAGTGTCTGAGACCAGATTTGAACTCACAAAGATGAGTCTTCTTGATTCCAGGCCTGGCATTCCATCGCCTTTGCATCTAACTGTCCCAAACTACCATGCTAGCAGGTATTATTTCATTTTATCTTTTAGACTGATATTTAATCACCTTAATAATATTCCTCTTCCATCTCCTTTTCCTCTTCCCCCTTCTCTTTCTCTTTCTGTTCCACATACCCCTTCTCCTCCCCTCCTCCTCCTCTCTCTTCTCTTCTTTTCTCTTTTCCTCCCCCTTTTCTTTCCCCATTTCCTCCTCCCCCTCCTCCTTTTCCCCTCCTCTCCCTTCTTCTTTTCCCATTTCTCTTTCTCTTTCTTCTCCCCTTCCCCCTTTTCCTCTTCCTCTCCCTTCTCCTTATTCTTCCCCTTCTCCTTTTGCTTTTTCCTTTTCCCTTCCTGGCCCTTCTCCTCCTTCTTTTTCTTCTCCTCCTCCTTTTTCTTCCATCTTCTTTCCTCCTACTTAGTCAAGTACATTGGAAGCACAGCAGCAACCCAGGAGCTTTGACATACTCATTTCCAACCTGAGCCAGTTCTCTTATCTTTACTCCTCTTTGTGTTGCCCCCCGCCCCAGATTCTGGGGTCAGAATGAGTGTGGACAGCCCATCAGCTTTAGCACTACTGCACCTCAGAACTGCTGAACTCAAGAGATTCACTGGCTTTAACATCTTGGTAGCAGTGTTTAGGTTGGTAGCAATGATTACAGGCACGTACCACCATCTCCAAATAAGTGAGGACTTCTACTTAAAGGTATTAGAATATATTATAAGTAAAAGAACAGTTTATTTAAACTATTAAACTCTGAGTAATCCATTATATCAGATGCAGAATATCTTCTAGGACATCAAACCCTTTATTTTACAAATAAGAAAACTGAGATTTGGAGAAATTAATTTGATTTGTGCAAAGTCACACAAGTTGTAGGCATCGTAACTGTGATTCCAGTTCACCTCCTCTTAATAAAGGCCCAGACCTATTTCCAGTGAAACATCTTGCCCTAATAACTTCCTACTAGCTTGCTTGAAAGCATTTAAAATACTTAAGACAAAAACTCTTGCTTTAATGTATACAAGATTAATACATTTAATATACAGCATTGTGAAAGCACCACTTTGATTAGCTCTCAATTAAGAATAATTTTGGGGGGCAAAGAATATTTTTGTGACAGACTCCCAGATACAGTAATTTTTCTAGGGCTTAAATTTTTTTTTTATTTTTCCTATTATCTGAGGGCACACCTCTCACTCCTGGGTTTCTGTCTGGATTCTTCAGACATATACACTATTTTCAACTTCTGCCAGATGAAATTAGTAGCATAACAAAACATCAAATCTGCAAATGGTTCAAAACTGGGGTAAGGGGATATATTTCATGAAAGAAACAAATTTAAAAACAAAGCTACACAATCCAAAATATTGATCTAAACTAACAAAGTCAAAGTTAATAAGAATAAATATTAAGTCCTGAGTTTGGGATCAGTAAAGAAGATTCACAAGTACAAAGGAAATAGGTCTGATTTAATAGCAGTACTTGTTCAAGGAATATAAGTTAAATGTAAGTTCAGTGTGAGCCAAAAAAAGGTTGATATGACAACTCAAAAAATTGAATGCATGAACCTACATCAAAAGAGATGCTTGTCTCCTGTATTCTCCCTAATCTCATCAGACTGCTTCTGGGGGTTGATGTTTAATTTCAGATGGCGTAATTTTACAAATATTCTACTAAGTCCATATAAGTCTTCTAATGACTAATCATGGTAGGGAAATGATTATGAGTCTTTAAAGGCTACACCAATGGAATGCAACCTCTGCTAGACTTTCCTAAGCAGAACAAGATTTCAAGCCCCTTAAGGGTGAAAGACTGCATGCTTGTCAGATGAGATAGAGCTTTAGTTAGGCCATGGGGACTGGGTCTTTATCCCAGGGCACAAAATTTAAAGGGCACCACATTTAGGAGGTATTGATAGCCTTTCCATAATAGAAACATAAATTTGGAGATGGGAGGAACCTCCAAGGCCATCTCATCCTGACCTCTCATTTTTTAAATAATGAAACTGATGTCTAGATAGAGTGTTAATTTCCCAAGATTACTCAGGGAATAGATGACAGAACCTGGTTTTAAATGCAGGTCCTCTAGCTCCAAATTCAGGATTATTTCCTCTATACTATGCTGTAGTATTTCTATACTGAGAAACGATAGAGCTTAGCAACTAGTTTGACAGAAAAAAATTATTTGACATAGGAAGGTACCAGATAGTAGGCTGTGATGAACTTCTCCTCTGTCATCCTGATCCTATCAATCCTACTAAACTGATAGCATCCCAGAATCTCCATAATTATCTCCTATGATCTCTGTCCCTATTCCTTCCCACAGTCATTCTATCTCTCACTATAAGTCATTACTGCAGGCATTTAACAAACTCCTAGTTATGGCTCTAATCTGAGAACTTGTACAAGTAAAATTAAAGAAACTCCTCAACACTGTGGCCACTAAGTGATGAAATTTGGGAGACATGGGATCTCTCAAAGGTTATCTACTAAGCTGTAGAGGGTTTGTGATCTAAATTACTAGAAGGAGTAACCATAATGGCAAAGTCAAGAAGACCTGGGTCCAAATGCAGTAGCAGACACTTAATAGCTATGTGTAAGTCAAGTGCCTGCTTCTGTTTCCTAATAAATAACATTTATCTCCCAGGGTTAATATCACTATAAAATGAGATAATATTTGCAGAGCTTTGCAAACACAAAAGTCCTGTTTATTATTATTATTAATAATATTATTATTATAATTATTAACTAAAACAAGTGAGCAGGATGGTAATAGTTATAAAAACTGTGTCACAAGAGGAAAGACTGAAGGAAATAGAGTTGCATAACCTAGAGAAAGAGAGGATCAAAATGGGGGGAAAGGGGAATATTAACTTAAATTGTTAAGTGAAAGAGCAAATAACATAATTTTCTATATCCTCAAAAAAAAACCTAGAAATAATCGATGTAAGTTGTAAGAAAATAGATTTCATCTGAAAAGAAGGAACTTCCAAATGATAAAAGCCACTCCCCCAAAACGATGAAATGAGCTCTATTTCAAATTGAAGAACTCCCCCTCATTGGTCAGATTCAAAAAATGGCAAGATAGTTTTCTGCCTGGGATACTATAGATACTGAACTTATTCTGGATGGTTGATGGGATTAATTGACATCTAATGTCTTTTCTAACTCTAAGATATTACAATTCTAAGTAAGAATACTTGTGATTTACCCTATACATACTATTTACATATTGGGAAAAAAAAAAAAACTTCACACTCTACTAAACATTACTTTCTCTACTTGAACTGACCCCATGAAGCATGGGGTACTAGAAAAACTCCTATCATTGTTGTGTCATTTAAACTCTAACCTGTTTTTTGTTTCCCTAGCTGTAAATGGAGGAACTGGACTAAATGGATATCTACGTTCCTTCCTAGTCTTGGAACTTCTAGAATTTTATTATTCTAGCTTTCTTTTCAGCCTCACATTTTCTGCTTCAGCAAGATTACTTAGCTACCACCTTACTAATTAAGTTGAGGGCTGTCCTTCTGTTGATTATTTCAGATTTTTTTCCCCTTTATGTAGTTTCATTGTGCATAGTCATTTACAGCTATCTCTCTCATTAGATTGTGAGCTCCTTGAGAACAGGGACTATCTTTTTATCTTTCTCTGAATGCCCAATACTTAGTACAGAGATGGACACATAGCAGGCACTTAATAAATGTTTATTGACGGACTAAAGTACTCACTAATTATACGACTTAGGATATCACTTAACTTTTCTGGGAAAGTTTACACACTTCTAAAATAGGAGGCTTGTATTAAATGCTTGCTAAAATCCCTTCCAACTCTACCATTTTAGGATTCTATAGTGCCTACTAGAACCCTACTGCAATTTGCTTAGTGGGTCCCCTGGTAGACAGCTACCCCAGATTTAAGGTACTTTATTGGCAGAATTTCTAAAACTACAGTTTATAAGCCCTTCCCTGGACACCACCCCCATCATAGGATACAACTAATTTAAACTAGAGGCATTTAATGAAATTATATTCAGAAAATATCAACATGTGGCCAAGTTACTTCTGCGTAAAGAGAATTCATACTTCTCATGATGCAGAGGATAAAAGATGACTCTTAAGGCTGCTCCCACTCTATACTCGTTTTTATACTCTATGCAGAATGGGTTTGTTCCCATGTGCTCTTTTAATCTTCATCGTATTTTTTTCTTCAATTCCACAATGATCTGCTGGACACTGATAGATACTAATTCAATGTAACTGTTCTCTGGAACTTTGTGGATTTTGCTGTAGTCTAAATTTTGCTGTTTTCATCACTACCTCTAGCTTCCAGCTCAGCTGAAAACCTCCACTAGAAAGGGTAATGTGATTTTTTTAATCCAACTTTTTTAGGCAAGCAGCAACACATCCCAGAACTCACAGAAACTTTGTCCAGTTTGCTCTCTGAAATCTGAGGTGCCTTTTCTAGACCTAGAGTATCTTAATTCTAGGTCTCATGCCATCTTACAATGAGCAGGATCAACACAGTGACCTAATGTTCTTGAGCATTAAAGTCTTTTCCCCCCTCCCTAAGAATCTCTGCCTTAGCCTTTTTTTTTTTCTACCACTCTTGTGGAGGACAAATTTGGTCCTCCCATATCAGAGACCTCATGGTGCTTTATGATTATCTGTCAAACACACTTTTATAGAATTATTTTTCTGAAAACAAGGTTATATACAAAGTAATAGTTGTTCTCCTAACGATTGACAAGTAACTCTGGGTTTCAGTTCTAGCAAGTAAACCAAGGTTCCCTAGTCCAAAAAAAAAATCTAACTCTGAAATCTCTCCCATTTATGATGAAGCTAAATAAGAACTGAGAAAAGAACTAAGGGCAGGAGGAAAGGATATTGTCTCTGCCACATGCTGAAGCAAATTGTTGTCTCTGTCCTAAGTGGATCTATGTCTCAAAGAGGATTTGCCTAATACTCTTATAATTCTATGACTTACCTAAACCATTTACCATCCCTGTGTGGTCATGATCTATAATGGGCTTTCAATGTTACAATCAATCCATATCAATCAATCAATCAATAGATATCTATTTAAGTGCCTACTGTTTCAGACACTATGCTAAGTGTTAGGGATACCAAAAAAAGGCAAAATACCTGCCCTCAAGTATCTCACAATCTAACAGGAAGTGAATAAAAAGGAATCACAGAATTTGGAAATTATTAGAGGCCACAGGTCATCTAGTCCAGCCCATACCTGGAAGGAATCTCCATGAATGACATACTTGATAAGATCATTCAGTCTCTGAAGGCCTCCAATGAGTGGGAACCCTTAGTGTCTTAAACAATCCATTACATTTTGGCCAAATATAGTTGTTAAGAAGTTTTGTTTTCTTTTGTTTTTTTCCCTTGTCCATCCTAAATTCTTCCCATTATTCTTGGTTCTGCTTTCTGAAAACAAACTAAACAAATCTAATGCTTCTTCCACATAATAAAGGGCATGATAGCCTTTTAAATTATTGAAGGCACCTAACATGTCCCCTTGAGTATTTTCTTATAGAAACTAAATATCCTCAGTTTCTTCAACCAGTCTTCATATGGCATGGACTCAAAGATCTTTGCCATCATGGCCATTGTAGTTGAATTCCTCAGAATGCTTTCCTGCTTAACAACATCTTTCTTAAAAGTGTGGTGTCCTGAATTAAACTCAGAACTCCAGAGAACTGACAGGATAGAATACAGAGAATGTATCACCTCTTTATTGCTGGAAGGCATGCCTCTCAGCACAGCTCAAGCCTTCTTTTTGACTGCCATATCCCACTGCTGACTCATATTGAATTTGCAGTTCACTAAAACCCATAATTTTCTTTTTCAGACAAACTGTTGTCTAACTATGCCTCTGGAGTTCTAGACAGAAGAATTTCTAAAGTTGATATTATGAACCCAATTATAAAATTTTATATTCATCCCCACTAAATCCCATTATTGTCCAAAATTAGAGCGTGAAAATACTTAATTTTAATGAACCAGATGGGAGAAGGGAACCAACTAGGAAAGAGGAATTAGTATAGAAAATTAATATCCTTGAAGAACTCCTCTCTCTCTCTCTCTCTCTCTCTCTCTCTCTCTCTCTCTCTCTCTCCCTTTTTCTCTCTTCTCATGAGAAATAGCATGTGAAAGTTAATTGTAGTTCAATAGTCAAATAACAGACAGAACAACTAGAGTGTGTGTGTGTGTGTGTGTGCATGCGCATATGCTTACTTCAATGTAGAGAGGATGTGTTCTTAGTTCTTAGCTTCACCCTCTGTATCAAAGTGTATTTCATTCAACAAACTCAATTCAACAAATATTTATTAAGTTTTGTTTTTTTTCGCATAGTGCACTGGGCTAGATATTTAATAAAGAATCTCTTCTGATCAGATATGGAATTCTCATCTCTCTTATATCCATTGCTTCTTTCTGTTTTGTTTATTTATAGTACTTCACACACCAATTCCCTATCTTTCTGGGTCAGAAAGGTATCATGCTCTGAAGTGTTATAATTTCTGAAATAATTGCTTTGTGATGTGCTGTCGTGTTGTTTGGATAACACAGCCACAAACTAATTCTTTCTTTTAGATAAGAATAATTTAACCAAAGCCAAAGCTCTAGAGGCGATATCCAACAAAATATTCATCCAACAGTCGACTGTCAGACTTGTCTATTAATTAAAATTACTCTTCCTGTTGAATTTGTTGAATGAAACATAATATCCCACCCAAAGGCCAGTGCTCAAAGCAAAGTCTCCCTCATCAGGCTTCTCATTATATTACAATATTTATGAGGATAGCCACATGGCCTATCAGCTTCAATGAAGCAGTTTGCAATATAAATAGTTTACATTTACATAACTCTTGAAGTTTTAAAAAGTAAACTTTTAGGAAAAAAAACAGTATAGTATAAAATGTCTCATCTTTTCATTTCATTAACTCATAGCATGCTATTATTAATGATAGTAATATTAATAATTTCATATTAGCAAAACAAAATTAATATGTAAGTATTTTTATCAAATATCACTAAATATGCCCAGATCATATGCTATGTTAATAAATATGTGAAGCATCAATATTTCCCTTATATCAAGAGACAATGTTTAATAAACTGCCTAAATTACATTGACTATGATTTATTTTGTCTTTGTATTCCCAGCACCTAGTAAAATGTCTGAAAATTAGTAGGCATTAATATTGAGACTACAAATAATAGACCCAGTACTTCATTATATTTTTATGACACAATTTGTTCATTCCCTAATTCACTGAACTGAATTACATAAAGAAAATGGTATTGGACTTGGCATGATAGAATTTGAGTTTAAATACCAGTGCCTGTTCTGCCATTTCTCTGTCTCTCTCTGTCTCTCTGTCTCTCTCTGTCTCTCTCTCTTTTATACACACATAGACACATATATTATATACACACACATATATAGATATACATACCAGCCCTTCATTAATAATTTTCTCTTATTTGTAGGGAATAGATCCCTTTCACCCCATTTAACCACTAACAGATTAGCTTTTACAAAGGAATATTTACTTCACAAGTTATAATCACAAATATACAATCTTGTTTCCCCAACATGTGGGGTTTAATTCCCTCGTCCTCTCTCACCTCAGTCCCTAGGGAGGTGAAGGTGATTAGGGTCATTAGATTAGCTAGGTTCCTTTAGAGTACACAATCATAGTTTCAAGTTTCAAAACCTCTCTGGACCTTGAGTCTCAGGTACCCTGACTTTTCACAGTTTCACAGTTTCAACATTTGACCTAGAATCCTGGTCTTAAGGTATCTATGGTTTGAACTCCTAGTCTAATAGAGATCCTGTTAGCAGCTAAAATTGAAGACAAATGAGATAGGGCTGAAACAAATGTCCAAAGGTCTATTTCTCTGAGCTGTGAAAAAAAAAAAGATGAAGAAAGAAAGAGCAGGGGGAAAGAAGTCCTTCCTCTCTCAAGCATTCACTTTATGGCTCTGTGCTGTTGGTAAACTATGATTTTTACCTTCAAGACACAGAAGCAAGGAGTAAGCAGAAAACAGTGCAGCCAGAAAGGGAAGCAGAAAGAGAATAACCATCTCTCTTCTGCCAATTTTTAAAATAAAGCAATATAAAGGAGGTTACACCAACCACATGATAGCAGATGATGAAAACCTTCATCTTAGAAGACCTAGGCATGACCAGAACAAGCCCTTCAGGGCATCACTATGTTAGGTGAACTGGTCATGCACTAAAGTTTCCATTATATTCAAAACTATTCCCTCCTCAATATCATCCTTCCTCTTAATCTCTACTGTCCGTCTTCCTGCCTATTCCCCAATTGAGTTCAATATATTTCTGCACCAAATTCTTGAGTGTGTTTGTGTATTTATATGTGTGTGTTCAACCCTTCATTGTCCATTTCAGATAGCGAAGTTTACATGATGCCTACTCTTTTCCTCTTCTTCTTCTTCCATGCTTGGTTATTCTTATTCTCATGCATTTCAATTATCAGAAAAAATAAGTATCATTTAGTTTTCTTCCTTCCTACACTACTGAATTGTTTTTGCTTTCTCTTTATTTCTCCCTCTTGAAACCCTCAGAATGAACCAAAACACTATCAGGATCCCCTGACACCTTTCTAGGTCTCTCTGGATTCTTGGGTTGACACTTTAAAGTTCTTACTTTACCTAGTCTTTTCATGACGCATGCTTGAAAGTCCTTTATTCCATTAAAGTTTCATTTTTTTTCTTCCCTATAAGATTATTTTAAGTTTTGAAAGGGGAATTATTCTTAGTTATGTCTTTATGTTTTTCCTTTTGAAATATTTTATTCCAACATCTTCTTTCATTTATGATAGAACTTGCCAGATCTTGTTATGTTCCTTAGTTCTAGTATTTTATCCTTCTGGCTTCCTGTCCTGTGTTGTTTGTTTGTTTGTTTGTTTTTGTTGTTGGTGTTATTGTTGTTGTTTTCAAAACATGTATGATCCAAACTTTTACTATGACACTATGACACTCCTGGAAATGATCTCCACATCCCTTCCCTTTAGAAAGTAACATGTGAATTCTTCCCATTTTTACTTTGAGCTCTAGTATTAATTCAACTACATAACTTTAATTTATAATTTCTTGAAATAAAATGTCCATGTTTCCCCACTCACCATGGTTTTCAGGAAATATGACACATGCTCTCCCATTTACATATTTTCCAGGTGAGTTGCATTTTGATATAAGACACATTGCTTTTTTTTTAATCTTTTCATTTTCTTCTAATATATCTTACTATCTCAAGGAGTCATTGATTTTATTTGGCCTAACTTTCAGGAAATCTGTAACAGGTAATGTTTACTAAATTCTATTTGTAAATGTGTTTTTCAAATGCCTTTATTATAATGTTGATTTCTTTACTTTAGTTCTTACTTTATTTGTTCTAGATATTCACATTGTACTTGAAGAATTTTTTTTTCTTTCAAATCTTCACTTGCTATTTTTATAGTTATTTTTTTTTCTTTCTAGGATGGATTTTAGGATGTCTCATGATATATTATATATATATGTATATATATATATTTTAAATTTTGATGTGTGTCTTGACAAGTCCATTCATTTATTCAATCTCAGTTCCTGAATGAGAGTTTGTTATAAGATCAGGCTATGCCTCCTGCTGTGCTTTTGGTTGGGGTATACTGCCCTATGTGGTCTAACTTGGGTTACTTGAATTCCTGTGCTGACATCCACCTCTCTGGATTGGGCTGTATTGACTATTTGAGGTTCATAATGACAGATCTTCAGTTTTCTCCATGTCATCTATGGTCAGAGTGGTAAAGACCTCAAAACTCCCTAGGCTTGGGGGTCCCAATTTGAATGTTGCCACTTCCTAGGGCTCCCAAGGACCCTGCTCTTTATTTTTGATTACTTTGAACCTTTCTAGTGGTTAAGTACTCCATTTTTGCAGCCTCCAGATATAAAGCCCTGCATGCCACATGTGTCTATCACCTGGTTCTCATGATTCTGGGATTCTAGTTTTGTTTGCCTATACTAATATTAGAGTTTCAGTTAGATCTCTTTCTAATATATATAAGCTGCTGAAAAACTTTTTCAGCATTGCCATTCTAAAGGGAAGGAAACCACTTACTGTATTTTCTCATTAGATTTTTTAATCATTATTTAGCACCAGTTTTTATATTTTTGTTAAAGTAGGTGTGTGGGAGTTAGGTGATTGGCTTCCATTCATGTATCCATTTTGGCAAAAAAAAGTATCTATAAAGAAACATTTGGGCTAAGTCTTAAAGGAAAGAAAGGATTCTGAGGTGTAGATTTGTTGAAAGAAATCATTCCAGGCATAGGTGAAAACTAATGAAAAGGTACAGAAATGGGAGATGAGACATCATTTGATAAGAACAGCAAGTAAACCAATATGACTGGACCATATAGTGTAAATGAAGAGGAAGTATTTATCAAGACTAGAAAGATAAGTGAACATGTTGTATAGATTAGAGATTAGAGATTAGGGGTAACATGGCCTGTCTTAGGCTTTAGAAAAATCACTGTGATATTTATATGAAAAATAAATTGGAAGACTTACATGAACTGATACAAAGTGAAGTGAGCAGAACCAGGAGAATGTTGTACACAGTAACAGCAATATTGCATGATAAATTTTGAATGACTTAGTTACTCTCAGCAATACAATGATCTAAGACAATCCCAAAGGACTGATGATGAAACACACTATCTGCATCCAGAGAAAGAACACGAATTGCTTGAATAGAGAGTGAAGCATGCTATTTTTCACTTTTCTTTCATTCTTTTTCTTCTATTTGAATCTTCTTGTACATGATTACACAAGTATAACCTATATCCGATTGCTTATTGTCTCAGAGAGCGGGGAGAAGAAAGAGAAAGAAGGATATGATATGGAATGCAAAATTTAAAAAAAAACAAATGTTAAAATTATTTTAATATATAATTGGGGGAATGTATAAATACATATAAAATACAAATTGTATCTAGATATACATACATATGTACATATATAAACATATACTTATATACATACACATGTATATTCATATATATATGTATGTATGTATGTGTGTGTGTATGTGAGAGAGAGAGAGAGAGAGAGAGAGAGAGAGAGAGAGAGAGAGAGAGTTGAGACAGGTAGATTAAATGAAAGGCTTCTGCAATGTTTTATGCAAGAGTTGATGAGATACTAGACTAAAGTGGGGGATATGTAAGTGGACATCATAGGGCATCTATGACAGAGGTTGCAAAGATGGAAAAATAAGTTCTGACAAATGATTGATTTGTGGGGAGAGTTAGGAGTTGAGGATGACATTGAGAATTTGAACCTGAGTTACATTTCTGACATAATTTTTGAGTACACAGACTCATCTACACACTGTGATGAGTAAGACCTTTTTAATATCTCTATGATGTCAAGAGAAAAAAAAAATAAGACCTTCAGAATATTGAGTAGGCCCCACGACAAAATTATAAGAAGACACAGACAAAAGGTATATAGGATAGGCAGGCAAAGATAGGTGATATATATTGATAGCTGTATCATGGGAGGAAATAACTGGGTTATTGTGGTCATACTGAAACACATTGCATACATATGTATACACATAAATATAAACAGGTATACACAAATGTAGACAAGCATACACATAAACCAAGGGTCAGCAGACCAATATCTTTGATAAATACTGGCTAGGGCCTCTCTGTATTGTAATTTAGGATAGTGGCCTTTTCTCTAATGCAGTAGGTGAACCTCATAAAGATGTCAAGTGAGAACAGGCTTTTGTCCCTTAAAAACAAGTTGTCCTTTGGTATTTTAACAATGAAGTCCTTAAAGGAAACTTCTCCCATCTCTTGCTTCCTTTTACTAATCCTAAATAGCAATTCATCAGGTATGCATTTAGAAAAAAATGCAAGAAGGTTCTCTGTTTTTCAACAGATTGTGAGGTAATATCATTTAGAATCTTCAATAACAGATATATAATACTTGAGAAGTTGAAAAAACAAAATGTTTGTTTCCTTTTCCATTAATAACATAGTTTACAATTCTATCACAGAATGACAAAATCTCTGATTTGGAAGAGATTTCAGAAGTCATCTATTCTAATCTATATTTCTTTAAAAAATCTTTTTTTATAGAATCAAATATGACAAGTCATCTGACCTCTGCTTGAAATCCCTCAGTGAAGAAGACATTTTGGGGGAAGCATACTGTACATTTTGGATAGCACTTAAGGATTTTTGAGAATATATATTTCTCTGTCTGTAATCCTGTCTAATTATTTCTTATTCTTCCTTGTCTGTTCCACTAACATTCTTTCCATTTTAATGATATCAGAATCTTTTCTTTTTATCTCTTTCATTTCTCCCAAGTCACCATCTCTTTCCCTTCTGCCTCTCAGAAAATCATGTCTTATAGTAACTTCTGTTAGACAAAAAAAAAGAAAAAAAAGAAGAAAAATCATTACATAGAAAAAATTGAAATTATAATTAACAATGCATTGTTCCACATATTTGAACTCCCCATCAGTGCTAACAGTAGCAAGGGGAGAAGGAGGTAGGAGACAGAGAGAGGGAGAGAGAGACAGAAAGAGAGAGTCAGAGAGACAGAGAGAGATTCTTCTAATTTTTATATAGGTATAGATATAGATCTATATTTATATCTATATCTATCTACACATTCTTTGGAGCCAATTTACATAACTCCTATTGCTTGTTTTGTAAAATTTTGCTTGTTTATTCCTTTCATTAACATTTTTGTAATTATTACATACATACATATGCCTATACATGTATACACATATAATTTGTATATGAACACACACGCACACACACACACACACACATATATTTTGGTAGCATTACTTACTCTACCTTGTATACTTATCTGTAATCATCATATTCATCACTTTTTATAGTAGAGTAATATTCAGTTATATTCATTTGCTCCATTCTAATTTTTAAGGAATTATTTTCTTCAGTGAGCTTTTGGACTTCCTTTTCCATTTGGCCAATTCTGCTTTTTAAAGCATTTTTCTCATCATTGCCTTTTTCGACCTCTTTTGCCCTATGGGTTAGTCCATTTTGGGTTTTTTTTTTTGACATTTCTTGTGTTTTTATTGAAATTTTGTCTCTTCTTATTTAATAAAGTTTAAAATAGGGTATTGTCAGATACATGGTTCCATAGCTGTCTCAGTTGGGCTACCTTTAAGGACTGAAGTTTTATTCTGTTACTATGTTGTTGTTGTTCATCCTTTTTAAAGATTTATTTATTTCTAGTTTTCAACATTCATTTCCACAAGATTTTGAGTTCCAAATTTTCTCCCCATATCATCTCTCCCCCACCCTAAGATAACATGCATTCTGAGTACCCCTTCCCCTAATCCACTTTCCCTTCTATCTCCCCCAATTCTCTTATCCCTTTCCCCTTCTATTTTCCTGTAGAGCAGGATAGATTTCTATACCCCATTTCCTGTATTTTTTATTTCCAAGTTAGATGTGAAAATAATTTTTTTAACATGTGTTTTTAAAACTTTGAATTCCAAATTTTCTCCCTTTCTCCATCCCCACCGATCCTCATTGAAAAGGAAAGCAACAAGATACAGGTTATACATATGTAGTCATGGAAAACACTTCCATAGTAGTCATGTTGTGAAAAACTAAGTATATTTCCCTTTATTCTATCCCACCTCCCATTTATTCTATTCTCTCTTTTGACCCTGTCTGTCCTAGAAGTGTTTGTTTCTGATTACCCCCTCCCCCAATCTGCCCTCCCCTGTATCATCCTCCTGCTCTCTTGTCCCCTTCCCCCCCCATTTTCCTATAAGGTAAGATAGATTTCCATACCCAATTGAGTATGTATGTTATTCCCTCCTTAAGTCAAATCCTTTGAGAATAAGATTCACTCATTCCCTTTCACCTTCCCCCATTTCCCCTCCACTGTAAAAGCCTCTTCTTGTCTGTTTCATGTGAGAAATTTACCCCACTCTACCTCTCCTTTTCTCCTTCTCCCAGTATAATCCTCTCTCATCCCTTAATTTTATTCTCTAGGTATTATCCCTTCATCTTCAACTCACCCAGTGCCCTCTATCTATCTATCTATCTATCTATCTATCTATCTATCTATCTATCTATCTATCTATCTATCTATCTGTCTATACATCCAACTTTAATAAATCACTTATGATTTCTCTTTCCTGTTTACCTCTTCATGTTTCTCTTGAGTCTTGTATTTGAAAGTCAAATTTTCTATTCAGCTCTGCTCTTATCATCAAGAATGCTTGAAAGTCCTCTATTTAACTGAATGACCATTTTTCCCTTGAAGGATTATACTCAGTTTTGCTGGGTAGGTGACTCTTGTTGTAATCCTAGCTTCTTTGACCTCCAGAATATCATATTCCAAGCCCTCCAATCCCTTAATGTAGAAACAGTTAAATCTTGTGTTATCCTGATTGTGTTTCCACAGTACTTGAATTGTTTCTTTCTGGCTGCTCACAATATTTTCTCTTTGACCTGGGAACTCTGGAATTGGGCTACAATATTCCTAGGAGTTTTCCTGTGGGGATATCTTTCAGGAGGTGATCGGTGGATTCTTTCCATTTCTATTTTGCCCTCTGGTTCTAAAATATCAGGGCAGTTTTCCTTGATAATTTCCTTAAAGGTGATGTCTAGGCTTTTTTTTTTTTTTATCATGGCTTTTAGATAGTCCAATAATTAAATTCTCTCTCCTGGATCTATTTTCCAGGTCACTTGTTTTTCCAATTTATTTTTTTCATTCTTTTGAATTGGTGTTACAGTGCCTTGATTTCTCATAAAGCCACTAGCTTCCAATTGCTCCATTCTAATTTTTAAGGAAATATTTTCTTCAGTGAGCTTTTGGACTTCCTTTTCCATTTGGCCAATTTTGCTTTTGAGGCATTCTTCTCCTCATTGGCTTTTTGGACCTCTTTTGCCATTTGGGTTAGGCTATTTTTTAAGGTATTATTTTCTTCAGTATTTTTTGGGTCTCCTTTAGCAAGCTGTTAACTTGTTTTTCATGATTTTCTTGTATCTCTCTCATTTTCTCTTCCCAGTTTTTCTTCTACTTCTCTTACTTGCTTCTCAAACTCCTTTTCAAGCTCTTCCATGGCCTGGGACTGATCCATAATTTTCTTGGAAGCTTTAGATGTAGGAGCTTTGACTTTATTGTCTTCTTCTAGTTTTATGTTTTGATCTTCTTTGTCACCAAAGTAAGATTCTATGGTCTGACATTTTTTGTGCTGTTTGGTCATGAGCCCAGCCAGTTACTTGAGTTATAAACTTTTTGTTAAGGTAGGGGTTTGCTTCCAATGTGGAGAATGCGCTGTCCCAAGCTACAGGGGTTTTGTGCAACTGTTTTTACAGATACTTCTAGGGACCTGTAAATTTTCAGTTCTTCCAAGGTGGTGATAAGGGGTGAGGTTTTTACTCCTTTCCTGGCCTGTGCTCCGGTCTATGAGTGACCACAAGCACTCTTTTCTGTCTTGAAACTGTGAGGCAAATTCCTTCTCCACAGCCACTGCAAGCCCCACAATGCTAGTGCTCCTCCTTGCCCCAGGACCACCATCTGGACTGTGACCCAGATCCAAGCACTGGAAAAGCAAGAGATTCCTGCCTCAGCACTGGCAAAGTGATCCCTGCAATAACCCTCTGATTGGCCACTCGATCCCCCCTCTCTCTGTAGATCAAGAGCTCTGGAAGTAACTGCTGCCACTGTGCTATCCTGGGACTGGGAGTGGACTGAGTTCCTCTCTCACCACAGTCAGATAGAACTTTCCCACTGACCTTTTAAGTTGTCTTTGGTGTTTGTGGGTTGAGAAGTCTGGAAAATGCCATAGCTGCCCATGATTCACTCTCCTGAAGCCTGCTCCAGGTTTGCTGAGACCTGGTCTTTGTTTGTATGACCTATGCTGAATTGGGCTCCTCTCCTAGCCCAGCACAATAGACCTATCTAATCAACCATCCAGCTTGTCTTGGGCTGTCTTTTTCACTCTGTCTTTTTGTGGGTTCTGCTGCTCTAGAATTTGTTTAGAGCCCCTTTTTACAGGTATTTGGAGGGATTTGGGGGAGAGCTCCAGCAAATCACTGCTTTTACTCTGCCATCTTGGCTCTGCTAATATTCCATGACATTCAAATGCCACAGTTTTGTTTCACAATTCCCCAGATAATGACTGTCTGTTTCATTTCCATGTCATTGCTACCAAAAAAATGTTACTAACAAATTTTGGTGTATATGGAGACTTTTATTTTGTGAGTTAGCTCATTAGAGTGTAGGCCTAGATTTGCATGCTCTGAGTCAAACATTATAGATATTTTAAACACTTTATTTGAATAAATAAATATTAGGTCAGGCAGCCTACACAATAGATAAAGAGTCAATCCTAAAGTCAGGAAGACCTGAGTTCAATACAGCCTCAGACGCTAATGAGCTATGTCACTCTAAGCAAGGCACTGTACCTCTGTTTGTTTCAGTTTCCTCTTCTGTAAAATGGGGATAATAATAACACCTATCTCTCAGGGTTGTTGTTTGGATCAAATAAGATAATAATTATAAATTGCTTATCACAATGTCTACCACATAAGTAAGCACTAGGTAAACATTACTTATTATTATTGCTGCTGAAAATAAATTGTTTTCCAGAATGGTTATACTAATTAACAGCTCCATCCACAACTTTTCACAATTTTTCCAACATTTACTCCTGCTATATTTTGTCACCTTTGCCAAATGCGTGAATGTGAAGTGAAAGACCATGTAAGTTTTTATTTGCATTCCTCTCACTAGTAATTTGGAGCATTCTTTCATATGTTTATTAATATATTGCAATGTTTCTTTTGAGAAAAGTTTGTTCATATACTATGGACACTTCTCTACATGGGAATGGCTTTTTTTTAGTGTGTGTGTGTGTGTGTGTGTGTGTGTGTGTGTGAATGATCTGGAAATGAAGGAATGGGGAAGCAAATGAGAGTTGTAAAGAATTAAAAGAATAAATAACTTAATAAAAGAGATACATAATGTTATCCAGTTAACATATTTGTTGAAAACTGGATTCTATTGGAAAGAGATCAATATGTCAATGAATAAATAAGAAGTATTAGATATGAATTCGAGAACTGAAAAAATATCAGATATCTCTTATAAAGGAAATATTTTCTATTTAAGTAGCTAAGTATCACCTATAAAAATCAAGTGATTTGGGAAAGATGTCAAAAAGAGATAATCTAAGATTCATTGAACTACCTGAAAACTTTGACCCTAGGTACTCCATTTCAAGAAATCATGAATGAAAATTGATCACATTTTTTAGAACTATAGGAAAAAAGTGAAAATAAAAAATGAGAAAAATATACTTGTCATTTCCTGCAAGTAAGCCCAAAGTGAAAATTCTCAGGAATACCATAACCAAAATCTAGATCTTCCAGGTCAAAGGAAAAATGTATCTCCTCTCCAGAAATAAATAACTAATGAGTCACAGTCAGAATCACACAAAACTTACAGTTACCATCTTAAAGGAGAGGAAAGTCAGAAATATCACATTCCAAAAGGTAAAAGTAAAGCCTTAAAACCAAAAGTATCTTGCTAGATAATCTGATTATAATCTTATGGGTGAAAAAAAAAACAGACATTAAATAAAGGACTTCCTAGGATTTCTTTTTTATCAAAAGACCAGAACTAAATAGACACTTAGAAATTGAAGCACAGAAATTGAAACAAAGAAAGATAAATATATAGGGACAGTTGGAATGACTATACAATGATGAAGTGTTTATATTGACAAAATTCTTGTTCAGACACATCACTAAGATTGTGATATGACTCAGTTCCTAAAGCTCAGTTACCGTGACTGGAGTACTATTTTTAATTCTAGATTATGAAGACCTTTGATAAACAATGAATAACCATTTATTAAGAGCCTGCTATATGCCAGGAAATGTGTTAGGCATTAGAGATTTAAGTACAGAGAATAAAAGAGTTTCTAGTACTGAGGAGTTCAGAGTATAATGAGGAAGACAATAAATATAGTCATATACATATGCAGAATAAATATAAACATAACCCATGCAAGTTAACACAAAGCAGTTAAATACGCCGCAGTTTTATAGGGGGGAGCATAAGCAGTTATAGGAATGAAGAAAAAAAATCATGAAGAAGTTGATGTTTTCTCTGTTTCCTAAAGAAAGAGAAAGCTCCTACAAAGTAGAGTTAGGTCAGAATGCATTTCAGACATCAGAGAAGGGCCAGTACAAAAGCTTAGGGATGGAAAGTGAAGCGTCAGGTGTGACGAGCAGAGTGTGGTGCCAGATTGTGATGGAATTTAAAAATTAAACAGAGAAATTTCTATATTATCATAGAGGCAATTGAAAGCTATTGAAGTTAATTGAGGAATTGAAGAATCATGTTCTGATCTGCAATTAAGGAAAATAATTTTGGTAACTGTGTAGGATGGTCTGGAGTGGGGAGAAACTTGAGGCAGGGAGCCCAGTTGCAAGAATCCAAGCAAAAGGTAATGAGTGTATGAAGTACAGTGGTAGGAATATGAGTGGAGCTAAGAATTCTGATGTGAGAGAAGTTGTGCAGGTGGAAATGGTCATTTTGTGGAATTTATTTCATTTTATGGAATTTAAGATGATAGGAAAATAGAGACGTCTTACAGATTTGGAGGGGTCAGGTATAGGTAGTGAGACTTGGATGCCATTCACATAGGGAAAAAAAATCTTGCAAGGAACATTTTATTGACAGGATTCACAATCATAGAATCATATATTTACTTCTAGAAGATGCCTTAGAAGTAATTTAATCCAAACCTCTCTTCCTGCAGATGAAGAAACTGAGACCAAAGAAAGCCAAATGAAATGTCCAAGGTTTCTCAGGTAGTATGTAGCACAGCCATGATTGGAATCCAAGACTTATTACATTAGATCCGACCAGAATTCTTTCTATTGCTTTATACTGCTTTTTAGATGAAAATCCTACTTGAAGAATCTTTGCATTTAGTTCCTTGAGAACTAAACAGAGTTTAAATAAAGCTATTTAAACATTTTACACAGGCACTTAAGTAATCTCAAGTGGTTTATCAGTAAATCAATCGAATTATCCCAACCCTCCTAAAGGAAGTACAAAAAAAATACCACCTCATGCTACCCTAACCAGAGGAGAAAGTGTATTTGTTGAAACAACTCAATCAAATGAATTCTAAGTTTGAAAAAGCCTTAATATATTTATATGTCTCTGATGATAAATTGGATGAACTGGAGTGAAGTTACATAGGAGGTGTGGTTGGATTGACTGAGTAACTGAGGAATTTTCTAAAAAAAAAAAAAATTGAAGACCAGTGCAAAATGAGACCTAGAGATTTCATTGAGCTATGAATGAGGGAGGACATTCATGCTAAACACTCTGCAAAAGTAACTTGGTAGGGGGTAGGAGTGGGAGAGGGATGCACTCATCTTAGTGTCTTCTCTACTGATAATTTATCACAGGTATAACTAGTGAACTTCAGAGTTCTGAAAGATATCCCAGCTTCCCATATCCTGGAAACATTTCTAAAGAACTGATGGTTATATCTGCACCAGGAACCAAGAAAAGACTGGACACCAATTCACAGCTCTACAAAGAGCCAAAAGACTCTTTTTTAAAGATGATTTTACATTAGTCAAAAAGGAACAAGAAAGAAAACAAAACAAGAAAAGGACATCTGGGAACAAAAAAGGATGAGTTACCCCTTTACCCCCATGTACTTTTTAAACTCAAGCCCACTATCCCCTGTTCTCAAAATGTATTAATGGAAAAGTGTGTCAGGGACTTTTTTTTTT
>NW_020954590.1:25390391-25444772 GCF_900497805.2 Vombatus ursinus
TTAACAAACTACAAAACCCCCAGATATACCCTTAGAGCCATTAGGGAATTCTGTAGCCATGCTTTGTGGACCTGACTTAACAGTGTTAGTAGGATTTGGGGTAGTCACATCACAGCATATAGTGTAGATAGATTTTCTCATTGGCTTATTCTCATGTGTAGTCACAACTCTGGTAAATTTGGAGCACAATTCTGTCTGGGGAAATGAGGAGGGATTCAATGACCACCATTGGAAGTCTTTGATTCCACATTCTGTAATAAGTGAAGACAGATTCAAAGCAGAAGCCTTCAGACATCTTCCCTTTAGAATCCTGATGAAGTTAAGGTCAGAGAACTGGAGAGTCATGGAGTCTTTCTTTTTCCTTTTTCCTTGCCCCAGAAAGATGTTTTCTGTGCTTCATTGATGAGAAACTAATCACCTTTGAAAAGTTTGTACAGCTGATTAACTGATTGCAAATTTTGTCGATAATCCACCTGTTCTACTTCATGAAGGCAGTGAAATTAAATGAATTGGACAAACAGATAAAGGTCAGATAATAAAAACAATGTGAAGAAATTATTAGGACAAATCTAGCCTTGCCAAGGCTACTCTTAATGGTGTAGCATTAATGGTATTATGCTTTTAAGCAAGAAGCTAATGTACAATTTTATTTTTTTTAAATTACCTGGAGGCATATTGTTTCTGGACTATTAACTTTTTTTCTTCAGTATTTAGATCACAACTCCTAAAGGCTTAGCTATATTTTGACAGGTACTGACAAAGAGTGCCATGGAATTGTGACTCGATTGTCACCTTCAGCTTGTTCAAGCTGAAAAACTCAGGATGAGTGCTAGGTACTAATTAGAACTGTTATATTAGGAAAGCAAATACAATGGTGTCTAACATTAAACAAAGCACAGTTCTTGTCACAAATGGTTTCTTTTGTGTGTGGGTTAGTCTATAAAACCATTTTGCATGTTAATGAAGCACAAACAATTATTGCCAAAGTAACTAGTTTCATGCAATTACAAAAATCACATAAAAGCCCTATTGTTTGTTGTCTTGTGATTTTTTAATGCTAATTTTGCACTTGATAATTTGGGGATTTCATTTGTACCACAGTGAGCAATTAGGTTTTTATATCTGTGAAGGTGAAGGCTCGTAATGGGGAAAATAACTCCTAGTATAAAAAGTAGAAGAAACAATCATTCCTAGAATGGGAAGATCAGACAGCCTGAAAAGATGGGAAAGGAGATGAGGTGAATTTCCATCAAGTGAAAAGTAACATTTCTGTAGCTGAAATGAGAGGAAAATGTTTCTTGATGAAAAAAATAATAATGGTGGGATGAGAAAGAGAGAGAAGAGGAGAGAATGGGATAGAAGAGAAAGACAGAGAGAAAGAGAAAGAGAATGAGAGAGAGAGAGAGAGAGAGAGAGAGAGAGAGAGAGAGAGAGAGAGAATGAGAAGTGATTAATGAAAATCAGTGAACTGCTACGTATTTGTGGAATTCATAGTGAAGGACTTCACAGAGATTTTTTTTTAAATACTAGGAAAAAATCAGTGGGGAAAAAGCCAGACAGAGAGTACTTAAACAGTCTGTAACCTCACTGCCTGAAATTTTGGCAAATTCTCTAAATGTTCATTCCATCTGTGAAGAGATTTCTGTCTTAAACCTAGAGAGAAATAACAGCTTTGCCATGGGTTAAAAATTCAGCTTTTGAGGTGTACCACCAATGGATGCGAAAGTGATTGCAAAAAAGAAACATGGTTTTTGAATGGAAATCTTTTATTATAAAAAAGACATGAAGACTTGGAATTAGAGACTGTGGAATTTATTTTTTTTTAATTTAACAAAAAGAGGAGGGACATTAGGTAGAACTTATTTCACATACTAATACTGCATTTAGTGCATTGCAAATAGTAGGAGTAAAAAAATTCTGAAAGATTTAGATTTGTAAACACCTCTTGATATACTTGTGAAAATTCTAAATTTTCAAAATTTAGTATTGCTAAGGAAGTATAATATCCATCCATCTATCTATCTATCTATCTATCTATCTATCTATCTATCTATCTATCTACCTATCTATCTATCTTTCTATCTGTCCATCCACATGCACACATATATAGCCCAGTTTTAATGTTACCTACGATGCTTGTAGATACAGTATAATTTTGGGAAGGTCAGAATTCACTTTCCTGTTATAATTTGTTATCTCTTTCTATTTATTTACATTGTTGAAAGTGCATCAATACTTTTCTTTTTTCCCTTCAAATCTCTCTCATACTATTACTTATATCTTTATATCTTTAAAATACACTCACTTGTCTTATTAGTGTAATAGCTTCAAACACCAGGAATTCCCAACATAAATAGGTGAGCGGAGCATTTTCTCCTTTCATCCTACATACTCTTTTTTTTCCCCTTCCTATGAAAGCATTTCCTATAATAGCATACTTTTCCAGTTGTGAATTTCTCCATCAAATCTTACCCTCATGACTCCTTAATCCATCTCCCTCTTTCACTACTGTTTATGCATTTACATGGAAAAGTCATACCATCACCATGAAAAAGTCTTTACTATTTCCTTGCAACTATATACCATTTTAGAAATATTACCAATCACTGGGTGAATAATTGATTCATGACTCTCACAGCATGGTGGTGACACTGTACTTTCTTATGTCTTTAACCATTTCCCTCCCACTGTCTAATATTCTCTTCCTCTTAAAAATAATACATTTTTAAAAATCTAAAACATGCAAACAATCAAATATGAAACTACACTGATTTGGTAGTATTGGGTAGAATTTGTGTCTCATTTCCTACAGCTAGATCAAAACAAACCTTCAGAAAGGATTTTCAACTTAGGTGTTGTTGATATTGTTGCTTAACTTAGTATAGAATCAGTTAATGCACATATCTTAATAATTTAAAAACCTATAATCAAATGTTTACTGAATTGACACTGTATGTTTCTCAAACAGTAAAGACTTTCAAAGTATCTAGACAATTAATTAAATCTGTTTATATGTAAATAAGTTTGAGGCAAAACCAAGATATTTATGTATGGAAAAATGCATCTATAGAATAGAAGATGGTGGTATAATAATATATTTAAAATCTCTTTAGTAACAAGCCGTAATGCATTTATTACTCACAATCATGACTCAACTGTTCTTCTTAGTGGTATTACTAAAACACTTTTAAAACTGTTCCTGTTTTGGAACACAGCACTGTGGATGCACAGATTTAATTCTATGTGTCAACCAAGCACTTATTTCAAATGTTTCATGTATCTTTAAGGGACCTTGCAGAGAGGGGGCAGGGGAAAATAGCTCATGACCTTATTAACAAGCATGAAAATATAACTAGGAATCAGGAGATTCTAGTTGGGGAAATCAAAAGACATTTTGGATATTCTGCACCCTAATTGGATATTTGTCTAACTGACTTAGAAGTGATCCCTCTTAATAAATGTATTGGATACCAGACGAACATCTTAGCCTTTTCAAAATAATTTGTCATGTTGCTTTGAAATGGACTAAGGGCATTCTTCTAAGTTAATTTTTTAAAAAGTCTTCAGAGGAACTAGCCATGTTTCATGCAGTCTTTTGATGTGATTCATATTAATCATCCAGGAATCATAGCATGTTTTTGTGTTCCCTACTCATAGAAATGTAGTGGTGAAGAGAAAGGAAACAAAAAGGATGACACAGTAAAAGAATTGTCACTTTCCTCATATTTAGCCTTATGTTAACATTTTATTTTTACACTGGTTAAAACTTGGAACTATTTGGAGCAGCCATCAGGAAATATAAAAAAATTCAAAGTCTTAACATTTCTGGTCCAGTGAGTAAGTGCAAATAGTGGAGAGAAGGCTTCATTGGGGTCAGAAAGATCTGGGATACTGCCTGTGACATTGGCTGTGTGATTCTGAATGTGTCACTTAACTTATTAGTGCCTCAGTTAGCTCTGTAAGACTATAGGTTAGATTGTGGGGTTACTGATAAAATTAAGATCTTTTAAGATATTTGTCTGTACTTCATCATTCTGCTCTGACTGCCCTTATGACCAAATAGATAGGAAACAATTTTTCTTAAAATTCCTCAGTAGCTGGATTTGTGGACCACTAACCCTTATCCATAAACCAGCTTCATTAGCTTTTCTTTACTCCCTTTTCTTCCTTCCTTCTCTCCTTCTTGAAAGTCCAAACTGAAAATATCCCTTCAGTTTATGTTCAGATTTCAGTAGCCCAGGGGCTTGGCCATATAACTCTCTATTTCTCAGCCAGGTCTTCTGGCTGATATCTCAACACATCCATCCTCCAGCTAGGACAACTCACCCTACTGTTTTATTTATGATGCAATCAACTACTGGAGGAAGGTGAACAGTAGCTGCTTCTCCATTGCATAAGAGGAAAAAAAAAAAACCTTTTTAGCCCCATGTTGTAAACATTTGAAAGTCTCTCTCTTAACCTTTTAGAAAAAGCACAGCAGGAGGTAGATAGAGGTCACTTGTAAGTCTTTAATTCATCTACATTTATAGTAGATGTGAGTTAACTGAAAATGTATTACAGAGAGTTCCAAGTTTAATATTTTGCTTAAAATATCTGCACTTTTAGCTAATGTTGGTAGCTGTACCCAGGACTGGTGGCACGTGGGGGCTCCAACTAGTAACATCTTTCTCTTTCAGGAACTAAGAAGGGGAAACATATGCAAACTCCTCAGAAGCCACCTATGGTTGAAGCACTGTTGCAGAGAGCAACTCCTTTGAAAGTACTGTCCCTCCATGGTGTTCTCAACCACTGTTCTTATTTACCAAGACCAAACAATCCAATAGCAGCAGAACAGATGTTTATGTCTATTTGGACCTAATTCCATTGTTATTTTATCTAAGAGTCATACATTTTTCTTTTTTTTTTTAATCACAGCACCAGAAACTGTGTTAGGGAAATAGCTTTAGCATCAGTATAGCAACTTGGTACCAGAAAGACAGCCTTACTTACTGACTTACAAGAGACTGACTTACACTTACTGACTGTTGTTAAGTGCATTAACCAATTTTATGCTGTAATTATAATGAATCCCTTACTGGTCCCTTTCTTCTTCGGACAGTGCCATCTTGTGAGTACTCAATACATCATCAGTGAGTCTCATTCTCATGTATTACACTAATATATCATTCGAATGACAACTGCTTCTGATGATCTATTAATGCAATACATCAGGATGAGGTGTGTGTACAGGGTATTACTCAGAAATCGGTGCCATATACAGAAGACCAGGTCCAGAATCCAATCCCATTTAATTATGGAATACATGGTATGTCAGCAGGAGAATGCTACTTAGCTATCAAAGTTACAGATTCACTCAGAGAAATTATTTGCATCCTCATTACATTATCAATGCAACTTTCTATTTTTCTAGAAATGGTTCTCTCTAGTAAGACAGCAGATTTCATATCCCCCCCCCCAAACACACAAGCACACACGTATACACATACCAAACATGCAAAAACTCTTTGATAATGATGTATGAATAAACAAATGGATTTTCTTATCCCCCAATTCCCACCACATTACATTACATAGTTATTTTAAAAAATACACACACATCTGATGTGCTTTCCTGAAACTTTTGTTTTTGGATACCACACTGGATTTGATGTTCTTTGTTTGGATATACTAGACACCATATAAATGTTTGTACTACTGTACATATTATATAGAGAAAAAAATGAAAAGGAACAGTTGAATTTGCTTTCCAGTCAATTATACAGCACACTACACACATATCATTTGTCATAAAGCTATCATAAAGGATGCAGAATTCCTCTGTTCCTCATTTTTGTATAAGACATATAGATTTGTATTTGTATTAAGTCCCTTGAGATTTAAATTATATAATCTGTTGCTCTCTGCTTTAAGTTATGAGCAGGCTTTGGGAATGTTTTTGATAATAGAATTTTGGAAATAATACTGCAGCTCCCATTGATATGAATTTTTTTAGCAATCCATTTTTTACCAAAATATTTTGTTGTTGTTGCTATTGTTGTCACTTGACTTAAAGTACTCAGAATGCTTTGCGTAGCATCTTGTAAAAAAAAATTCAAATATATTTTGAATCCAATGGGTACAAATGACTTACAACATGAAACTTTGGCTCTGAGTGGCCTTTTGTTTTGTATTTAAGTTATAGCCAAACAATGAAGCAATATCATAGAGCAGTATCAAGCTATGCAACACAATTTAACTATAATTTTATAACATCTTCCAGCCTTGGCAACATATTTTTCAAATAGACTATTTTGTTTAATAAGCATTTATCTATTGTTAATGTCTTTGGAGAATTCATCTTGGGGTTTATACTGAAGATAAATGCTGGCATCTGAAGGTTTATGAAAAATGTCTCAGCAAGTGACATGCAGCCTGATATGAGTTACCACAGTCTGCTTCACATGTGGGGCAATCCACTACTTGCCTTGCATTTATTATATGTTCTTCCTATGTATTTTTTTCTTTGCAACTCTGAGGCAATTTGATGTCATATATTTTTAAATACCAAATGTCGACTGTACATATGAAAAGAAAGCATTTAATGGAAAGGAAGAAGAAATCCCTAATATAAAATGAAGTGAAGAGAAAATTGAAAGAAAGCCACAACAAATGTTTATGAAGTGGGGTGGAGTGGTAGCATGAGTGAAAGGAAATCCAGAAAGTCAGGAGAGCTTTAAAATAATTAACTTAATCTCAGCTTTTTATCCCAAAGATACATATCATTTTACTTCAAAAAGGTAATGCATGCAACAGTTAGAGAGTCATTAAAAAGCATTATTTAGTTGAAATGAAATTTTTCCCAAAACTGTGACTAGTTTGTTAGTCTGGAGAAATATTTTTTTATGTCTTGTGGATTAAGAGATAAAAATAATAATAGTTCTTAGTAATAGAGTAGAGTAAACCAAACTAGTTTAAATCTACAATACTACTTATGATTAAGTAAATACATAGCCTCATAACAAGCACATGAATGACAAGATTTATGAGTTTCTAAATAGTTAGAACTTGTTCTCCTCTCCTTTTACTTTCTTTCTCTCCTCTCAATACTTTTTGAACTGGTGGGGATGGAGACCAATTTCTAGATTTACTCTATGCCCCTCCCATGTTCCATAGTATTAACCAAAGTTAAACTAGATTTTAACTTTTTTTTAAATTAATGAATTACCATAAGCTGAATAAATGTATTGCTATGATAATTCCATCTGTATTTCAGAGTAAGGAAAAGAGAACTGTTGTTTGTACAGCATTCATGGGTTTGCCCATTGTCTTTAGGCTGATGTTCATAGTTTTTATTAATATTTTCCTTATAACCATTTCACAATTTTCGGCTTTCTTTCACCATATTAGACACATCGGGGAAAGAGGTTTTTTTTTCCTAATATGTTGCCTGTACTTAAGTAAAATAAAGTCAGATTCTCTGCTCTTTCCTCACCACTACTACCCCCCCCCCCACACACACACACTCCATCCACCTAATATTCCCAAGGCAATCTTGGAAATCAGGCCAGGGTGACACAGATAGCCCTTTGCAGTTCTCTGGTGCTGAGAGTAAAGAAGAGAATGAGCTAGACTACAATTGCCCTGGTGACATTTGAGGGTTGTATGAATTTGAAACATGACCAAGTTTGAATGGAATAGTGGTCAGAAATCCAGGAACAATTACTTGAGTTTACAAAACTCTTGAATGATGTGTTTCATAGGGCAACAGAAGAGTCTTCATGTGCTAGGAAATACAATAAGATATTTTGACAAAATTTGGGGAGGGGAAGGGAGGAGAGAGACTGACAGATAAACTGACAGAGATACCGAGAAATAGAAAAAAAGAGAGAATGGAAGTTGTTTGAAATGCCAACAGCAAGACATTTAAAAAGACCTGTATTCCTGGAACCAAAATCCCTGTCCAACATCATATTTTTTTTTTCCAGAAAGTCTGATTAGTGAATGCCTTCCATCACCTTGGGAAGAAAGCTGAGGTAAGCGGCTTAATTTATAGATGGATGGAACAAACTTATTTAAAAATTCTCACTATGTTATCATGAATCATGTAGGCCTATTAAACTAATTGCTAAGTAAATTTAAGCGGTATTAAAGTCGAATTCTGGAGAATTTATCATCTATCTAAGGAGATCTTTGGTGGTCTCATGCTGCCCCCCACAGATATGTCTCAGAACATTCATTCTGCAGTAATTACCAAGTCTCTTTGAAGAGGCTAAAAATCCCCTGACTCCTCTCATCAATTATTTTCACCTGTTAATTCATTTTGTGTGAGGTAATAAGCCCGGCATAATAACAAATGTGCAAGTACTCCAATTTTGCAATTAAAAGCAGCAGGGCTCCTATTTTGATCATACAGACTGTGACATCCATCATAGAAAACAATTTGGGCCTAGCAGGATGACAGATGCCACACTGATGGCTCTACTAACTAACTGCCTGTCCTGAAGAGAGAAGAAAAAAAAATGGTTGGGCTTCAGGCTGCAGCTGCAAGCTATCTGATAGCTTCTGACCAGTCAGCAGGAGAAAGCCTGCAGTGACTAAATTACTGAGAGGTAATTTTACTTCACAAAACAAGGATTTCTGAGCCTGGTATGTATGCATGCATTCCAGTGGCTGGTGTCATTTGGAAACAAATAGCCCTTTTCATTTGAAAATGACTGGAATCACTGCTAGTGTTCTGCCTGTTTTGTTTCCTCAGCCTTTTACATGAAAAATACACTGTAATACTCATTATTTCTGCCCCTTTCACATCTTATTAGACACAGAAGGCAAGGTGGTTATCTCTGCTTTCTTTGGCTAAACCTACACAAGTAGGATTTCTTCCAACCTCTGGACAGGTGCCTAAATAATAGGAGAGGGCTCATTTTAGCCTTTCAGTTCATATCAAGGCTGAGTGAGCCCTGTCTCAGGACTGATCTTAGCAGGAGCAGCAGAAACATGTCTGAAAGACATGAGCCCCTACTCCTGATTCCACTCTGGTGCTGAAGCAAAGCTTCAACACAGGTAGTGATGAGATTCAGACCTTAGGTGCAAGGAAGGCATTTGGAAGCTTGATTTAACCAAAAAGTGTTTTTTTTTTTCCTCCTTTGATTAGAAGATAAAAAATAAAAATGCTCTTTTGAAAAGAATTTCATTAAACATGATTCTTTATTTTCTTCCCTCCAAACAATTAATAATGAAACAAACATGAGCATGAACCAAATTCCAACAGAATAACTAGTGATTAGTTTCTTTGGACCATTTAATGCCCAATCTGAAGGAGATTGAGTGGGTGGGGGAAGCCATCATACTCTTGTAAAGATTAGTGTTGGCCAGCCAAAAATGTAAATAATATCATTATTATCTATAGTGACAAAACATTTTAGTAGTCTAAAAAAATAAAAGTAGTGTTTACCCCTCACTGTTTCTCTTCTAATTCTAAGTTCAGTGAATATACTGTTAAACATAGACTACTGGAGTATATTCATAAAAGCAAATGGGAATTGCACAGAAAACAATAAATTCAAAATTACCATGCATTTTAAGACTCTGTTTTCAGATTCCATCAATCTAAAGAAAATCAACTCAGGATCAGATTAAGACATGGTTAAGTACAGCATGAACTTCAGCAGCCATTTACCTCAAGATGAGAAGCTAATCCTGTTTATGAAATCAACAGACTCTAATGCTTAGAATATATACTTTCTTCCCACATTCACTGATGGCTAACAAAGAGCAGCCCTCTGTTTCTTGGGAGAAATCTACTCCTGCTTCTTAGTTCAATATATTATACTCATAAACCTTGTCAGCAAGAAGAATGTATGGGTAGACAGAGGCAGGGATGGGCTGCCAGTAAAATGCACAACAGCCAAGAGAAACCTGATTTTCCTTCTGTTCTTCATGGTAGGTAGCATTCCACTTAAGCATCCTGGTGCCGATTAGTGCTTTAAATGGTCCGACAGAGGCCAGCTGGATCATCCATTAAATGGGGTGATACCTTCTAGTTGACCAATAGAGAAGTCTCTTGACTTGGGCATAACTTCTCTGCGTCAGGGGCAAGCCATCCATGGCAGAAGTTCAGGAAGTCATCAATACAAGAGGAGGTTTCATCAGGTTATACACCAAGACAAACATAAACAAAAAAGATGCATCAGAACAGCTAAATTAGAATGATTCATCTTAGCTCTTCCTTAATGCCATGCCAACAGGACATGCCCTTTATGCACATACTCCTACAGAAACTAATGTTCAGTGGCCATCAACAAATTACTACCCACGACACTTTTGCTGCCACAGTATTAAACCAAAAGTCCTATGGAGAAAATATATGGTTTTTATTACCAAATTGTTCTTGTTTACAATTCTAATATCCTCTTCATTATCTACTTTTCCAGACATTTTAGGCAGTTCTGAAGACCTGGGGCAGCACTAGTCCTGTCATAAAGAGAAATTAATGTTGTTAAAGATGGCCTAGCTGCCCTCTGGGACAGCTGAAGATGTGGAAATATAAGGCTGTGTTTTAAAAATGAAAATGATTAAAGGCACAGACACCTTACTCTTAGTGCTGCTGCTGAAACTTTTAATAAAATACTTCAGAACACAAACACACACACACACACACACACACACACACACCCCACCCCACACATGCACACACACACATAAGCTGCTTTATTTGTTCCCACTGTTAGTTTAAAAAAAAGAGTGGAAAAAAGAGACAACTTTGTTCTTTAAGAAGTAGCTTGCTTTAAGAACTAATAAGCGTAAAAGGGGCCTCATCATTATAAAGAACCTACTCGCTTCAGCAACAGCTCACTTAATAAAGACTGGATGATAAAAAAGACTTTGGAGTTGTCTCCAAGTAGCCAGTAAGCTAATTAGGTGCATTGTAACAGGTAGCCCTTACAAACACTGACAGCCTTAAGCCAGACTGCACAGATTCTGAAGGACAATCTAGCAATCACAGGTGCAGCTCAGCAGGCTGAGTGTCATAAACCAATGCAGCTCCGCTTCTTTAAAGCATCAAGAGTGGGCTTCAGAGAGGGCAAGGGAGCACAAGGGAGGGAGGAGGCTGGGAGCAGCACACGAGTCGTGGTCATGCTAAACGCCTGCAGGGAGTCTCTACCAAAAGTATAGTGGGTAAAATGGCTCATGGATCAGGAGAAAAATGGCAAGAAATATCACCAAGGGGGAGAGTATAACCTTTGTCTAAGTAAGGGCCAAGGAACAGCAGTCATAACTTGGTCCTAATGATCCTCCCAACCTTAGTCATTTCATTCTGCTTAAGTGATCATCAGGCCTCTTGAACCAAAAGGGGGAAAAATACTCTTGCTTTTCAGGATGGTTAATTTCATTTCAGAGTTTGTCTATTCACCCACTAACACACACACACACACACACAAACACACACACATACACACACACACACACTAAATTCTCCATGGTTTTTTTTTTCTTTCACTTTTATTGTTCTGTTTTCTGGCAAATTTTCATAATTATATAGTATTCTTTCATTTTCTAGAACCTACCCTGGGGCTAGATATGTATGTATATGTGACACTTGGCCTCTGAGTAGCTGAAAAAGTCTTTGTTTCCGTTCTTTCCATTACCCACCCCTCATACACTCTCATTCTGAGTTTTCTTTACTTTTTTTCTTTTTTAATTGCCTGGTTACAATCCAAATGATACCATCACAGATTCACAGAATTGCAGTGCTGAGAATGCAGTGTGGTATGATAGAAGAGATATTAGATTTGGAGTCAAAACTGAGTTGAGACCCTTACTTTGTGTAACCTTGCACTGTGATCTTGGGCAAGTCACTCAATGCTTGTGGTCTTTAGTTACCTATCAGAAATGAGAAGCTTCTGCAAAGGCACCTTCCAGCTCCAAATCCCAAAATTTCTGTGATGTTTAGGCCACTTAGGGAGTTTCTATGTGTACAATTGAGTCAAAATTCTGGTCAACAGGGGCAGCTAGGTGGCGCAGTGGATAAAGCTCCGGCCTTGGAGTCAGGAGAACCTGAGTTCAAATCTGACCTCAGACACTTGACACTGACTAGCTGTGTGACCCTGGGCAAGTCACTTAATCCCAATTGCCTCACCCTCCAAAAAATATAAAAAAAAAAATTCTGGCAAACAAAGACATTTTTAAGTTGACTAAACTGTTTCCAATCCCTTACTCTCAAAGGAGAACCTCATACTAGTCATTTATGATTCAACCAAAATCATTCCATTTTTAAGACTTTTTTTAGAAGATTCTATAGTAACCTTCAATAATCATTCCAAGAATCCAGACACTCTTTTTCCAGGAAATTATTCCTTTCCTTTAAGCAACCCACCTTGGTATTTAAAATACAATGCTAGAATTAGTAGTCCTTGAAATCTGTGGCTGACTGCCCATTGTGATGTGAAATGTTCTAAGATAGTTTATTGATATTTAACAGTCCAATGGTAGAGTTTCAGTCCTTTGCCTCTTAGCAATTGACACATACCTGAGAGTTAGGTTCTATAAAAATGAGACACAGAGTAGGCATGTAGGCTAGAAAGAACTTCCGAGTGAGGACAAATCAAAAGGAAGATAAAAGAGCCTAGGAAAATAAAACTCCTGCTTCACAGTTTTATCTGGGGTTCTCTCCAGTGCCACTGACATATTACTAGTATCACACTGACCAGTAATTTTATGACATAAAGCCTTGATTAATGCCTCTTTGACTCTAACTATCCATCCATCCATCCATCTATCTCTGTGTGTATATATACAATACATATATAATATATATGCACACATACAAATACATGTTGTATATATATTTCAATTTAATGTATTTTAATTTCAATATGTTCCAATTATATTTTAATCTGGCTTCTGTTGTACTTAGTAGTGTTGCTAGCAATGTGTTTGAATCTTTGGCTTAAAGCATAGAGACCTGAAGTAACTTTCCCAGTGTTGCACAGCCAGTATGTGTTAGGGGCGGGACTTGAATCCAAATCTCTCTGGCTTGCAGGCCAGTTCTACCTTCTATGCCACAGTAATTATCATGGTCTAGCCATGGATCAATAAAATTAAGGGCATACTCTGTGCCTCAGCAACACACCTAAGTGCAGAGGAGCCAGATTAAAATGCAATTGGGGTAGAAAAATTAAAAAGAAAAACAATAAAACATAGATAATAGCAATATATGGTTTTCTAAATCAATATGTGGCCTATAGGGATACTTATGTACAGTTTGGTGGTCCCCATTTCTGTTGGAGTCTGACATTACCGATCTGGGCAAACCTCTAAGACTGTAAATTGAAGAGAAGGTGCTGACTTTCAAAAGGAAATAAATTAATATTGATTACTTTGATTTATTTTTAGTTTGATTATAGAATTAAACTACTTTCTTTAGGAAAGGCTAACCCTAACAGGTAAGTTGACATAGATACTTTCTTAAATCTAGGTTACCTATCAATTTAGTGAATAGATTGAGACGATTTTACCATTTAATACCAGATAATTTAGAGTAATTCATAATAAAATCTGTGTGTGTGTGGGGGGGTGTTGACCAAAGGCTAAATCCTCCTTTCTGGCAGCTGGAGAAAGGTTAGCCAGAAGTTAAGTTACTCTTTCCAGTCTTAAGGGATAAGATCCTTTTTTTTTTTTTTCCTTGAGTTAGAGCCTAAGTTGAGTAATGGACTCTTATAAGGAAGTTTGGGGTGGGGGGGAGGGAGTAACTGCTAACTTCTGACCACAAGTTCTTCTTTCCCAGTACACTTGCAGGTTACAAAAGGCACCACCTGTAAGGAAAGGACTTCAGGGTAGAATTAAGAAAGCCTGGGAGAAGCTAACTAGTCAGGTGACCTGCCTTTTAATTGAACTAGGTTTGAAACAATTTTCTGTCATTTTTAAAATTCTTCTTTTCTGTTATAAAAATCAGTTCTGTAAATCATCCCTTGTCTCTGCCCTCTGAGAAGTCGTGACCTAATTTGATATGCAAATACTGGCTTTGCAAATTAACTCAAAAATGGCTCCATAACTTTGTCATCAGTTTCTTTTTATTTCAGATAACTAATTTTAACACTTGCCTTCCCTTGTAGGGGAAGAGTCTTCATTCAGGAGTTCCCTTTACCAATGAAATCTCAGTTTCCAACCCTAACCTTAGCAATTATAATAATTTACCACACCCAATAAGCCTATAGTTTAGGGAAATACAAATGTTATTAAGTACATTTTAAAGATGAAGAAACTGAGACTCAGGCAGATTAAATGATTCACCAAAGGCACAGGATAAATGTTAGATCTAGAACTACAAATTAGGATTTTGGATCCAGATCCAGCTCTCTTTCCATACCACCAGCATCAAGATCAGTACTATCTGATGCTGAGGAATCTAAATGGAATTACACCTCCAACACTGGCCTCTTTAACATCATGCAGTAATGAGACAAGCTTCCTGGCCCAAGATTCCTATGCATGGGGAGCTATACCATGAACTTTTATCACAGGGTGCCTTGTGTGAATACAAAGCTTTGAAAAGCAATTTGATTTTCATAGAGGGCCGTATTTATAAAATTTGCATTGTTCAGATTTGTATACAATTGTAATTATTCATTGTAACTGTGACCTATAGATAATTGATCTCAGCTAAATTGGAACATAAAAAGAAATGATGTTTTTATTTGATCCAACCGAGGTAGCAGTGTGTAGTGGTTAACCTTGCTAGAGAGACAAGTCCTTTGTTTACTTTCAGATCTACCCATGCCTTGTCAAAAATTTCCTTTATGGCTAGAAATTTCATTTTAAGAAACAGGTCTGGATATAGTGCTATGCATATAGCAGCTTCCCTACTGAATTCTCCCCATAGGACTTTGTCTACCACCCCGAAAACCTGCCTACCACCACCACCTCCAAACCTCCCCAACACCCCCACCATACACACATTCATCCTACACCTACTTTTCAGCTTCCTTGGTGTGTGCTGCCTTCCCCCATTAGATTATAAACTTGTTGAGGACTGAGATTGCCTTTTGCTTTTCTTTGTATCTCCAGTGCTTAAAACAGCTCTTGGCTTATTGCAGGACATATTAAATATTTATTCACTGACTCACTGGAACCCCAAGCCATATCTAGACTACTTCATACATTGGAAACACTTTCTGTCCTAAGGACTCACATTCTGATTGTCTGATTACTCCCAGTTAGTCAGTCAGTCAGTCAGCTTCTAACACAAGGAGCCCAAGACCATCATCTTCATTCCTTTCCATGCTGCACTGCTCACTCATCTTCACTGGATTTTTTCTACCATAGCCCAGTACTGAGTACCTTCCCACTTTGCCCCCTCCAACCCTTTTTTAGCTCCCTTTTATGGGTTGTCTTCATCCCTTAGAACATAAGCCCCTTGAGGGCAGGAACTGTCTTTCTTTTTGCTTCTCTGTGTGTATATATATAAAATATCTATATTATAGTATAGTAAATATTATTAACTTATATAAAATATAATGTGTATACACACACATATTCCCAGTGCTTAGCACAGTGCCTAGCACACTGGTTCATTGGTTTCAGTACTATCCTACTCTTTATGATCCCGTTTAGGATTTTCTTGGCAAAAGATACTGGAGTGGTTTGCCAATTCTTTCTCTAGCTCATTTTACAGATGAAGAACTGAGGCAAACAAGACTTGCCCAGGGTCACACAGCTAGTAAGTGTCTGAGGTCAAATTTAAAGTCAGGAAGTGGAGTCTTCCTGACTCCAGGTCCAGTGCTCTATCCACTGTGCCACCTAGCTGCAGCTGCCTGCCTGGCACAAGGAGTGATTAATAAATGCTGCTGATTGAATGATTGAAATATTTCTTGAAAATGAAATTTTAACCCAGCAATAGCACTTCTAGGGCTATATCCCAGAGAGATCATACAAATGGGAAAAGGACCTACATGAACAAAAATATTTATAGCAGCTCTTTTAGTGGTGGCAAAGAATTGGAAATTGAGAGGATGCCCATCAATTGCGGAATGGCTGAACGAGTCGTGGTATATGAATGTAATGGAATACTATTGTGCTATAAGAAATGATGAACAGGCTGACTTCCGAAAAAACTTGGAAAGACTTGTATGGTCTGATGCTGAGTGAAGTGAGCAGAACCAGGAGAACGTTGTACACAATAACAGCCACATTGTGTGATGACTAATATTGATAAACTTAATCCTTCTCAGCAATACAAGGATCTAAGACATCTCCAACAGCCTCATGATGGAAAATGCTATCCACAAAAAAGAAAGAACTATGGAGTTTGAATGCAGATCAAAATATACTATTTGCTATTTTTTTTCTTCTGTTGCGTCTTGTTTCCTCTTTCTGGTGGTTCCTCCTATTGGTTCTAATTCTTACTTAGAACATCACAAATGTGAAAATATGTTTAACAGGAATGTATATGTATGGCCTATATCAGATTGCATGCCATTTAGGGGAGAGAGATAGGTAGGGAGGGAGAGAAAAAATTTAAAACTCAAAAGCTTATGGAAGTGATTGTTGATAATTCACAATAAATTAATAAGAAAAAGAAAATGAAATTTTAAAATGGCAGAACATATATTCCTTTCTTTTTGTTGCTTGGTCCCAGTATCTGAATCTGAAGCAGGCAGTTTTGTCTATCTAGCTGCAGTTTGTCTTCAGGTTTACTAGAGGAGAAAGAGCATATAAACTAAAATAAATAAAATTACAAAACAGATTATTTATATTGATAAAATTATATAGAGGAGAGTATATAGAAGTATACGCAAACTACAAACACTATAACACTAGTCCAAAAAATGCCTTATAAAGAATTCCAGGGTCAGCTAGGTGGCACAGTGTATAGAGCACTGGTCCTGGAATCAGGAGGACCTGAATTCAAATCCAGCCTTAGACACATAATACTTATTAGCTGTGTGACCCTGGGCAAGTCACTTAAACCCAATTTCCTTGCCAAAAAAAAGTTTCCAAGTGCTCAACAAATTTTATTTTCTATTTCTATCTATATATATTTATATATAACAAATTTATATTTCTATATATGTATAAATTTTTATTTTCTATCCAGCCTCCAAACCTGATAAATTGCTTACTATGTAGTAGTTTACTCAGTAATTAAAAAGCCAAAGTGCTTTAAAGATAGAAGGTTTTGCATTTCTAGGTGTTAGGCTCACCTTAGGGTGCTGCCCAAACTCAGTTTTCTTCAGGCCATAGAGATCTGTATCTCCTTTTGTTCCTAAAAATTAGGAACCAAGATGGAATCTTTCCACTAAACATGGACAAGTGACTCCACCCTGTGAGGCAGCTAGGTGGAACAGGGGATAGAGTGCTGGCCTGGAGTCAAGAAGAACTAACTCCAAATTCAGTTCTAGATACTTATAACCTCTGTCTGCCTTAGGTTCCTCAACTTTAAAATGGTCCCAGGTTCTTGTGTGAATCAAGTAAGATAATATATGTGAAATGTTTAGCACAGCACCTGACACATAGTAGGTACTTAAAAAGTGCTTGTTTCCTTCCTTCCTCTCTGGGCCTACCTCAATCTCCTCAGAAAGAAGGGACTAAATAATCTTTGAGATCTCTTCCACTTCTAATTCCCAGGAGATCAATGATCATATGAAGTTGGTTTCATTGGGTCTTCCAATTCATGTTGAGTTCAAGGAACAGAACAAACTAATTACATTAAGAAGCATGGATGAGGAAAGGGCTTGGACCTGTAGGCATCACTCTGCCTTACCTTCTTCTTTGGCCCATTCTTTGGGGCTAAAGGGGAAGAGAAGGCAGTTTCAGAAGAAGGACTGAGGGCAATAAAATCACATTTATATCCATACCTATAATCTGACCTTTAATTTAACGCAGTTAATATCTAAAGATAGCATTGAGTTGCTATTGGGCCTCCTTCCCTCTCCCCGACCAGGAGACTGCTATATGATGAACATCTAGTTGTTGTTGTTGTTGTTGTTGTTGTTGTTATTGTTGTTGTTTTAATATTTAGATACATCATACTAATTGTACTTATTTTTCAGTATAGGAGAACTAGATCAATATGATCCCAAACAACATTTGACCTGGCACTGATGTCAGATCCTTTTTTTGTTGGAACAGATTTCTTGGTATCTTGCAATTTTATTTTGTGGATATCTTTGTAAATACTGCCAATGTACTTCTACAATCACTTACAATTGATATTAGGGAATACCCTTGACCAATCTCTATGTTCCTATCCTTCTAAGGAACTTGGAAGATATGGCATTTAAACTTGGTTTGAAATTATGGCTATCAGTTTAATAGGTTGAAAGACAATGTGTCATAAAAGATAAAATATGAGCATAATAGGAAGACATGATAATGAAGGACTATTCAAGAGGTGGAGAACATTCTAGTTTGACTGCAGCCTAGAGGGTATAAAGTGAATTAATTAAATAAAAACACTTATTAAAAACTTATTATGTGCCAGAAATTGTTCTGGGTTTAAAAAACAAAAGCAAAGACAGTCCCTGTCCTCAAGGAATTTATATTCTAATAGGTGAGAGAACAATTATAGTGGAGATAGATTTGTTACCTGATTAGATATGAGTGGTGAAGGTATGACAAGAGTCAAAGATAGCACCAAGGTTTCAAATCTCTAAGACAGGGTGGTTTAACATTGTTATCATTAACAGAGGTAATGAAGTCAGCAGGAAGACAAGCTTTTAGATAAAAATAATATACTAATTTTTGGACATACTGAATTAGACATCTCTAGGTAGTTGAAAATGCAGTTCTGGATCTCTGAAGCAGTATATGGATTAAAGTTATCAATATAGATGTCATCTGTGTAAATTCAATAGCCTCCTGGGAGGTTGGTTTAGGTAAAAATCAAAAGAACAGTGAATTAAGTATAGTGATAGCTCATGGTTTAATGTACATAAAGTCCACTCATAAATTCAAGTGTATTCACAGACCTGATGTTTATCCACTTATTTTATAACTATCATCACAGAAGCAGGATGATGCAATGTACAAAGTGCTGGGTTTGGACTTAGAGGATCTGGGATCAAAGTTCAGTTTTGTCACTTACTACCTATGTGACTTTCAGCATGTTTCTTAATTTCTCTGGGTCATTATCTATAAATTAAGAGGGTTGGACTTAGTGAGCTCTAAGGTTTCTTTCAGTTCTGAAGGTACTATGAAGTTCAATGTTTTGTTAACAGGCTTTTTTTTATTGGAAAGCAATAAATGGATAAGATTGGGCAGTCAAGATGGGAAGAAAATTATCTTCTCCCTGTTGCTTATCTGAAGTGGAGTTTATACTGAATTCTGATTTCAGACAAATCTCAAGAGAGAGAATTCATAGGGTCATAGATCTGGATCTACAAGGGGTGTCAAACACAAGGCTTATGAGTTGCATGTGACCCACAACACTCCCTGATGCTATCTGAACCAGATTAAAATGTAATTGGTTAATAACTAATAAAATAAATACAATAAACATAGATAACATTACATTTTTAAACTTCTAATTTTCAGTTCATAGAGATCCTTATCTACACGTTAGTAGCCTCCATTTCTATTTGACCAACACCACTGATCAAGTCCAGTATGTACATTTTAAAATGAGGAAATCCAGATGCTAAGAAGTTAAGTGATTTTCCCAAAGTCCCACTGATGATAAGTGGCAGAACCTGGATTTGAACTCTTATCCTGTGATTCTAAGTTCAGAACTCTCTCCACTGTCCCATTCTCCCTTCTTGATCTATGGACAAAGGTTGTGTTTACTCACTCAATACTACTTAGTAGTTGTGCCTAGGTGGAACAATAATCTGAAGATATCCCTTGCCTACTCTGAATAAAAGTCTCCTAATCACTTAAATTAAGGTTTGACCAAGATGAGCTAGAAGGACCTCTCCATATTAAAATCTAAGAATCCCATGCCTTCCTAAGAACAATTATGCCTAGAGTGCCCAGTTTAGTTTAACCATACTAATATTTTTCCCCAGGTTTAAGCCAGTCTCATTTTCAAGTCTTTTATTCTATTGGAGATGGCAGTAGGTACACAGCCTGGCTCTCTTGGTTATATTTATCATCTTTTCACCACTGATAACCTCACTTGAGTTAGTCCATGTTTTAGTTTCAGACAAGGAGAATAAAGTTAAAGAATATGCTATAAAGACATTTTTTTCAGTCAATAAACATTATTAAGTGCCAACTATGTGCCTTACACTGGGCTTTGTGCTGGAAATACAAAGAAAGCTAAAAGATAGTCCCTGCCTTCAAGGAACTTACAGTCTAGTGCAAAGCATGCAAACAATTTACTAATTTTTCAGTAACTGTATCTAGATCCATTTCATAAAACCCTAAAATTCTGGGTCAAAACCTTGAGTTGAATCTTATATAAGAGCAGTCATTACTTCAGAGTATGAAAGATTGAGTTCATACCAGAGATTTTAACCCTTATGCAATGTCCACTATTCCTCACCCTCTTGTCTTTAGAATTCTAAAATGTAATCCACTCTAAATAATACACATACAACATACTTATTCTGTGGTTGATTCATAGTGACTTTTTAAAACATTTTATCCTAAGCAAACTTCTGCAATACTTTCAGCAAATTTCCAACTGCATGAGTTACCATTTGGCTGGTGTGCATTAAATACTAATTTTATTCATAAGAGTTCTATGATTAGGCTGAGTAAAGCCATTAAGAATACAAACCTTCATGTCCAAAAACAGTTTCATTACCTTTTGTCTAGATTCATCTTAGGCTGATATGCTGCAGAATATAAGGACACAGTATGAAGTCTAGTGAGAGGGAGCTAGGTAGAATCAATAAGAGTCAGCCTTGGAATCACAAAGGCAAAGGTATGCTGGAACCACCTCAAACTAACTTAGAATAACCAACTGTTAAATATTCAGTATGAGTATTTGTACCTTGTAAATCAGCAAACACTACAAATGGGACTTTACTTACTGTTTATTTTTGATTGTCTAGACTTCAGAAACAGATAGAGAATATTTTAATAATGCAGATTAAACTTAAGTATTATGTGTGAATTTTTTTGTTGTTGTTTTTGTATTACTTAGAGAGCTGCTTGTTAAAAAAAAAAAAGAAAGAAAATTAGCACCAAACCCCTGCAAAGGACTGGATTAAAAGAATGTTTTTGATTTAACATTAAACATTAAACATAAAACATTAAAACATTAAAAAGAATGTTTTTGATTTAATACGTACTAGTTTTGTGATCATGGGTAACTCACTGAACCTCTTAGTTCCCCAAGCAACTAATTCTTTAAAACTGTAAGTTATAAAAGAGTGATTGATCTGGCTCACAAACTGTGTCATCCTCACCTGCTCTCTCTCATCTCACATAACCAATCAGTGGTCAAGTCTTGTTGGTTTTATTTTCATAACATTTCTCATATGCCCCTTTCTCTCCTCTGACATTGCCACCACCCTGGTGCAGGCCCTATCACCTCTTGTTGTTTAATCATTTCACCTGTGACCAACTCTTTGTGACTCCATTTGGGATTTTCTTGTCAAAGATGCTGGAGTGGTTTCCATTTCTTTTTCCTGCTCATTTTACAGATGACAAAACTGAGGCAACTAGGATCACACAGCTAGTAAGTATCTGAGGCCTGATTTGAACTCAGAAAGATCAGTCTTCCTAACCCCAGGCCTGGCTTCTATCCACTGTGTCACCTAGCTGCCTCCGTCATCATCTCATTCCTAGATTATTTCAGTAACCTGCTGACTAGTCTCCCAGCCTGGTATTTTTATCCACTTCAATCCAGCTTCTGCACAGATATCAAAGTGATCTTCCTAAAACACAAATTTGACCAAATCATCCCCATATTCCATCAACTCCAGTGATTCCTTATTATTTCTGGGACAAAATATAAAATACTAGGGCTTTCAAAGTCCTTCACAACCTGACCCCATCCTACTTTTCCAGTCTTCTTACATCTTAATCCCCTCCACATCTTTAGCAAGCTAAGGACACTGGCCTCCTAGCTGTTTCTTGCACAGAACACTCAACCTCCCAACTCTGATCATTTTCTTTGGCTTTCTTCAAGTCCTAGAATGTTCTCCATCTTCATCTCTGCCTCATGGCTTCCCTGGCTTCCTTTAAGTCCTAACTAAAGGCCTACCTTACCTGATTTCTGTTTATGTTAGTGTCTTCCCTTGGAGACTATACTCAATTTATTCTCTATGGATCTTGTTTATACATAGTTGTTTGTACCAGGTTGAAGATAACCAATAGTCCTCAAAACTCTCGGTGAATTAGGGGGAATCTCCCTAAGCATGTGAAGACCTTCCCAAGTGGAATGGGCAGATGAGAACAATTTATTCTAATGGCCAAAAAGGAGGCTAAAACAGACACCATGGAGCACTTAGAGCTTGGATAGACATAGAAGACACCAACGTCATCCACTGGATCTTGGGCCATTGCCAGTTGTACTAACTTTTGTATTGTCATTGGACTTGGATGACTCTGGAAGAAAGAGTGAGGCTGACCTTTGTGCAGTTCTGCCTCACTTAAATTCAATTCACATTCAAAGCAAGATATCACCTGTGATGTCATTGGTCCTCTTTTGAAAGGAAAGGCAAATAATAACAATAATCTTCCCATGAAACTGTGAGTTCCCAGAGATAAGAAACTACTTATTTTTTGTCTTTCTTTGTGTCTTTAGCCTAGTGGGTGGCAAATAATAAATGCTTTATAAATGCTAATTGACTGACTTGACTGATTGAATTACTGAAGGGAGATTCTATAACTATTAAATCAGGCATATAGACCAAAGAAATCATCCTCTTCTCTTCCTCATCATCATCAAGTATCATGTTATTATGGAATAGTATATACAAACGGACTCTCTTAAGAATTCTATATTATATCTGCAGGAAAAAAGGAAGGCATATGTATTTGACTGAGAATAATTGAGTTGCTCCACAAAGAGTGAGAAACATGTGAAAGATAAGTTAAAAGCTATTAAAAGCAATCATTAGACGTTTTTAAATCTTAGTCCTAAATAATTGCTGTCTACATTGTGTTAATTTGTTTCCTTAAGGCAATGAGTTAAACAGAGGCAAGACAGAACACTTGGCTTTGAATGAATGTACAAATGAATGAATGAATAAGCCATTTATCAAGCACTTACTATGTGCAAAGCACTGGGAATACAAATAGAAAAAAATCAAGGCACTCATACTCCACCAGGGAAGATGATCCATATGGAAGGTTTCAGCTGTGAGTCACATGGAAAGGTCCTTAGGGTAGAGTAACAAAGCAGATGAAAATACCTCTTTTTAATGTCATTTCCACTGACAAAGTCATATTGTTCTCTATTGTGGAACTATTTGAAGGTGGGCTGAAACAGGTTGTACTGCGGTTAGTTCAAACCACTAGCTCAGGAAAGCTGATTGTTAAATTTTGCTGCTACAGATCAGTGCTTGAGTGATTATTTTATTGAAAGTCTAGACTTAAAGAAATGTTAATAATGCAGATTAAACTTAAAAGTATGTCCTTACGTTTGTGTTTTTGTTTGTTTCTTAAACATTTCCCAGTACAACTCTAGTTGGAAGCATTGTTATTCAAAAGGTTCTTTGGTACAGGCTACTGGAGTATAAGGGGAGGGAAATGGCAAGCCTCTCCAGTATCTTTGCCAAGAAAACCTCCTGGACAGTATGGTCCATGGGGTCTTGAAGAGTCGGACATGAATGAATGACTGAACACATACACATACATACTGGACTGTATCCATCAGGTCTGAGGGGAAATGTTGGCCAGTGTGAGGTTGTTTTTATGTACCTGGTTTACTCTCCCTCCTGTCTCTTCCTCAGGGTGCCTGAATGTTTCAGTTGGGTTGATTTACTTGAACTTCGAGTGGTAGCTGATGGGGCTGGCCTCTTGTCTGCAGGAGTTTCCTTCTGAGATGATGTCTGTGAGGACTGAGCCAGGAAGCAGGGCCAGTGGTCTGGGCATGGAGTGGGTGGAATCTGGCAAATATTTTGTACTATCTTCAGGGCTATTGCAATTATCTGCCTATTGATGACAGTTGCCCAGCCATTGTTATTGCTTGTGATGAGAAAGGGAGGTCCCTTTTCCAGAATAATTTCTCCCCTCAATGATAACTATGGGGGTTGAGCTGAAAGAATGTCCACTATCATGGGTAAAGGTTCTCTAGGCTCTTAAGTTCAGGGTCATAGACTTTCTTAGACAGGGTCTTGCTTTGCACAAATGTAATCAAAGCTTCTCACTTGGGCCAATCAATAAACAAATGGGCCTCAGACAATGATTGGTATTATAGAAAATACTAGAGGCAAGGGTGATGGGATAAAAGAACTTGAAATATACTTGAGGGCATCTTCAGTCTGTTCCCAACATCTTTGTGCCGTGAAGTGAATCTGTGATTCAAATCTCCCAAATCCCTAGTCTTTTCATTGACCAAGGAACCCTGGCTCCTCCTCTTGCCTTCTGATACTTTTTTCCTTTGTCCTCAGAAACAGCACACCTTCTGTTTTTGGGCCTTATGTCTTCCCAGGAAGATCTGGTCAAAATCTGAAACCACTTGGTCATGTAGAGTACTGAATAATAATTTGAATACGTGATATCCACAGGCCTGGATGTATATCAGAAAATTCAGAGAGCTATCTGGAGCATATCAAAACGCTAAGTTGGTGAGGTCAAAAATGCACTGTAAATTTCCTGGGAACAGGATCTCAAATTTCTGGCACTTTCTGGTTTTTTTTTTTTTAACTGAAACTTAATGTTAAAAAAATATCTGCTTATCCAAATATTTCAAAATCACCAAACTGTTTGATTTCTCCAAGGTTTTGATTAATTTTTCATCTGTGAAAATGAAAGAAGATTTAGAGAAGCAGGAAGGCTCATTTTTTCCAGTCATTAATAGGGCTTCACCATTACTGTACTTTTGAATTTTCCATTTCTTCATATTTGCTTATCTGAAACACTGCCTAAGTCTTTTTAAATGCATCTCTTGGCTTATACAGATGTTTAAAGTAAAAACTACCATTTCCAAATGCTTTCACTGCTATCTCTGAGAACTCTTACATCTGGGTCATAGATCTCAGGTATACTAAATCATATTTAATGTTCCATGACACTTAAACTTTCTTCCTTAGGTTTTAAAAGATGCAGCAGCACTTTGGATCCACAAGTTAAGAACATCCTGAGGTAGCAACAGCTGCTGCTGAAATGATGATCAGCTTCAAGTGCTACATGGGCTGACTGATGTGCTATATTGGGAATGGTTTACATCAGCTTGCTAATCTGAAGCAAACCTTAACCTGCAAGGGATCTACAAGGTCTCCCTTTAACTGAGGATGACAAACACTTTTTAAAGGGTGGCAGAAGGTCACTTAAGCAGTTTGAGTTTGGTTCTACCAGAGAACACTTAGGTCTAGCTCAAGATATATAGGAATTACATATACAAATTTAAAGATGTATATACATAGATATGTATGCATGTATATGTATATATATATATATGAAACACATTTTATCTATGTATGTACAAATATATATATATGTGAATTTGTGATATATTAGTGCTTTAATATTTCAAAAGTACTTTACAAATATTATTGTATCTTCACACAACCCTAAGGAGGCAGGTGTGATGTTGAAATGAATTAAAATTTGTCATAATTTTGCTTCCAGGAAGAGAGCTTATTAAGGATTTCCTAGAGAGCTAAGACAAAGGGCATAATGAAAGACTGATCCGCAGCAACTTTACTTGACTACAATCTCAAGTGATTTAACCCTAGTTAAAGACCTCAAAGGAGCTGAATGCATCCTTGAAGTGTCAAGTGTATCAATAAGTTGTACTGGATTGTATTTAACATTTTTTGTTTGTTTGTTTCTCCCAAGGTATGTAGGCTGCTAAAATTGCAGAATTTGTGGTCATAGGAAAACTCAATAAGTGACAATATTGCATATACTTGAAACACTGGAAGATCACAATAAAAAAAATGCTCAGGGTAGAATCCCTGCTGCTTGAATTTTTGGTTGACTTCAATTAACCTTCCATTGATAGAAACCAAAATGCATATAAGCTTAATAAATAATATTGAGTGGCAACAATGATCTTGAGAAGTCATAGGAGGAGAAAATCCTTCTTTGGAACTTTTTCCACATTTGTGATAAACATAGTAGGCTGTCTCAGAAGCAACAGCAACACACAGGGTTCAGTTTCTCTCTGCAGTGAGATAAGAGGATCTTAACCGTTAGCTATGAGCACTGCATTTCCTATTTCACGCTTAGTGCATAAAACTTTGGTTAGCTCTCTTCAAATGTCATGGATTCTTTAACATGAAAGCTACCATTGCTCTTACACACACACACAAACACACACACACATACATACTCCTCTCTATATCTTTTAACAGACTCTGAGTTATGTAAACTTCATTTATTTTAAAAACACTACCTTAAGTGATCTTCAAAATATGGAGCATTTATATTCAGTAATGAAAGTACACACATCTGATGAGGTTACTCCATCATATTCTGATATCCTTAAGAATGGTATTCAGATTAATATTGTATTCCAGGAAATTAATAAAATAGCATGTCTATAAATACCAAATTGAAACTTTTGTTTTGCTTTAGCATTTTATGCACTGAACTGAAGATAGAAGAAGAAGAGAGATAGAGACAGATTTCATATATATACCCATATATACACACATGTGTGTATGTATATATATAATATATATGTATGTTTCACATGCATATATATAGAGAGAGAGAGACAGAGACAAAGTCAGAAAGACAGAGACAGAGACAAAGAAAGATAGAAATTAAGACAGAAAGATGAAGAGACAGAGATAGATTGACATACAACTAGAAAGAGACAGAGAAAATACAGGGTGTCTCAAGTCTTAAGTCTGCAAGTTTAAGCACCTGCACTGACTTTTGGGACACCCTGTATACATGGAAATGTATTTATGATTTCATTTATATAAGGAAGTCTTGGTGAGGAAATTTCTTGCTTTTTTGTCTGTATGTTGTATGTTTTTGGTGTATTTGTGTATGTTTATAGATTTGTGTATGCACACACACCCATTCAATAAACACTGTGCTAAGTGGAAAAGAAAATCAATGTCTCCAAGTCAGAAAGACCTAGACTCAATTTCCACCTCTGGCATATATTGTCTGTTACCCTATGGTACCAATGTGCATTGGCAGAGGGAGTTCCTTCATTAGAATTTCCCTATAGCAATGGAATCATACAGCCACATAAAGCCACACAAGACACACACATTCTCATTCATTGATATGTTTAAATTAAATCTCTTCAAGTAAAATTCTAAACAAGGCCTCCATCCAGCTGAAATATTTCTGTCATGTACAGTGAAGGGGTGAAGCTAGAACTGCTCAGGTCATAGCTATGTTTATGTTCATGAACAAGCTACCTTAAAAACGTTCACCACTATGGTCCATTTCCACAATAAGTTATTTTTACAAGGTGTTATTTTCTTCTGTCCTGAATATCTTGCATTAGTGTCTCTGCACTGAATGGCTTGGGCCCAATCAATTCATTGAAATCATGTACATTTCCTTTTTACCCAACAGCTCACCATACAATGACTGTCTATCTCAGTATTGGAATTACTTGAATCAGTTTGAAAAAAAGGTAGATGAAAAAACATAATTCTTGGCTTAAATCAAAAGAGTGTTTCAACATCACCTCCTTTTCAAATTCCAGACAACCACAACCATGTTTACCTTGTCCCTCATGGCCACACAGCTAAAAAGAAACATCACACACAATAAATTCCTATGTCCAACACCGTTTATTTATGTTGTAACCATCTCCAAGGTTTTTTGTAGCATTAGACAGTGAGACTGATTCTCTCCTTTGAGTTCAAGAAGGTGAACTATATTCCCACTTGGATGCTGCTCCCAGCTCTCTCCTCCCCAGGATTCTCTCCCACTTGGAGAAAATATTTCTCCAGAAACTTCAGACATTCTGCATTCAGGATAAGCAGCAGCTAGAGGAGGAAAGCCCATCCTATCTTGCAATCAGTTGACCTCCTACATGCAAGAGGTAGGAAAAGAAAGGAACCAAAAATCTCCCTTAATGACTCAAACTAGTGTGTACTCCCAATGCATATTGCCTCTTCTTACTCTGTGGAGAAAGGAAATGGAGAGGAAAGGAGGAAGAAAGGGAAAATGTAAAATGTAACCCAGGGTCATACAACTAGTTTGAGGCAAGATTTCAATTCAGGTCTTCCTGACCCCAAGTCCAAAGCTCTCTTCACTGTAACACTAACTATCAAAGTAAACTATGTCGGGAGGCCACACCAGGACAGAGTCATGAGTCACCCAATTGCAGTGCTGCTCTTGCCAAACAACCTGATGATTTCCTGGAAGAGGTGAATTAATCCCTCCAACTGAAGTTTCAATTTAAACACTCTACTCTTCTCAGGCTGCTCAGTCCAAGGAACTCAGGAGAGGAAAATGCTTACCAAGCTATATATTCTTATGAGGTCAACATTTCTTAAGCATGTACTGGTGGGCAGAATAATATGCAGGATACTGGGATAGATACAAACTCTAGCTAAGCCAGACTTCCTGCCTTCATGGAGTTTATAGTCTTTTTATTGATATATTTTGTGTATAGGTCATTTGGATTTCTTCATGAGGTAGCATTGAGAGCATGCTATATAAATTGTAATAAAATGCTAATGCAGATTTGGATTAGGGAACTACTCAATCTGTATTGTAACTTTTAGCAATGGTGTTTTTGGAGTCCTTACCAATGGGAAGCAGTGTGGCACAGTGAAATGATCACTCACTGAATTAGGTATCAGAAATCCTGGATTATAGCCCTGGCTCAGTTGTTTACTATGAGTCTGATTTTGGGCAAGTTGCCTAACGTCTGGCAGCTAGGTGGTACAGTGGAGAAAGTGCTGGGTCAGGTGTAAGAAAGATTCATCTTCCTGAGTCCAAATCTGGTCTCAGACACTTACTAGCTGTGTGACCCTGGGCAAGTCACTTAACCTTATTTGCTTCAGTTCCTCATCTGTAAAATGAAGTGGAGAAGAAAGTGGCAAACTACTCTAGTATCTTTGCCAAAAAAAAATCCTAAATGGGGTAACAGTGTCATACACAACTGAAAAACGACTGAACAACAAGCCTAATATCTATGACTTCATTTTCCTCATCCCCCACAGATCATTAGAGGGTGATCTCCTCTGTTAAAATGTTATTACCTTGAGGACCTGTGTTTTTGTCTTTCTTCCCCTGGCATAGAGCATAGTTCCTAACATATAAGAAGCAATTATAGCTTATCAGAAGTTCCAGTTTAACTTACAGTTAAATGTGTATATGTGATTTTAAGTATTATTTTGGTCTTTATCTGGAAATTATCCTTTATATACAAGGTAATTTTTCTGAAGTAAGATCTCCAGGTTCCACGGAGTTGTGTCTTTATCTAATACCTTTTATTTTTAATTGACTCTATATTAAAATCTTGCATTAACATATTGGGATGCTCCTGAGTGTCAATCACCACTTAAATTTCTGAAATGATTACCCCATTTGCTGGGAGTATAATCCTAAAACCCTTAAATGATTCCCTATTATGATTATAAGCTATTTACTTAATCAGTGATATAAGCAAATTAAGGTTTTTAAGTGATGTGATTCATAAGGAAAATCTTAACTATGGGAACATAAACTTCCAAGTAATGGAGATATTTTTAAGAAATACAAGCCCTATTTTCTGAAAGGAAGTGGCATAGAGTTGTCTTCATTTACGCTTTAATAGTTTACATTCATTTAGTACACAAAGTACTTGCAAAATGTGTACTCAAATGGGACTGGACATAAATTATTTAACAGTCATTCATATCTATTAGATGTCATTCATATCTTAAGAAGAGATGGCCAAATGTTGTACTTATCACTATTTACACTGATCTGTTCTTCCTACATTTGTCCATTTTCCCCCCAATGAAATAGTAGGGAATGATGTAGGAAGTATATCCTATTGTTTGTGGTGTTTAAAAACATATGTTTATGCTGAATAGATATGGATATTGTCATCTAGAACTGAATAGCAAAAGGATTTTTACAAAATACCTGGCAATGATTTATCTTTGAGTGCTGAAGGACTTATTTTCTAATGCTTCTCTAAAACAACCTTTCAAAAAATAAAAGCTAAAATATGAACCAATAGTGATCTTTCTCAAATCTTCTTGGCTAGGGAAGACACTATGAACAAAGATGATGACCATGGTCTACCTTTAAGACTGAAAACTATAGCTCAGTCAAGGACAGGGATGAATGCACATTGCATAGACATTATTCAATATTACCATAGGATAATCACTTTAAAAAAAATGACACAGCTTTACCACTTCACTCACAGTGATGTTGAGCTACACTTAGATGAAGCAGTTATGAAAATGTATGTTTGAAAGCAGTTCAGCAAATGGTATTTGGGCTTTCAATAAATTATGACAAGTAACTAAGAAGGACTTAAATTTTGGGGAAGAAGTGAATTTTGGAGATGAATTAGATAAATTTGTTAAGAACAATACACCATCTTGCTAAATGCACAAAATATATCAGGATGCAACTCTTGCTCAGAAAATTGGAATAACAATTACTTTTCAAAAACTAAATAAGTTCTCAATAAACAATTTTGTAGAAAGTAATTTATTGCATATAAAGGCTATATTTTTAGATGTTTCTGTTATATGAGGTATTCCTTTCAAATATTTCTATATGTAGAAATATATTTCTCCTATCTATCTATCTATCTATCCATCTATCTATCTATCTATCTATCTATCTATCTATCTATCTATCATTCACCTAGCTATCTGTCTGTCTATCTGCAATTTGTAATGGGGTTACAAAATTGGAGAAAAGTTAATAATTTGAGATTTCTCAAGTTCTGCCTTGTTCTAAAACTTTTTTTTATCCACATTACCAAAAATTTAATTTCAGGGAAACAGAAAGGAAGATTTGAACATTCCATTATGAGAAATAATAAGCACTATTGAGATGTCTAACTTGCCACAAATAAATGACCTAATATATCACTGATTACAAATAGATGATTGCATTCCCTTCACAATTGATAAACTCTTCCAAAACTCAGCTGCCCAAACACTTACTAGAATGAATTTCAGCAAGCATCTTCTTGTACCTTGGAGAGATGACAAACACGCTGTACCAGTGAAGGGGATTCTGCAACCCCCCACAACACAAAAACACGCACCAGCTTTAATGAGCAGAGATGCATTTCATGTGGCAGCTCCCAACGAATAGATGGCGTTTTCCATTTGTTGATTTTCTTCTTTTGTATTTTAAGAAGTAATGCTGTAACAATTAATCCTAAAAGTAAGAAAAATGCCCAAACATTTAATTGCGAATGGAATTTTGAAAATATAATCCATATTTGAAGTATTAAAGAGAAAAGAGAAAATGTTTTGTGCATGTTTTCTGAGGTTATTTATTTGACATTACTCGTTGAGAAAGTGTTAAAAAAAATCACATAAATAATAGAAACATGATACTTTTTCCTTCTGGGTGAATCCATTTAAGGGAAATAGAGAAGTATATAATACTCCTGAACCATTCTTTGGTCTCTGTGGGGAAAATTACCAAAAAAAAAAAGCAGGTTGGCAACAGTGGAACTAAATTCATTTGGACACACATTTGGATCAACATATATCAAATCATTCCTGCCACCCAATCCCCACACCCAAACAAAACAATATAAAACAAAAGCTTTCTGTAACTGGGATGGTCTAGTTTCCACTCCATACCCCTGTTCCATAACAAGTTGTCAATGAATTACAATAAACTATCATCAATAGCCTATAGTCAAGACTTTGGTGTGATTATTGTGATTTTCAAATTAGTTAATATAAGAAGGAAGGAAGGAAGGAAAGAAGAAAGGAGGGAAGGAAGGGAGGGAAAAGGAGACAAGAGAGAAAGTGTAAAAAGGAAGAAAGAGAGGTAGGAAGGATGGAGGGAGGGAAGAAGAGGAGGTAATAAAGGATGTAAGGAAAGGAGGAAAGAAGAAAGGAGAGGAAGCAGAGATGAGGAAGAGGGAAACAGAAAAGAGAAGGAAGGGGAGGAATGGAGAAGGAAAAAAAGAAGGAAGGAAGTTAGGAAGGAAGGAAAGAGACAAACAGAAAGAGAAACATGCTACAGTGCAAGGTCTTGATTTTTTTCAGACTCTTCAGATCCTTTCTGTATATTCCACATTTAGGGAGTATGTATGTTGAATCCAACAAGTTCACTGCTCTATCTGGTTGGGAATTCTTACGTCTATGCTCACATTTACTTTCTTCAGCTCTAATTGGGGAATTAGTTGGACTATTTATTGCTTCATGTTTAGATAATGTGGTTAATCCTTTCCAGTTTCATTATTTTAATCATTTTCAAACTCACTCTCCTTTGCCTATTTGGCATCCAGGCAATGTATTTTGCCTTTGTGAAATGGCATTACCGAAAATGCAGAACACCTTTTTTTTTCTTTTTCCCTAGCCTTCATTTGAAAGCCCTGTTTGGCAGCTGGTTCAGTGTATGTTTCAAAACTACGTACACAGAAGGGCCTTTGGGAGATGATGCTTTGCATCAGCCTGTCTTCTCAGATCAGGGCAGACTTTTTAGATTTTCACTTCCAATTGCCATTCTATCCATAATTTTTGCAGTTAATTGCTAGCTCTAAATGCATGGGCCACAGAACGACCCCAAAACTTTGAAAGCTCTCATTTCCAATGTCCCTCTGGTGATATGATATAGTTTTCAAGAAAAAATATATGTTGGTCTTATACACGTTCTACACACTCCCTCTGATTTCTATGTCATGTTTGCACAGTTTATGGATAATAACATTTTTCCTATCCACACCATTTCAGGTTCAATGTAGCTCATAAAAATCAAACAGGATTGTTTCTATTTCATACCAAATACTTGTAGAATAGACTGCAGTTATTCAGAAGATGAAAATATATTAGTGTGATGCTAAAGGCAGAATGTATTGAATCTTGAAAGTTCCAATATTTAACATTTAGCTCACTGTTATGTTATTATAATATAGTGCAAGCATGATCAAGGGACATTAGCATGAAGAAATATTATTTTCTGTTTCCTTTAAATCTTCAGATTAACTTCTTAATCCTGTTTGTAGATAGAGGAATGGTCCTGACAAACTCTTAGTCTACCTCCCAGCCCTGTGATCCTGTAATGTGTGCTCCTGTGTATGTATGTGTGTATGCATATACATACATATACACAAATACATACAAATATATGTGCATACATGTATATAGACAGAAAGATAAATATGTATAAAGGCTTAATAGACATCATTCTCCCTTCCGAACTGCACTGTGCAATATAATCAAACTCACCTTCTCTCTGTTCCTCACACAGAGGCCTCTATCTCTTATCTCTGTGCCTTTGCATGAACTTTCCCCCTCACCTGATATACACTCCATCTTTACCTTGTAGAATCCCTTTCTTCAGGTTGAAGCTCAAGCACCTCTTTACCTGTGAAACCTTTCTTGACACCACCAACTGCTAGCTCTCACTCATTCCTAATGGCCTTATGTTTAACTTAATTGTATTTATTCCTTCTCTTTAGATTTATTTGGTATATACTTATACATGAACTTGTTCTCCTGTTATAATGTAAATGTCTTTTAAAATTGCTTCTTTTTTTTTTCACCATTTATATCCCCAGCACTAAGCTCAGTGTCTGGGAAACAATAAGTGTTTAATAAATGTTTCTTGATTGATTGGAATGGCAGATACATCATCAGAACATACATTGTGGAGTAACATGCATTAAAAATCATTATATGATACAGGGATTTTTTTTTGTTGTTGTTTCTTGAAGATCTCAATACATTTCAAGAAGCTTCATATCATGCTATGTTAGAAGTAAGCTTTGGAAGTGGCCGTCCAGTTTAAAGAACAGATGTGACACTAGAACATTGTACAGAGTTCAAATGGCTCCAAAGACTTCTAGATTATATAATTATTACAGAATATTGGTATAATGTTTAATTAAAAATGGTATTTTTTTCTCCTTGTATAAATTAAAATAAACTAGTTTTTATTTCACTACAAGAAAATTTGAGACGTTTCCTAATATATTTTTTTGCTGAGTATTGTTTGAAACTCTTCTCTAACAAAAATAACTTTCCATAATTTGGTTACCTGTGCATCATATACAAAATTATAAATTGATAAGTAAAATAAACAAGGATAAATTTAAAAACAGATATTTGATTAAATACATATATAATGTTTTTCAAAGACTTGATTTTTTCAGCTTTATGGATCTGCAAATATGGAGAGACCTCTGCTTTATTTGGTAGATAAGGGAAAATAAAAGTTTTCTAAGTTGATATATGTGTAAACCTTTAGGAAATCTTCTTATGGTATAACCTGCTAATTTCTGGATATGCGTGTTTTTTTTTTATTCAGACATTTTTATTTTCTTTTCAAGGTTAGCTTTAATTCCCTAATTATTTTCACTATTATTAAAGGAAGGAAAAGCTGACTTAGCAGTATAAGCTTGTCATAATTAACATTTTAGTATTTGAAATTTCTATGGCATGTAGAACCATACTTCTATAAAAGCCATTCATTTTAACTTGAATATTTCTTTTGCTGATATGAGTGTGGGTGTGTATGCGCATGTATGTGGTGGATGTAGACAAGTCCAACAGATTATGGCCATGTAGATTGACAACAGTAGATGTCTCATATTTTGACATAGCTATCATTGCTATTATTGTTTTTAAGATACCTTGATTGAGTACCTACCAGAAATGTGAAACACTTTTAGCTGGAAACTAATCAGGTAGAAAACCTGGAAAGATATATTAGACTTTTATTTTAATTCATATTAGATTGAGTAGTCCTCAATTTGAAGCTGGAAGGGGCTTTTGAGGCTCTCAAGTTCAACCCCCTAATTTTATAGATGAGGAAATTGAGGCAAAAGAGGTTAAGTGACTTGTCTAGGCTTATACTGCAACTTTGTGTCTGAGGTAGAATTTGAAGCAAGGACTTTTTGACTCCATGTCTAGCCATCTACCCTCTATCCAATATTGTTTCCTTTAATACACACACACACACACACACATACAGAGAGAGAGAGAGAGAAAGAGAGAGAGAGAGAGAGAGAGAGAGAGAGAGAGAGAGAGAGAGAGAAGATGAAAAGGAACAAAAAAACTGAGGGATAATAGTAAACCAAATGAAGAGTTTGGAATGCCTTAATTTCCACCAAACTATTGATTCTGACAATTTTTTTTAACTTTCTAAATTATTTGGGAGATAGGTTGATAGACTGATAAATGCTAGCAACATAAGACAGAGTTTGATACAAGATAGACAGAGATAGATGATGATAGATGATAAAGAGATAAATTGATAGATGATAATAAATCAAAAGACAAAGATTAGATAAATAGAAGTGATAGAGATATATTAATAGTTGATAGAAAGACAAACAGATAAATAGAAAGACAGGTAGACAGGTGATAGTAAAATAGACAAAATTTGATAGATAATAGAGAGATAATGATGATGGTAGAAAGATAGATAGTAGATAAGATAAATGTAGAGATAGAGGTATATTATAGATGGACAGATAAGAGTGATAGATAGACAGAAAACAGACAGATTACTTTAATGTAATTGATTTCCTTTGCAACTCCATGTATTTTACTTCGCACATTTACAAATATTTTAAGAAAGATTTCACAGGTTTCACCAGATTGCCAACAAGGTGTCTCTCTTTCTCTCTCTCTCTCTCATACAGACACACACACACACACACAGACACACACACACACACACACACACATACTAAGAACTCTTGGTCTAAAGGAAGGCAACCAAAATGGTAGAACTCCTTGAGTTCACACCACATAAGGATACTTTGAAAGAATGGGATATTTAACCTCCAGAAGAGATGCCTTAAGGAACACATAATAGCCATCTTTCTGTATTTGAAGTGTTATTATATAGAAGATAAATTTCACTTATTCTACTTGGCTCCTCAGAGAAAAATTCAAGCAATTGGTGGAAGTTACAAGAGGTAAATTTAGGTTTAATGTCAGGAAAAAAAACTACTAAAAATTAGAACTATACATAGGTGGAGCGGGTTACTTTGGGTGATCATGACTTCCTCCTTTCCAAGAAAAAGTTAAAGGATTACTTGCCAAAGAAGGAATTCTTTTCCCAGGTATAGGTCAGACTGGATGATAACTTTAATCCTTTTGAATTCTAAAATTCTTTGATGATGTGACATTATGACATATGGGATGTATATATTTCCTATTTTCTGTCTAGAAGAAATCATTAATTGTGTCTTATTCTGTACATGTGAGAGGCCACTTGGTGCCATGGATAGTCAGCCAAGAAGACCAGTGTTCAAGTTCTTCCTCTAACACACACTGACTATGTGTTACTCAGCAATTCATTTAATTTCTCAGTGTTCTGGGCAACACTCCAAGCCTATAAATTACACAGAAGTTGTCAAATTGCACTGGTAGAGGATGTTTCCTCATTTGGAAGCTCCCTATATTAATGAAATCACAGTCCCTATTTCTATCTATGTACCTATGTATTTATCTACCCAGTAGAAGGTAATTTCCTTTAGGCAGTAAATGCTCTTTTTTCTCTGTTTTGTCTTTAGGTGCTTAAGAAATACTTTTCCAGGGGCAGCTAGGTGGCACAGTGGATAGAGCTCTGGTCTTGGAGTCAGGAGGACCTGAGTTCAAATTCAGTCTCAGACACATAACATTTATTAGCTGTGTGAGCCTGGGCAAGTTACTTAACCCCAATCTCCTAACCAAAAAAAGCATATATATATATATATATATATATATATATATATATATATATATATACACACACATACATATATACATATATATATATACACACACACATATATATATATATGTATATATATATGGCTCTACACAAATTCTAGAGCAACAGAACTCACATAAAAACAGAGTGAAACAAATTCCCAGCCAAAGACAACCTGGATAGTTGATGAGAAAGGTCTTTCATGCCAGACTGGGAGAGAAATGCAGTTCAGTGTGGGAGCTCAGGAAAAAACCAGGCTTCAGAGAAGCTGGAGTAGGCCTCAAGGGACTAAATCACAGACAACTGTGACAGTTTCCAAACTCCTCAACCCACAAATGCCAAAGACAACTCAAAAGGTCAGTAGGAAAAGTCTGTTGGACCTCAGTGAGAAAGAAGCTGAGTCTCAGACCCAGTTCTAATGCAGCCCCAGAGCGGCTGCTTCAGGAGTTTCCAGCCCACAGACTGAGGGAGAATCAAGTGGTTGATCAGAGGGGGATTGCAGGAATCTCTTTGCTGGTGCTGAGGCAGCATTATCTTGCTTTGCCTGTGCTTAGGCCTGGGTCACAGTTTTGAATGGCAATCCTGTAATGAGGAGGAGTGCTGGCACGGTGAAGCTTGTAGTGGTGGTGGAGAGGGAATCCTCCTCACAATTCTAAGGCAGGAAACAGTGCTTTTGGTCACTTATAGATGACAGCACAAGCCAAGAAAGGAGTAAACATCTTGCCCTTGATCATACTACTTTGGAAGAATTGAAAGTTTATTGGTCCCTAGATGTATTTCTGAAAACAGCTGCACAAAACCCGTGAAGCTTGGGACACTACATTCTCCACACTGGAAGCAGATCCCTACCTTAACAAAGAATTTAAAAACTAATTAATTGGCTGGGATCATGAACAAATTGCACAAAAAAGTCAGATCATAGAATCTTTCTTTGGTGACAAAGAAGATCAAAACATACAACCAGAAGAAGACAACAAAGTCAAAGCTCCTATATCCAAAGCCTCCTTGAGAAGCAAGTAAGAGAAGTAGAAAAAACTGGGAAGGGAAATGAGAGTGATGCAAGAAAATCATGAAAAACAAGTCAACAGCTCGCTAAAGGAGACCCAAAAAAATACTGAAGAAAATAACACCTTAAAAAATAGCCTAACCCAAATGGCAAAAGAGGTCCAAAAAGCCAAGGAAGAGAAGAATACTTTCAAAAGCAGAATCGGCCAAATGGAAAAGGAAATACAAAAGCTCACTGAAGAAAATACTTCCTTAAAATTAGAATGGAACAAATGGAAGTTAGTGACTTTATGAGAAATCAAGAAATTGTAAAACAAAACCAAAAGAATGAAAAAATAGAAGACTGTGAAATATCTCATTGGAAAAATAACTGACCTGGAAAATAGATCATGGAGAAATCATTTGAAAATTATTGGACTATCTGAAATCCATGATCAAGAAAAGAGCTTAGATATCATCTTTCAAGAAATTATCAAATAAAACTGCCCTGATATTCTAGAATCAGAAGTGAAAATAGAAATGGAAAGAATTCACCAATTACATCCAGAAAGAGATCCCCAAAGGAAAACTCCTAGGAATATTGTGGCCAAATTCCAGAGTTCCCGGTTCAAGGAGAAAATATTGCAAGCAGCCAGAAAAAAAAAAAATTCAAGTATTGTGGAAACACAATCAGGATAACACTGGATTTAGCAACTTCTACATTAAGGGACTGCAAGGCTTGAATATGATATTCCAGAGGGCAAAAGAAATACAATTACAGCCAAGAATCACTGACACAGCAAAACTGAGTGTAATCCTTCTCAGGGAAAATAGATATTCGTTGAAATAGAGGACTTTCAAGCGTTCTTGATGAAAAGACCAGAGCTAAATAGAAAAGTCCACTTTCAAATACAAGACCCAAGAGAAGCATGAAAAGGTATACAGGAAAGAGAAATCATAAGGGACTTATTAAGGTTGAGCTGTTTACATTCTTGCATGGAAAGATGATATTTGTAATTGATGAGACTTTTGTCAATATTAGGGTAGATGGAGGGGAAAAATTATATGTCTAGAGAGATTGATAGATAGAGAGCATAGGGTAACTTGAAGATGAAGGGATGATATCTGAAGAATTAAATTAAGGGGTGAGAAAGAATTATACTGAGGGAGAAGGAGAAAGGGAGAGGTAGAAAACCAACAAGAAAAGGCTTTTACATTGGAGGGGAAGTGGGGGTAAGGTGAGAGGTAATGAGTGAATCTTCTTCTCATTGGATTTGGCTTAAGGAGGGAATAACATACACGCTCAATTGGGTATGGAAAGCTATTTTACCCTACAGGAAAATAGGGGCAAAGGGGATAAGAGAACAGGGAGGATGATAGAGGGGAGGGCAGATTGGGAGAAGGGGTAATCAGAAGCAAACACTTCTGAGGAGGGACAGGGTCAAAAGAGAGAATAGAATAAATGGGGGGTGGGTTAGGATGAAGGATAATATAGTTAGTTTTCCACAGCATGACTGCTATAGAAGTGTTTTGCATGACTACACAAGTATAACCTGTATTGAATTGCTTGCCTTCTAATGAGGGTGGGTGGGGAAGGAGGCAAGGAGAAAATTTGGAACCCAAATTTTAAAAAAACAAATATTAAAAAAATTGTTCTCACATGCATCTGGGAAATAAGATATATGGGCAATGGGGTGTAGAAATCTATCCTGCCCTATAGGAAAAAAGAGAAGGAAGGGGATAAGAGAAGGGTGGAGAGATTGAAAGGGGGGCAGATTAGGGGAAAAGGTATTCAGAATGTATGCTGTGTTGAGGTTGGGGGAGGGACGGGATGGGGAGAAAATCTGGAAGTCAAAATCTTGTGGAAGTGAATGTTGAAAACCAAAAATAAATACATTTATGAATCTTTCATAAAAAGAACATATAAAATCCAAAAAAATAAATAAATAAGCAATATTTTCCAGGTTTCTTCCTTTCTCACATGTTTTCAAATTCTGCATGTTGTGAGTCATAACATCTTTTCCAGAGACACTCTTATCTCAATAGACCATCCATGTTGCAAATGTTTATGATTCATTTTCAGAAAAGATAAGGTTTGTTATTCTTTCCTCTAGAGACTCTTATGCCTTTTGTAAAGTCAGTCATAAAGCCAATTAGAAGAATCTCAGTGTCTTACATCTAGGTCTTGAATCAGCATGTAATCATGGGGACTAGTGTGCTGATGGGCAAAGGTAAGATTGCCATAAAAACTGACAGAAAGCAGTGAAGCTTTGTGTTGGAGGGTATAACCAGAACAGTGCATGACTCAGGGCCACATGATTAGTGATTCTCTTTGAAGATGTCTTAATTAACTCACTTCAAAAGCATATTTTCCAATGCAAGGTGACTAGTCAAAGGCAGCATTCAATAATAGCTGTGTCTTATTTCTGTTGGTTAGCAAGTTTAGAGTTCGTTTTCTGAAACAAAACTCATTTAGTGTCGCATTTGGTGGCTCACCAAATCTAGGTCAAAACTAAATGGTACTAATCACAATAAGAAGGGGAAAAATAGGATGGTAAGTTTTCAAGTTATTGGATGAGATATGATTAATTGTACTCACTGGGCTCTTCACCAAGGAAATGTATAAAAGAATCAGAAAATGGTTCAGAAAAGGAAGGTTTTACACAACCACTTCTACAGTTTTTGGCACCAAGAATTTATATGTGTGTGTATGTGTGTGTGTGTGCATGTATGCACATGTGTGTACATGTGTGTACACATGAATGTAGGTTTGTGTCTGTGTGTGTGTGTGTGTGCATCTTTCACATGAGTGAGCATTCAACAAGCTCTGATCATCAACTGGTTTCCAGAATGTCAAGGAGCTGATGTTTGTATTATTTTCTCAGAAACTAAACAGTAGATTATTACTATAAGGAGGTAGACCTCACAATTAGGGAAAAATTGAAGTGAAAAAAGTAGTATTATAACAATTTTCAACTTGTTTATTTCCATATTCTTTCCTGAAAATATATTTTTATTCCTTTTCCTTTCAAAGGCTATTTTTGTTTAGTGACATTAAAAATTAATTAGAATTCTCTTTTTAAACACTGGGCAAAGTCCATGTGCTACTTCATCTACTTTTCAGGAACACTATAATTAACATCTTTATAGTTCTTAAATCCATTCTCTTTTTTCCATTACCACTCTTCCTACCCTAGCTTGTGAATTTATTACCTTTTGGAAGACATTATGGTGCCAGTGAAATTGATATTAGAAAGACATGGACTCAATTTCCATGTCCAGATTGCTGTGTAACCCTGGACAATTCACTCACCTCCTCTGAGCTTCACTTTTGACATCTACAAAAATGAATATTGTAAAGGCACCTACATCATAGAATGATTGCCAGGATCAAAATGAGATAATATTTGTAGAGATTTTGAAAGATTTGAAGTGTTATATAAATGAAATAATTATATCTTTATTGTGTGTGATTCCAGGATCTATTTAATGTCTTAGTATTTTTATTGATCTACTCTGTCCTTTGATTCATCATGCACATGAATGTCAGATCAATCTTTGTAAAATAATCCTGATTATATCACTCTGCTAATTAAACTTATTTTTAACAACTCCCCATTCTTGTTAGAATGACATTACTGACTATTAATTCCCTACAGATAATATGCAGTCTAACAAAGATATCGTGCATTTTCCAGTCACTTGAAACATTCTCCCTTCTGTATATCTAGCTGCTAAAATTCTAACCAGCCTTTCTCCCAGTCTGAACTCTAATGCCACCTCATTCAGTAACCCTAATCTGTCTACCCAATTGGTTAAGAGCTCTTTCTCCATAGCAATTTGTGTTACTTATGACTCTTATCCTATTTAATTCATCAAGCATTTATTATGTGACTACTATGTGCCAGGCAATGTTTTATGTTTTACAGATATAAAGACAAAGACAAAGAAAAAATTACTATCTTCAGAGAACTTATACTCTACTGCAGGGGAGGGACTGATGAACAATATGTACATAGATAAGTAAATATGAAATGAATACAGAATAATTGGGGGGGGGTTAGAAACACCAACGAGAAGTAATCTAATTTCTTTTAAAGATGTCTTATGCATTCCTCATTTTTATACCCCCTTGTACATAGTAAGTCATAAATGTAACATTTTAATATTTCATATTCTGTATAATATTTTGATTTGTAAACTCAGAGTTTATATGGTTTCTTTCATCCTGATGCTACACAGTTCCCACAAACTGCTCATTCACAGAAGTCATAAAGTTAAATTTAAGCATCTACTATCTAGCTAGCTTGTCTTATTTCACATCAATCACCTTCATATACTCAATTTCCTCCTCCAAACTGGCCCACTAACTCATTGGCAGTCTGGATACTCCAATTTCCACCATCATGCATTGACAACAGCCATATTCCACCATGTCTGGAAAAGAAAGCAGCCTCTTCATGTATGGCTCTCAGAACTCTTACTTTTCTTCACAGCCCAGACCACAGTGCACTTTATCCATGAAGCCTTCCTGGATTCTCCCCATATTTTACTGTCCTCCATCCTCATATTATTCTATATTTATCCACATATGTACAGTTTGCCACTAGTTTTATGTAAGCTTATTTAAGGCAATATGATCATAGGATCTTTGTCGTAAGTTTTACTTTAAGTTTCACCTCTGCATAGATGTTTATTGAATTCAAAAATTAATGAGAATTAACATGTTATTTTGACCTTAACAATTCTTCTGTGTTGTCACTCGATAGAACTGAACTTTTCAGATACTGAGAGGAGGATGTCTCAACTAGCCAAAGCTGAATTTGACCATTTGCTGCATTGGACCAGAGAAAAAAAAAAAGAAAACTGCCATACACGGGAATCAACTTATATGGCAAAGATAGTGATTAAGAGCATCATTTATTTAAAAAAAAAAGTATTATGAGCAGCAATCATCAAAATTGCTTGGTACTGGCTAAGAAATAGAATGGTGGATCAGTGGAATAGCTTAAGTATACAAGACACACTAGTCAATGACTATAGTAATCTATTATTTGATAAATCCGAAGACCCCAGCTTCTGGGATAAGAACTCATTCTTTGACAAAACCTGCTGGGAAAACTGGAATACAGTATGGCAAAAACTAGGCATAGATCAAAATCTCACACCATATACCAAAATAAAGTCAAAATAGGTTCATGATTTAGATATAAAGGCTGATATGGTAAGCAAATTGGGAAAGCAAGGAATAGTTTACCTATTAGATTTATGGATAACAGAAGAATTCAAGACCAAACAGAAGATAGAGAACATTATGAAAAGCAAAATGGATAACTTCAATTACATTAAATTGAAAAGTTTTTGCACAAACAAAGCCAATGCAACCAAGACTAGAAAGAAAGTAGAAAATTGGGAAGGAATTTTTACAACCAGTCTCTCTGATAAGGGTCTCATTTCTAAAATATATAGAGAATTAAGTCAGTACAAACTAAGAGAATAGAAGTTATTCCCCAATTGATAAATGGTCAAAGGATATGAACAGGCAGTTCTCAGATGAAGAAATTAAAGCCATTTATAGTCATATGAAAAAATGCTCTAAATCACTATTGATTAGAGAAATGCAAATCAAAACAACTCTGAGGTACCACATCACACCTATCAGATTGGCCAACATGACAAAACAGGAAAATGATAATTGTTGGAGATGTGGGAAAATTAGGATACTAATGCATTGTTGGTGGAGTTGTGAAACAATCCAACCATTTTGGAGAACAATTTAGAACTATGCCCAAAAGGCTATATAAATGTGCATACCTTTTGACCCAATAGCACTTCTAGGGTTATATCCCAGAGAGATCCTACAAATGGGAAAAGGACCCACATGTACAAAAATATTTATAGCAGCTCTTTTTGTGGTGGCAAAGAATTGGAAATTGAGAGGATGCCCATCAGTTGGGGAATGGCTGAACAAGTTATGGTATATGAATGTAATGGAATATTATTGTGCTATAAGAAAGGATGAAAAGGCTGACTTCAGAAAAAACCTGGAAAGACTTGTATAGTCTGATGCTGAGTGAAGTGAGCAGAACCAGGAGAAAGTTGTACACAATAACAGCCACATTGTGTGATGACTAATATTGATAAACTTAACCCTTCTCAGCAACACAAGGGTCCAAGACATCTCCAAAAGCCTCATGCTGGAAAATGCTATCCACAAAGAAGATAGAACTATGTATTTTGAATGCAGATCGAAGCATACTATTTGCTATTTTTTGCTTCTGTTGTGTTTTGTTTCCTCTTTCTGGTGGTTCCTCCTATTGGTTCTAATTCTTACTTAGAACATCACAAATATGAAAATATGTTTAATAGGAATGTATATGTATAACCTATATCAGATTGTGTGCTGTCTTGGGGAGGGGGGGGGAAGGGAGGAGGAGAAAAAATTTAAAACTCAAAAGCTTATGGAAGTGATTGATGATAATTCAAAATAAATTAATAGAAAAGAAAAAAAGGTTTTATGTCTTCATTCCATTCTAGTAGATGCTGGCTATGGAAATTTTATACTATCCCTAGAACTATGTATTTATCTTAAGTAAATAGAGTGGTATAGTGGAAATAGCACTGGTTTTAAAGTCAATGGGCCTGGGTCCAAGTCCTGGCTTTGCCATTCACTGCTTCTGAGATTATTTTTTGAGGCAATCAGAGTTAAGAGACTTGCCTAAGCTCTGAGGCTGGATTTGAATTTAGTCCTTCTTACCCAAAGGCCAGTGCTCTATCCACTGAACCACCTAGCTGCTCCTACTTTTATTAGTTTTGGCGAGTCACTTTCTAGGCCACAGTCTCCTCACCTATAAAATGAGCTTATGTTATATGACCTCTAGGATCATTTGTAGTTCTAAATATATAATCTTAAGTTTGAAATGAAACCTTTTCAATTCAATGTCATATTTGTTGTATTGTTGCAGTCATGTTTGATTCTTCATGTCCTCATTTGGATTTTTCTTGGCCAAGATACTGGAATGCTTTGCTGTTTCCTTCTCTGCTCATTTGAGAGATGAGGAACTGAGGCAAACAGGGTTAAATGACTTCCCCAGTGTCACTAAGCTAGAAAGTGAATGAGGCTAGATTTGAACTCATGAACATGAATTTTTCTGATTCCAAGTTCAGTACTCTATCCACTGTGCCACCTAACTGCCCAGTATACTACCTTTGTAATCTTAGAAATGAAACTTAAACTCCCTGAACCTCAGTTTGCATCTGTTAAATGTGGATGCTAATACCTACCCTGCCTCCTGCACAGGGTTTTTGTGATTATCAATATATTATGTGAGAAAGTTAATTGTAATTTGTAAAACGCCATATAAACATGACTCATAGCAATTAATAATTAAAACTATTATTTTGTTATAATAAAAAAGTTATGTTGTCCTGCTTCTAAAATATTAAAATAAGACAATCATTTGGACTTCTCTAGCTATGTCATAATTTGAGTCTGGCATAGAGAGATATCAAATAAAGCTTTTCTAATGGCAGTCAGGGATTGTTTTTTTAACCAGAAATTTTGACCTAAGAAAGAATCATGTTGTTCATGTGACAATCATAGAATAAATCATTAAAGAGTAATTTATAACTTGAGCTGCATTATTCGTGATTGAAACCACAAATTCAGTTCCTTGAAGCTATTATGCTTAGTATATTTTTGCTACTCATTGTTTTTTTGGTATAAGATGTAGATGAATGTAAAAAATTATATCTGATTGCCCTCTCTACCTTCTCCCTATTTTTCTATGTGCCAGAATCCTTTGGGAGGTCCATTCAGGACTATTTCCTGCTTCTCTAGGTTTCCAGGAACCACAGGCATCTTAGACACCCAGATTCCAAACCACAATTTCCTGTTGGTTTGAACAAACACAATCTGAGCACACAAAACAACATTGCAGGGTGCCCTACACAAGAGGAACTTACTGACTTTCTATTTTGCCCAACAAACCAATCACTTCCTATGGTGAAAAGTAGAAAAGTCTGTAATTGTTTCAACTGGGATAAAATGTAAAGAGATTCCAACAGGCACTGCCCTTTTAAATATAACACTATTATGACAAGTAGAGGTTAATTTTAATGGAATTAGTAAGAATCAAATGCAGATCCCTTCATGCTCCATGGCCCCAGTACAAATATTTATAGGAGCAGAAATTCACAACAAGAATAGCAGAGTTATTTGAATTTAGGAACAATAATAGAATAATACTCACTTGGGAGCTCCTGTACATGTAGTGCCCTTCATTGCTATAGCTCTTATTGGCTTTCATGGGTGCTCTGCACATGGACAAGGGTACTCATCTGGGAGCATCTGTCTCATTATGACTGGTAAGTAAGCACAAGTACAGGAAATCAAATCTCAGGCTTCAGGGCAGATACTAATCACCTGTAGGAGGAATTTTCTCCACCAGATAAATACATAATTAGAAAAGTGACTAATGCATTCTGTTCTTTTGCAAAGCAACTCATGAGCTTGTTTCTATTCCAACCAATAGTAGCACCATGCCCAACCCAAATCTCATACAGTAATACACCCACAAATTCATCAAGCTATGCAGTTCTAGTATATTTGTGAATCAGAAGAATTTAAGCCTTTGTAATTTGACAAGCTATCAAATTTAACTTTGAAATATGGCAAACACTTTGCTAATGTGGCTAGATGCATGTTTAGCACTATACCTTCTAAGTTGGTTAATTCAGTCTCATGAAACTGAATAATGATTTATTAAGCAACTACTGTGGGCAGAGTACCCTCATTTTTCTGGGGATAATAATACCCATTGTATGTGCTTTACAGGCTTCTCATGAGCATAACATAAAATTATATATGCAAAGCACTTTGTAAACCTTTAACTTTTATACAGGATGTCCCAAAATTCTTAGTCCAGTTGTAGGCTTATTGTACTAAGATTTTTGGTACACCTTGTATTGTAATCAACTAATATTAATATTTTAGTATTAGAAGTGAGTTAGACTCAGGTATTATGTTCCCACTGGAAAAGATGAAAAATTGACCCAAAATCTTGAGGACTTTTTTTCAGTATTTTAAATCTTAATTACATTTGTGTACATCACGTTTGCTTTATGATTACAGTAGTCAATGGAGGTAGTTTGTGAAGGACTGCATAATCAAATGAAGGACATAAGAATTTGTCTATTAGGAAATGTTCATGGGGTCATGAAGAGTTGGACATCTCTGAAATGATGAAACAACAACAACAACAACAACAAAGGAAGATGAATACAATTACACACAGAAATAAGACATAGATTAGTGGGAAGGACACTAAATGAGGGGTCTAGATTAGGACTCTGAACACTTGGAGTAGAGTCTTAGTGATGACATATTAGCTAGATAAATATAGCCATGTCATTAATTCCTTTGAGCCACTTTCCTCACCTGTAAATCCATGACTAAATTATATTCAAGGTTGCTTGTATCTCTGATATTTTACATTTCTATGATTATAAGAACTTCAGGGTCAAAAACAAACCAGAGTACTTTATAAGACTACTAAGAAGGAGAAAGAATAGACAACTGCAGTGCAATAGGTGAACACTGACCAGGACCAACACTAATTTGAAATGAAAGTTCTCTAATTCCCTCTCCCTTCTTTACATTGATCTCTTAGTATCCATTCTTTTCTTCAAAACTCATTTCAAACTTCTACCTGAAGCTTTTCATTGTGCTACCCACACACAGCCTCTTCAACTGCAAGAGCTTCCTTCCTCAAACAAACAAATCAAGACAAAATACACTTTGCATTTATTTTATATACTTATTTTTAAAATAAGTTAACAACCATTAGTTAAAACAAGCTTTTTATATATATGAGAATAATAAGAAAAAGGATAATGTAAGTGTCTGGTAATATTTGTGTTTTTATATATTTGTTTTATATGTGTGTATGTATGTTGTGTGTATGCATGTACATGCATGTAGATGTGTGTATATGTGTAGAGGTAATCTATACAGGTACACATACACATGTGTGTATATACTATGTATGCATACATGTACATGTGTGCGCACATGTATGTGGATGTGTCTGTGTGTGTGCATGCTTGTACACACGTGTGTGTGTATAGAGAACAAATATATATAATATATATGTGATATACATGTATACATATGTATGTGTGGAAAGTTTGCATTATTAAGAAGATAATACCAAAATTGTTCTATTTTATATGTGCTATCATTGCCCTTATAAATTGTAAGCTCCCTGAGGGAGCTTACAAGGTCTGCTTCATATTTGTCTTTGCATTCCTAAGGTCTAGCACAATTCCCGCCACAAAGTAGGAGCTTGATAAATCCTTGTTGATTGATTACTTTTTTGATGATTGTTTGAATTATCATGAATATGTACCATTGTGCATCTATGTCTCAAATTCCACCATTGAAAATTGTAAATATTCCATGTTCTACACCACTAAATGAAAAAGGATTTAATAAGCACCTATTATGTTCCAAGAATTGTTTTGGATACTAAAGATTTTTTTTTAAATAATCAACCAGTCTTTAACTCAAAAAACCTACATTTTATTGTAGTGGTAACATGTGATAAGCCATAGATTTAGAGATGAAAGGGACCTTGAAAGTCATTTAGTCAGTCCCAACTACAAAATCCCTGAATCTATAGCTAGTGGTCTTTCCACTATGTCACACTGTTTTTATTTAAAAAATAAATATACACAAAATATTCAAAGTAATTTTTGCAGGTATGTAATATCATGGTGGGGGGGAGGTTAGGAAAAGCCTCATTTAAGAGTTTGCGTTTGAACTGAACTTTTAAGGACAATAGGGATTCCAAGAGGCAGACAATGAGGACTATGGTCCAGACACGGGGTGATGGGGAGAAAAGACAGGTTATCTAAAGGTATGGAGACAGAAGATTGCTTGTCAAGTATTCAGAAGAGCAAGTAAGCAGGTTTAACTGAATAATAGAGTGTAATAATGTGTAATAATCTTGGAATAATGTGTAATAATAATGTGTAATAATCTTGGAAAGGTTCAGTATGCCAAATGGGGGAGTTTATATGGGATTTTAGGGGTAATCAAAGTTTTAGTCCAGAAAAAAATATATTTTCTACCTGTGGCCTCGAAGGCACATGTAACCTTCTAGGTCCTTGGGTGTGGCCTTTTGACTGAGTCTCAAGTTTGACAGAACAAATCCTTTTATTAAGGGGCTTTGTTCTGTGAAGTTTTGATTCAGTCAAAGGGCCCCACTTGAGAACTTAGAGGGCCACTGTGTCTAGTCAAAAAGAATTAGTAAATGTTATTGCTAAACAAAAGTCAGTAATATTTGAAAGATCATGGAAAAAAGGAGTTGTATCACATGTTTAGAAATTGTCCCAATTTTCAAAAGAAAATAATAAAAGAGAAAGGGAACAAACATGCAAAGGATAGGAGGTCAAGCAAGTGAAATTGATTTCAATTTCATGGAAAATTTAAAATGGATTATTAAAGATACAAATGCTGGACTTATAATAAAGGAAAGTGTTTAAAAAGAGACATGACTTCATGGATAGGTCATTTCATACTCACCACATATCCTTTTTTGAGAGGCTTACTAAGCTAGTGAATGAATAAATTACCTGGACAAAGGTTGCCTAAATTAAGAAAGATTTTAAAGATTTTATCCCATATTACCCTTGTGGGTAGGAAAGAGATATGGAATTAATAATACAATTAGGATGGATGGGGATGGCCATACTCAGATTGTTGTTGTTAATAGATTAATAACAAGGTAGCTGGAGATCTCTAAATTCCTAGGGTTCTCAAATAGAGCCGTCCTTCCACATTGGCCTTGAGCCATCAACAACTACTGCTTTAAATTGCAAAACTTCACTCTCTATACCTTCTCAACATCTCTAGGGACCCAGCATTATGAAAATTTTTTCTGTGCAGAAATGTAACTAGTGGTAGGAATTGTGAGGGCAACTAGATGATGCAGTGGATAGGGTGCCCTGACTGAAGTCAGGAAGACTCATCTTCTTGAGTTCAAACCTGGCCTTAGACATTTACTAGGTATGTGACCTTGGTCAAGTCACTTAACCCTGTTTGCCTCAGCTCCTCATCTCTAAAATGAGGTGGAGAAGAAATTGGCAAATGACTCCAGTGTTTTTTGTCAAGAAAATTCCAAATAAGTTCACAAAGAGTTAGATGTGACTGAAAAATGACTGAACAGCAAGAAATCATGAAGAAATTGATAATGATATGGGGATGAAGGCATGATGTCAACTCATAATGTCCATGCTTGTAACACCCTGTTTTACCTCCTACTCAATATTTCCCTGTTCCAGGTTACATCTTTTCAAGAACTTTACGGAGAAGACAAGAACATGCAGAGCCACTAATTCTCCCCCCCCACTATGTTTACATGTGTCTATATTCTCTTAGGAAGTACTAGGCTCTTTGATCAAAAAGAATATCAACTGTACAAAGCTTCCACGTGAAAATGTCATAGACCTTTCTAAAACAAATGCACATTCATGCTTAAATGAGAAAGAGAGAGAAATGTGATTTCAACATAAAGACTTATTTTGTTAGGAAAGTAATAGATGTAGAGGCTTGCAATGAAAGAGCACTTTCAGCTATAACTATAGTATTCCCAGGGTGACTCTGTAATGAAAAGTCGCCATATTGTAAAAGTGGGCATATATACACATTCACACATGTATTTATTTATAACATTCCTTTGCACCAAAGGGACATTCATATTTGCTGACAGCACTAAAAACTATGCAATTATGAAACCATACAACATAATTTAGAATTTCACAAGAACCCAAAGCATATATTCACTCTACCATAACTTGCTCTAAAAAAAAATCTGGGTTCAATGCATAGTCTTTACACATTTACATAAAGATAATTTAATTGCTAGGAATTTTTAAAAGTCAACTAATCTAGCTTTTGTCTATAGAAAAACTATTATATATTCATGAATACAATATTCAAGTAATTATTGACTGGAATGAACAGTTCTTTAAATAAAGAGACCCATCCATTCACTTCCAATGGCTGAACTAGTGTACAAAGAGACAGGATCATAGAGACTCAAGAAGTTCCTGAAATGTTTCTGAGTAACTGTTTCAAATGGTTAATATTTCCTGCAAGTCTTGTTCAGCCCCAAGAAAGCTAAAACACAAAGGACTGGGAGAATGCTGTGTAGCTATGAGAGTTATTTAATCATCCTCTAGTTGTATCTTTCAAGCCTGAATGATCTCTATTTCTTCAACCTTTTCATAGAATTTTAATTATCCAAAAATCTGGCCATCTTGCCTTACTCCCATTTCCTTGCCTTTGCATATCCTCCATCCCTAGAATTCATTCCTTTCTGTTGCTTCAAATTTCCAATTTTCTTCAAGGCTCAGTAAAAGCTTCATGAAATTTTTCCTAACCCCACAACTCCAGATGCTAGCTCTTATCCTATTTGTATTATTGCCATGTATTATTTTGTATTTATATTACACGCATTATATATGTGGTTTATATGCATGCATATATTCAATATATACTTATGTATTTATTGTCATCTCCACTGATGACATGTAAACTGCAGAAGAGCAGAGATTGTTTCATATTATCTTCATATGCTTAGAACCTAGCACAGCACTTGGAACACAGCAGACACCTAATAAGTATTTATTGATTGATTTTCTATGTCTAACCTGTCTGTTCACCATTACTTTGAGTGCTTTTTTTCTTAAAAAAAAAAAGAAACAGGCTTACTTAATTGGCTCTCCCCTCTCTCTGAACTTATTGTTCACTAACTAATTGTTAAAGGCTTTGTTGTAGAACCATCCCCAAAATGATTTTAGGTACATTTTCTTCCACAGTGAAAGGTCCCCATACATAAAAATAATCAAGAATGGGGGAGGCAGGGTAGGAAAGAACCTGGTGTGTGTGTGTGTGTGTGTGTGTGTGTGTGAGAGAGAGAGAGAGAGAGAGAGAGAACCTATCTCCCTGTCAGTGCAGTGTTCACTCACAGGCAAGAACACCACTGCTGATTGGCAATTGGCAAGGTAGTTTTGGCTATTCATTTCTGATTTTGGGAGATTTACCCTTCCTTGGGAAATCTGATGACCCAGGAGGTCCCCATATTTGTGCTAAACCTCAAATGGAAACCTAATCACCGTTAAGCCTACTGCAGCTAAAAACTCCTGAGCTCACATGATCCACTGGCCTTATCCATCTGATGGTAATAGTAATGATAGGTGTGCACTATCATGATTGTCTATGAACCAGGATTTCAAGAAGTCAAACATTTGTTTGGCATAAGTGCTCTTTTATAAGGCATTGTTCTTCTTGAATATATTGAATTTGAAGGTCAATACATATTTGGGAATGATAAAAATGCCATTAGGGAACAAATCATTTATTATAGCTTATGAATTACAAACTCTACAGGGGCTTCTTGGAATTCTTTGGTAATTGCAAACTACATCTTTATTAACCTTCTATGGTGAAATATGACTCCCTGAAGAAAACCACTGTGTCCCAGAATTTTTGTTTTTCCTAAGTGGAGGGTAAACTTTTTTCATTTGGCATATAGTTTAAGATTCAAACAGCAAGAACATTTGTGGGGACTATGGAAGTAAAATGAGATGGCATGTTGGTATATGATAAGATAATGCTATATAACATTGGGCACACAGTAGATGCTTTATGAAATGTTTGTTGAATGACCGACTTATAAATGTCTAGGTCAGAAGTCAAGAAATGATCTTCAGAGGAATGCTTCTGAAAATAGGGGATATAAAATTGTATTAGCATCACATTTGTTTAACTATCCATTAGAATACCATAATTTCCTGCTCACTTCTGGTTATTTGATATTTGGGTGGGAGAATAATAATATTACAACCCCCACTTAACTTCAGCAAGATAAGGAGGTCTTAGAAAAGAATTTAGCAAAGTATCACATAACTGAGTTGAAGAAAGGAGGATGCTTTCTAATGTTAACAATGTTAGATCTTCAAGATTGAAGAATGACCTTAGCATTGAGGCAGTACCCCTCAAAATTTGGCTTTAGACCTGAAATGTAAAAGATGTGATTTTTGTCTCTAAACTTCAATGGGTTCAGTGAATCAGGCTGTAGAGATTACTTAGAAAGTTGATTTGATACCTTATCTGATTAGAACAGAAACAAGTAAGATGAACCAATAAGGTTTCATAGGACTTCCTCTCAGCCCTTCACTTCTTGGGTCTCCTAATGAGAAGTAAAGTAGTAGTTGGTAATATTAGTATTCTGTTTTTCCCTTCAGTTTTTAGGAGGAACTGTCAATTAACTCTCTATTTTTGTCTCTTATGTCTGTCTCTCCCCTTCTTTCTGTTTCTCTCTTTGTCTCTCTCTATGTTTCTCTGCCTTTGTTTGCCTGCTTGTCTGTCTTTGTCTCTGCTTCTGTGTGTGTGTGTGTGTGTCTGTGTCTGTGTCTGTGTGTTTGTGTGTGTGTGCATGCATTTTTCTCTCTCTTCTTATAAATATGTTTGTTAGGAGTTCATGTATTAACTCATGTCAAGGTCCAATTGAGCCCAGGATATATAATTTAATTTCATCTCATTTCTCAAAATCTTTGTGTGGGTTATGGATAACAGTTATATCTTCAGTACATATAATTCAGTTCTGATAGATTTGTGGACTTAAAAAGTAGTTAGCAAGAACCTAGAAAAATTTTTCTAACCTCTATATATTTGCAAGTCCTAATTGGGCATCTTCATCATTATCCCAAAATTGTCATTATTCAGCAGGGTTCAACCAATCTAGTTTCCTGATATCACATCCTATCATCCACTGCTTGTAGATCTCAAAAGTTGTAACTGGGCCAAAAGAAAAAAAAAAGATATAACTGGGGATAGGAGTTAATTGTGCCATTAAGTTCCTTTCTGAGCTGTGCTGTTGGAAAGTATATTTAAAGCTGGTACAATGCAACAGAAAACAATTGGCTCTTTTACCTATGGACATGACCTAGTCAACCTTACTGAGGTTGAGCTGAGTATGGTCCAATAAAATGGAGATGGGGCAAGATAATATTTACAGATGGCTGTCATATACATGTATAGTCATTGCAAAACCACAAATTATCCTGAATTATTATTATTATTATTATTATTATTACTATTATTTTTTTTAAAAAAAAGGTCCTCCCTGGAATTTAAGGCTTTCAAATATGTGTCAAGAATGTTTCAGATATCTGTTGACTCAGTTCTGTCAAGAAATACCCCCAGGCTCTAAGAATATGTGACCTGGCAATCAAGTCTATAACCAGTATGTGGAGCAGTATAATGGAGGTGGGGGGAAAGTATCTGTTTTGAGCTAAACACAACCTGGAAATCCAAATATTTTAATGTTAATATTGTGGTGGTTTTGCTGTTGTCACTGGTGCCTCTAGACAATGTCATCCAGGAATGGACCAGGGGTAAGAAGTTAGGGTTTTATAAGGATGATTATTAAATATATATATATATATATATATATATATATATAT
>NW_020954590.1:25445172-25452455 GCF_900497805.2 Vombatus ursinus
CTTTGTCAGCAAAGTTCAAAATCTTGAATTTTTGCATGGGAAAGAAAGATTCCATCTTAAGACCTTAGTTCAAATCACAACTCAGACTTTTACAAACAGATTGACTTATATAAAAGTCACTCTATGACTTCTTTTCTCATCTATACAGTGGGGAAAACAATATCTCCTATCTGGCATGGGTATTGAAAGGAAGATCAAATGAGATGTTTATGTGAAGCACTTCACAAACTTTAAGTATCCTATATTATTATTATTATTATTGAATGAACACTAAGATGTTTATGTCCTCTGAGGTATGATAAAGAACTCAAAGGGGAACTGTTTATCTCATTATTAAAAGGTGCATCTCTGGGGAATCTATCTCTGCCAATCTAGACTCATAGTCCCTGATATCTCATACCTGGCATACTCAAACTCATATATCTCATAAACATACTTATATGTATCCTGACATATTCATACACCTCAATACATGCTTACTTTTCAAATTTAAGCTATACGTTGCTGACTTATGGTTAGTAAATAAAATATTTCAGTATTACTATAGTTCAAAGATCTGTAATTTTGTTACATGCATATTTCCTCTGGTCATAGTTCACAATCTCTCTCTAAACTTAGTAGACATTTCTCAAAAGTTGTTGTGGTTGAAAAACCAGTTATTAACCTGAGACCAAACTGTTGATGAATCTGGCTGATCAATAGATAATAGACATACATTGACAAAGTAGCCCAATTATTAAAATAATTATGAGAAAACTTCCAATTTCACCTTTCAAAGATACAGATTAATCTTCCAGGAGCCAAGATGGCAGAGTAAGCATTAATTTTCTCTCACCCTCCCTTATTGACAATGAAAAACCCAGAGAATATTGCCCCAGGAAAAATTCTGAAATAGTAGAGTCAGCAGAAAGACTAGATACAGCAGACTATTAGCTGGTGAGGCTAGGGGGATTAACAGGAAAAGTCCCTCTTGCTGTGGCTGGAGGGGACCAGTATAGGAAGGGAGGAGTTCCAGTAAGCCAGTGCCAAGCCCCACCTCAGAAAACCAGCAGCCAGGAACCAAATCCCCAGCACAAGAAGCCTGGGACAGGGCCTCCTGTGCCCTAGAAGCAGAAATCAACTTTAAAAGTCAGAAAAAAGGCAAACAACATGAGCAAGAAGCAACATACAGAAACAATGACTATAGAAAAGTATCTTGGTGGCAGAGAAGTTCAAAACACAAATTCAGGAGAGGATAACATTATCAATATACATACATCTGAAATCTCAGAGGGGAATATGAACTGGTCTCAAGCCCAAAAACCTTCTTGGAAGTGTTCAAAGATTGTAAAAGTCAAATAAGGGAAATAGAAAAAAAAATTGAATAATTCATTTAAAAATGCAGCTAATAAAATGGAAAAAAATGTACACTGAAGAAAACAACTCTTTAAAAAGTAGAATTGGTGGCAGAGCCAAGATGGCAGAGTAAAAGGAGTGACTTGCTTGAGCTCTCTCCCAAAACCTTCCAAATACCTATAAAAATGGTTCTAAACAAATTCTAGAGCAGCAGAACCCACAAAAAGAGTGAAACAAATTTCTATCCCAAGACAACCTGGATGGTTGATCAGAAAGGTATATCATGCCAGGCAGAGAGAGGAACACAGTTCAATGTGGGCACCCAGGCAAAACAGGCCTCAGCAAACCTGGAGCAGGCCTCAGAGGACTGAATCACAGACAGCTGCGGCAGGTTTCCAGACTCCTCAACCCATGAAATTCCAAAAACAACTTAGAAGGTCAGTAGGAAAAGTCTGAGACTGTGGTGACAGAGAAGCTGCATCCCAGGCCCAGTCCCCATGTGTGGCCCTGAGGTGGCAGCTGCTTCTAGAGCTTCTGGCCCACAGACTGAGGGGGAATTGAGTGACTGATCAGGGGGGATTGTAGGTATCTCTTTGCTGGTGAAGGATTCTCTTGCTTTGCCCATGCTTGGATCTGGGTCACAGTTCTGGGTGGCAATCCTGGGGAAAGGAGGAGTACTGACATGATAGAGCTTGTGCCTTGGTGGAAAGGGAATACTCCTCACAGTTTCAAGGTAGAAAAGATTGCTTGTGGTCACTCACAGACCAGAGCACAGGCCAGGAAAGGAGCAAACACCTCACCTTTGATCACACCACCTCAGTAAAACTGAAAATTTAAAGGTCCCTAGAAGTATCTTTGAAAACAGCTACACAAAACCCCCAGACCTTGGGACAGTACATTCTCCATACTGGAAGCAGATCCCTACCTTAACAAAGAGTTTAAAACTCAAATAATTGGCTGTGATCAGGAACAAACTATGCAAAAAGTCAGACCATAGAATCTCTCTTTGGTGACAAAGAAGATAAAAACATACAACCAGAAGAAGACAACAACTTTATAGCTCCTACACCCAAAACCTCCAAGAAAAATATGAGTCAGTCCTAGGCCATGGAAGAGCTCAAAAAAGGATTTTGAGAAGCAATTAAGAGAAGTAGAAAAAAAACTGGGAAGAGAAATGAGAGTGATGCAAGAAAACCATGAAAAACTTGTCAACAGCTCGCTAAAGGAGACCCAAAAAATACTGAAGAAAATAACACCTTAAAAATAGCCTAACCCATATGGCAAAAGAGGTTCAAAAAGCCAATGAGGAGAAGAATGCCTTAAAAAGCAGAATTGGCCAAATGGAAAAGGAAGTTCAAAAGCTCACTGAAGAAAATGACTCCTTAAAAATTAAAATGGAGCAAATAGAAACTAGTGACTTTATGAGAAATCAAGACATTGTAAAAACAATCCAAAAGAAAGAAAAGATAGAAGACAATGTGAAATATCTCAATAGAAAAACAACTGGCCAGGACAATAGATCCAGGAGAGATAATTTAAAAATTATTGGACTATATGAAAACCATGATCTAAAAAAGAGCCTAGACATCATCTTTCAAGAAATTATCAGTGAAAACTGCCCTGATATTCTAGAAGCTGATGGTAAAATAAAAATGGAAAGAATCCCCCAATCACCTCCAGAAAGATATCCTCCAAGGAAAATTATTGTTGTATTTTGTCAAAAGCTCTTTCTGCATCTATTGAAATAATCATATGGTTTCTGTTAGTTTTGTTGTTGATATGATCAATTATGCTGATAGTTTTTCTAATATCAAACCAGCCCTGCATTCCTGGTATAAATCCTACCTGTTTGTAGTGTATTATTCTCCTGAGAAGTTGCTATAATCTTTTTGCTAATATTTTACTTACAATTTTTGCATCTATATTCATCAGGGAAATTGATCTATAATTTTCTTTCTCTGTTTTGACTCTTCTTGTTTTAGTTCTCAGCACCATATTTGTATCATATAAAGAATTTGGTAAGATGCCTTCTTTGACTAATTCCCCAAATAATCTATGTAATATTGGAATTAGTTGTTCTTTAAATGTTTGATTGAAATCACTTGTAAATCCATTTGGACCTGGGGTTTTTTTCCTAGAGAGTTCATCAATGGCTTCTTCAATTTCTTTTTCTGAGATGGGATTACTTAAGTATTTTACTTCCTCTACTGTTAATCTGGGCAATTTATATTTTTGTAAATATTCATCTATTTCACTAAGATTATCAAATTTAGTGTCATACAGTTGGGCAAAATAGTTGCTAAGTATTGTTTGAATTTCCTCTTTTTTGGTGGTGGATTCACCCTTTTCATTTTTGATACTGGTAATTCGGTTTTCTTTGTTCTTTTTTTTAAATTAAAATAACCAAAGGTTTAACTATTGTATCGGGGTTTTCATAAAACCAGCTCTTAGTTTTATTTATTTAAAAACAGTTTTTTTAATTTCAATTTTACTAATCTCTACTTTTATTTTAAGTATTTCTAATTTGGTGTTTAATTGAGGATTTTTAATTGTTCTTTTTCTAGTTTTGTTTTAGCTGCATGCCCCATTCATTCATCTCCCCTTTCTCTATTTTATTCATGTAAGCATTTACAGATATAAATCTTCCTCTAAGACCTGCTTTGGCTGCATCCTATAAGTTTTGGTATGCTCTCATTATTGTCACTTTCTTGAATGAAGTTATTGATTGTTTCTATGGTTTGTTGTTTGACCCACTCATTCTTTAGGATTAGATTATTTAGTTTCCAATTATTTTTAGTCTATCTTTCTTTTCCTTTTAATACATATGATTTTTTCTTGCATCATGACATGGCACTTACACAAAAATTGACCATGTATTAGGGCATTAAAACCTCACAATCCAATGCAGAAAAGCAGAAATAGTAAATTCATCATTTTTAGATAATGATGAAATAAAAATTATATATAAAATGGAGCCATGGAAAGATAGACTAAAAATTAATTGGAAACCAAATAATCTAACACTAAAGAATGAGTGGGTCAAACAACAAATCATAGAAATAATAAATAACTTCATACAAGAAAATGACAATAATGGGACAAGCATACCAAAACTTACGGGATGCAGCCAAAGCAATTCTTAAGGGAAGTTTTATATCTCTCAATGCTTACATGAATATAAGAAAGCAGAGATCAATGAATTGAGGATTCAACTAAAAAAAAAAACTAGAAAAAGAACAAACGAAAAATCCCCAATTAAACACCAAACTAGAAATACTGAACACCAAAGGAGAGATTAATAAAATTGAAATTAAGAAAACTATTGAACTAATAAACAAAACAAAGATGGTTTTATGAAAAAACTAACAAAATAGATAAACCTTTGGTTAATTTAATTTAAAAAAGAAAGAAGAAAACCAAATTACCAGTATCAAAACTGAAGTGTGAATTCAACATCAATGAAGAGGAAATTAAAACAATGATTAGGAAATATTTTGCCCAACTGTATGGCACTAAATTTGACAATTTTAGTGAAATGGATGAATATTTACAAAAATACAAATTGCCCAGATTAACAGAAGAGGAAGTAAAATACTGAAATTAACCCATCCCAGAAAAAGAGATTGAGCCAGCCATCAATGAACTCCCTAGGAAAAAATCTCCAGGTAGGACAATCAGGTAGGATTTATACCAGGAATGCAGGGCTGGTTCAATATTAGTTAAATAATCAGTATAATTGATCTTATCAACAACAAAACTAACAGAAACCACATGATTATCCCAATAGATGCAGAAAAAGCTTTTGACAAAATACAACACCCATCCTATTAAAAACACTAAAGAGCATAGGAATAAATGGAGTCTTCCTTAAAATGATAAATAGCATCTACCTAAAACCTTCAACAAGTGTTATATATAATGGAGATAAGCTACTATCATTTCCAATAAGATCAGGCATTAAACAAGGATTTCCATTATTACCACTGTTGTTCAATATTGTACTGAAAACATTAGCTTTAGCAATAAGAGAAGAAAAAGAAATTGAAGGTATTAGAATAGACAAAGAAGAAACAAAGCTATCACTCTTTGCAGATGATATGATGATATACTTAGAGAATCTTAGAGAAGCAAATAAAAAACTACTTGAAATAATAAACAACTTTAGTAAAGTTGCAGGATATAAAATAAGCCTACATAAATCATGAGCATTTCTATATATTACCAACAAAGCTGAACAGCAAGAGATAGAAAGAGAAATCCCATTTAAAGTTACTATAGATGTCATAATATATTTAGGAATTTACCTGATGAAACAAACCCAGGAACTGTATGAACACAATTACAAAACATTTTTCACACCAATAAAGTCAGATCTAAATAATTGGAAAAACATCAGTTGCTCATGGGTAGGCCAAGCTAATATAATAAAAATGACAATTCTACCTGTTAATTTACTTATTCAGTGCAATACCAATCAGTTTACCCCAAAATTATTTTATACAGCTAGAAAAAATAACAAGATTAATCTGGAAGAACAAAAGGTCCAGAATATCAAGGGAACTAATGAATAGAAATGCTAGGGAAGGTGGCCTACTCATACCAGATCTTAAATTGTATTATGAAGCAGCCAACATAAAAATTAACTTTGATAGACTTCGCTCTTCTCAGAAATGCAAGGATATAAGACATCTCCAAAAGTCTTATGCTGGAAAATGCTATCCACATACAGAGAAAGAACTGTGAAATTTGAAAGCAGATCAAAGCATGCCACTTGCTATTTTTTCTTATTTTTTTTGTTTTTTCTTTCTTTCTTGTGGTTCCTCCTATTGGTTCTAATTCTTCTTTACAGCATGACTAATATGAAAATATGTTAATAGGAATGTATTTGTAGAACCTATGTCAGATTGCACGCTATCTTGGGGAGGGAGGTGGAGAGAGAGGGGGAGAAAATTTAAAACTCAAAAGCTTATGGAAGTGAATGTTGAAAACTAAAAATAAATTTATAAAATAAAATAAAAAGATACATAAATACATAAGTGAAATCTTCACCTCCTCCTTGCAAGATACTTAGGTAGAATTTTACTTTTTATGATTCATAATTGTTTCAGCATAGTTTTCTTTTATTGACTGAAAAGTTATCAATCAACCATTTAAATATATCCAGAAGAACAGGAAAATGGATAATGTTAGAAAAGGGGAACTGTTGTGTACAGTCTGTCTTTGAAATATGTAATTTGAGAAGGTATTAAAAATTGCTCTTTTTCCCTGTATCTCCTTCAAATCTTCTTGTTTCTTCTATTGTTCTGGTTGAGTCTTAATACAGGCCATTTTTCTAGTGTTTTAGAGTCCATGCTGGAATAAAATGATAAATGTATAGGTCATTCATTAATTAACCAAAAGAAGGTTACTTAATGCTTAAAAGAGACAGATATTCAACAAGGATGGGAATTAGACACCTTTAGTTCTTTCTCCCAAGGATTTCAGAGGACCCCTGCCTGACCCCCATGCCTGCTTTGTACTTAGCATTGAGGATGTGATGTTAATAGTCTGAGTCCTTAGTTCATAAAGCCCAACAAGTCTAGATAAATATTTCAATACCATTTCAGGAAAAACTTCTCTAACTTGCAGGAAGGTTGAGGGAACAGGTCATTAAGGTATTGTTCCTTGTACCTCTGTGTAGTTAAAAAAAATTTTTAAAGTTTTATTGATGTTCTTGTGTGTTTGTTAGTCTATGTGTGCACATGTCTGTTACTACTCACTAAACTACCACCCCCTCCCCCTGGAATCAAACCCATGATTTGTAATAATATTTATAGTTCAGACAATAATAATATAAAGGAAAATAACTTTGAAAGACTCCATGGTAGGCAATTCTTCCACCAATACAGGGTTCAATATAATCAATGTCTTCTTATCCTGAATGGTGTGTGTGTGTGTGTGTGTGTGTG
>NW_020954590.1:25452465-25455756 GCF_900497805.2 Vombatus ursinus
GTGTGTGTGTGTGTGTGTGTGTGTGTGTGTGTTTTCTAAGTCCTTGTATAAAATGCTCCAAGGCAGGATTCATTATCTTAATTTCACAAAGGATAAAAAGGAAGTTCTAAAATGGACAACACCTGCCTTGGGTACTTGTGAAAAATCAGTGGCAGGAAGGACATTAGAAAACAAGGTGCCTGATTATTTATCTATGTCTTTTGTTCCTATGACACACTGATTCACCTGTAATTATATAAAGTTTATAGATCTGCTGAATTTGAGATGTGATATAAAGTAATTATCCCAACTCTCCCACCTACAGATGAATAAACTGAGATCAGGGGAGTTTAAATTCACTTATAAGAGACATATATCAATAGTGTAAAGATTTGAAACCGTGTACCTTGATACCTAGTGTCCTTTATCCAGAATACTGTGATTGGGGGTGGGTGGAGAGGGAAAAATGATGGGTAGGTCAGTGGTCAGACTATCCTATGGCCTATTTCATTTGTATGATATTATTTACTTTGTTTAATACACTTTTCTTATTTATAGAATTCATACTTCTATAGTGATTTAAGATTAAAAAAGTATTTTCCTAAAACACCATAGAGGTAGGTGGCAGCAAAGTGTACCAGAGCACAGAGTACTGGACCTGGAGTAAGAAAGACTTGAGTTCACATGTGGCCTCAGAGACTTACTAGCTGTTTACCCTGGAGACTTAACTGCTGTTTGCCTCAGTTTCCTCATCTGTAAAATGAAGATAATACTAGCACTTATCTCTCAGGGTTGTGCAGATAAAATGAAAATAATATTTATAAAGTGCCATGCAAACCTCAAAGTAATATATAAATGCAATCAATTATTATTATTATTATTAAATATCACTTACTTGAAGATACAGAGATTTAGAGAGATTAAATGACTTGCTGTGAGGTTAGTGTCACTGACAGGGTTAAACTCATCTCTTCTGAATCAAAGTCTGAATATTCTTTCCACTAATCCACACTGCTTCTGAGTGTTTGTGACTTTCTATGGAAAAATTTGTATTTGTTTCTTATTCTTTACTTTCACTAAGGTCAGTTTGAATTCTTTTCCCCTCTAATATTCCTCCCCTCACACACAGACACCTAATTTCCAGTATGGTGTTGTTGTTGTTTTTTTCATCCCAATTAGCATAGTCTCTATTCCATTACCAGGGCACTGATGAATATCAATTATGACATTCCATATTAGTCAAAAGACAACACTGGGATATCAGCAGCAGCAGAGATAAATAATCCTCACTGGAAATCTAAGGAATAGGTGGAGAAAGCAAATGAAACCTGAAGATTCAGATTGAGAAATACCATCAGGAATTTAGATTTTCTACAAAGATAAGGAAGAGCAGGTGGCCCCCCACAGGTCCAGGTGAGGAAGACCTTAGGACAAGGTCTGGGAAATCAGCAAAGACAGAGGTAGTTCAAATGGACCCCGTAGATAAGCAGAGAATAACATCTGAGAGGTCAAAAAAGACAGGATAATACTTAAACATCAAATTTGGCAACTTCTAATATATACATACATATATGCATAGAGTTAAATATGGTAATTTCTGATAAATTGATTGGGAAAAGGGGGATGAGGAAAGACTGACAGAGGCTAGAGTAAGCAGCCTCTGAGGTCCCTTCCAATTCTGAGAGTCTTTGATTCTTTGATGATGTGGCTATCTAAGGAGATGCTTCCCTGTATATCTGAGTGAAATGTCTTTGTATTCAAAAGAGGAATAGCTATAATGCACTCTACTAATGTGTAGGTTTAGTACAATATGTCCCTGAAAATTTCTACAACATTGTTCTATGACATATAATATCTGTTTGAAGATGGTCTTACAAAGGTTCCAAAACATTGTTCTATTCATGCCTTAATCCATTATATGGAATGGGTCTAAGCTGTAAGGATACTCTAGCATAGGAATTTATTCTTATTTAGTATCACAGGAGACTCTTCTCCCTTCAGCTGGCATAGAAAACTCCAAGAATTGGTTGCATTTCCTTTACCTCTCTCTCCATGGATTACAAGTTATATGGAAACTAAAGTCTCAATCTTTACTATTTATTATATGCTATATTATATTTGTCTCTAATCTTTGTATGGGTTTTATCCTTATCAAAATAGAATACTATTCTAGGGAATACACCATGTATTCAGTATCAAGGAATCACATAACTTTAATGTGTCAAGGAACATTAGACTAATTTCCCACACCATGCATAAATCTCTGATATGTTGCCATCCGACCCCTACTTGAACATATGTAATTATGGGAAACTTTCACAAGGCATCCATTTTGTTTGGGGATTTCACCAATTACTAGAAAGTTCTTCTTTAAAAGACCCCTAAATCTTCCCCTTTCTAAGTTCTACCCATTTTTCACCTAGCTCAATCCTCCAAGGCAACAACAGAGTTTATAGAATCTCTCTTTCACATGACAGCACTTCAAAAATTTGTAGATGGCTTTTTGCTCTCTAAATCTACTTTTTTCTTAGCCAAAGATCCCCAGTTTCTCCCACTGATACTCACACTTTTGAATCCTCTAACTATACCCTATTTTTCCTCCTCTATATATACTTCAGTTTATCAATATACCTTGGAAAATAGGACACTCAGGACTGAATACAATGCTCAAGATGTGATCTGACGAGGACAGAGTACAATCAGACTAATGCCTCCCTTGTTGTGAACATTTCTATTAATGCAGAGTAAGATTGAATGATCTTATTTTCTTTCTCCCACAGTCTTGAGCAGCTCATCACAGGGGCTCAATAAATATAGTATCACCCTAACAATTTCTGAAGAGAATGATGCTATGTGGCCCATGAATTCCAGAGAATAGCAAGCTTCAACTTTAAATATTGATACTGAATAAACGAACAACATCACTCTAAAGATGAAACTTACATTGAAACCATTTTACTTAAAGGGAGAAGTCCATTTTGTTGAAGCATTAATATTTAGGCATGTGTTTAGTAATGCTTCTCATTATAATTCCTATTACTAACACATCATTTAATGTAGGTTTAGGGGCATATTGGAAGGTGTTTTTTTTTTAATTTACTTCCTTGAATGCTACTCTCCCACACACACACAATTAGTTAAGACATCATTAAAAATGTTTCCCCCAACAGGAAAAGAAAAGGCTTATGAAATATATGTTATATGTGTGTAATGTATATGTATATATATTATTGTTTTATGTATGTATTGTGTATATCTATCTATCTATCTATCTATCTATCTATCTATCTATCTATCTATCTATCTATCTAT
>NW_020954590.1:25455766-25535630 GCF_900497805.2 Vombatus ursinus
TATCTATCTATCTATCTATCTATCTATCTATCTATCTATCTATCTATATTTCCCCCAGGTTACTTAACTACTTAATTGTAGGTCATTTGCAAATATGAACACCCTAAAAAAGAACTTTTGGTGAAATTAATAGCCTCTGCTGTTTTCTACCTAAGCAGTAGTCTGCAATTCCTTTGCCAGTATGCTTGCTATATCTGACAACTAGCTTGGTGCTCGGACTTCTAGAGGACAGAAGGTACAAGAGCAGCCTATTCTCAGTCTGATTCTGAGATTACATATAGCCTTGGCCTAATGAGTTAGAGTTTATTTCTCTGATCTCCTCCTGAATGGACTGGAAGTGTTTGAAGTGAGGGTTGAGAGTTGCCATCATCTATCCCAATTTCCCATTTATAATTATGGTAAATGTATTGTAATCAAAATGAAGAAAATGTTAAAACACCCTGTAGTGGGTAGATTTAGGGGCTAACAAAATACTAACAGCATGATCAAAAATATTAAGGAGAAAGACTGCTTAAGCCAAAATGACTTCATTTGTGTGCATAAACAAAGTTTTAATAATAAAAAGTGACACAGTTGCCCTTTTGACACACAGAAAAAATAGACTAGTCTCAAAATCTTTCATGTGAAGTAAGAATGGTGCTAGAGCAAAAGAGGTTATTGTATGGTGTCTCCAATGGTTTAGGCCTTTTCAACACAAATGGATCTTCTTTAGTGAGGCAGTACAAAGTATTCTATTTAACTGTACCAAGTAGCAAATTAAGGTAGAATATCTATAATACAAACTTGGGATTTGGTGAATGAAACAGGTTAGATTAATTGAATGTTCCCTGGTTAAGGATTAAAAGGCTATATGACCTTTGGTTAGGCATTTAACCACTGTGGGTGTCAGTTTCTTCATTTGTAAAAATTGGGTCGGACTAGATGATTTCTAAATTACCATCCAATTCTGAATATGATTTTGTGGTCACTTTGGCAGACCTGCTATGTTTCTTTATTACTCAAAACACATGTTTTATTCAATGAAAATTCTAAATGCTAAGATTTTATCCAAATGTGGGTTAGAAATGCTGCCTGCAACAATGGATTCAGAAATGTTTGAGTAATTGGATTCCCAGAGCAGTGATTAATGGATCAGGGTTGACCTACAACAAAGTCTTCCATAGAACATCTAAACGATTTGTTTGTGGACTTGTTCTCTTTATGGTTTAGATTGTTTTGATTCTGTTCACTTCACTTTCCATCAGTTTATATAAACCTTCCAGGTTTTTCTAAAATCATTCCCATAATTTATTATAGCACAATATTATTATATCACATTGGTCAGCCATTCCTCAATTGATGGGTCCTTGCCACTTCTATAAGAGCTTCTCAAAATATTTTTTTCTATGTGAGTCCCTTTCTTTTTCCTTTGATCTTCTTTGGCAGGGGGGGTAGACATAATAAAGGTATTGGTGGGTCAAGGGGTATGCACAGTTTTATAGCCAAATAGTTCTCCAGCATGGTTGGACTAGTTTAGAGCTCCAGTGTAGTGCTTTTTATTGTTGACACGAGGGTACAATGAGAGCCATAACTCCCAGTCCATTTTAAAGCATTTTGCTCTCTAACTGGGGGCATAATTATAAGACATTTCATAACTAAAGTTAAATGCAGAACTACTACGGATATGGGCCAGATTTATAAATCTGCTCCCGACAAGAAGTTTAGACTAAACAGATATTAAATTAAATAGCACTTAAGTAGAAACATAGTACCCCCAAATGAGAGAGGTGATAATTCTAACATTCTCTTTTCTAGTCTGAACACATTTTGCATGTTGCATTTAGTTCATAATTCCACATTTTAAAAAAGATAATGATGAAGAAGAGACTAATGAGGAAGTTGATCAGAATATAAAGAAGACTGTAAACTATATACTAATTATAATTATAACATATTATAATCTAACATGTGCAAACATATATATGTATACACATATGTATGTATATATATGCATACACAGACACTTACATGTATATGGGGTCACCAGTGTATATTGGAATATATTATAGCATTTCAACAACTCTATGCCAGTAGAACGCAAAACCTAAGGATAATGTAGTGATAATACCCTGTGAAGTAAGGACATTGCTACTAGTCTTTTTAGGGGTATTGTTCCCCACTTTGGTGACTTTGAAAAATGTCATGGATGGTGTGATACTTGAGTAGAACCCTATAGGATGGATAGGCTTCAGAAATAAAGATATTTGAAGAAAAGGGAATAATATATATGAATTCAGAGACATGGAGTAATCTTGTCATAGTGACTGAATGGTGCTTGGACTGAATGGAGAACATATGAAGGGAATCTGTAGACATGAACTTTCCTCCTCAAATAGGATAAATACTGCCTGGTCATATATGCAAAGCATCATGAGATAGAAGTATGATAGTGTGTGCATACGTATTTGTGTACATACACAGTATTTACACACACACACACAATGTGCCAAAAGTCTGGGTGTAATTTTAAGTTCAGTAAACTACACTAAAACTTTTGGAATGCACTGTATATTCAATGTATTACTTAGGTGATTTTGCATTGTAGGATATATATCCAGCTGCAAGCCTGGTTAAACTACAGAATACAGGTTTTTTTTTTAAATCTCTGACATGTGTAGTGAAAAAACAACAGAAGGATAGTGATTGGCTTGATCCCAAACCTTTTGGTCACTAATTTATTAGCTTCAGTATGCTAAGGAAATGTACATGGTATTGATAAGAGATCTGCTGATCTTTGCTTCAAACTGCCACCAAAATAGGTGCTGATTTAGCAGAATGCCCTTTTTTTAATATCTAGGATAGAAGGAACCTGGAAGACTCTTATAAAACTATTTCTTTAATTCAGCTATGCTGTGTCTTAGTCAAGCCACAACTGGAATATTATATTCTGCTCTGTGTGCAACATTTTAAGAAGGTCATAGATAAGCTGGAAGACATCTACAGAACATGATCAGAAAGGTGAAAAGACTGAAAATTATGCCATACCATATGTGGATGCATTGGAAAAAAAGAAAGGAAATATAGCCTAGATAAAAAAAAAAATTGAGGAATCTGAAGGGCTGGTATGTGGAAGAGTAATTGAGTATATTCTGATTAGCCTTTAAAAGCAAAGGTAGAAAATGCAGACTGGCAAATTTTGGTTGGATATAAAGAAATGCCTCTTATTATAAGGGTTGTTCAAATGTGGATTAGGCTGCTTTGAAAGATAGCAGGTTTTCCTTTCCTAAAGACAGGATGGGTTCTTGTAGGGAAGAGGAGAGAAGACTTGATAAGTCTGCATTGGGTTATACAGCTGCTAAGGTCCCTTCTAGCTCTGTTTTTTTTTTCCCCTGGAGGATTTATGATTGGACACAGGAAAGAATATCACAGGATGAGTAGGCACTGATGAATTATGCATTGTATCGCTGTAGGGAGAGCCCATGTCAGTCAAATTACATATCCTTGAAGCCCTTCTGTGACTATAAAGTTCCTTGCCACTGATGAAATAGCTACATGTCTAAACAACATAGTCTTTATTATCTAAGATTAATCATGATCTCCATATATATACTTGATTTATGATTTTCAGTCAGTTGTTTTCTATACCCCATTTTTCAGAAGTATAGAATCACAGAAAGCCATAGGTTAAAAGGGACCCTAAACATAACTCAAAGTTATTTATTTTACAGAAAGTTGATGTACAGAAAAGCTAAATGCCTTGCTTAAGATTATGTAGATGCTAAGCAGTGGAAATGGTTACTCCCTTGAAAGAAGGAATAGTGTCTCTTATCACTTCTGTATTATGTGCCTAGCATTTAATATCTGCTTGTTGAATTAAATTGAATAAGCTTAGATCTGCCCCAGAACATTCATACAATGTTCTGGATATAGCAAGAGCTTAATAAATGTGGAGACTAGAATCCAGATCTCCCGATTTGAACCTAAGGCTCTTTTCTCTATGTTTTGCTGTCAATATCATGCAAAGCAATATAAGATATAGGTCTGCCATCATGAAACTGATTATATAAATACGTGTGTATATACACACACATACACAAATATACCATCATATATCAGTAATATATACATATATTATCAACATAGCAATATACACACACACAAAATACATATGCACACACACACGTGCACACACACACACATACACACACACACACTACTCCAAAAAACTTATGGTAATTTTAAATGATTAAAAGTTAAAATTTTCCCAAGACTTTCAAGATACCTTGTATTCTTGTTCCTCTTGTTCTTGTTCTTCTTGTTCTTCTTGTTCTTCTTGTTCTCATTTTCATTCTTGTTCTCCTTCTCCTTCTCCTTCTCTCTCTCTCTCTCTCTCTCTCTCTGTCTCTCTGTCTCTCTCTTGCTAGGTGGTTATGTGTGTAGTTGTTAGGGGGTTGAGGTTAGGTGAGTAAGTATTTGTTTACTGATTGGGGAGTGATTAGAAAAGAGTGGACTGTTTTAAAATAATCTAGGAGAGAAAAAACATTCTTAGCCTCTGACCCATATTCATATATCTATTAAACAATAAATATTATTGAGCTTCTTCTGTATACCTAAAACTTTGCTGGCATAATAGGGGACAATCTTTTCAAGGATTGTATTATAACACTGCTGGACACAAAGCTTATCATCTTCATTGTTTGTGCTCAATATATGACTTTAGGAAAAACAAAAACAACAATAATAATGTTAGCAATAGCCTTGAGCTGTTAAAGGTCTCAGTAGGTTTTCTCTTTGTAGAGAAACCTATGGGTCCTTTCCATAACAGATTTTGATGGTTATGATGAATGAATGATCCTAGAATTCCTATATAGCTGCATATAGGTTTCCCATTTTTTCTGCCAGAATTTTTAAGTGTATTCTTGTTTCTTTTTCTTTTTAATATTGGATTCCAATATGTCTTAAATAAAATGGTAAAAAAAAAATTACCAGTAAGAAAGCATACTAGAAACTTTGAAAATAAGGAAATAAAGGTTGTAACTTGTTTTAATATCATCAGATTGATCATCTACATGCATATTCTTGGTTCCTTGTTAGTTAACTTTTTTAAAGACTTTGTTACATGTTATGTGAAGTATATATAAATTAATTTTCTGGTAAGAATTTTTAGTTTCAAATTACCTAATCATTTTAAAAAGAGTCTATGGCGGGGGGAAGAGCCAAGATGGCAGAGTGAAAGCAGTGACTTACTTCAGCTCTCCCCCAAATCCCTCCAAATATCTGTTAAAAAAGGGCTCTAAACAAAATATAAAGCAGCAGAACCCACAAAAAGACAGTGAAACAAATTTCCAGCCAAAGACAACCTGGATGGTTGACTGGAAAGGTATATCGTGCTGGGCAGGGAGAGGAGCACAGTTTTGCGTGGGTGTGCAGGCCACAGAGAACCTGGAGTAGGCCTCAGAGGGCTGAATCATGGACAGCTATGGCAGTTTCCAGACTTCTCAACCTATGAATGCCAAAGACAACTTGGAAAGTCAGTGCGAAAAGTCTGTGACTGTGGTGAGAGAGAAGATAGGTCTCAGCTGCAAGTCCCGAGTGTGGCCCCAGGGTGGAAGCTGCCTTCTGAGCTTCCAGCCCATAGACTGAGGGGGAATCAAGTGGCTGATCAGAGGAAGATTACAGGAATCTCTTTGCCACTGCTGAGTCAGGAATCTCTTGCTTTGCCCGTGCGTGGATCTGGGTCACAGTTCTGAGGGGCAGTCCTGGAGTGAGGAGGAATGCTGGCATGGTGGAGCTTGTTGTGGCTGTGGAGAGGAAACACCTCACCCCTTATCATACCATCTTGGAAGAATGGAAAATTTACAGGTCCCTAGAAGTATCTCTGAAAACCACTGTACAAACCCCCGAAGCTTGGGACAGTACATTCTCCACACTGGAAGCAGACTCTTACCTTAACAAAGAGTTTAAAACTCAAGTAATTGACCGGGATCATGAGTAAGCAGTGCAAAAAGAGTCAGACTATATTATCTTACTTTGGTGACAAAGAAGATCAAAACATACAACCAGAAGAAGACAACAAAGTCAAGGCCCCTACATCCAAAGCCTCCAAGAAAAATATGAATCAGTCCCAGGCCTTGGAAGAGCTCAAAAGGGATTTTGAGAAGCAAGTAAGAGAAATAGAGGAAAAACTGGGAAGAGAAATGAGAGCGATACAAGAAAATAATGAAAAGCAATTCAACAAGTGTCACCATTTCCAGTCCATAATCTGAGGGGCACTAATGTAATTGACAATCAAATAGGAGCCTGAACTAGAAAAAAATGTTCTTGCCCTATGAACTGGAATCAGTTAAGGAACACTAGAATCTAATGGAACCTTTTACCTAAGTATGCCTTGAAGATTATCAGCAAGTTCATTCTGGGAAAGGGGTTGGTCCAACGGCAATCTGCAAAGTTCCCACGTCCTCATCTAAGCAGAGCTTTAAAGGTCAAAATCACAGCAAGGAACCTGTAGCTTGAACTTTCTGGTATTTGTCACTAGGAACAAGCAATTCTGGTCCTTACTGTTTTCTTGATTAATTAGATAGAACATTCCTCTTGAAGATGGAGAAAATTCTACTTCAAGGAATACACAAATCTATCTTCCTGTTTCTGTTTTGATGAGAACTGAATGGGTGAGACAGGGCTTACTGCTTGGCCAGACCCTTTGTTTTCATTTGTAATTTCACTTGACCTTGTGATCTTTGGTTTCATTCAATTCTGTCTTTTCTTTGGTTTTGCAAATATTGGCCTTACCTTTGCCTGTTGCCCCCCCCTTTTTTTAACTTGACCTCTATGCATAAATTGAGAAACTTGTAGATTAAAACAGAACCAAGATAGAAAGATAGAATGCTTCCCCTATGAAACCAAGGAAATTTATTCACAGAGTGAGGTCATAAAAGACATACCAGGTACAGGGAAAAGTATCTGGACCTAAAAAAAGTCTAAAAAACTTTAGAGGGATCAGACTAGTACTTTCCTTCTTTTCACTAAAAGTCCAACATAAAACAAACAGATGGTGATTAAAAAAAAGATTCAGTTTCAACTAATCAGAATAATAAAGTTTATTTTCTGTAGATAATAGTAATGCATGCTTGATGAGAGTGAGAATCAAGTGACATATTTGTAAAATACTTAACACAGTGTCTAGCACATATTAGGCTCAAAATAAATGCTTCTTCCTTTCTCCGAGTTTATTTTATTCATCTATTTTCATCTAATTTACCACTACTAATTATTAAACCATTATTAAATAATTTTAATGATTGCTGCTTTAGAGTAATTTGATATTATCTCATCTTATCTTACTTGTGCTGGCTAAAAATTTATCAGAATTTTTATAGAACTTTGTTCATCAGAGATATATGTCTATACCCATACCCATACCTATACCTATACCTATATCTATACCTATACCTATATCTATACCTATATCTATATCTATATCTATATCTATATCTATATCTATATCTATATCTATATCTATATCTATCTATCTATATCTTCCCATTTTTTCTCTTCTAGTACTCACTTTTTTCTATTTTGGGTTTGTTTATTCTTTGTCTTTTTATTTTCTATTTTTAAATGTACAGAAAATATACAGAAGATTTTATTTTAGATCTACTCATTATTTCCCATTTAATTATTGTCTCCATTTAAATCTACTTCTTTCGTCTACGCTTCATGACTAAATACCACTTTTATTGTGCTCTGGTATTTATGCCTTTTTAATTTATTTGCAATTTCACTATACCTTAATATGTGATCTACTTTTATAAAATGACATGTGCTCACCACCTCATAAGGGTCATGTATATTCTCTAGTTGTGTGATTCAGAAGACTCCACATATCATTCAGCTAAGAGTTATCTAACATCTGTTCAATTCTCTTTCTCACTCTCTCTCTCTCTCTGTATATGTGTATATATATATATATATATTCACATTCATTCTGTCCCCATCTTCTTTTTGATTGGATTATTTAATATATTCACATTTAAAGTTACATGTTTTACTACATTTTCTTTCTAATATTGTTTTTTAATTATTTACTTTTGTTCTCTTTTAAGTCAGTACTTTGTCCTTAAGAATAGTTTTGCATGGTTAAGTTTGATTCAACACATTTCCTATAGGCCCTGTTCCTACTATTACTCCTTTCTCCCACTTATATCAACATTTTCCAGAGTTCTGGAGTTTAATTTAATATATTGATTTATTTTCTTTTTATTTACCTTTATAATTCTTCCTCTCTTTTCTCCCTTCTTTTTCCTGTTTAGGCAAATAGCTAGCTCACAATTTTTCTCCCCTTCTTTCTTCCACTTGTTTTTGTGTTAGTTTTTTTGTGCTTTTCTTAAAAAAAAAATTAAACATAAATACCTTCTCTTCCCATTTGTGTATTTAAATGTTATCAAATTCTTATTCCCTGATCATTCTATTTCTTATGAAGGTACAGCACACTGTCTTTTTTTTCTTGATAATTAATTTATTTATTTTTAGTTTTCAATAGTCAATTCAGTAAGATTTTGAGTTTTAAATTTTCTCCCCTTCTCACTCCTCTTCTCCCCTCAAGATGGCATGCAATCTGACATAGGCTGTACTTATAAATTCATATTAAGCATATTTCCCATTTGTCATGATGCAAAAAATAATTAGAACTAATAGGAGGAACCATGAGAATGAAACAAAACAAAACAACAAAGGAAAAGGAGGGCAAATAGTATGCTTCCATCTGAGTTCAGATTCCAGAGTTCTTTCTCTAGATGTGGATAGCAATTTCCATTGTGAGTCTTTTGGAGTTGTCTTAGATGCTTGCATTGCTATGAAGAGACAGGCCTATCAAAGTCTGTCATTGCACAGCATAGTTGATACTGTGTACACTGTTCTCCTGGTTCTGTTCATTTCACTGTGCATCAGTTCATGTGAGTCTTTCCAGAATTTTTTGAAGTCTGTTTGCTCATTATTTCTTATAGAACAAAAGTATTCCAACTTGTTCAGCTATTCCCCAATAGATGGTTATCCACTCAATTTCCAATTCTTTGCTACAACAGCAAGGGCTGCTATAAATATTTTTGTACATGTGGGTACTTTTCCTGTTTTTATGATCTTTTTTGGATACAGACCTAGAAGTGGCATTGCTGGGTCAAAGGTTATGCACAATTTTATAGCCCTTTGGGCATAGTCCCAAATTGTTCTCCAGAATAATTGGATCATTTCACAACTCCACCAACAATGCATTAGTGTTCCAATTTTCCCACATCTTCTCCAACATTTATCATTTTCCTGCTTCATCATGTTAGCCAATCAGATAGGTAAGATGTGGTATCTCAGAATTGGTTTATTTGTATTTCTCTAATCAATACTGATTTAGAGCATTTTTCATATGACTGTGGATAGCATTAGTTTCTTCCTCTGAAAACTGCCCGTTCATATCCTTTAACCATTTATAAATTGGGAAATGACTTGTATTCTTATAAATTTGACTCAATTCTCTATGTATTTTAGAAATAAGGCCTTTATCAGAGACACAACACTCTTTCAAAGGAAGCTTTCTACCTATGAACTTGTCCTACCAGATTATATCCATCTGTATGTGTCCATCTCCCTTCATGGGAGATTCCTTTCTATATATCTCCTCTTGTCATCCTCCCCAGATATGCACTTTATTGTGACTTGATGGATTGAAAAAAAATATTTTTGGAGGGGTAGAGTCAAGATGACAGAGTAAAAGTGGTGACTTGCTTGAGCTCTCCCCCAAACCCCTCCAAATATCTATAAAAATGGCTCTAGACAAATTCTAAAGCAGCAGAACTCACAAAAAGACAAAGTGAAACAAATTTTCAGCCCAAGATAACTGGGATGGTTGATCAGAAAGGTATCGCCCTTGGCTGGGAGAGGAACACAGTTTTGCATGGGCACACAGGACAGAGTGAACCTGGAATAGGCCTCAGAGGACTAAATCACAGGCAGCTGTGGCAGTTTCCAGACTTCTCAACCCATGAACACCAAAAACAATTTAGATGGTCAGTGGGAAAAGTCTGTTTCTACAGTAGTGAGAGAGAAGCACAGTGGGGTTCTAGCCCCAGGCCCTGAGCTTGGCCCTGGGACAGCAGCTGCCTCTGGAAATTCTAGCCCACAGACTGAGAGTGAACTGAATGGCTGATCAGAGGGGGATTACATGGATCTCTCTGCTGGTTCAGGATTCTCTTGCTTTGCCCATGTTTGGATCTGGGTCACAGTTCTGGGTGGTGGTCCTGGGGCGAGGAAGAGTTCTGGAGTGGTAGAGCTTGTAGTGGCAGTGGAGTGGAAATCCTCCTCACAGTTCCAAGACAGGAAAGAGTGCTTGTGGTCACTCATGGACCACAAGACAGTCTAGGAAACTAGACTGGAGTAAACACCTCACCCTTGATCATAGCACCTTGGAAGAACTGAAAATTTACAAGTCCCTAGAAAGATCTCTAAAAATAGCTGCACAAAACCCCTGAAGCTTGGGACAGTACATTCTCCACACTGGAAACAGATTCTTACGCTAACAAAGAGTTTGTAACTCAAGTAATTTGCCGAGATCTTGAGCAAGCAGGGCAAAAAGAGTAAGACTATATTATCTTACTTTGGTGACAAAGAATGTCAAAACATACAACCAGAAGAAGACAACAAAGTCAAGGCCCCTACATCCAAAACCTCCAAGAAAAATATGAATCAGTCCCAGGCATTGGAAGAGCTCGAAAGGGATTTTGAGAAGCAAGTAAGAGAAGTAGAGGAAAAAGTAAGAGTGATGAAATAAAATCATGAAAAACAAGTCAATAGCTTGCTAAAGGAGACCCCCCCAAAAAAATACTGAAGAAAATAACAGCTTAAAAAATAGTCTAACCCAAATGGCAAAAGAGGTCCAAAAAGTCAATGAGGAGAAGAATGCCCTAAAAAGCAAAATTAAACAAATGGAAAAGGAAGTCCAAAAGCTTACTGAAGAAAATATTTCTGTAAAAATTAGAATACAGCAATTGGAAGCTAGTGACTTTATGAGAAATCAGGACACTGTAAAACAAATCCAAAAGAATGAAAAAATAGAAAACAATGTGAAATATCTCATTGGAAAAACAACTGATTTGGAAAATAGATCCAGGAGAGAGCATTTAAAAATTATTGGACTATCTGAAAGCCATGATTAAAAAAAGAACTTGGACATCATTTTTCAAGAAATTATCAAGGAAAACTGCCCTGATATTTTGGAACCAGAGGGCAATATAGAAATGGAAAGAATCCACCAATCTCCTCCTAAAAGAGATCCACCAAGGAAAACTCCTAGAAATATTATAGACAAATTCCAGAGTTCCCAGGTCAAAGAGAAAATATTATAAGCAGCCAGAAAGAAACAATTCAAGTATTGTGGAAACACAATCAGGATAACACAAGATTTAGCAGCTTCTACATTAAGGGACTGCAGGGCATGGAATATAATATTCCAGAGGGCAAAGGAGATAGGGCTACAACCAAGAATCACCTACCCAGCAAAACTGAGTATAATCCTTCAGGGTAAAAAATGGTCATTCAGTAAATTAGAGGACTTTCAAGCATTCTTGATGAAAAGACCAGAGCTGAATAGATAATCTAACTTTCAAAAACAAGACTCAAGTGGAACATGAAGAGGTAAACAGGAAAAAGAAAACATAAGAGATTTATTAAGGTTGAACTGTTTATATACCTGCATGGAAAGATGATATTTGTAACTCATGAGACCTTTGTCAGTATTAGGGTAGGTGGAGGAAAAAAAATTATATGTATGTATATAGATAGATAGACAGATAGATAAATAGATAGAGGGCACAGGGTGAGATGATCTGGAGAATAAAATTAAGGGGTAAGAGAATATACTAGGAGAAGGAGAAAAGGAGAGGTAGAATGGAGTAAGTTATCACAAAAAAACAGAAAAAGAAAGGCTCTTATAGTAGAGGGGAAACAGGGGAAGGTGAGAGGGAATGAGTGAATCTTATTCTTGCAGGATTTGACTTAAGGAGCAAATAACACACACAGCCAATAGAGTATGGAAATCTTTCTTACCCTATAGGAAAATAGGGGGGAAGGGGACAGGAGAGTAAGGGGATGATAGAGAGGAGAGAAGATTGGGAAAGGGGGGAGTCAGAAATAAATACTTCAGAGGAGGGACAGGGTCAAAAGAAAGAATAGAATAAATGGGGGGGGCAGGATAGGATTAAGGGAAATAGAGTTAGTTTTTCACAGCATGTCTACTATGGAAGTGTTCTGTGTAACAGCACATGTATAGCCTATATTGAGTTGTTTGCCTTTTCAATGAAGTGGGTGGGGAGGGATGAAGGGAGAAAATTTGGAACCCAAAGTTTTAAAAACACATGTTTAAAAAAAGTTTTCACATGCAACTGGGAAATAAGAAATAAAGGAAATGGAGTACAGAAATCTATCCTGCCCTAAAGGAAAATAGAAGGGGAAGGGGATAAAAGAAGGGGGGGGAGAGATAGAAGGGAAGGCAGACTAGAGGAAGGGGTATTCAGAATGCATGCCATCTTGGAGTGGGGGAAAGGGTGAGATGGGGTGAAAATTTAGAACTCAAAATCTTGTGGAAGTAAATGTTGAAAACTAAAAATAAATGAATTTATTAAGAAAAAAATAGAATGGAGCAATTGGAAGCTAGTGACAATTTGAGAAATGAAGGTACTGTAACACTAATCCAAAAGAATGAAAAAATAGAAGAGAATGTGAAATATCTCGTTGGAAAAGCAACTGACCTGGAAAACAGATCTAGGAGAGAGAACTTAAAAATTATTGGACTATGTGAATGCCATGATCAAAAAAAAGAGCTTAGACATTATCTTTCAAGAAATTATCAAGAAAAACTGTCCTGATATTTTAGAACCAGAGGGCAAAATAGAAATTAAAAGAATCCACTGATCACTTCCTGAAAGAGATCCCCAAAGGAAAACTCCTAGGAATATTGTAGCCAAATTCCAGAATTCCCAGGTAAAGGAGAAAATATTGCAGGCAGCCAGAAAGAAAGAATTCAAGTATTGTGGAAACACTGTTAGGATAACACAAGATTTAGCAGCTTCTACATTAAGGGACCTGAGGGCATGGGGTATGATATTCCAGAGGGCAAAGAAGGTAGGAGTACAACCCAGAATCACCTACCCAGCAAAACTGAGTATAATCCTACAGGGTAAACTAGGGTCATTCAATGAAATAGGAGACTTTCAAGCATTCTTGAGGAAAAGACCAGAGTTGAATATAAAATTTGACTTTCAAATACAAGACTCAAGTGAAACATGGAAAAAGTAAACAGGAAAGAGAAATCATAAGAGGCTTATTAAGGTTGAACTGTTTACATTCCTGCATGGAAAGATGATATTTGTAACTCATGAGTCCTTTGTCAGTTTTAGGGTAGTGGGAGGGAAAAAATTATATGTATGTAAAGATAGATAAATAGATAGATAGATAGATAGATAGATAGATAGATAGATAGATAGATAGGTAGATAGATAGGTAGATAGATAGAAGTGAGTTGAAGTTGAAGGGGTGATATCTGGAAAATAAAATTAAGGGGTGAGAGAGGATTATACTGGGAGAAGGAGAAAGGAAGAAGTAGAGTGGGGTAAATTATCTCACATGAAACAGACAAGAAAAAGCTTTTACAGTGGAGGGGAAATGCGGGAAGGTGAGAGGGAATGAGTGAATCTTATTCTCATAGGATTTGGCTTAAGGAGGGAATAACATACACAATGAGGTATGGAAATCTATTTTACCCTATAGGAAAATAAGGGAGTAAGGGGACAAGAGAACAGGGGGTTGATAGAGGGGAGGGCAGATTGGGGGAGGGGATAATCAAAAGCAAACACTTGTGAGGAGGGACAGGGTCAAAAGAGAGAATAGAATAAATGGGGGATAGGCTAGGACAAAGGGAAATATACTTAGTTTTTCACAACATGACTACTATGAAAGTGTTTTGCTTGACTACACATCTATAACCTATATCAAGATGCCTGCCTTTTCAATGAGGATGTGTGGGGAGGGAGGAAGGGAGAAAATTTGTAACCCAAAGTTTTAAAAGCACATGTTAAAAATAAAAAAAAAAATTTAAAGCCTCTAAACAAATTCTAGAGCAGCAGAACCCACAAAAAAAGAGTGAAACAAATTTCCAGCCCAAGGCAATCTGGATGATTGATTGGAAAGGTCTGTTGTCCCTGGTTGGGAGAGGAATGCAGTTCAGATTGGGTCACTCAGGCAAAAACAGGGCCTCAAAAAACCTGGAACAGGCCTCCGGGGACTGAATTACTAGCAGCTGTGGTGGATTCCAGACTTCTCAACCCAGAAATGCCAAAGACAACTTAGAAGGTGAGTAGGAAAGGTCTGTTGGACCTCAGTGAGAGAGAAGCTCAGTCAGGCCAGAGTCATGGCACAGCCCCTGGCTAATGGTTGCACACAGTTGGAGGGGGGATCAAGCTGCTGATCAGAGGGGATTGCAGGGATCCCTTTGCTTGTGCTGAGGCAGGATTCTCTTGAATTGTCCATGCTTGGATCTGAGTCACAGTCCTGAGTGACCTTCTTGGAGCAAGGAGGAGTGCTGGTGTGGTGAGATTGTGGCAGTGGTAGAAAGCGAATCCCCCTAAATGTTCCAAGGCAGAACAGAGTGCTTGTGGTCACTCATAGACTAGAATACAGGCCAGGAAAGGAGTAAACACCTAGCCCTTGATAATACCACCTTGGAAATATGGAAAATTTACAAATCCCTATAAGTATCTATGGAAACAGCTGCACAAAACTGCCAGAGCTTGGGACACTACATTCTCCACACTGGAAGCAGACCCCTACTTTAACAAGGAGTTTAAAACTCAAGTAATTGGCTGGGAATATGAGCAAACTATGCAAAAAAAGTCAGACCATAGAATCTTTCTTTGGTAACAAAGAAGATCTAAACATACAACTAGAAGAAGGCAACAAAGTCATAGCTCCTACATTCAAAGCCTCCAAGAAAAATATGAATTAGTCCCAAACCATGGAACTCAAAAAGGATTTTGAGAAGCAAGTAAGAGAAGTAGAGGAAAAACTGGAAAGAAAAATGAGAGTGATGCAAGAAAATCATGAAAAACATGTCAGCAGCTTGCTAAAGGAGACTCAAAAAATACTGAAGAAAATAACACCTTAGAAAATAGCCTAACCCAAATGGCAAAAGAGGTCCAAAAAGCCAATGAGGAGAAGAATACCTTCAAAAGCAGAACTGGTCAAATAGAAAGTACAAAAGCTCACTGAGGAAAATAATCCCTTAAAAATTAGAATGAAGCAAATGGAAGCTAGTGACTTTATGAGAAATCAAGACACTGTAAAACAAATCCAAAAGAATGAAAAAATAGAAGACAATATGAAATATCTCAATGGAAAAAACAACTGACCTGGAAAATGGATCCAGGAGAGAGAATTTAAAAATTATTGGACTACTTGAAATCCATGATAAAAAAAAGAGCCTAGACATCATCTTTCAAGAAATTATCAAGGAATAATTCTAGAACCATAGCTTAAAATAGAAATGGAAAGAATCCACTGATTACCTCCTGAAAGATATCCCCAAAGGAAAACTTCTAGGGATATTATAGCCCAATTCCCAGGTCAAGGAGAAAATACTGTAAGCAGTCAGAAAGAAACAATTCAAGTATTGTGGAAACACAACACAAGATTTGGCAACTTCTACATTAAGGGATCAGAGGGCTTGGAATACAATATTCTGGAGGTCAAAGAAGCTAGGATTACAACCAAGAATCACCTATCCAGAAAAACTGAGTATAATTCTTCAGGGGAAAAATGGACATTCAGTGACTTTCAAGCATTTTTGATGAAAAGACTGGAGCTGAATAGAAAATTTGACTTTCAAATACAAGACTCAAGAGAAGCATGAAAAGGTAAACAGGAAAGAGAAATCATAAGTGACTTATTAAAGTTGAACTACTTACATTACTATATAGAAAGATGATATTTGTAACTCATGAGACCTTTGTCAGTATTAAGGTAGTTGGAGGAAATATATATGGACAGAGGGCACAGGGTGAGTTGAAAATGAAGGGATGATATCTAAAAAATAAAATTAAAGGGTGAGAGAGTATTGTACTGGGAGAAGGAGAAAGGAAGAGTTAGAATAGGATAAATTAACTCACATGAAAGAGGGAAGGAAAAACTTTTACAGTGGAGGGGAAGAAGGGGGAGGTGAGAGGGGATGAATGAATCTTATTCTCATCAGTTTTGGTTTGATGAGAAAATAACATACACACTCAATTGGGTATGGAAATCTATCTTACTCTACAGGAAAATAGGAGGGAAGGAGATAAGAGAAAGGGGTTGATAGAAGGGAGAGCAGATTGGGGGAGAGGGTAATCAGAAGCAAACACTTTTGAGGAGAGACAGGGTCAAAGGAGAGAATAGAATAAATGGGGGTATAGGATAAAGGGAAATATAGTTAGTTTTTCACAACATGGCTATTATGGAAGTGTTTTGCATGACTACCCATGTGTAACCTGTATCGAGTTGCTTGCCTTCTCAATGAAGGTGGGTGGGCAATGAGGAAGGGAGAGAATTTGGAACCCAGAGTTTTAAAACCAAATGTTAAAAATTGTTTTTGCTTGCAACTGAGAAATTAGATATGCAGGCAATGGGGTATAGAAATCTATCCTGCCCTACAGGAAAATTGAAGGGAAAGGGGATAAATGAGGGGGGTGATAAAAGGGAGGGCAGATCAGGGGAAGGAGTATTCAGAACACATGCTGTCTTGTTGTGGGGGAAGGGGAGAGATGGGGAGAATATTTGGAAGTCAAAATCTTGTGGAAGTGAATGATGAAAACTAAAAATAAATAAATTAATATTAAAAAAAGAAAAACCCTGTTCTTTTTTACTGTTTGCATCACTCCTCTCTTCTGCCTCCCCATTTCTCCTTTTGTCTCTCTCATTACTGAGAAGCAATCGAGTTAATTTTCCTATCATGTAAACCCATGAACTCAGTTAGGGTACATCTTACTTTCCACAGTACCTTCTCCATTTCTGTACCTTCCAGGTATGCATTTTCCTGCATAATGGTCCCTTTAAAAAAAAAAAAAAACTCAGTCAAATAATTGAGTTCCTCTTTAGAGATGAGTGATTTATTTAATTATTTATTAATTCTTTGGTAGATGTATTTATATGCCTTTTGCATATTGTGCTTAAGTGGTTTGTGATGTTTGCAAGTATAATATTCTGGTCCCTTTTTTCAGGAATGTTTCAAATTCCCTCTTTTATTGAACATCCATCTTTTCTATTGATGATTAAACCAACTTTGCAGAGTATATAATTTTGAGTTGCATCTTAAGAATCTTTTATTTGGAATCTATCATTCTTTTCTTATCTGGGGTATCTAATTGATCAAGAATAATCTTGTATTATTTATGTTTCTTTTCCTCTGTATTCAAACATATTTTTTCTTCTTCTTCTTGGCCCCTTTTAGAAGCTGCGGTATGTCATTCGAATTATTAAGTTTACTCTTCAAAACCCTCAGTTTTGAAGTATGGGGATTTTATCCAGAGGTGATTGATAGATTCATTCAATTAATACTTTCCTTTTTTCTTATAAATTCAATGGAGTTTCAAATTCTTTTCCTCCCTTCTGTCTTCCTTATTGAGAGGTCGACCAATATAATACCCTTTAAACATATCAAGTCATGAAAAACATTTCCGAGTTAGTCACATTGGGGGAAAAAAAGCAAGAAAAAATCAAGTGGAAAAAAGTATGCTTCAATCTGCATTCAGAGTTCATCAGTTCTCTCTCTGGAGGAGAAATAACATTTTTTTAAAATCATAAATCCTTTAGAATTGTCTGGGATCATTATATCAATCAGAGTAGTTAAGTCTTTCACAGTTAATAATCGTTGGAATATTGCTTTTATCATGTACAGTGTTCTCTTGATTCTGCTCATTTTACTTATCATCAGTTTATATAGCTCTTCAGAGGTTTTGTTTTGTTTTGTGTTTTTTCTGAAATCATCTAACTTGTCTTTTCTTATAACAAAATAGTATTCCATCACAATCATATACCACAACTTGTTCAGTCATTGTCTAGTTGATGGGCATCCCCTCAGTTTCCAATTCTTTGCTAACACAAAAAGCACAGACAAAAATAATTTCTTTGATCTGTTTGGTACATAGACTTAGTAGTGTTATTTTTGGTTCAAAGGGTACGCACAGTTTTAAAAAGATTTGGGCATAGTTTGAAATTATCTCTAGAATTGTTGAGCAGTTCACTATTCCACCAACAGTGCATTAATATAACTATTTTCCACATCCCCTACAGTATTTATAATTTTTGTTTTTTGACATTAACCAATCTGATAAATGTGAGGTGGAATATCAGAATATTTTTTAAATTTACATTTCTGTAATAAATAATAATTTATAATACTTTTTCACATGATTTGCTTCTCTGAAAAAATGCTATTCTTATCATTTGACCATTTATCAATGGGGGAATGGCTCATATTTTTTTAAATGAATGTGGCTCAGTTCTCTGTGTATTTGAAAAATTAGTAAATTATCAAGGAAACTTGCTGAAAAATTCCTCCATTTTCCTGCTTTCCTTCTAATTTGGCATGCAGTGATTTTGTTTGTGCAAAATCTTTTTAATTTCATGTAAGTAAAATTATCTATTATATTCTATATGATCTTCTGTGTTTCTTGTGCAATCCTAAACTCTTCCCTTATCCATACATCTGATAGGTATGTGTTTCCATGCCCCCTTAATTTCCTTGTGATATCACCCTTTATTTCTAAATAAATTATCTATTATGACTTTATTTTGGTATATAGTGTGATAGGATCTAAACCTAATATCTACCAATCTGCTTTCCAGTTTTCCCTAAAATTTTTTGATAGATGCTGAGTTCTTACCCCTCAATCTTGGATCTTTGGGTTTATCAAATACTAGATTAATATGGTAATTCACTACTTGGTATTTTGTACTTAATCAATTCCTTTGATGCACCACTTTATTTCTTAGTCAGTAACAGATTGTTTTGATGATTGCCACTTACTAATACAGTTTGACCCCTGGCACAGCTATATCTACTTTCATCTTTTTTTTTTTAATTCATTCTCTTGATATTCTTGACTTTGTTTTCTTCTATATAAATTTTGGTATTTTTTAAGCTCCATAAAATAATTCTTTGATACTCTTATTGGTATGGCACTGAGTAAACAAATTAATTTAGGCAGAATTATCATTTTTATTATTTTGGCTCAGCTTATCTGTGAATAATTATTATTTTCCAATTGTTTCTGTCTTTTTTTGAAAAAGAATTGTAACTGTATTCATACATTTCTTGGTTTTATCTTGTAATTTAAACTAAATATTATACATTGTCTGTTGTTACTTTAAATGGAAATTTACTGTCTATTTGTTCTTGTTTAATTTTGTTGGCAGTATATAGAAGCATTGAGCCTTTGTTTTACATCCTGCAACTTTGCTAATGGTTTCAATTTTTTTCTTGGATTCTTTAGGGTTCCCTAAGTAGAACATCACATTATTTGTATAGTGTTATGGTTTTGTTTCCTCATTACCTATTTTTATCCTCTCAATTTCTTTTTCTTGTTTTATTTCTATAGTTAGCATTTCTGATACAGTGTTAAAAAGTAGTGGTGATAATGTACATAATTGTTTTACCCATCATCCAACTGGGAAGGCTTATTACATATCCCCATTATAGATAATATTTATTCTTTGTTTTAGGTAGAAACTACTTATTTTGAGAAAGGCTACATTTATTCCTATGTTTTCTAATATTTTTAATTAGACTGTGTGTTGTATTTTATCAAATGCTTTTTCTACATATATTGATATAATCATATATTTTGTTAATAACATGGTTAATTATGCTTATAGTTTTTTTAATATTCTGCTAGCTTTGCGTTCCTGGTATAAATGCTTTATTTTCATAGTTTCTGATCTTTGTGATATATTATTGGAATATCACAAATATTCCATTTAAAAATTGTAAATCAATATTTATTACAAAAATTAACTTAAAATTTTCTTTCTGTCATTGATTTCCATGGTTTAGGTATCATAACCATATTGTATAATAAAAAGTATTTGGTTGGACTCTTTCACCAATATTTTCCAAATAGTTTATGAGGTATTGAGATTAATTGTTCTTTAATGTTTGGTAAAATTCACTTGTAAATCTGTCTGATCCTGGGGATTTTTTCTTAGGTAGTTCATTTATAGCTTGTTCATTTTTTTTCCTAAGATAGGTTTATTAAATCATTCCATTTTTTCTAATATTAATCTGATGAATTAATATTTTGCAAATAATAATATATTTCAACATAATGTAAGTTTCACTGGCATATAACTGGACAAAATAAATTAATAATTGTTTTAATTTTATCTTTATTAGTGATGCATTCACTTTTTTGATTTTATTTTTTGGTAATTATGTTTTCTCCTTTTTTTTAAATCAAATTAAACAATGGTTGATCTATTTTTTGCTATTCTTGTTGCTTTAATAAAAACTAGTTGCAATTTTATTTATTAGTTCAATTTTTTTTTTACTTAAAATGTTATTAATGTCTCCTTTGACTTTCAGGATTTCCATTTTAATATTAAATTAGGAATTTCATTTTTTGTCTTTTTTTAGTTGCATGCCCAATTCATTAATCTGTTCTTTTCCTCTTTCATTGATGTACACATTTGGAGATATAAATTTCCCCCTCAGTATTATTTTGTTTGCATCCTACAAATTTTTGCATATTGTCCCATTGTTGTCATTCTCTTTAATTAAATTATATATTATTTCTCTATGCTTTATTCTTTGACCTACTCATTTTTAAAAATTAGATCATTTTATTACCAATTAATTTTAACTTATGCTTTCATGGCCTTTTTTCATGTAAATTTTATCACATTGTGTCTTAAAATGCTGAATTTAATATTTCTACTTTTCTGAATTTGATTTTGAGGGATTTTATTCCCTAATACTTGGTCAATTTTTGGGAAAGTCCCATGTACAGCTGAGAAAAAGTTATATTCCTTTCTATTACAATTTCATTTATTTTCAGAGGTCCATCATATCTAACTTTTTTTTAAAAATTCTATTAATCTCCATAACTTCCTTTTATTTATTTTATGGTTAGATTTATCTATCTCTGAAAGCAGAAAGCTGAATTTCCCCATATAGTTTTACTGCCTATTTCCTGCTATAACTCATTTAGCATTTCCTTTAAGATTTTGAATGTTGTGCCATTTGGTGCATAGATGTTTATTATTGATATTACTTCATTGTTTAGTTCCTTTCAGCAAGATATAGTTCCCCTGTTTTTCTTCTAATTAGGCCTATTTTTGCTTTTGCTTTGTCTGAGATCATATTTGTTACCTCTGCCTTTTTTTTTACTTCAACTGAAGTAATTTTAGCTTAACTATTCTTATTTAATTTTAAAAATCATTTCTTACCTTTTCTGGGAATTCTTATTGAGCTTGTGTCTAATTCATATTTTTTTCCCTTTAAGACTTTGCTTATAAGTGTTTTAACATAATTATCTTCTAAGTTTGTGTCTAAATCTGCCGTCATCAAATTAACTTTTTATGGTCAGGTTGGTTTTTTTTTCTTCTTTTTTTTCCAGCCTATTTCTTGACTTTGACCTTCATTTTAAAGTTAGGTTCTGTTCCTGGTTTGGGGGGGTAGGTTTAGGAGAAGAAAACTTTTCTGAGCTTCAGACTTTTTTGAGCTGCTCTTTTCAGAGCTAGTTCTGGGGGTGTTGGGAATTTTCAGTGCTTCCAAAATGGTGTGATCCATGGAGAGTTGTAATCACTGCTCTCCAGGTCTGCCTTCTAGTCCTTATCCAGGATGCACCCCTGATTCCTTCCACCTACACATGCTTCTGCCCTCAGGAACTCTGCTTCCTTGTGAGAAAAATGTTCCTCTCTAACCAGGAACTGTGACTCAGAAGTGGGTATTGGCAACTGAGTTGCCAGACAGCACCTTGTCTTGTGCCCACTGCTAGGATTGGGGTATGGGGTATCAGGGAAGACTAGTAGCTCTGATATGATGTCTGCTGAGCCCTTTTCAGGGCTGCTTTTCACCTTTGGTGTCCACCTGTACCGCTTAGCTCTCACTTGTGGTTCCAAGAAGCTGTAGCATGAGCAGTGGCCACACCTCAATAAACCATTTCAACATATGGGCTAAACCAGGTTGAGGGTAACTGAGGGGTCTCAAACTTGCTGGTGAGTTGGAGGGGAGTGTCTGCTCAAGCATGTGAAGACATCCCCTGGTAGAATGGGTGGATAAGAACAATTTGTTCCAATGACCATGAAGGCAGCTGAAGCAGGCACTGTGGAGCACTTAGAGCTTGGTTAGACATCAAAGACACCAAGGTCATCCCTTGCATCTTTATTTTTTTACCCAGTTGATCAGGTTTTTTTTAATTATTACACCAAAGTCAACTTATATCCACCCCCTCTATGTATACTGCTTTAAAATGGTGTAATAACAATACAATTCTCAAGAGTTACAAGTATTAGAATAGGCAAAGAAGAAACAAAGCTATCACTCTTTGCAGATGACATGGATGTTATACTTAGAGAATCCCAGAGGATCAAGTAAAAAGCTACTTTAAATAATAAACAACTTTAGCAAAGTTGCAGGCTATAAAATAAACCCACATAAATCATTGGCATTTCTATATATTACCAACAAAGCCCAACAGCAAGAGTTAGAAAGAGAAATTCCATTTAAGCTTACTGTAGACATTATAAAATATTTAGGAGTCTACCTCCTGAAACAAATCCAGGAACTCTATGAACACAATTACAGAACACTTTTCCTGAAAATAAAGTCAGATCTAAATAATTGGAAAAACATCAGTTGCTCATGGGTAGGCTGAGCTAATATAATAAAAATGACAATTCTACCTAAGCTAATTTACTTATTCAGTGCCATACCAATCAAACTACCAAAAATTTATTTTATAGAGTTAAAAAAAATAATAACAAGATTCATTTGGAAGAACAAAAGGTCCAGAATATCAGGAGAACTAATGAAAAGAAATGCAGGGGAAGGTGGCCTAGCCATTCCAGATCTTAAATTGTATTATGAAAAACTGCTTGGTACTGGCTAAGAAATAGAGTGGTGGATCAGTGGAATAGGTTAAATATTCAAGACACAGTAGTCAATGACTATAATAATCTATTATCTGATAAACACAAAGATCCCAGCTTCTGGGATAAGAACCCAGTCTTTGAAAAAACTGCAATTTGGAACTATGCCCAAAGGGCTATAAAAATGTGCATGCCCTTTGACCCAGCAATAGCACTTCTAAGGCTATATCCCAAAGAGATCACACAAACGGGAAAAGGACCTACATGTACAAAAATATTCATAGCAACTCCTTTTCTGGTGGCAAAGAATTGGAAATTGAGAGGATGCCCGTCAGCTGAGGAATGGCTGAGCAAGTTGTGGTATATGAATGTGATGGAATACTATTGTGCTGTAAGAAATGATGAACAGGCTGACTTCAGAAAAACCTGGAAAGACTTGTATGGTCTGATGCTGAGTGAAGTGAGCAAAACCAAGAGAATGTTGTACACCATAACAGCCATGTTGTGTGATGACTAATATTGATAAACTTAACCCTTCCTAGCAATACAAGGATCTAAGACATCTTCAGAGGCCTTGTGATGGAAAATGCTATCCACATCCAAAGAAAAAACTATGGAATTTGAATTGCTATTTTTTTCTCTTCTGTTGAGTTTTGTTTCCTCTTTCTGATGGTTCCTCCTATAGGTTTTAATTTTTACCTGCATCACTAATGCAAAAATATATTTAATATGAAAAAAAAGTTACAAGTGTTACCTTCCTTTGTAGGGATGGAAACAGTTTGCTCTTATTAATAACATGTTATTTGTTTGTTTTTTTCTGTCTCATTTACCTTTTTATGTCTTTCTTGAGTCTTGTATTTGAAGATCAAATTTTCTGTTGAGCTCTGTTTTGTTTTTTAATCAGGAAGGTTTGGAAGTCCCCTATTTCATTGAATATACATCTCCTCCCCTGAAAGATTATGCTCAATTTTTGTGGGTAGTTGATCCTTGGTTGTAATCCAAGCTCCTTTGCCTTACAGAATATCAAATTCCAAGCCCTTTGATTTTTTAATGTAGAAGCTGCAAGGTCCTGCATAATCCTGATTGTGGCTCTGTAATATTTAAATTGTTTCTTTCTGGCTGCTTGCAGTATTTTCTTTTTGACATGGTAATTTTGGAATTTGGCTACTATATTCCTTGGCATTTTCAATTTGGTATCTCTTTCAGCAGTTGATTCTATGGCTATTTTACCCTTTGGTTCTAAGACCTTAGGGCAATTTTCCTTGAGGATTTCCTGAAAGATGCTGTCCAGGCTCTTTTTTTTTAATCATGATTTTCAGGTAGACCGATGATTTTTAAATTGTTTCCCCTACATCTATTTTCCGGGTCAGTTGTTTTACCAATGAGGTATTTTACATTTTCATCTATTTTTTGTTATTCTTTTGTTTCTGTTTGACTGATTCTCACTCTCTCATAGAGTCATTAACTTCCATTTGCCCAATTCTAATTTTTACCAAATTGTTTTCTTCTATTAGATTTTATACCTCCTTTTCCATTTGGCCCATTTTTTTTAAGGAATTCTCATCAGTGAGTTTTTGTTTCTCATTTTATGTTTGGCCAATTCTGCTTTTTAAGGACTTGTTTTCTACAGCTAATTTTTGTCCTTCCTTTTCCAAGCTATTGACTCTCTTGCATACCTCTCATTTCTTTTCCCAATTTTTCTTCTACCTCTCTTATTTGACTTTTAAGATCCTTCTTGAACTCTTCCAAGAAGGCTTTTTGGGCTTCAAACCAGTTCATATTTTCTTTTGAGGTTCCAGATGTGGGTTTGTTGACAATGCTGTCCTGTTCAGAATTTCTTCCTTGATCTTCACTGTTTCCATAATATGCACCTATAGTGCATTTCTTTTTGCCCATGGTGTTTGCTTATTTCCTGGCCTTTAAAAAGATTGAGTTCTTCTTCTGAGGAGCAGGGGGCACTGACCCAAGCTTCTTGTGTTGGGAGCCCCTGGGCTTGTCACTGACTTTGTGTGTTGGGGCCTCCAGGGCTGGCAGTTGGAGACTTTAGTTTTCTGAAAGCTTACTTGGTGTTAGGCTGAAATCAGCAACACACTCTAGGGTAGGACTGGGGAGTCTGGCCCCTGGAGATTACTTGCTCACTGGGCCTTTCCTTTCAATTCTTCAGCTCCTTGCAGGTGGATGTTTCTATGCCTGGGGCTTTCTCTCTTGGAGCACTTCCCAGAGTTTTGTGAAGCCTTGGGAGACTTGGCCATCATAGAACACCATGACACATGGTGCTTTTCTGAGCCAGTTTCCACTGGTTCCCTTGCTCGTACTGAGTCACTCATGGGTCCTGGTGTTGGTGCTTGCCTGCTCCATCATTTGGGGTTCAGGATCTCCCCCTGGTATGCTGAGGTGGGACTTTCCACTAGCTTTCTGGGCTGCCTCCCCATTCTGTACTGCTACTCATCCCCCAGGGCAAGAGAGTCCTTTCCCATTAATCCCTCAAGTTTTCTGGGCTTTTGGACTGCTGTACCCTGTCTTTCTGCTGGTTTTGCTGTTCCAGGGTTTTTCCTGGGATGATATTTTCTGGGCTTTCAGAGGTTAATACAGGACAGTGAGAGTGGCTTACTTCTTACTCCACCATTGTGACTCCTAGAAGCCATCTCCATCCATTGCATCTTGAGCCATCACCAGTCATATTGATTCTGTCCTGCTATGAATCATGATGACTCTGGAGGAGAGAGTGAGGCTGATGACTTCATGCAACTCTACCTCACTTAAATCCAATTTTAAATATAATAAATCCAATTTATACTAGGATAAGAGTCTCCTCTATTCATTTTCTGATCCGTTGCTGGATCCTTTTACCATCTCTGGCTTGAGAACTCCCTAAGTTTGTACTGCTACTGCTGTCACTTTCTCCAAGGCCCACAGCTGGGGTTGCCATCTCATGGACTCCAGAGTAGTTCTTACCCCAGTATCACTGACCTCTCCTTCCAACCTCCTAAATTGTCTTAGGTTGGGAAAATGTCTCACCTCATACACACATCCTTTTTGGGGGGGAGGGGGGTTGATACTCCAAAATTCAATTTGAAGCTTTATTTAAAATTCTTTGGAGGAAAATGGTGGGAGAACTTGGTTGTAGTGCTTCCTCTACTCCACCATCTTAGATCTACCTCTAAAAGTCTTTTATTTATTTAGTAGTCCTGTGCAATTTAATTATTTCCCAACAATACCATTTGGCTTTTTTCTAAGTGACATGTTCTTACAGGAGACATTTCTTTGCTAAATTGTCTTTGAGGTCAGTGGGTATTGGTTACATGGAGATTTTGTGTGATTTAACAATGTTGTATTTTGCTTCTCTTATCAGATTGTAACTTCAATTTATTTGTACTACAGATCTATTATTTTATCTTCCATTTCTTTGGAGAAACTTAATACAGTGGATTCAAGTTTCTCCACTCTTTTTGTCTCTTCTGTGTAGGTTATTAATTCTGATATTTTTTTTAATTCTAACATCTCATTTATCTTTTTTTCTCTTTTAAACCAATCTGGAATATCTTTTTGTTGTTGTTGTTCTTGATTTTCTTAGGATTCCACAGGACTTTGTGCTTTATTATATTGCATTGATTCTATTTTCTTTTGTTTTTCAATACTTATTTAGAGTATGTTGTAATGCCTTTAATGTTTTACTACCTATCTTTGCTTTTAATTTAGCATCCTTTCAGTCTGCTAGTGTATTCTAAGCTTTAAACTGAATTGTTTTTCTCTTTAATGTTTTGGGCTGTTTTAGCCTTCTTTTCCCTTTATATTATTCTGTTATTTATTCTCTAACTTCTCTCTTTAATGTTGAATACACTCCTAGGCTGAACTGTAAACATGCTTCAGACTCTTCTCAAGCTTAGGGATTTACATTTACTAGCCTTCATCTTCTATCCTAAGTAGATTCTAAATGGAAAGTAATGGATTTACCTGGTTCAATTCTTTTTATCTCAAGCTAAGTATAGTCACTCATGCTGGCTACTGTCTGAATTTATTTCATCCCTCTCCTTTTTTTTCCCTTCTCTGACTGAGCTAAATTAGATTTTGCTATTTTGTTTTGAGAGTTGGAGAATGAGGTGGCTTTTCTTGGCAAAATCTATGCAATTTTGACTTTTCCTATCCTATAGGCTGTCCCAGTAAGTGAGAGGCTCAATTTCCCCCACACTTACTCCTCATACAGCTGGAGAAAGTCAGTGTCTGCTCCTCATTTAATGTGTGCATATTTTTCAGGAAAATATTTGCAGCAGGAGGCATATTATTTTCTAAATTCCAGATAATTTTATAAATGAGCTTGTGCACACTGCAAAGTATGGAATCTTATAGGGAAGGAGTACTATGTGCACAGTTTATCGATTAATATTCTCCAGTTTTAATCTACAAGACCTTGTCAAGCTTCTCAATTTCTTGTCCTGTGAATTAAGTTAATTGCTCTACCTCTGGTGAGTAATTACTCTTTTAGTGTTTTGTTTTATTTTGTTTTGTTTTGTTTTAAGTTACTAGGGAAAGGAGAAAATGCGTAATCTAACATATTGTTGGATATGTGACCTGAAACGCACAATACATGTTTGAAATGAAAAGTATGAATATAAAATTGGTTTTGCAGAGTATGAAAAAGTATAGAAAGTCATTGAGAATATATGATAAAATATAAATAAAATTCATCTATAATTTAATACTTGCTAAATTTAGTCTATAAGAAATTATATAGTACCAAACCCCTCCAAATACCTATAAAAATGACTCTAAACAAATTCTAGAGCAGCAGAACCCACAAAAAGATAGAGTGAAACAAATTTCCAGCCCAAGACAACCTGGATGGTTGATTGGAAATGTCTACTGTGTCGGGCTGGGAGAGGAGCACAGTTCAGCATGGGCACGCAAGCAAAATAGGCCTCAGTGAACCTGAAAGAGAGGAAAGGAGGAAAATTCCTAAGAATTTTGTAGCCAAATTCCAGAGTTCCCAGATCAAGGAGAAAATATTGCAAGCAGGCAGAAAGAAACAATTCAAGTATTGTGGAAACACAATCAGGATAACATAAGATTTAGCACTTTCTACATTAAGGGAGTGAAGAGCTTAGAATATAATATTCCAGAAGTCAAAAGAGATAGGATTACAACCAAGAATCATCTACCCATCAAAACTGAGTATAATCCATCAGGGGAAAAAATAGACATTCAGAGAAATAAAGGACTTTCAAATATTTTTGATGAAAAGACCAGAGCTGAATAGAAAATTTGACTTTCAAATACAAGACTCAAGAGAAGCTTGAAGATGTAAAGCAGAATTGAGAAACATGAGGAAAAAAGCAGGGGTGCCTCAGGTTCCAACTTTTTCTGGTTCTAAGAAGCATGTTGGTGAAAGAATTTTCACAATCCAGAGGTCAATGACCTTGGACTTGGGGAAGAACTGTGTCAAGAGAGGTTAAAACAAACAAATGACCTGAGGGACATGGCAGCCAGAGCTGGCTTAGGAGAGGACTTGGTGCTAGTTTGCTCACCTTGCAATAAGAAGCAGAAAATATTCTCAAGTGAGTTGACAGGTGTGAGGCTGAACAGTGTGAAGCAAATCTGGATCAATAACAGATAGCAGAAACCAAGTCAAAGCAAGAGGAGTCTGTCAATAAGAGTCTGGCTTCCAGACCACTAGTTCTTCCCCTTTCAACTCTTACCTGCAAATGTTTCTGTGGATTCCTTAGGAGAAATAGCAAAATAGGAGAGTCTTTGTCCCCTCTGTGAAGTATGAAAAAAGTGTGTATAGGTGCAGAGGTTCTTTTAGAGGTATCTACTTCTGATTCTTAATGAAATATGGGGAAACCTGTGTATTATCACTTCTTCCCAGCCACCTTGGCAGAAGAAGCTAGAGGTAGACCAGGGGTGGGAACTTGTGACCTTGAGGCCACAAGTGATCCTCTAGGTCTTCAAGTACAGCCCTTTAACTGAAACCAGGTCCCCATCCCTGGTAGACCCTCCTTGCTTCATCTCTCTAGCCTCTCTCTAGAAAGGCTCTCTTCAAATTTAAATATCACTGGCCTGGCATGGGAGGGATGTTCCTCTCAGTCCCATGCCACTAAGAACTGGAAGGAGATGAAATCACTCTTTCATTTTCATATCTCTGATCCTTGTTCTCTTAGAAAGATGCTTCATGTGTTTTGGGATAATCTATGGGATGAAATAAAGGCTCATTACAAATCAAATGAAATTGTTAACATGACTGCTTATGTGAGAGTTGAATACCCATTTCCCAAATATGTGCAGAAATTTCTATAGGCATTATAGATATGAGTTTTCAAGAATAAATTCTCTCTCCACATAATCAAATCAGTTTCCAATATAATTCCAATATCTTAGACAAGCCAGCTTCCAGATGAGACTTGTCCTGTGAAGTCCAAGGCTTAAAAGTATTTGCCATGAGTGACAATTGTAACTTTTTTTTTGTATAAGCATATTACCAGCTATTTCATGTGCAAAGTTTTATGTATCATGTTAATCATAATCTGTTCATCACAAGGTTATTAAAATGCAATGTCTTAAATATAAAAAAGAAATGATATATTCTAAAATATTCCAGATACAAAGAATTCTTGATTATTCTCAAAAAAGAGAGTCAGGAACCACTGGATATTCTAAGTATATCAGAAGAAAATAAGCTTAATTGAATGTTAATAAATGTTAATATTAAAGCTAATCATATTAATGTTAACAAAATGTTAATATATGGGAAAGTTTTCTGTAAGGTGGAATTTTTTTTCAAAATCAGCTTTCTGTGTGCAGTTAGGTGATTGACTTGCTTGAGGAAAGATAAAAATCAAAACCAAGGAATTAATAGCTTGAACAGTGTATTAGGATAGGATACAAAATAAATAAGAAAATATATCATCAGCAATTTTCTACATTTCCATGAAAACCCAAATGAAATAAACAGAAATTGAAACTCAATTTAAAATTATGTCAAAATGAATATCTGGAAATTAACTTACCATGAAATTCTCTGAACATATATAAATATAGTTAAAAAACTCTACAGCAATAAAAGGAGAAATATTAATTGTTCATGGCTGGGCTATGCCAACATAACAAAATTGATGATACCTAAATTTGTTTTCAGTTTTAATACTATGCTAATCAAATTATCAAGTGTTTAATTTATAAAATTTTATGTAATAATTAAATGCTTTCAAAAACTCAAAGGATCAAGAATTTTGAGGGATCTAATGCAAGGATCTAGGCTTGAAGGGGACTTAACACTAGCAGATCTCAAACTTTGTTATAAAATACTAATGATTGAAATTATTAGGACTAGTTAGAAGAATAGATAGCTAAGTAAGGTGACAGGCTAGATAAGAGGTGAAAGCAAACACATACAGAAGTACATGTGGTTTTTTTGTTTGTTTTGTTTTGTTTTTAGCACAGACTGCTGAAACACAGACTACACTTTTGACAAGAATTGCTTGGAAACTGAAAAAGAAGATTGGTAGAAAATAGATTTATATTAGCACTTTGCAAGATATGTCACAAAACATTCCAAACGGATAAGCAAAGTAAATTTGAAAGGTCAAATCATTAAAAAAATATATAACAGAAAGTTTCCTTTCAGTTTTTTTTGTTGTTTTTTAAAATTTATTGCTTTTTTTAAAAAACAGAATTTATATAGTAATCCCTGCTCCCACTATCCTTTGTAACAAAAACAGTAAGCAAGTGAAATTGACAGACTTCCACACCCCAAAAACCCAATCAACATGTGAAAAAACATATTTCATCAGTCTTCTGATTAATATTAGTTATTTACATTAACCTGATTTTTTTAATATCTTTCTTTCCATGAAACATGTCTCTCAATTCTGCTTTCTTCACTCTCTATAAGTTCATATGAATCTTCCCTAGTTTCTATTTCTTCCACAAAAAGTGCCCACGTGGGGCTTTGCCTCCCCTCAATCCCTCTTTGACCTCATTTTGTTACATGCCTTAGTAGACAGACAGATGAGTCAAAGGGTTCAAATAGTTTGGTGACTTTTCTTGAGAAGTTCCAAATTGTTGTATTGGTTGGACCAGCGCAAAGTTCTACCATGAGTAAATATTAAGCACTCCTATCTTAAACAGCATTGTTGGTTTGTTTTGTTTTGTTTTTTTGTTTGTTTGTTTGCAAATTTAATGTGAGGTGAAACCAGCATTGTTAAATGTTTATTTCTGTTATGATTTCCTGTAATATTTTGTTTATTAACTGCATTTCTTAATTCTGAAGGTCATTTGTTCCTATCTTTGAACACTTACCTAGAAAATCATTCTTATTTTTATATTTTGTATCAATTTCCTATAACAGATTTTATTCTGTTATTTGATTAAACCATTTTTCCCAATTTAGTTTCTTTTGGTTTTATTTGTACACATGTATTTTAATTTTATATCTCTATCTTTTGGTTTATAATTCTCCTACTTATAACCATGAAGTCTTCTTTCATTGTCCTTATCTCACCCCATTGTGTGGGTGTTATTTTTCTTAACAGCAGGCTGAGAATCCATTTGGAACTTATTGTAGAAATAAATGCTGCTAAACATTTTCTGCCAAACATATGATCAGTTTTCTTAGTAGTTTTGTCAAATAAGGAGGGCCATGGTTTTAAAAGTAGGTACTAAATGGGTGACTAGCATCAACTTTAAAAGTTACTACCAGAGTGGTGTTAATGTGGAACTGAAGCAACTCATTCTGCAAGTGAGAAAGGAAGTAGATCTGTGACCCTGGAAGGAAATGTATGAGGCAGCAATGGGCCTATATCATAAGACCTGGAAAGAAAGGTTCATTCTGGTTTGGGGAGTTTAGAGTTAATGAAATGGTTTTGGAAAAATTATAATGCTTGATGTCCAGTTTCAAGTAGCATGTTTTCCACATCAAACCTGCTGTTCTCAACATAGGCCTGGTACAACCACATAGATAAATAGCTTAAAATGAGATCCTGGTTCGTAGCATGGGTGAGCTCTTCCACAATGATGTGTTTGAGGAGTATTTCCTTCTTGTACATGTCTGAAAGTTTATGGGAGATTTCATCTCAAATTCCAAGTTCCTACAGAAGTAGGTAGTGGGCCATGTTTGATAATTTCCATTTCCACAATGGTAATTTTTCAGGTTACAAATTCCTTTAGGGGTTGATGTTAGCTTTTCCATTTTCACCTGTGCCTTAGTCAAGTTTTCCAAGGTGTCATGAAGTTCCTTGCACAACATCTCAAGTTCCTCATTATATTTTTTTAAAGTCAGGAAATAAGCAAGGATATTTTAAAAAATCAGGTTAATGTAAATAACTAATATTAATCAGAAGACTGACGAAATATGTTTTTTCACATATTGATTGTGTTTTTGGGGTGTGGAAGTGTGTCAATTTCACTTGCTTACTGTTTTTGTTACAAAGGATAGTGGGGGCAGAGATTACTATATAACATAATATATATATATATTATATATATTCCTCATTATATATATGTATCTTTTGAGAATTAAAGTCATAAGCAATACTGTTGCATTCTAGTTCTACCTTGTCTTCAGTAACTACACTGATTTTGATGTTTCTTATTTTGTTTGCAACAGAAAGCCCCATATTGTTGAGGTATTGAATTATACATTTCAATAGTAAATTGTTCCAATCTGCAGCATCGTCCTTTATTTGACAGATAAGACAGTTCTTTTGGAGTAATCATGCCAGAGTTCTTCACATCCATGACTTTAGCACCCAAGATCCAGCTCAGTGCAGGTCAGAGGAAGTTCCCCTTTCAGTTTTTAATGAGGAAAATACTGTATAAGCAAACCAGTGATTGAAGAATTTTTTTAAAAGACAAAAATATACTATTCTAATTATATTTTAAAAATAAAAATTTTTGCACTAAATAAATACATTTAGAATTAGAGAATATGTTAAATTGGAAATAGTCTTTGAAGCACATACCTATTACAAATATATGAAATCCAAGATATGTAAGTGAATGACAGAAATATATAATAAAGGGCCATTACTCAATAAATAAGTAGACAAATGATGTGAATAAGTAGCTTTTAAAAAGATAATATGCAATTTATAAACAATAATATTAAAATGTTTTGAATGAAGGATGATAAGAGAAATTAAATTTTAAAACTCTGGTGCATCAACATACTCATCTGACTCATAAAGATGATAAAACATTGAAATAATAACTTATATTGATTTTTGGAAGTCAGGCTTGAGGTTCTACATATAAAATACTTGGTTTACTTATTTTTTTTTGTGGTAACAAAAAAGTGGCTGCCTCTAGTTTAGAAAATTACTAAATATATGGTAGCAGATGAGTGCTTTGGAAGGTAATTGGACTCTAAGAAATGATGAATAATAGGTAATACAGAGAAACATGGAAAATATTTTGGGATGTGATACAGGATTCAAATATTATACACAATACTACAATAATATAAATGAAAATAACAATCATCAAACTCAAGATTCAAATTAGATATAGCTGCCTAATCTAAATACCAGAGAATGATAATTAAACTCACTTTATTCCTCTCACTAATAATGTGGTGATCTATGGCTATGCATTATTTCATGTACTGTCAGTTTCAATACTTACACTGGTTCATTTTGCATGGAAAGACCTACATGAACTGATGCAGAATGAATTAAGGAGAGCCAGAAAAACCTTAATAAAACAATGTAAACCAAAAGAAACACCACAACAGAAAAATCAAAAGTGAATGGTGTAAAATTACAAAGAACAAGCATCACTGGAAAGAAGAGATTTAAGGAGACAACTGACCTCACTTCTTTGTAGAAGTTGGAGGTAGGTCTTCCAGTGCTGTTAATTACTTATTTTTTTTCAGACTTTTTCAGTTTATTGATCAAATATACAGGTTTTTTTTCTATTTTGTTTTATATTTTGTCTTTTAAAAATACTATTTATTTTATTGGATAGTTCTCTGAGAGAGGTAGAGGGAGAAATACCAGAAGGAATTAATGGTGATATAAAAACAAAACACAGCAATCAAAAACTTTATTTAAAATGATAATAATCAGGATCCAAGATGGTGGAATAAGAAGTAAATTGCTCTCATTCTCCCTTATTGACCTCTGAAAGCCCAGAAAATATCACCCCAGGAAAAACCCTGGAACAGCTGAACCAGCAGAAAGATGGGATGTAGCAGTGTTGTAGCCCAGAAAGCTTGGGGGACAAACAAAAAAGGCCCCTCTCACTCTAGGGCAGGGGAACAGTACAGAGACATTCCAGCTAGCTAGTGGAAAACCCCTCCTCAGCATACCAAGGGGAGATCCTGAACCCCAGGCTGGTGGAGTAGGCAAGTAACAACACCAAGATCCGTGAGTGCCTCAGTACAGTCAGGTGAACTGGTGGAAACCAGTTTGAAAAACCTCCACATTCCATGGCATTCTCTGGCAGCCAAGTCTCCTGGTGCTTCAGCAAAGCTCTGGGAAGTACAACTCTAAGAGGTAAAGTTCCAGGATGAGAGACATCCCCCAGCAGTGAAATGTCTCCGTCCAAGGCCCAAGTGAGCAAGTGTCCTTCATGGGCCAGAATTCCCACCCCTACCTCTTAGAGTTCCAGTGTTGCTGATTCCACCCCAACACCAAGTAAGCTGCCAGAACCCTACAGCCTCCAACTGCCAGAACCTGAGGCCCCAACACACAAAGTCAATGACCAGGCCCAGTCTCCCAGCACAAGAAGCTTGGGCCAACACCCTCTGCTCTTCAGCAGAAGAGTTCATTTTTTTTAAACTCAGGAAATAAGCAAATATTATGAGCAAAAAGAAATGCACAATGACCATAGATTCTTATTATGGGGGGTCAAGGCAGAAATTCAGATGAGGACAACATTGTCAATATACCCACAACCAAAACCTCAAAGGAGAATATGAACTGGTCTCAAGACCAAAAAGCTTTTTAAAAGTCAAATAAGAGAGGTAGAAGAAACATTGGGAAAAGAAATGAGAGGTATGCAAGAGAGGATCAATAACTTGGAAAAAGGAAGGACAAAAATTAGCTATAGAAAACAAGTCCTTCAAAAATACAATTGGCCAACTGGAAAAAAAAAGTACGCCAAAACAACAACAACAACAACAACAGCAACAACAACTCCTTAAAAAAGCAGAATTGGCCAAATGGAAAAGGAGGGATAAAAACTCACTGAGGAGAAATCCTTGAAAAGTAAAATGGGCCAATTGGAAAAGGAGTTACAAAATCTAATAGAAGACAATTCATTAAAAATTAGAAAAAATGTAAAATATTAGAATTGGGCAGGTGGAAGCTAAAGACTCTATAAGAGAGTGAAAATCAATCAAACAGAAATGAAAGAATGAAACAATAGATGAAAACATAAAATACCAAATTGGCAAAACAACTGACCTGGAAAATAGATCCAGGAGAGATAATTAAAAAAAAAAAAAAAACATTGGCTTGCCTGAAAACCATGATGAGAAAAAGAGCCTGGAAAGCATTTTGCAGGAAATCATCAAGGAAAACTGCCCCGAGACCCTAAAACCAGACAGTAAAATAGTCATTGAAAGAATCCACCCATCACCTCCTGAAAGAGATCCCAAATTGAAAACACCAAGGAATATAGTAGTCAAATTCCAAAATTACCAGGTCAAAGAGAAAATACTGCAAGCAGCCAGAAAAAAAAAACAATTCAAATATCATGGAACAATAGTCAGGATTATGCAGGACCTTGCAGCTTCTATATTTAAAGATTGTAGGGCAAGGAATATGATATTCTGTATGGCAAAGGAGCTTAGATTACAATCAACATCAACTATGGAGGGAAATTAAGCATAATCTTTTAGGGGATGAGATGGATATTCAACATAATAGGAGACTTCCAGACTTTCCTGATGAAAAGAACAGAACTGAACAGAAACTTTGATCTTCAAATACAATGCTCAAGAGAGGCATTAAAAAAGGCAAAAAGGATAGGAAAAACAACAACATGTCATTAATAAGGGGAAACTGTTTACATGCTTATGAGGGAAGATGACACTTGAAACTATTTGAGAACTGTACTGTTATTACACCATTTAAAAGGGGTACACATAGAAAGAGGAGGGGGTATAAGTTGACTTTGATGAAATGATAAAAAAAATCTAAGTAAGTGGGTTAAGTGGATCTAAGTAAGTGGATTAAGTGGATCTAATTAAAGGATTGTACTGGGAGAAAAGGAAAGGAGGAGACAGACAAGGGTAAATTACATTACATGATAAGGCACAAAAACCTATTACAGTACATGGAAAGAAGGGAGAGAGATGAGCATTGTTTGAACATTACTCTCATCAGATTTGCCTTAAAAAGGACATAACACAATCAGTAAGGTACAGAAATCTAACTTATCCTATAGGAAGTAGGAGGGGAAAGGGAAAAGTAAAGGGAGGGGGCTAATAGAAAGGACAGCAGATTGAGGGAGGCTATGGTCAAAAGCAAAACACTAGTGTGGAGGAAAAGGAGAAAGGCAAGCATAAAAGAGGGGTGGAATAGGAAGGAGAGAAAGAAACAGATAGTGATCATAACTGTGAATGGGATGTACTCTCCCATAAAATGGAAACAGATAACAGAATGGATTAAAAACCACAATCCTACAAATATGTTGTTTACAAGAAACACATTTGAAATGGAGAGATACACATAGTGTTAATGTAAAGGGCTGGAGTAGAATATATTATACTTCAGCTGAAGTAAAAAAAGCAGGGTTCTCAATCCTGATCTCAGACAAAGCTAAAGCAGAAATAGATCTTATTAAAAGAGATAAGGAAGGAAACTACATTCTGCTAAAAGGCACCATAGACAATGAAGTAATATCATTATTAAGCATACATGCAACAAGTGGTATAACATCCAAATTTTTAGAGGAGAAGTTCATGGAGTTACAGGAAGAAATAGACAGCAAAACTATACTAGTGGGGGACCTTAACCTCCCTCTCTCTCAACTAGATAAATCTAACCACAAAATAAACAAGAAAGAAATTAAGGAGGTGAATAGAATTTTAGAAAAGTTAGGTATGATAGACCTCTGGAAAAATTGTATGAGGATAGAAAGGAAAATATTTTTTTTTCTCAGTGGTATGTCACAATTACACAAAAATTGACCATATATTAGGAAATAAAAAACTAACAATCCAATGTAGAAAGGCAGAAATATTAAATGCATCCTTTTCAGATCATGATATATTAACATTATATGTGATAAAGGGCCATGGAAGGATAGCCTGAAATTAATTGGAAACTAAATAATCTAATCCTAAAGAATTAATGGGTCAAGCAACACATCGTTAAAACAATCAATAATTTCATCCAAGAGAATGACAATAATGAGACAACCTACCACAACTTATGGAATGTAGCAAAAGCAGTTCTTAGGGGAAGTTTTATATCTCTCAATGCTTACATGAATAAAATAGAGAAAAAAAGAGATCAATGAATTGGGCATGCACCTAAAAAAAAAATCTAGAAAAAGGACAAATGAAAAATCCCCAGTTAAATACCAAATTAGAAATACTGAAAACCAAAGGAGAAATTAATAAAATTGAAATTAAGAAAACTATTGATCTAATAAATAAAACTAAGAGCTGGTTTTATGGAAAAAACAATAAAATAGAAAAATCTTTGGTTAATTTAATTAAAAAGAAGAAAGCCAAATTACCAGTATCAAAAATGAAAAGGATGAATTCATCACCAAGGAGATGAAATTAAAACAATAATTAAGAGATATTTTGCCCAAATATATGCCAACAAATTTGACAATCTTAGTGAAATGGATGAATATTTACAAATATATGTATATATATACATGTATATATTCATATATATGTATATATGTGTCTATATATATATATATATATATATATTATTGCCCAGAATAACAGAAGAGGAAGTAAAATAATGAAATTAACCCATCTCAGAAAAAGCAATTGAACAAGCCATCAATGAACTCCCTAGGAAAAAATCTCCAGGGCCAGAAGGATTTGCAAGTGGATTCTATTAAACATTTAAAAACAGTTAATTCCAATAGTATATAAACTATTTGGGAAAATAGACAAAGAAGGAGTCTTACCAAATTATTTTTAGGATGCAAATATGGTGCTGATACCTAACCTGAGAAGAGTCAAAACAGAGAAAGAAAATTATAGACCAATTTCCCTAATGAATATAGATGCAAAAATGTTAAGTAACATATTAGCAAATAGATTACAGCAACTTATTATGAGAATAATACATTCTAGACAAGTAGGATTTATACCAGGAATTCAGGGCTGGATAAATATTAGGAAAACTATCAGCATAATTGATCCTATCAACAACAAAACTGACAGAAATCAAATGATTATCTCAATAGATTCAGAAAAAGCTTTTGACAAAATACAACACCCATGTTATTAAAAACACTAGAGAGCATAGGAATAAATGGAGTCTTCCTTAAAATGATATGTAGCATCTACCTAAAATCTTGAGCAAGCATTATATGTAATGGGGACAAACTAGAAACACTTCCAATAAGATCGGGGTGAAACAAGGATGTCCGTTATCACCACTGTGGTTCAATATGGTAATAGAAATGTTAGCTTTAGCAATAAGAGAAGAAAAAGAAATTGAAGGTATTAGAATAGGCAAAGAAGAAACAAAGCTATCCCTCTTTACAGATGATATGATAATATACTTAGAGAATCCTAGAGGATGAAGTAAAAAACTACTTGAAATAATAAACTTTAGCAAAGTTGCACAATATAAAATAAATCCACATAAAACATTGGCATTTCTTTATATTACCAACAAAGTGGAACAGCAAGAGATAGAAAGAGAAATCCCATTTAAAGTTACTGTAGACATAAAATATTTAAGAATGTACATGCTGAAAGAACCCCAGAACTGCTGCTGATTGAAGTGAGCAGAACCAGGAGAACGTTGTACACAGTAACAGCCATGTTGTGTGCTGAGTAACTTTTATGGACTTAGCTCTTCACAGCAATGCAAGGATCTAAGATATCTCCAAAAGTCTCATGCCGGAAGATGCTATCCATATCCAGAGAAAGAACTACAGAGTTTGAATGTAGATAGAAGTATACTATTTGCTCTTTTTTTTCTTCTGTTTTGTTTTGTTTCTTCTTTCTTGTGGTTCCTCCAGATGGTTCTGATCCTTCTCTCCAACATGATTTAAATGAATATATATTTCATAGGAATATATATTTCATAGGAATATATATGTAGAGTCTTTGTCAGATTGCATGCTGTCTTGGGGAGGGAGGCAGGAAGGAGTGGGAGAAAATTTAGAACTCAAAAGCTTATGGAAGTGATTATTGAAACCTAAAAATAAACAACTTAATTAACAAACCATATAAATTAAAATGATAATAACTGGCATTTTTATGTTGTTTTAAAGTTTACAAAGAACTTGACATATACTATCTCACTAGATCATCACAAAAACCTTGTGGGGTAGGTGCTGTTATCCCCATTTGGCAGATGAGGAAACCGAGACCGAGAGAGATTAAATGATTTACCTAGGGTCACACAGCTAGCAAGATTCAGACCTAGATATTCCTGACTCTAGATTCAGTGTTCTATTCACTGTACCATCTAGCTACTTCAAAAAACATTTACACTTTAAAAAAAAATCACTAGAAACAAGCACCCACAAAAAAATTCAACAGAGAATATCATGGTTTCCTGTGGTAGTTTAGTTGATATAAATAAACCACCACATTAAGTGGAAAAAATGTTTTAAAAACTATTTGATCTTTTCCATCAGGAAGATATTGCAGCCAACGATAGCACTGATTTAGAAGATAAATTTGTCTACAAAATCTTATGAGAGATGGCAGAAAATGATGTATGGTATTGTCCCATAGAACAGAAAGAAAAAACACCTTTTTACAAAATGCTTGGTAAGAAGCCAAAGCAAGTTACATTATCCTGGAAACATTGAATGATGAAACTAGAAAGAGCTTTTTTAATGAGCAAAAAATGAGATACATCAATATTTTTACAACAAATACTTTTCTCTATCAATGGCAATGACAATATCACCTTTGTACCCCAACATTGAAGTCCTTGATGAGCTATATGAAGATGTAAAGATCGTCCCAAAGGAAAATGAGTTGAGCAGTTTGACATGACCAAGTATACTCAAAAGATGTCTTTCTTGAAGGCAGTACAGTAAGAGGGAAAAATAAACATGTGCAGGGTAAAGAACCTTGAATTTGGAAACAGAAGACCTCAGTTCAAATCCTGACTCATCTAGTTACTACCTATGTAGTTTTGACTATGTCAGTCTCTCAGGATCACAGTTACATCATCTGGAAGAGAAGGGTTTTGGACTAAATGTCCCCTAAGGTGCTTTCCAGGTTTAAATTTATGATCCTATTACCAAACTATTTGAAATAATCACAAACCTTGTTAAAATGGATGAATAGGTAAATTAATTGGATAAAAATTAATGTAGGTAAACAGGAAAGAATACTGAAGACTCACATCTCATATACTTCTTATATCATACTGAGATACTAATTTATAAATATCTTGAGAGTATATTTGATGAGAGTATGGAAAAAATGGTCAAATTTTTGTAAATTATAGTCTACAACAGTCTTCATCTTTGTGGTCAAACCAAAGTTACGAAGTCCCACTTGGTTTGTTGTTTATAAGTTATTTAAAAAGTTTGATATAGTAAAATAAAATACTACTTTAAATGTCCTATAGAAGATTCATTGAAAGATGTAGCAATAAAATGGATTCTCTTTAATGACCCACTGAATATTTTGAATGATTCAAAAAAGAAAGATATATGCTTAATGACATTTGGCACTTTCATTAACTTATCAATAATCATTTATGAAGCAGATACTATGTGCTAGACTCAATGACAATAATTTAAGATACAAAGACAAATATTAAAGAGTCCCTACTCTCAGGAATAGAAAAAAAATGTTTGCTTATGAATACATACAAAAAATATTGATCTTAAATACATGGAAGGTTGGGAAAGGAAACAATAAAATTGGGTGGGGGAGAGGGTGGTAAAAAAAGCAATCATGAAGATGGTAATTAAGAGAAATTGTTAAGAAAATATGGATTCTTAGAGACAGAAATGAGGAGGGAGCACATTACAATCATGGAGGAACAGTTTATATAATGCATCAGAGAAAAGAGATGTGTGGGAACATTTTTGTCTGTTTGGCTAGTTTGTAGAGTTCATAAATATGACTAATAAACTTGTAAAGGTAATTTTGAGCCAGATTGTTAAGGGTTTTGAATGCCGGATAAGGAAATTTGTATTTATTCCTAGAGGCAATAAGGAAACATGGGTTTGTTTGTTTTTTGAATAGAGTAGCGACATGGTAAAACTTCTGTTTTAGGGAAATGATTTTGGCATCTATATGGAAGATGGATTGGAGAGGAGAAACCTGAGACAGGGAGATAAATTAAGAAGTTATTGCAACAGTCCAGGTAAGTAGTGATTAGTCCCTGTACAGTAGTATATTAGTTTACTTTAATATAGCAATAACTGTACTTTGAATAGCATAGGCCCAAAAGATGCTGTGGAGTTTGGCTTGGCAAATTATTCATCAGAGTGAGGAGACAAGAAACACTCCAATGTTAGAATCTTGTGTAACTGAAAAGAAAGATGACCAAATAGATGACTAAAGTAGGGAAATTCAAAAGAGGGATTGGATTGATAGGAGGAAAGATAATTAATTCTGTTGGGGATTGATGAGTTTGAGGTACTTATGTAACATCCAGTTCAAAGTTTTGCAGTCAGCAGTCATGAAAGTTGGCCTCCACAGAGTCAAAATTTAAGAAGGGATGCCCTATGGTAAGATCTTCTAGAGGTTTCAGTTTATGGATGATATTGTGCTGACTTCATCACTATCTGGAACATTGCATCAACTTGTAAATGAATTTGATGATCACTTAATTATGGGCCTAAGATGCCCCTAGACAAATGCAAGTGAATGAAGAATGTCTATTATTCAGTCTATGACCTACAGTTGTATAGATGGTTTATAAACTGGTCTAGACAACAAATATATATTGAACAAACACTGAAGACTGACAACAAATTGGACACAGAATTTAGTAGGATGAAGAGAATAAGATATGTTATTATTTGGAAATTTGTACAGTGCTTTTAGTGACTCGAAGTTCCTTCCTGAATTAAAGATCCATCATTACCACCAAACGTAACATCAATCTTATTCTAGCAATGTTGTTAGTTATAATATAGAACAGTCCCTGATAAGTTAAATTTGAGAGTCACCCAAAGGCAATGTGGAAGTACATAGTGATTGTAACTGTGATGGTTGTTGTCCTTCATATCTCGAAGAAGACCAAAATGATATCACTATGTTAGGTCAAGTTACAGCGTGTCCATATGTGTCTGATTGTTACTATAATGCAGCCTATCACCAATAAAGAAATCTTTAGGAATAACAATGTAAAAGAAATCATCAAAATGATGTATGACTAGAAAAACACATGTCAATCTCATAGCAAGGGCAAAAGTTCACTGATGAACAGTCTCTATGCTTCAATGGCATCCATATGTTGTTGATACATCTGCGCAAAGACCACCAGCAAATTGTATGAATCCCATAAAGGGTACTTAAAGGAAAGCCTAGATGAGAGTCATCTAGAATAAGAAGACTTTGATGGGTTTCAATCTGAATGGTTGAAAGGAGTACACTTATCCATGAGATCAGTGATCCTTCGTTGTATCAGAGAAATACATGTCTTACCATATCTGCTAGAGTGTTAGAATTGGGAAGGCAAGGACCAAATCTTACTTATCTTTGAATGTCTCTCAGTGCCTACCATAGTATATTATATATGGTAGTCTCTAAGGGACTAAGTGTGTGTGTGCATGTGTGTGTATGTGTGTATGTGTGTGTGCATATGTGTGTATGCATGTTTTGCCTTTTTTTTTAATCCTAGAGCTTAGTAGAATGTTTGGAAAATAGTAGTCTTAATAAATGCTTGTAGACTAATTGGAACCTTATAAATATTTTTAATAGTTGGATGAATCATCTAATGATTGACCTAGAGACATAAGCATTGTAATTAGTTAACCATTCGATATATGGTCCACTGTCACAATCAGATACTAAAGGAAAAGCCAGTTAACCAGCATGTGACAAGAAAAAAGAAAAGATAGTATCATAACAAGACAATTGGCTCAGAGTCTAAGGACCTGGTCAATGCCTGTTTATCATGCTTCCTTATCTGTATGACCTTGGATAAGTCACTTTAGCTCCCATTTGTAAAATGAAAGATTTGGAATAGATAGCCTTTGAGTTCTCTTCCAGTTCTATTTCTGGGATTCTTACTATCTATGATCCTATCAAAGGAATATAGGTTAAGTTTTGATGAAAGAATGAGGGGGAAAAAAGAACAAATCTAGAGCCAGGATAGTTGATTAGTATCTACTAAATGGTCTTAAAGCTTTACTTGATAAAGCTACAAATCCATTGTTGCCAATATGTCCATTACTGTTTTTTTAAAATCTGTTCCAAAGATTTTCTGTGAGAAAGAGAGCAAAGGAAACAGCTATACTTTCTACCTTATTTCACTTATTGATTTTTACCAAAATATCCCTCCTTGCACTGAACTTCCACCATCCAAAAGACATGAATGACAAGGCTTCTCACTCAACCCCCAGGCTTCTCAAAAAAAAAAAGTTTCAAGGACATAATCAAGAAAATAGCTTTGGTAGGTGCCAAAACAGAGGGCAAATGATGCTCTGGATGCCAGACACAGAACAGGGGCTACAAATTATAGGAATATAGGAAGATTGGATGGAAGGACTAATCAAAGGATAGCCTCTGCTTACCTCTTTGTTATAATTTTACCTAGGGCTATCTATATGACCTTAAAATGCAACAAACACATTGTCAGTTATAAGTGGAAAACAATGGTAATTTATTCATGTTGATATATATATATATTAACATGGATAATACATATTTGTGTACTGTATATGTATATAGATATACTATTTATGTGTGTATACTTAATATTGTGCATATATACACACATATGTATGCATATATAATCAAATGACTATTACACATACATACACATAAATGTTTGTGTATATATGTATTACATACACACATAGATACAGATATATACTTACATAAATGTGCATATATGTGAAGATACATATATTCCATGAGTGGAACAAGGGAGGAAGTGAGGAGGCATAGCTGTTTCCTGTACTTTCCTTACCTGGGTAGAGAGGAACATATACTACATATATGTGAATATATTATATAATATACACACCGATAAATACGTACAGATATATACACATATGTATACATGTGTACTGCATCTAGATATGTGTGTATACATACATATATACATACACACACTTATATGTGCATATGTGTATAATACAGGCCTGGCCTTTGAATTTCTGATATTGTGTTGTGTTAGATTGTTAAGGATTATGGGACAGCTCAGTCTGTTTGTTACCCACAGAAAAAGTGTATATAATATGACAGAATTTAGACATGGAACAAACCTTTAAAGGCTCTTCATTTTGTAGATGAAGAAACTAAGTTCCAAAAAAATAAAGTAGCTTGTCCAAGGCCACACAGTTGGAAGTAATACAATTAGAATCCAATCCCAGTTCATGTGATGTCAGACTAAGTACTCTATTAATCAGTGTTGTCTAAACCCTTTCTATAATATTTATTGTTGTTGTTGTTGTTGTTACTACTGATACTGTTTGGTTGGTTGTTGTCCTTTGTTCTCGAAGAGGACCAAAATGACATAATTATGCTAGAGTCAAGTTACAGCATATCGGACTATAGTTGATCAGACCAGCACAAGGTCGAAATGTATGACCACAGGTTGGGCACAAATAGTTTCTGTGAACATTTGGAGTGGATTTTCTAAATTTGTGCATCTTGCATTTCCTTTAAGCTGTTTCAATTCTGCTTTGCTCATAGAGTACAGCACCTTCTCTGATGTGAGCACGCCATGTTGAGTGGTCCTGTGCTAGTCTTCCATGTCACACAATCAATTCAAAAGATCTTAAGAGACACCTTGAGATTGTCCTTGTATCCCTTCTTCTGATCACTTTGTGAATGCTTGCGCTGTGTAAGTTCTCCATAAAATGATCTTTTTGGCAAGCGTACATTTTACATTTGAACAATGTGGCCAGCCCATCAGAGTTGCACTTTCTGAAGCAGTTTGAATGTTTGGCAGTTTAGTTCAAGAAAGGACCTCAGTGTCTGGTATCTTATCCTGCCAGGTGATCTTCAGAATCTTCCTAAGACAATTCAAATGGAAGCAATTAAGTTTACTACTATGGTTTACTATTATTACTACTATTACTACTACTACTACTACTAGTACTATGATTATGACTACGACTACGACTACAACTACACTACTACTACTACTACTAATGATAATAATAATAACATGACCTTTTCACATATTAGATTCCCCCCATTCTCATGTTAAGGAACTGGATTTTCCTCTAATTTATAGTCAAGTTACAAATGGTAGAAAAAAATAAGATCAGTTCCTACTTAAAAAGACGAGGTTATTCAGGGTCGATAACATAACTTCTATTCTCTTTTTAATGAAGAAAACTCCATACAAAATCATCATGAGGGGTAAATCATTTGTTTTTAAAAGATCCTAAATAATCTCTCCTCTAACACATATATATTTACTAATTATTATGAAAATATATTTGGCTTTTAGCACTTATAATGTTTATGTATGGAAATAGTTTTAGAAATGAAATGCTACAGGCTTTTGTTTGAATTGATATTATGTAGATTGCAGTAGTACTGAACCTCTAAATGCCAAATGAAAAGTAATGATAAACACTGTGGCCTGAATTACATACATAACCCTATTTTCTGGTGAGCCCTTGCTGAACTCACAGTGCAACATGGCAAATCCCATACACTGCCACCATGACTAGCTTTTGAAAAATGTAAAATACAGTTTATTATTCTCAGCTATGCATTTCATATTTTTTATAGACCAGCTCATTTTTGTCTCTGCTGCAAAATACCTTAAAAGGTAACATGGCATTGTGACGATAGGGGTGTGTGTGTGTGTGTGTGTGTGTGTGTGTGTTGTGTAAGGGAGGGTGGATTGGTAATTTATTACACCAGTTAATCTTGTAAAATTGCCCTCTGGATGTAATAATTTGTTATTATTTTATTAGGCTTTCTTCTGCATGCTGTGTTTATCATAAAGATGTCAGCATTGTGATGCCTAGCAACCATTACAATGTTCTGGAGGTGTTTGCATACATTTTCCTGAGGGAGAGATCTGCTTGGTCCCTGCTTGGGAGAGCTGTCAGTGGATTCTGATGTATGTAGGATAAAAGGAGTCCCTGCTGCAGACTCCAATAAGCTCGAGTCACGGCCTGAAAGCACTGACTTGGGCATCACTATGCTGTGTTAGAAAATGTGTCAATTATCAGATGGACTGCCTAAGGGGATCGCCTGGGTCTTGGCCATAAAACCATCAAGACTGAGGGGGGAAAAATTGATGAGGAAGTAAGTTGAATTAATTGATAACAAGGAGGCTTATATGTTGAATATTCATTACAGGCAAGACCCTGAAATTTATGTCTCTGAACGTTTTTTTTAGGATCCCTTTCCCCTCCATCACCACCTTCACCCATTTTAAAAACCAACAGTAACCCTCCTTACCTTCCTTGACATAAATGTATGTTTAACTAGCATTTTAGTCACTTCCTAAAAGCCAGGAGGTAGTTTACAAACTAGTCAAGAAGCCATAAAAATAAAAATAAAGTCATGCTAATATTGTTTTAGCTGTTTTGCTATTATTGCAATTCTTAATATACTGTGCAACGGTTTATATGTGAATACAGTGGGGACCACTTAAATGGGTAGCCTTAGGGCTTGAGTCATGAAAGCTTTATGTAGGTTTCTATGGACTTTACTCATGATAGGGAAAGAATGGCATAGGTGTGTCTGAATATATGTATGTATGTATGTATGTATGTATGTATGTGGGAATGGGAGGTTGGAGTAATTTCACAACTGTCTACTCACCGAAGTATGAATTCACCTCTCATCGCAGAATTACAGGGAAAAGGCTCATATCAGAAGAGTATGATTCTAACATAGCATCCTTTATGGACATGAGTATAATTATTTGTCAGTTTAGCTGTCCTCACCAAGTCTAAACAGCCAGTCAATTTTATGGCAGGAGGGGAAAAGAAACTGTATAATTCTGTTTAATTTTTTTTTAAAAGAAAATGATCCAACAAATTGGTTGATTCTTTGTCTGAATCTCCTACTTGTTTGCATTGACCAATCAATCCGAGAAGATGGTCATTTAGTGAGAGCCACACACAAGAAAAATGGTAGATAAGCCTTAAATTCTTCATGTGCAAATTAAAAATATAGCAACTGAAAAAAATATGTCATTTTCCATTGGGGATAAGGACAGTGGACAGTAGCTCATACATCTTTTTAATGATTGACAAAAATTCTTTTGCTTATTTTACAGTAAGTAACCTATAAAGTGCTTAGCACTATAAAGGAACATATAAAAAGACACAGCTGTTGCTCACTTGGAACTTATTGGGTAATATATTCTTTTATAATGATAATGATCATTACAGTGATCATAACAATGGGTTATATTTTCCCCAGTATGAATTCTCTCTTTGCACTTGCCATTTTCATTGAAGGTAAAGGCAATTTTGTGCATTACGAGAGAGCCAGACCAGCAAAACCAACTCCCTTAGAAATATTTCTATAATATCTTTCATTCTTAGAACTCACAGAATCAGAGAACATATAATCCAGACACATAAGGAAAGTAAAAAGGTCAAGTGACTTATTCAAGATCACTAGAACTTGATTGCCTGACTCCCAATTCAATGTCATTACCATTGTATACCAAATAGTTATAACAATGGCTCACATTTAAAGGTTTTAAGAATTGTAAATATTATAGAAATATTTTGTCATCACCCTTTACCATACCTAATAGACTTTTATGGTTTTCAATCTCCTTTATGAATAATATCTTAATTGTGTCTCAAAGTGTGAAGGAGATGTTATTTTCCCCATTTTGCAAATAACAATACTAAGGTTAATAGCAGCTAAGCAAATTTGCCCAGGATTGTACAATGACTTATCTGAGGCAGAATTCAAACTCAGGTCTTCTTCACCACAAGACCAGCATTCTTACTATGCCATGCTGCCATCTCTATCCCAAGGAAAGAAGGAGACAAGTAGCCATATTGGGATATGCCCCTCATGAGACTCTGTTTCACCAATTTTTAATATTTTACTATATCTTGAGGTTTCAAGAACAATTTTTTTAAGTTACAGCCTCTGTAGAATCATGAGCATATTCCTGAGTTTATAATTTTGTTTAATTTGTTTCAGCGGTAACACATATATATGTATGTATGTATATGTGTGTATGTATGTGTATATACATATATAAAGTACTTTCATTGATCCTTAAAATAACCATTTGAACATTGCAGCATAAACATTATTATTTATATTTTATAATTAAAAGAAAGAGGCTGAGAAAGTCTGTGGTACTGTGCCCTAATTAAGGTATTATAGCTATTTAAGTGAGAAAGCAGGATTAAAATCCAAATCCTGAGCGCAAGTTCAATGTCATTACAGTTATACTAGTCTTCCTCTAAGGCCACTAAATGGACTACTAAAATATGACTAAAAAAGCATCCATTCAAAAAATACTTAGCAAGTACTAAGCAAAGTATGCTTAGTTTGTTTGTACAAGCAAATACATTACCCTGTGATGTATGAGGGCATCTGCATAAGGAGTAGCTTTGAATTCCTAGTTTTATTATATGCTAGATGTAAGAAAAGACAAAAAAAAGGTCACAACACCCAAATTACACTGAAAGCAGAAATCCTTTATCTAATATCTCCAACAAATAATCCCTTTGGCAAGCACTAGTTGAGTTGAAGAGATCACTACATTTGTAAGTAAATGCATTCCGATTTTTGACAACAAAAAGTCCCAAGAAGTTTCTTATCACATGGAACTAAAGTTTACAAGTTGCTCAAATTCAGAGAGCCCCAAAAGATGTAGCACATTTTTAAACCTTGTTAGCTTTAGTAGCTTAAAATTGCACTGTGATGTTTGGGATACCCTGTATTTGAAGATAGCTATTATGAGCCTTTTAAATTTTTCATTCTCTGAGGTCAATTTCTTTCTTCCTTTTTTTGTAATTGCTTATTTGTTTTTGACATTCATTTTTATTTTGAGTTCCAAATTTCCTCCCTTTCCTCCGTCCCTCCTCCACCCATTGCGAAGACAAGCAGCATAATACCCGTTATACACAGGAAGTCATGCAAATAATATTTGAATATTAACCATATTTCATCGAGTAAAAAGCACAAAAAACAAAGTGGATAAATTGCACAAAGAATTCATCATTTCTTTCTTTGAAGGTGGATCTTATTTTTCATCACGAATACTTTGGAATTGTCATAAATCATTGTCTTGATCAGAGTAGCTAAGTTTTTCACAGTTGATTATCATTACAATATTGCTGTTACTGTGTACGATGTTTTCCTGGTTCTCCTCATTTCACTCTGCATCAGTTCATATGTTTTTTTTTCTGAAACCATTCTGAATTCTGTCATTTCTTATAACATAATAATATTCCTTCTAAATCATATACTACCACTTGCTCCACCATTCCCCAGTTGATGGGTATCCCCTTAATTTCTAATTCTTTGCCACCACAAAAAGTTGCTAAAAGTATTTTTTTTTACATATAGTTGCTTTTTCTTTTATCTCTTTGAGTATTGTAGGGGTATTGTTGGGTCAAAGAGTATGCACAGTTTTCTAGTTCTTTGGGAGTAGTTTGAAATTGTTCTCTAGAATGGTTGGATCTAAACAGTTAACTGTAAGACCATTACAAGAATAATGCCCCTAAAATCCTTTCCTTTCGAGCAGAAGAAGAAAAGGACAGCAAAGATGTTCTAGTGTTGTCCCAATATCAAGGTTATGCAACAGAATCTGTTTCTCAAAGCAAACTCAAGATTTTATAAGAATCAATCAATAAATAAACATTTATTAAAAACCTATTATGTGTCAAGCACTGTACTAAGCCCTGGGGTATAAAAAAAGGCAAAAGACAGTCTTTGCCCTCAAGGAGCTTATAATCAAATGGAAGATACAACATGCTAACATATACACATATTATAGATATGTAGACATATATGTATATATGTATATACACGTAGATATATAACTATGTACAGGATAGTTTAGTTTACTTTTTCTTTTTTAAAAAAGTATGTTTTTATTTATTTCATTAGACATTTCCCAATTACGTGCAAAACATTTTTAACAATCATTCTAAAAATTTTTGAGTTCCAAATTATCTTTCTTCCTCCTGCCCTTTCCTCCTCCTTGAGAAGGCAAGTGATTTAATGTTGATTATACATGCAAAGTCATGCAAAATATATTTCCATATTAGCCATGTTGCAAAAGAAAACACAAAATAAAATAACAAAAATAAACAGCATAAAAAAAGTTAAGTTTTGATTTGCATTCAGAGTTCATCAGTTTTCTCTTTGAAGGTATATAGTGTTTTTCATCATAAGTCCTTTGGAATTGTCTTGGATCATTGTCTTGCTCAGAGTAGCTAAATCACAGTTGATCATCCTCACAATATTGCTGTTACTGTGTACAATGTTCTCCATGTTCTGCTTACTTCACTTTGCATCAATTCATATCATGATTTTTCTGAAACCATCCTGCTCATCATTTCTTATAGCACAATAGTATTCCATCAACTTCTTTGTCTTTTCTCCAATTGATCTCCTTGATCTCCAATTCTTTGCCACCACCTTATTCTTGCCACCCATTGGGACTACTGCAGAAATCTCCAAACAGGCAAGATTCTCTGTGCACTCCAGTTCATCCTTTACATCCTGCCAGATGGATCTTCTTTATGCATTGATCTGGTGATAAGATCATTGATCCATTATACATCTAGAGCCAATGATTCTCCTAAAGTGCAGGTGCAATCTCTCTCTCTCTCTCTCTCTCTCTCTCTCTCTCTCTCTCACTCACTCTCTCTCTCTCTCCCTCTCTCTCACACACATACACACACACACACACACACATACAACTCTCAGTAAACTTCAGTGGCTTTGAAATGCCTCCAGGATCATATACAAAGTGCTCTGTTTGGCATTCAAAATCCTTTATAACCTAGCCCTCCCAGTCTTCTTTCATGTTATACCCCACAATATTCTCTTTGATCTAGTGACATTGTTCTCCTGACTGTTCCTTGAAAAAGACACTCTTTTTTTGTTGGTGAGGCAATGAGGGGTTAAGTGACTTGCCTAGGATCACACAGTTAGTAAGTGTCAAGTGTCTGAGGTCAGATTTGAACTCAGGTCCTCCTGACTCCAGGGTCTGTGCTCTATCCACTGAACCACCTAGCTTCCCCCAACAAGACACCCTTGCCTGAAATGCCCTCCTTCTTCCACTCTAACTACTGACTTTAACTCCCAAGTAAAATTCCACATTTTACAGGAAGCCTTTACCAACTCCATTTAATTCTAATGCCTTCCCTCTCTTAATTATTTTCTATTTATACTGTATATATTTTGCTTTGTATATATTTGTTTGCATGTTGTCTCCCCCATTAGACTGTAAGCTTCTTGAAGGTAAGGACTATATTTTGCCTCTTTTTATAATCCCAGTGCTCAGTACAGTGCCTGGCACATAGTAGGCACTTAATAAATGTTTATTGATTGATTGATAGAGTATAACATGAAGGAGTTGGACTAAATGACCTCTAAGTTTCCTCCTGGTTCTAGATGAATAGTTTAGCTTATACAGAGGGAAGGCATTAGGCTTAAAAGAGACTGGGAAAATCATACTGTAAAAGATGGGGATTTCTTGTTGTTTGCCTTTTGTTTCAAAGAGGACTAATGACATTAGGAGGGTGATGTCTTGACTTGCAAGTGAATTGGATTTAAGTGAGGCAGGGTGGTGCAACTCATCAGCCTCACTCTTTCCTCCAGGATCATCAGAGGACAATTGCAAGACAGGTCAGGACAGTTGGAGATGTCCCCAGATGCAGTAAGAGATCTTAGCCTTTTTAAGAAAGGTCTTTCCCAGGTCTCAGTTTGTCTGAGGCAACACCCACTCAATGATTCAAGGCTAGGTTTGAAACGAGGCAAAATATGGTTTAGTTTGCCTACTCCAAAAAAAAAAAAAGTCAAACTGGGAGGGGAAGAACCTCATAGTTTCTGGGCAGAACAGAAACAATTGCTATGTACACTCAATCTGAGCCATCAAAAGCCAACCAATGATCAAGTGAGGCTTGGGCTGGGACCTATTATTGGCCAATCACTAAGAGCCAAAGTGATTTAGGTTTAAGGCATTGTTACGTAGCTCTATTTGAATTCCAAAGGGCTTTAGCAAAGCCTGGTTTCCAGAGTTCAATTTCAAGAAATCATAAATGAAACTGCACAGGACAAAACAGCTAATTGTCACATATTTTTTAATGATAGAACAAATAAGTAGGGAAGAGAAGAAAAAATAAAATAAAAATAAAAAAAAACTTGCCCCCAAATGCAAAAATATATTGCAAGGATTTAGCAATTAAAATATATATTCCTTAGGACAGAGCACCCATATGGAAAGGTATGATTCCACATGTGGATAGAGAAAGGGGAGAGAGAAAGGGAGGGAAAAAAAGAGAGAAGGTGGGAAGGAAGGAAAGGAGGAAGCAAGGAAGGAACAAAGGAAGAAATGAAGGAAGGAAGGAAGGAAGGGAAGAGCAAGTGGAAGTACCTAGTATAGGCAGCTTTTTTGAGAATCTTAGCTATGAAGGACAGAAGAAATATAGGATGACAGCAAGGATGGAGGGATCAAGCAAGAGGATTTTTTTGTGGGGGGGATTCTGAGAGAGATATAGGAATTTTTGTAGACAGTAGGAAATGATCCAGTATATAGGAACAGATTAAAAATATATAATAGAGTGAGAATGACAGAGTAGGAAACATGTTGGAGGAGATGGGAAAGAATGTGATCACTTTAACAGGTAGAGGGATTAATCTTGGAAAGGAGTAAGACCACTTAATTAAGTGAAATAAGGGTTCATGATAGAAGGCATCTAAGTAATATGAGATGAGAAATATGGGAGATGAGAGAACTCATAGTGAATGCCCTCAATTTTCTTCCTATAAAACATGAGGCAAGGTTCTCAGCTGAGAGAAAGTGGTGAGGGGGAGACATGGGAGGCTTGAGGAGGGATGAAAAGGGTTTGAAGAGCCACTATGGAAAATGGGATAGTACCTTCATAAGGGAGTTATATAAAGATTGCCTAATAGCTGTGAGAGACTAAATGAGGTTATATAACATACATTTATAGTGAACTAAAGTCAGAAGAGTTGTGTGATTTTCTTTCACTTTGTTCAGCAGCACACATATAGGAAATAAAGGAAGCAAATGGTGAGAGTATCCAAGACTGAGGCTTATCCAGGTGCAATTGGTTATATGATAAGAGGGCTAGCAATTCAAGAAAGGAAAACACCATAGAGTTTAAATGTGTCACCAAGAAGTTAAAATAGGGAAAAAGAGAAAGGCCCAGTGAGAAATTGAGAGGTTAAGGAATTGGAAGTCATGGTATATATGAAGAGTAGAATTTAGTAAAGGAAGTGGAGGGAGAAGTGAAAAACCAATATGTTATAGGTGCTTAAAGGCATAGAATTCTTGAACATGGAGGTGGTATGTTTGTCTGTGTTGGCAAAATAATTGGTATGACTATCTCTGTGTGTGGCTGATGTGGGATGTAGAAGTAGCTCATAAGAACTGAGTAGATTGAGGAATCAAGAGGTTAGGAAGTTTGAGGAGAAGTAAAAATGTATGTTGAGTCTTCTACTATATATGAGGGCAGGAGATAGGAGGAAAGAAAAATTGTGAGGCAGTTACCAAATTCATTGAATAAAAAAGACTCTAGGTATCACATATGTACAATAGCATAGCTGGGTAATTTCATAGGTATGGTTACTTTCTCCATTGATACAAAATCCAACCCTTCAACATTTTTTTGCTTGCAATTCTTTTCAATATTATTTCATATATACTCCATGGAAAGCTACTCATTGCAATGGAGACCATTTGTTTCTTACAACATTTTTTGGATACCAGAATAAAATTCTAACTGCCTTATTTTCCTTCTCTCTCACAAGTGGCCCACATTTATTTTGTGTATATATGTTCTTAATTTTTACGTTTAAGTCCTTTCTCATGAAAATTCTCAGGGGCAATATGCTGAAATTTATTTATGTCCACCATTTCTGTTTTTCTGCCATTTGTTTCACATACAATTTTGATTCCTCTGAGATTGTGTTATTCCATGATTTTAAAAAATGTAACACTATTGGGAGAATAATAGTATTAAAACAAGAACCTTGGCCAATTAGCTTAATTAATTGATATGATGCAAAGTCCCAACTGACTTGCAACCCAATGTCTTCCACTTATGAAATTTAATTCATTATTCATCTGCATGTGGTAACTTTTCATGATTTATGCATTTATGAACTAATGGTCTATCTATCCAAAATTCATACAGTAACTCAATCAATATGTGCCTTTCATCCACTTTTTTTCCAAGAGTGGATGGTTAGTAGAAATAATATACTCATTTTACATGCGAACTGAGTTATAGAGGGATTATTTAACTTGCTCAGGATTACATAGCTAATAATGGTAAGATATGAATCTTGAAACCAGATATTCTGAATAGAAGGTAAATATGCTTTACAATGCTTCAGGCAAAGCATTTTATGATGTTGTATACTTTAGACTTACTGTGGATAGTCACTTTCATTTCCTTTTCCTTGTTTCCAATTTAGATGAATAATGTCAGTTATTTGTCTAAAGATTTACTTAAACATCCAATTTTTTATATCTTATGTCAGTGAATTTCTCTTACAGAAATTCAATGCTTTTATTCTGCTTTAGATAGGCCTTTTAAATAGAATTACAAAATCTTAAATAAAAAGGAACTGTAGAAATTTAATCTACTCTCCAACCTCTTTGCAGTGCAGAAATCTCTTTCAAAACACAAGAGATGCTCATCAGGTCTCTCTATTAAACAGCCCACTGCTTTCAACACAGATTATTCTATTTTTGGACAGCTCAAATGTGTAGAAAAGTTTACCTTATGATGAGCCTAAATCTATTTTCCTATAACTCTCATATGTCTTAAATCTGTTCCATATAACAACACAGAATTCCCTCACTCATTCAGCAAACACTAAATATTTTATGTAAAATACTTCATTCACTGTGTATTAAAAGACATAAAGGAGATAATATTTGTAAAAAGTGCTTTGTACAATGACTGACACCTACTAGGCATGGTATAAATGCTTATTCCTTTGCCCTTTCTCTCTATTCCCATGGAGCGACTCTCAAGAAATACTCATTATGAAGGGTTGGAAAGAGAATGAAGAGCTAATGAAAGAGACAGAAAAGGAGTATTTGGGGATTTAGAAGGAAAACAAAGACATTGTCTTGCCTCTGAAGTCATAAGAGAAGAGAACATCCAGCATGAGGACTGCGAAAAGTATCAAAAGCTTCACAAAGTTCAGAAGATAAGGCCTGAAAAAAAAAAAACAGCAAAAGATCTGCTGATTGGAGAACTTTGAGCAAAATGTTAGAGTAGAGTAGTGAGACATAAGGCTTCACAAGCTGGCCCAAAGGCTTATCATAGAGTGCAATCCCATACCTGTCTCCACCCCTCCTCCCAGTGACATAGAGATCCAAATTCCAAATCATAGATATTTGCTCAGACAACAATGGCTATTTGACAGGATTCTGTACTGCAACAGAGCTTAGTCAGGGTGGAATAAGAAATGGAATAAATGGGAAGAACATGTGTCTAGTATTATAATAGAGCTCAACCATATACCCTGACCCCATCCACCTCTCAGTAATACATAAATATAAATTTCCTCATACTGATAGCAGCAATGTGGCAGTTTTCTCTGTCTCCAACACAGAGAATTGATAAACAGAGGGAATGGATTAGGACCACTGTTCATAGAACTATGTGATACTTCAATAAGCCCAAGAAAAAGAACCCAGCACACATCTAAAGTCAATTACATCTCCCTAGATATCACTTGTAACAGAAACTTAGATTAGTGAACTATGAATTGCCTAGTATTGGAAGAGACTTAGAGATCCAACCCAGGGAAACCATTATAAGAAGGGAAAGAGTCAGAATATAAGCAATAGATTAAAAAAAAAAAAGACTGAAATTGCCGAAGATCTCAGGAGGAAGAAAACTCAAAGACTTTGAAAATAAGCAGATAAACCAACAAGGAAAATGTTAATAGAAACAGAAGGAAACGTGACCTCCAGATTTATTAAACAAGTTCAAGTATCTATGAATAAATGCTAAAAAATAAAGGAAAATATTCAATGACCAATGAGACAGAAGACCCTGTGGATTTTGAGGAGATCATAGAATTACAGAACACTCTTCTTGAGTGGTTTAAAAAGAGAAACAAAAATTGTGAGAGAATTTATGATCTACATGGCAGAAATATTTGGCAAAATAGAAAAACTTAAATCGTGGTGGTAAGTTGTCACCAAAGAAGTACAGGAGAGGACAAGTGATTGGGGAAGCAAATACATGGATCCATAATAAAGGGCAATCTGAAAGAAAGGAAGCAAAAAGCAACAACACTGAAAAAAAAACATGCTTTCCATACAAGCTAAACATTGATCTTGAAAAACAAGATGAGGGCAGCTAGGTGGCACAGTGGATAGAGCACCAGCCCTGAAGTCAGGAGGACCTGAGTTCAAATCCAGCCTCAGACCAAACACTTGACAATTACTAGCTGTGTGACCCTGGGTAAGTCACTTAACCCCAATTGCCTAAAAAAAAAAGACACACAGAAACATTTTAAAGACCAGAAAAACATAAGTTAAAAAGAAGAAACACGACACTATAATAACAGAAATAATATAAGAAAACTTCCCAGAACTACTAAACACAGAAAAAAAAGTTCCACCCCCAGAGGAAAAAAGGAAAGGTTCAAGGCTGGAGACTCCAAGACAAAAAGTGGTTAAATATAACAGTTCCATTAAGAAACACAAAATTCTGAAAGAGCACGGGAGATTTTCAACTAGAAAGGAGAGGAAATTTAAATAACACAAGACTATTCTGTACTCATAACAAAACAAAAGAGTAATTGTAATAATGTATTCCAAAGAGCAATAGAGTTCAAGACACAGCCCAAAGTGACCTACTCTACCAGTCTGGGCCTAAACATAAATGAAAAAAAAAATGAACATTCAATAATAAATAAGTTTTAAAACATTCTTAGAAAGAAAACCATACATGAAGAGATTATTTGATTCTCAAAAAACACAGACAACAGAAATGAAATAAGGGAGTAAAGTTTTCAATGCTACAATTATAGGGAAATCAATTTTGTCATGGAACTAATTTACAAAAGGGAGAACTTTTTTTTCCTGTGTTTAGTAGTTCTGGGAAGTTTTCTTGTATTATTTCAATGCTACAATTATAGGGATATCAATTTTTTCATGGAACTAATTTACAAAAGGGGGGGAACAACAAAAGGAGGAAACAAGAAGATAAAGTGGAATAAATGATGTATCCTAATCACGTCAAAGGCTATCGATGAAGGAAAAACAATTGTAGTCTCCCAGGAATCAGTAAGCCTACAGGAGAATGGGTGTGAGGATGAAGAGTGAGCTGGGGGAAAAAGGGGAAGGGGCAAAGGAGAAAACCTTATTTTGGTATTATCTTCAATGATCTGACACTTAGAAATATTACTTATCTTGTCTCAGGAAAAGGTACATAAGAGCTTCCTGTGGACAACTGACATGAGAAAGGGAAAGAACACATGAAAATTATTAGACAAATTGGGAAAAAATAACAAATGAAAGGGAAAGTTCTATAATTAACTGCATAATCAGGGACATAGGAAGAATCCTACTATGAGGCAATATTTTTTGTATTACCTGCAGGAATTAATATTTTCCTAAGAGTGGGGCAAGACAGAAAAAGAAGTGTGGTTGGCAGGCAGGCTCCATTTGGCTGTAATAGAAACCATTTAGAAAGGAGAACTCAAAATAGGTACCTCACAAGTTTTAATTCAATGAGGAGTAAAGAGAATAAAGAACTAAGTATTAAGGGATGAACCCAATAATATAGGTATAAAATAGATTAGAAAGGAAGATAATGGAAAGGATGAGGAGAAAAAAACCTTTCTAGAGGAAGGAACAAAAAGTGAAAACTTTTAAAAATGGGACAATTCAAACAAATTGAAGGGGGTGTAGGAAAAGGGATTCTATGTGACTATTTACCTTAAAGGGGGGAGAAAGAGGGGATGAATTAAATGACCAAAGAAAAACAACAAGAAATCCAATTTCTAAAGTGAAAATGGTAAAAACATGGAGAGCTCAAAGGTGAAAGGGAGAGAACTGGTGGTAATGGAAGGAGAATAAGAACTTGAAAAGAACATTATTACAGACAAATGGAGAAAATATAAACTATCTTTGATAAATTAAGAATGAATTGAATAAATAATCCAATAAAACAAAGGTGAAACTGGATGAGAACACAAAAGCCCACAATCTGTTGTTTATGAGAAATACATTTGAAGAGAAAGACAAAAGACATTTAAAATAAAAATTTACTACTAATCACATGAATTAAAGAAAAAAACCAGTTATAGTGATACTATCAAAGCCAAATAAAACTTTAAAAAATAAAAAGGATAAAAAAGGAAACTGTATTATGCTGAAATGAACCCTCAACAATAAATCATTATCAATATTAAAGAAATACACTCCAGATGCCTTAGCATCCAAACTCATCAAGGATATGTTAACCAGGCCAAAGAAAAAATTTATAGATAGAGATGTAATAGTTACAGGATATTTCAAAGCCTCTTACTCAATTGTGGATAAGTTTATCAGAAACATAAAGAAATGGGGAAATATGGAACTGAAAAAATGCTAGAAAAACTAGAGCTAGATAACTTATGACATCTTCTAAATTGCACTATGAAAGAATATGCTTATTTCTCAGCAGCAAAAATTTCTTAAGGTACAGAAACATTGCAAAAAAATGTTAAAAGGTAGAAAATATAACTACAACCTTTACAGACCAATCCACAATAAAATAATAGGCAAGGAACCATAACAAGGAAAAGTAGATCCTTTTCTTATCCTTTTTTTTATTTTTTGAAAGTTTTTTTGATTCACTTGATTCATTATAAATTTTTATCGTTTGTCCTTTTGTCTTTAAATGTATTCCTTAACAATAAAATCTTAAATAATAAGCATACCAAAGAATAAATCATAGAAACATTTAAGAATTACATTAAAGACATTGATAATGATGTCTGTGATACCAATATTTCTGTGATATAGTGAAAGTAGTCCTCAATAGGAACATCATATACCTATGAACAAAATAGAAAAAGAGAGGATTAAAGAAGTGAATGTGCATGTAAGAAATAAGAAAATCAACAAATAAACAAATATAAAATAAGTACAAAATAAGATTTAAAATTAGAAAAGAAATAGATAAAAATGGAAACAAAAAACCATGGAAATGATAAATAAAACTCAAATCTGGTTATTTGAAAAGATTAATAAAATGTATAAACCTTTAACTAATCTGATTAAAAAGAGTGCAGAAAATAAATCAATAAAATAGCAAGTAAATGAGTTGAGATCACCATAAAATCAAAATAAATAGTTATATGCTAACAAATCTCTGAACACAAAAGAAATAGAATACCTTAAAAATAAAATATCCACAATGACAGAAGACCAGTAAGAGATCTTAAATAATCCAATCTCAGAAAAGGAAATAGAACTAAATATAATTTAACTAGGAAAATAAAATAAAACAAAATACTAAAGGAACTAACAAAAAAAATTGTCCAGATGACTTGACAAGATATGTCTATTATGATTTTTTAAATGATTAGTTTCCCTATTATTTTTTTGAGAAAAAAAGCAACTTACCAGAATCTTTTTTATGAGAGAAATATATCATTGCAGACATCTTTTCCTGTGACTGGATTTCATATGTGCCAGCACCTAAACGGGAGAAGGATAAAACACAGAAGGAAACCTTTAGACCAATATTAGTAATGAATATCTATTCGAAAATTTGAAACAAAATCCTGTCAGAAAAGAGAAATGTATTTAATAAATCATTCATCATGACCAAGCTGAATTTATATCAGATATGCAAGGATAGATCAATATTAGGGTAATAATCAATATAATTAATACAATTAAAATAAAACTATATAATTATCTCAACAGATTCAGGGGAAAAAAGACAAAGTAAAATACTCATTTAGGCTAAAATACCTTTCAAATTATAGATAGAGAGGGTCACTTTTTTAATATCATAAAATGAATTTATTTGAAGCCAAAAGCAATAATCATTTGCAATGGATATATAGTAGAAGCTTTTTCAATAAATATGGGAATAAAACTAAGATGTCTGCTCTATCCATTATTATTAGATATAATTTTGGAAAATTACTAGCAACAGTAATAAGATAAGATAAATTAAAGGGATAAAGATAGGTAAAGAAGAGATTAAAAAAATTATCCCTATTTTCTGATGTGACAGTATACTTGGAAAATTGTAAAAAAGAAAGACTTAGAAAATATATTAATCAAGACAATATCTTCGTTAAAGTTACAGGTAAAAAAATAAACTTTGAAATATCAAAGACCTTTCTATACAATGATAATAATATCCAAGAGGCAATAATAGAGAAATTTTATTTCAAATAACTATATTTTGCATGAAGTATTTGAGATTCAATCTATTAAAGCACACAAAAGCCTTATATAAATTAAATTTCAAAGTGCTACTTAAGAAAGGTAAACAACAATAACAACCAAAGTAGCTGGAGTAATATTCAGTGCTCATTGTTAAACCATGCCACCATAATAAAAATGACAAGATTACTAAAATTAATTTATACTTTTAATGTTGTAACAACCAAAATACCAATCAAATTTATCAAAGTCTAGTGCTAAGAACTTGATAAAATTAATTTAGAAAAAGATCTAGAATATGAATGGAAATGATAAAAAGAGAGAGAGATGAAGAGAGAACAGCACTTGCAGACCTCAAACACTATTGTAGAGCAGCAGTCGTGAAAACCATCTGGTATCAGTTAAAGAAAAGAGAAGCTGATCAATAGAGAAGACTAAACAAAGGAAAATCAGAAAAAAGAGAACTTAATAACCCAGTGTTTGATAAGGTGGAAAATATAAATGACCTAGAAAAGAATTCACTATTTGATTAAAACATTCTAGGAAAATTAGAAGGCTGTCTGGCTGAAATTCGTATTAGACAAACAACTTACATCATGCTCCACAGTACATTCTAAATGGAAGCATGAAATTAATATTAAGGATTATGGAATTAAAAAAAATTAGAAGAGAAGCACATCACATATATCACTCCCAGCTAAGAGTAGAAAGTGTATTATTACAAGAGATTATAACAAGGGATAGAGAAAATTATAAAAGATAAATTACTTTGATTGCAGGAGACTGAAAATCTTCTATACCTAGAGTGACAGGAAGAAATAAGGAGTTAAATGGGAGTGATTCTTCTGATGTTGGAAGAAGAGGAGGAAACAGGTGATGATTTAAGAAATTTTGAGAAATTAGAGAGGGGGACTGAGAGAGTTCAACTCAGGCTGGTATCAGTCTTCCTACTGAAACAGCAGGTTAATTCACCTCCAGTAAGAGTGTGGCATAATGGGTGTTTGACGATGAAAGGGGGAAAAAAAGGGAAAAAATGGGGAAAAAATAACTGTGAATGAGATAGGGAATCCAGAAACAGAGGAGAAGGTTTGCAAAGTAGTGATGAAGGCACAGCTAAGATTTTGCATCATAAACCTTAATTTGGGAGTGTCCCAGTGGCTTAGTAGATAAAGCATTGGACCTGTAATCAGGAAGAACTGGGTTTATATCCCCACTCATATGTTTTAATATCTGTGTGATCCTAGTCACTTAACCTCTCCGCATTGTTTCCTCATCTATAAAAGGAGGAAAATTATATCATCTCTCTCACCAGGTTTTTGTGAAGACCAAATAAGATCAAACATATATATTTTGAACACTTTAAAGTGCTAAATAAATTTAAACTATTATCATTTTAACACATGGATTTAAGCCTGCTACTTCTTCCACATATTATCCCTTAAAGATATGAAAACATTGAACATATATCACTTAAACTTTCTGCTTTTTAAGATAAACAAGACTATCTCTTTCAATATTTCTTATGGCCTATTTTCCTTATTATTGATTGTCTTCCTTGCTTCTTCTGGACACTTTCTTGTTTGTTTGTTTGTTTTTTCCTTCTTATAAAATGCCCTAGTAATTGGAAACCATACATATATATGTTTTAATCTATCAAGAATACATTATCACCTTCCTTGATATAGACATACTATTAATGACATATAATATTATATTGCTCTTTTTAATACTTGTCCTAAAATTAACTCAAATCATTATTTGTCAGATAAAGACTTTAAAACATCCCATTTAAATTGCTATCAAGACAGGTCTTTCTATCCTGTTCTTAGGTAGTTGATCATTTATATTTTTATGAAATATAGGATCTATACCTGTTAAATATTTATCATTTTGTTTGCCAGTCATTGTTTCAGTCTAATGATGATGATTTGAATTATTATTCTGTCATAAAATGTGTTAGCTATTTCCCACAACTTTGTGGCACCTGAAAATTTGTTAAGTGTGCCTTATTTAACTTTATCCAAGCTATTGATAAATATGTTGAATATGACAAGGCCAAGGGCAGAGTCTTGTGGCATTTCTCAAGAAGCATCTGTCTAGTTTGACAGAGATCCATTAATAATACTCTTGGGATATGGTTATTCAACTACCTATAAATCCACCCAAATATTGTATCACACAGTACTCATCCTGTTCATCAGGATATAATGAAAGAGTTTTCATTTGTCTTGCTGAAATCAACTATCTTCATGGTTCTTTAGCTTAAAAATAAAAGATCAGAAGACACATTTAGCTTTTTTTTTGTAGCATGTTATTAGAAAGCCCTTTCTGGCTTCTGGTGACCCTTCTGTTGTTTTGTAAGTGCTTCACAAACTACCCATTTAGCAATGAAGTCTCAAATATTCTTCCAGGGTTTACATCAATCTAAAAAGGATTTAGTTTTTGCAGGCTACTTTTATTTCCTTTTGGAAAATCAGGGCAGGGAATTTTTCTTCATGGCATCATAGGTTTCAGGTCAGAAAGAACTTTAGAAGGAATCTATTCAAATTTCCTCTTTTTATAAATGAAGAAATAGGCATATTTAAAGGCCCAAAGTTGGCAATAATTTGGCCCTTTGCTATGTAGTTACACCCATATGAATGGTTCCTGATTATTCTCCCAATTAGAGAGGGAAAACTCTCTAACCATAAGGTGGGGATTTGGGGAGAGGGAAGAAGCAGGTGAGATTTCAATCTTGCACTAGGAAAGTACATTCTCCAGGTTGTTATTCAACAGGTGTGCAGATCATTCCAGTGGTGAACAAAGGAATAACATTCCAGAACAACCTCATTACCTTTCCTGATAAGATTAGAAGTATTGTTGAGGATTGCAAAGAATCTTAGACTTAGAGTTTGGGAGACTAGGGATGAATTTTGCCTTTTACATGTACTGAGTAGGAATAGGCAAATCACTTAACTTTCCTGAGCCCCATGTTCTAATTTGTAAGATGTAGATAGTAATAACATCTACTTTACAGTGTTGTGGTGAGCCTCTATGAGATAACTGAGGAAGGTAGGTGAGGTGGTACAAGGATAGATAACTAGTAGGGATTGAGAACCTGTGGCCTTGAGGCCACATGTGGACCTCTAGGTCCTGAAGTGTAGCCCTTTGACTGAATCCAAACAGAACAAGTCATTTTGCTAAGAGGATTTGCTTTGTGAAATTTGGATTCAGGAGCTAAAGGGCCACGTGTGGCCTTGAGGCCACAGGTTTCCCACACCTAGATTACTGGTATTGGAGTCAAGAAAACCTAAATTCAAATACTAACTCAGACCCTTACTAGCCATGTGACCCGCGGCATGTGACTTAGACTGTATCGGCCTCAGTTTGCTCATCTATAAAATGAGGATAATACCAGCACCTATCCCACAAAATTGCTGTGAAGATCAAATGAGAAGTTACACACATAGTGTGTGTATACATATATTTACATAATTCTTTGCTAGTATTAAAGGACTATTATTATTATTATTAATTATCATCATTACACTAAAATGTGTAAAATATTGAAGTGTTATGTACATATCATTTTAAAAAAGAAATTGAAAGAACAGGATCCACCATAGGTGTTGACAAGATATAAGATTAGTTCAGTGGAATGTCATCTTTTAAAATTATAAAAAGACAAGTTTGACCATTACACCCAAATGAAGTAAAGTAGAGGAAGCAGATAAGCTCACTAATTGTTAAGTTTTTTTTTCCCCCTCAGATCTCCTGCAACCTGAGGAACAACTTGTGATACAAAGAAAAACAAATAAAATATATAACAATAACAAAAGTATAAAGCCTTATACTCTTCCACCTAACACCTTGACTTGCCCCTTAGTTGTCTCCCCAGGGGCATGGAGTTGAGGAGGAAAACAGTTACGGTAGTCAACGCCTGTAACATTCCTTAATGTGAAGAGGCGGAGGTAGGAATAGGAGGACACTCTGCCTCCTTCCTCCTTCCTTTATATTCTATTTCCTTTCATTGGTGACTTTCCATTTAATTCCATCACAGTCCCAAACCATGTGATATTAACTTACGTAAGAAGATGAGCAAAACCCCAAATCTCAAAGGACTGAAAAATCCAAGGGATTCCTACCCCCTGTAAAGGAAACTTTGTATCTAAATTCACTCATTTAGAGATAGGTTTTTATGATTCTCTCTAATTTTTACATCACCTAGATTTCTTTCTTATCCTTCATATCCCCTCCCAAATAACCATCCCTTTAAAAATTATTTTAACCAAACAATGGAAAATAGGAGGAAAGATTCAGCAAAATTGATGGATATATTGAAAAAATTTCAACATTACATGCATTTTCCACACTGGTAGATCTCCCAAATCTACAAAAAAGAAGGGGGAAAGTTGTTTTCTTGTTTTTTTTTTTCTTCTTCTTTGTGATCAAGCATATTCTTTATCATTTTGCAACATTTATGTTTTATGATTTTGTGGTGGTTTTTACCAACTACATTGTGCTAGTCATTGGATAGATGGTTTTTCTGGTTTTGCTCACTTCACTTTACATAAGTTCATGTAAGGCTTTCTGTGCCTTTCAGTATTCATCATGATCATCATTTCTTGAAGCCTAGGAATAAGCATGTTATATTCTTGTACCATAATTTTTTTAGTCATTCCCTAATCAATGGATATCTATTCTGTTTTCAATTTGATGCTACCTCAAAAGCCCTGCTATCAATGTTTTGGTGTATATGGAGATTTCCTTTTTGTCAATGGCCTCCTTGGGGGTATATATCTCGCAATGAAATCTCTAGGTCAAAGGGTATGAGTCTTTCAGTCACACTGCATTATTCGTGAATGGTTTTTCAGAATTGTTTAAGTATTCTTAGCTCCATCAGCAAGATATTAGTGTGCCTATCTTTCCACAATCTCCACACTGTGAACAATTCCAATCTCTCTTCATCTTTGCTAATTTACTGGGATTGAAGTGAAAACTTAAGGTTGTTTTGTTCTGTATTATTATTAGTGGTTTGAAATATTCTTTCATATGGTTATTGATGACATGAAATTCTTTTGAATACTATTTGTTTAAATCCATTGATTACTTATCTATCAGGGAGTAGCTTTTATTCTTTTATAATCAAGTCAACAAGTATTTGTTACATACCTATTACCTGACAGCCACTGTACTAAGAACTGAGATGCCAAGAAAAACCAAAAACAATCCCTGCCCTCAAAAAGTTCACAATCTATTGGGAAGGATACAACAAACAATAACATACAAACAAGATATAGAAGAAAAATCGGAAATAATCTCAAAGGGAAAACTTTAAAGAGAACCAGCTGAAGTGGAATTTTAGCTGAGGATTGAAAGAATCCAGGGAAGCCAGGAAGTGCAAGTGAGGAGGGAGAATTCCAGGCAGGAAAAAAAGGAGTCAAAAGATGGAGTGTTTTATGTAAAGAACAGAAAGTTAGTGTCTCTGTATAACAGAATATTATAAGGGAGTAATGTCTATATATCTTTGATTTCCAAACCTTTTTCAGAAATAATTGATAGAAATGTTTATTTCACCACTTGATATATTCCTTCTTACTTAGATGAATTAACTTTATTTCTGCACAGAAGTTTTGCAATTTCATATAATTTATTGTTTATCTGTTATAATTGCCTCTATCCCATATCAGTCAGGGAAGAATTCATCTATCTATTGCTGAGAAAGGTAGAGGATGTGTTTCACTTTTTTATTGTGTGATCTTTAATATTCAGGTCATATATCCATTTTATTTTTTTTTTATGTTTTACACAGTAAGATGTTGGTATAAACCTAATTTCTGCTATACTACTTTCAGTCTTCCCAGCAGTTCTAATCAAACAGGAAGTTATTTGCTAGGTAATTTATATTTTCAGAGTTACCAAGCATGAGGTTTTTGAGTTCCATTATTTCTAATTCTCTCTTGCCTAGCCTTTTGCATTGACCTACTTTTCTGTTGTTTTTTTTTTTTAAACCAATGCCAAATGGTTTTGATGATTGCTGTTTTATGATATAGTTTGGCTTCTGCAAATACTATCCCCTTTCATTCCTACCTTTTTTTCTTTCACTATTTCCCTTGATATTCTATATCTTTTGTTCTTCCAAATGAGTCTTTTGTTATTGCTTTTTTTCTTTCTTTCTGTAAAGTATCCCTCTGGTAATTCTATTGGTATTAGATCAAATCTATATTGTCACCTCTTTAACACTGAAGATTGAAATTCCTCCAATGATTTAAGCTCTTGCTTATTTCATTAAGGAATATTATATAATTGACTATACATATTTTGAATAATTTTTGATATACTGGCTTTCTAATTCTTACACCATTTTGTAGTTATCTTGGTTTACATTTCTACTTTAACTTGGATTTTCTATTACATAAAAATTTTATTGATTTTTGTTGGTTTGTTTTCTAGCCAGAAACTTTGTTGATTCTATTGTCTCAGTTCCTTTTTGATTCTATTGGATTTTCTAAGTAAATCAACATGTTATCAGGAACTAGAAGCAGTTTTTTTATACTTTCTGCTTAACTTTGTATCTTTATCTTATCTGATTTTTGAACTATATAAAAAAATGAGAAAACAAAGGACATTCTTACTTCATTATTATATTTATTAGGAGAGATTCTAGTATATCCCCATTCAGTGTATATGGTGTTTGCTTTATGGTTTTAGATAATTTTATCATAATCAAAGAGATTACTTTATGCCTATATTTTTTGTTGTTGTTATTTTGTATTTTGTATTTTATTTATGTATTTTGTCAAAACTTTTTCACTATCTGTTGAGATAGTCATTTTGTTTTGAATGTTTTTGTTTTTAATATGATCGTGTTGACTATTTTTAATAACACTGAAATGTCCTTCTCTCTAGTTGAATTTATACTAGAATAATCTCTTGAATAAATTGCAGTAATCTGACAGGATTTTATTTAAAATATAAAATATTCATTAGTGACATTTTCTATTGTTCACTTTATCTTTGCTGGTTTAAGTATTAGAATTATAATTTTCTTATATAAGTCATCTAAAGTGCTTTTTCAATTTTTGAGAAAAATGTGTTATTAAATTTTCAATAAATTTTTGTTGTTTTTTAGTCTTTTTTCAGTCATGTCTGATTCTTCCTGGGTACTTTTGGGGTTTTCTTGGCAGAGATATTGCAGTGGTTTGCCATTTCCTCCTCCATCTCCTTTTATAAGCCAAACCAGGATAAGTTACTTGCCCAGGGTCACATGGCTACTATGTGTCTGAGGCTAGATTTGAACTCAGGAAGAAGAGTCTTCCTGACTCCAGACCCAGCAGTCTATCCACTGCAACACTTAGCTACCCCAATTTATTTATTGACCTCTTAAGATTCCTTCTTTTGTGCTTATTCTGCATATGTTTATCCATTAAACTTATATTCAAGATAATGGTAATGAGATGTGTTCTACGTTTTCATGTTTGAGCACTGTCTTATTTTGTAGAGAAGACAGAAGAACAGTTTTTGTAATATCTCTTTTTTTCTATACTTTGTCTCCTAGCTTCCAGTAAGGTCTGGCATTTCAAAAGTAAAGGTCTTTGCAGGGGAAATGGGATAGAATGAAACCATTATTTTTTAAAATAAAAAATGGATTTGATTTAGATTTGAAGTGAAGTATGACTAAATCATACTCTATTAAAACCAATTTTCTCAATAGTGGCTATACTGATCCAGAGGTGACAGCCATGAAGTCCAAACAATTTCCATTTTCCTGTCAAAACAAACACAAACACACATGTATACTCCCCAAAATGCAGGGTCATTGAGGGCTCTGGGTCCAAAATAGAAAAGGCCTGATTCTGCTAATGGGTTAGGAATGATGGCAAATAAGTTCCACTCCATTGGGAAAAAGAGGGTTCCATTAACCTTACCATGAAAGGTAATTTATTGAATGGTACTCCAGTGTCCAGAAATAGTTAATATAGACCCCAAAATGAGGCAGTTATTATTTCCCCAAGAAATAATATGACAAGCTAGTATAAGGCCCATTGTGTTCAGCATACAATAGATGCTAATAGAGCAACAATAGTGCAATTTGAGAAGGGTATCATTACATGGAAACCCACTACTTAAATATTAATTGGTAGGTTGATCAACAAAGCAGTTTAGTTCAGAGATCTAACAGTTGCTCAGTTTTATGACCTCAGGTGATATAAGCTTTATAGAAAATCAAACCCTGCTGGCAATATTTGTAGAATATTAACTTAAACATTTGGCTCCAGGCACACAGATATTATGAGTGAATCCCTAACCCTCCATACTCCTCCCCACCAAAAAAAAAAAAAAGAATTCAGTTGGATAAAGGGAAAGGCACAATTTTAATGTAACTACTAGTAAATATGGTAACTATTTTGTAAAGTATTGCTGTCATTTTCTCTGCCTAAAGTTACAGAAATTCTTTGAATTTTATATCAGGGACTAAATTTGTGATAGAAAATGATGTATGATGGTGTTTAAATGCAGAGTGTGTCACTTTATAAAGCACAGGGCTCTTTTAAGTTATTTTTTTTAACTTCTTGACATCTGTCACAATTTGGAATTCTGCTCTCATGGGATAAATGCCAGATTACATGGTGTAGTATTTTTATCCTCTGTACTTTCACTGTAGAAGCATACAACATCAAAGGAGAGGCAGATCACTCACATCAGCAGAAAATGGAATACGACTATAATATGCTTGCTTTGATCTCTCCTTCTAATAATTATCTTGGCTACATGCATGCATTGAAAGCAAGATTTGAATTAATAAGGCCAAGAAACCCTAGAAAATGTAAGAAGGATCTCTGAATACCAATGTTGACTATCTTTAGCAAGATAAATTGCAATTGAGCCTACAAAGTTGTGGATTGTTAATTTAAAGCATTAATCCTGAAATGTTATTCTCTCTTAAACTTGTCACCACTATGTCCCTGGTAATGCAATCTTGGCAATTAAGACATTATCACTTTAAAGTCCATGCTCACCTCCAGTACAGCAGGGTTTAGCTAGCATTCATCTGATTTTATATAGGTTTTCAAATAACAGAGCCTAAGGTAGAAATCATTAAATTTATATAAAAAAGTCATCACTGCACAGTCTGCTATCATTAAAAACTATTCTAATATTGCCTTAGGAAAGATATTGCTTTGATATGGAAAGTAAATCAAATCATCCCCATCCACATAGGATATATACAGAGAGGAAGAGCGTATTACGTGCCAGACTAGTCATTTTTTTTCTTTTCTTGCCAGTGTTTATTGTTCCATTGTTTTGAGAGAATCCTATTTTCTCCTCCGTGAGTAGAAATTAGAATGTTTAATGGAAGTAAACAAGGTGGATGTGTTTCAGGAAAGAGCAAGGGTTAATTTTTACTGGAGATTGGAGAGTGTTCTAAGGCACATTGGTCCTGCAACATTTGAAGATTTAATTCTCTTTGTAATTGGTTAGCTGCCACATTGGAGAGCTGTAGCATTCAGTTAATGCCAAATATTAGGTGTTCAGATTACTACTTGAAAACTCTGACATAGCATTGACTCTCATACTGATGTGGTATTACTTCACCTATAGGAAAGACCAGGGATAAAGCTTTGATTGCCGTGTGACTAATCTGAGGGCGAAATCAATTAGCCCTAACTTATCACATTTTGACATATCCAATGTGAGTTGTAAATGCATATGAACAGGTCCTTCTTTATAGAATAATGAAGCAAGAGGCTGGTGCCTGCAACCTTTCACAAAAATAAATGATGTTGTAAGTTCTTTACAAAGATGGGTTAGTGACCATTTATGTAACATGCCAACATAAAGAAATGTACTACTGTGAAGAAATATTATCTCTCTCTCTCTCTCTCTGTCTCTCTCTCTCTTTCTCTCTCTCCACCCCTTCTCTTCCTTTGCCTCATTCAGTCTCTCTGTATCTCCCTATCTCTCTGAAAAATCTCTATAGATTGAAAATAATCTGGATGCATTCTAATTTTCTGAATTAATTTTGTAATGAATGAGAGTTTAGAAAATGATTTCCTTCAAAGACAAGAGTAACCACAAATTTCATTTTTAAAGCATTGTGATTCTACCTGTAACTAAGGCACAAAAACTAATTTGAGAGAGTATCTGGATCCTAAATATAGTAGTAAAGTATATCTTTTGGATTTTGAAGGGAGACTGAAACCATTATCATTACTTAGTGCATTTTAGAACACTTGGCTGGTATCAGTTCGGGTTCGGGCACTCACTATTTACTTAACGTTGAACAATTAAAAGGCTGATTACTTTAGAAATGTAAGGGACCTCAGAAACCATTTAGTCCAACTCCATCATTTTACAAATAAGGAAGCTAAGGCTCTGGGATATTAAGTATCTTGCCCAAATACACATAAATATGAGTCAGAGGCAGAAAATATCTTTCATTTTGACATTGGTCCCCTTCAAAATGAAGGACCACAGGCAGCTAGGTGGTTCAGTGAATAGAGCTCTGGTCTTGGAGTCAGGAGGACCTGAGTTCAAATCTAGCCTTAGACACTTAACACTTACTAGCTACATGACCCTGGGCAAGTCACTTAACCCCAATTGCCTCACCACAAAATAAATAAATAAACAAATAAATAGATAAATGAATAAATAAATAAATAAAAGAATGAAGGACCAACAACAACAGAAGCAGAAATCATATTGAGGAATGCTAAATATCAAATGAGTACCCTTTGAAATTTTCCTCCCAAGGTCTTTCACTTCTTTCTATGTATAATGAGGAGATTGGACTAGTGTATCAGCATTTTAAGAATTTCTGATCCTAGAACACTCTATGACTAGAATAAATTTAATGTTAGGAGGGAACTTAATTGCCATCTATTCAATCAATCCCCCCACCTCTGTTTCACAGATAATGAAAAAATTAAGCCCCAGATACATTATTAAAGATTTAGGTCCCTCATGGAATATCAGTCTGAACTAGACCCAGCCAGTATCATAGGATCACAGAAATAGATCTTGAAGGGACTTCAAAAGTTATCAGATACAACCATCTCATTTTACAGATGTGGAAACTGAGGCTCATAAGCAAGGTTCGTTAAGGTCCCATTAGTAGTAAGTAACAGATCAGGGATACAAATTCAAGTTCTGTATCCAAATCTAAGGCATTCTCCACTGCATCTTACTGCTTGTATTTTCATTTGCTTGCTTTGTTACAGGAATTTTAATTTGGGGTTCAAGAACTTTTAAAAAGATATATTTTATAAGTGCATTTTAATATAATTTAATAGAATATTATTCTGAAGAGGGGTTCATAGAATTCACCAAATTGCTAAAGGGGTCTATGATGAAAAAAATGCTTAAAAATCCCTGCTGTGCTTGGGTGGAGCCAAGATGGTGGAGGGAAAGCAGTGACTTGCTAGAGCTCTCCCCCAAACCCCTCTAAATACCTATAAAAATGGCTCTAAACTAATTCTAAAGCAGCAGGACACACAAAAAAAAAAAACAGAGTGAAACAAATTTCCAGCCCAATACAACCTGGATGGCTGATCAGAAAGGTATATCGCGCCGGGCTGGGAGAGGAGCGCGACCCTGGAGCAGGCCTCAGAGGACTGAATCGCGGGCAGCTGTGGCAATTTCCAGACTTCTCAACCCACAAACGCCAAAGACAACTTAGAAGGTTAGTGGGAAAAGTCTGTGACTGCGGTGAGAGAAGAAGCTAGGTCTCCAGAAGGCAAAGGAGATAGGATTAGAACCAAGAATAACGTACCCAGCAAAACTGAATATAATTCTTTAGGGGAAAAAATGGTCCTTCAGTGAAATAGAGAACTTTCAAGCATTCTTGATGAAAAGACCAGAGCTGAATAGAAAATTTGACTTTCCAATACAAGATTCAAGTGGAACATGAGGAGGTAAACAGGAAAGAGAAATCATAAGAGACTTATTAAGGTTGAACTGTTTATATTCCTGCATGGAAAGATGATATTTGTAACTCATGAGACCTTTGTCAGTATTAGGGTAGTTGGAGGGTAAAAAATTATATGTATGTAGATAGATAGATAGATAGATAGATAGATAGATAGATAGATAGATAGATAGATAGATGGATAGATAGAAGGCACAGGGCGAGTTGAAGATGAAAGGGCCATAACTGGAAAATAAAATTAAGGGGTGAGAGAGGATTATACTAGGAGAAGGAGAAAGGGAAAGGTAGAATGGGGTAAATTATCTCACAAAAAAAAACAGAAAAGAAAAGGCTCTTACAGCACAGGGGAGACAGGGAAGGTGAGAAGGAATGAGTGAATCTTATTCTCATAGGATTTGACTTAAGGAGGGAATAATATACACAATGGAGTATGGAAATCTATCTTACGCTACAGGAAAATAGGAGGGGAAGGGGATAAGAGAGTAGGGGGATGATAGAGAGGAGGGCAGATTGGGAAAGGGGGTAATCAGAAGCAAATACTTCTGAGGAGAGACAGGGTCAAAAGAAAGAATAGAATAAATGGGGGGGGTGGGATAGAATTAAGGGAAATATAGTTAGTTTTTCACAGCACGTCTACTATGGAAGTGTTTTGCCTAACTGCACATGTATAGCTTGCCTTTTCAATGAGGGTGGGTGGGGAGGGAGGAAAAATAAATAAATTTTTAAAAAATCCCTGCTCTGTTTCTTTTCAATGTGTCTCAGTTTCTTTATCTGTAAAGTGGGATACCCAGTCAGTTAGGAGTTAAAGTCAACTAAGAAATGAAGCTTCCCTTGGCTCCCACCTCACCCTAGTGCTGACAGGCAGGAAATCAAAATCATTCCTATCCATATGTGCTAGCTTCCTTTGGAGGTTTTACATTTCACTATGGGCAGAATGAGAAGTGTTGGAAGTCGGCAAGCCAACAATTAAGTTAACCAGAAGCCAGCATCTAACCTTCAGCAGTAAGAAAGAAGCCTGAATGTGGGGCTGAGGCCCTTTTGAAATGTAACTCTTGATGCATGTCCAGTATTTTTGAAGAGAAATAAAAGCAACTACTCATGAGCAGGTGTACTTATCATCAGTCAAGAATATCCTGACAAAGGACATGTGTAGGATAAAGTATGCTATTTACAGAGAAGAAGGAATGTGCCTCAGTAATCACAATTGGCCTCTTTCCCTGGGATTCAAATGCTCTCAGTAGCTCATATCCTTGCCAACCAAAATTCTGAAAATTGTTTTTTTCCCCTTTTCCCTTTTTTCTCCTGACTCGCCAAGTTCCTTACTAAACTTAAGTGTGGGAGAATAAGGTCACTGAAGTTAAAGCAGTGGCTGGGAGTCCTTCCCATATAAGCAAACCCATTCCCAATGGTTGTTCTCTGGTAGCTTTTCCAGCTGAACAGAGTCCAACAGTGGCATATTTGCAAGGATTTAGGCTCTCGTCAACCCAGTCACTTCAGCAGAGCTGGGAGATTAAAGCTGGGGTGATTTAGGGAGCAGGATGTGTCACCGTGTATCAGGCTAGAAAGCAGGCTTGGCTAGGAGAAGTAATTCAGCTTGGCTCTCTGCTCTTAACACGGCAGAGCAGTGTTTAAGCACAAAATTTCTTTCCAATTCAACTGAATGATTGCGGTGCAGGATTCTAACAGGGGGTAATAGAAGACATTCAGAGTGGGTTTGGAACACAAGAAGCTTCCTCATTGGGGTCTTACTTTAGCATTGGATATGTTTAAAATGTCTTGAGCTATTTTATAGCAGTAGTGAAAAGATTCCAAGGAGCAGCTTTATATGCAGCAGCCTTGAAGGTACTGCAAGGAGATTCTCATAGCCACAGAACAGTGTGGTAAGAAAACAGAAACAAAACTCCTTTTCTGACAGACTAAGACTGTCCATTATGCTTTTATTTTATATTGTTATTATACTTCCTCTGAAATGAGATTTTGAAAAAAATACTGCCTTACTTGGCTGTTTATAACCCTTGAATATTTCTCTTGAATTTTCAGGACTTGGAGGTTTTTCTGTAAATGGCTTTTGTCTACAAATATCTTTCCTTTCCTAAACAAACAACAAAAATTCCTTTCTGAGGGCTGTGACTTGATGACTCAGCTAGTAATGTGAATGTAGATTGCCTTCTTGACCCAGAGACAAGGAATAAGCATTATTCTGGAACTGGGGAACCAGGGCCAAGGGGAGGAAAAAGGGCCATTATAGCAAAGCAGATGGTGAGAGCTCTCAACCCCTCTTACATCCTTTGTACATCTTGAGGTTTGAAGCTATATTCACTTCTATTGTGATAATGATTTGGAAACAATATTGAACAGACAGAGACGCCCAAGGATGTCTTGCTTTCAATCTCCTGACCTTTCCTTTTCATCTAACCCTTAGACAAGTTTAAATTCATGTCTAAGAGACTTTCCATTCCTTATCTATTCAATGATAAGGGATGCTAGTGTGAAAGCATTTTGCTGGTGACTGACCCTGAAAGACACAGACCTTTTTTTTCCCTTAAATAACTATCACTTTAACAAAGTTTTCATTAGTTAACCTATTATGTTAGATCACATTTTGCACACCAGCTCAAGACCCATTTCAGAATTCTTTATTTCTATATAGGTATACCTTTATATATTACAGGTAAAGGTATACCTTTATTAATAAAGTAGTTATTAATATTATTAATACTATTATTATAATATGAAAAGCAAAAAATCAAAGACATTTTCATGATAGGTCTTAACTTTAGTGATAATTTAACATGGTATGATAGAGAGATTATTTGGTATAGTGCCAGGAGATATGAATGTGAATTCTAATTCTAATGTTAAGTAGCATTTTATTATGGGAAAGTATTTTACCCACATCAAGCCTCATTTTCCTTATCTGTGAAATGAGATTGAATACTCACATCATTTTCTATAGGGCTGTTGAAATGAAAGTATTTTTTAAACTAAGAGTCAAAAAATGTGTTATTATTTTTAAATTAATATTAATAAATATGCAGTAACCTGCTATAGTTTTATAAGGTATGTTAAATTATATGAAAACATCAGGAAACAAAACTCACACATGTATTTAAGGTAATATATTTGGGTAAATATGTGTATGCAAATACTTATATATCTAGGGATTTCTATTTTATTCATAGCTGATTTATCTTTATTTGAATTGATTTAATATATTTTACATGATGAGACATTCTTTCTACACTGAATACTTGTGAATGATAACCTTTATTCTTGGCTACAATCCCAACTGGTATAATATTGGTGGTATGAAATTATGTCTATTTCCTTCCTGAATACCTAACACCTTCATCAAAAATAGTCAAAATTCCCAGCAATATCAATTGATTAGTTGTACTTATTCAACATTTATTTAACTATGTGTGAGAAACTTTGGGTGTCATTGGGAAAGAAAAAAGAAAGTAGAAGACCCATTCCCCTCCTTTTGGAATCTAGCCAGGGGTGTGCTGGAACAAACTAAAACTGATTCAGGAGAGCTGATTGTTAATTTTTTAGTGAGAATAATACTCGCTTCAAAAATCATCAAGAGCTACAAACCTAGACTTGATTTGTTGTTTTGTTGATTGCATAGACTCAAGAAAGCTATGAAGAAAATGGTAATAATGCAGATTTAAAATTTTAAAATATATCATGTGTACTTTTTTTTCTCCTGGACAGCCAAGTGTTAAACATTTGCTAGCACTGCACTTGAATTTAGCTCACTGGATTGTTGTGAATGAATGAGCTACTGAATCAATGACTATTATCCTTAAACAGTTTGTCCAGCCTCTATTGCTTTCATTCTATGGGCTAAGTATAAAGAAATCCCAAAGTGCTCTACTATCATGGACTCTCTAAATACTTTCTGCCCAATGGATTGTGCTGTAGCTATAGCCAGCAGCCCTGAACTGATATTTCTAAGCTTTCATTGTAGGAAATTTTGTGTTCCCATTTTATATTTGATTTCTTTCATAGATAATCTTCATTAAACTCTTCAAGTAGCTAAATATAATAAATTTGTTAGGTGAAATTTGTCTAGAACAATAGATTGTATCACAGTTCTGTAGATCTTCTAAAAAATTGATGTAGATTGATGCTATGGTATATGCTTCCCAAAGCACAGGCTATGTTTTCTTAATGGATTTTGCTTTGCTTTCTCAAAAAAAAATGCACTATTTGATTGTAGAATTTGATAACAACATAAGATCTTTTTTTCATAATAAACATCTTTGAGGGGGTTGATGAAATTTGGTAAATGATTTTCATATCCTTTGATTATCCCATGAGACCTTGTTGCTCCTTTAAAGTATCCTCCTCTGAATGTGCTTCAAGAAGACAGTCATGAATATAAAACAGACTCCATGTTATTGTCTTTTCGGGATGTGGTCATATAAATAGAGCACATTGGTCAAATTTAGTAATTAAGAAGTTGTTGCCAAATTATATAACTAGATTTGAATTTTACCTGTTCAACATCAAATCATTGGGAATATTACACATTTCCATCAGCTTTCTGGGGTAGCAATAGTGAATACGCATCTCAAAAATTCTTGAAAGCTCTGCCTAGAAGAAAAGAACAAAAGTTGAATGTGACATGCAGGTTCCTTGTAACCTTAGACATAACAGCCTAACTTCAACTGAAATAAACTGAAAATGTTAAGCAGCCCTGCTATATGTTGTTGTCAATGAGAAAAGGAGTCTAATCACTCTCAACAGAGCAAAGATGCACTATAATTTTCTCATTTTCCACCATATAGATTGATTGAGGGAAACCAAGGGACATAGAAATAAGTCCTAGTCAGGAAATGAATGAAGAGTCTGTGCTAGAGGACTGAACTCCAAGGCTTCTCTATTTCTTGACTATTTTATTTTTTGCCCACAAGTTGGTATGATAAAAAAAGAATTAAATTCAGCCATGGGAACTGAGGCAGTGAGCCTTTATTCAATTTCCATGCTTCTAAGCATACTTTACCAAGAAATGACTAAAATCTTCACATAGTCTTTTTAAAAGAAATCTAAAATATACTAAAGATTTTGTTTGAGAAAAATGAAACATACTTGATAGACATATGTGTGTATCTGATATACATCTATATGTGTGTATGCATATACGTACATATATAATCTCTCTGTATGTGTATATATATATATTCTGTCATTATTATCACTTTCTCAACCAAGACTACATTTATTTATCTGCACACATGCATATTCATGTGTATGTATGTATATGTGTGTATACAATGTGATAGATAGGTAGGTAAATAGATAGATACATGGATAAATACATAGATAGATAGATACATAGATAGATATCATATTGGAAATTTTTAAAGGAAAATTGCTATAAAAAAGAATGAATTATTAGTGTTTACTCTGTGTTTAACATCTACACAGAATCCCAGTCCCATTCTAAGCAATCAAGAATCCTGCCCATAGACAACAGCCAATATAAACTTTTGTTTAAACACTGCACTAACCAAGGCTTAGTCCTTAGTGCATAACACCACTAACTGGAAGAAGGCTGTAGGGAAATTATAAATTCACCTCATCTTGATTAGCACTGACAAAAGCTACTAGGAGAAATGTGATTTGGAGTTAACTTTTGATTTCTTCTGAGGCTAGATATAACGTGCTTGCAGCCAAGAATGGGTGTTTTCTTTTTAATGGGGGAGTTCCTTTTTTTTGCAAACATATCACAAATCATGTTTATAGCATGTAAAAAGCAACATGCCATAATTTGATTCTCCATGGCTCTACTTTCTTTTTACAAAGATAAAATAACAAGGTAGGGTCACAAGAAGAGGAAAATGTCCATTGGTGCTTATTTTTTTTTAATTAAACATGTTCATGTGGCCTAAATGTTCATTTATGACATGAGAATTTTTTTTAAATATAAGCAATCCTAACATTTCAAAATAATCTATTTTACTGATGGATCTGAAATAATCTGAATTAAAAACTAAAAACAAATTAATATAAGAAAAACAAGATGATTTAAAATTTGTAAATTGACATTGAATATTTTATGAAGTTGCCATATTTAATTTGCTGACTCCTTCATCCTATGCTTGGAATATACCATCAAATTTCATAACCATAATATATCTAAAGTAATTATCCAATTTGTCTCCTGGAATAAAGTTGAGATAGTTGCCTACAAAACATATTCTAAATTTGGGTTTGCAGATATTCCATTTTAATTTTAGTTAGAAGTCTTAAATAAGGTGAATACCAACATTGCAAGCTCTAATTTAATGAAACATTTTTAAATGCTTATGAAAGTAGTTTGTATCAAAGTACATTAGGAATCATGGTATTTTGGAAGGGTGCATTATTTCATGAGTCATAGTGTTGAATTATGCAATAGTGGGGAAAGGGGAAAGAAGCAAAACTGAGCCACAAACATGAAAAAGCACATGCTTGTAACATCAATAAATTTTAATTGGATATTTGCATCTGCTCATTGATGAAATAAAGTGATAGTAAGGAAGGGTAAGGGAAAGACATTTTGTTAAAAAAAAGGTCAAGAGAAAGAAAATACTTTCTCATATTGAACTATGTGTAAATCATCTTAATTCATTTTAGTTTTTAAGTCAAAACATTCAATTCACATTTAGACGAGCAACTTTTGCAAGTATTCCACAACTCATCAATTACTTGTTAATATTTATATAACCACATACTAGTTAATTGTTCACACTTTTCTAGAAGCAAAGAAATGCTCTCACAATTTCTATTGATAGCTCATTCCAATTACTGAAGATATTTATATTCTTAAGTCTGTGTGAACAGCTTTTTGTTGTATTTGAATATACACCTGTCTTTTAACTTAAACTTCCTAGATTAGCATCTCTCTCTCTCTCTCTCTCTCTCTGTATATATATATATATATATATATATATATATATAT
>NW_020954590.1:25535730-25586018 GCF_900497805.2 Vombatus ursinus
GAAGCTAACCCTAGGTTTTTGTAGGTTTAGGCCAGTGGAATATAAATTCTGACAGTTCTACCATGCTTGGAAGGCGCAAAATATGGTTCTGACAATCACTCTGCTGTCTGAGGATCACTCTTTAAAAGGTAGAGGAGCATTAATTAGAGGTTGACCACTTGGCAATGAATTATTTGGTCATGGAAAACTATGAAAAAAATTTTTTTTAAAATGTTGCTCAGTCATGTGTAGCATCCTGCTGTTTCTGTAATGATGGTGTTGGACTAGAACAAAAGAGGGCAAGGGTACTAAAAATTGTGCAGTTTTTACACTGTCTCTAAATGCTAACTTCTGTACTGGTACTCTAAATGTAAGATCCTCATCCAAATACTAGTAAATAAGCCTACTTCTAAGGGAATTGAAGAATAAATACCTTGATATTTTTTCTACAAATGGAACTAGAAAATAACAGTAACAACAAAGAAATTAAAGCTAAATGAAGACTTGTTCATGGGTTCTCCTTTGAGATGCAAATAAAATAGTTGTCAGAGTTAATTTTATCAGGTGTTCAGAGGCAACAAAAATGGCATTTCAAGAAATTTTTAGTCATTTTATATTGCAGTATATATCAATTAGTAAAAATTTATTAAGCACCTAGTATGTGCCAGGATCTGTGCTAAGCTCTTGCTATACAAAAAGACAGTTTATGCCCTCAATGAGCTAACAATCTAATGGGGGAGACAATATGCAAACAAATATATGAAATGCAAGATATATTCAGAATAAGTAAGAAATAATTAACAGAAGGAAGGCACTAAAATTAAGAGGGAAAGGGGAAGGCTTTCAATAAAAGATGAGATTTTAATTGGGATTTAAAGAAAGGCAAGGAGATCAGTAGGTGGTCCTGAGGAAAGCATGGAAGAGAATTATTATCATGGAGATGGTAATTAAATTCATAGGAGCTGATAAGATTACCAAGTGATTTAGTACAGAGGGAGAAGAGGATAGGGCCCAAGCAAGAACCCTGAGGGACAACTATAATTAGAAAATGTGATCTGGAAGAGGATTCAGCAAAAAAGACTCAAAAGGAATGAATCAGATAGTAGGTAGGAAGAGCACCAAGAGAGAGTTGGTGTTCTGAAAACCTAGAGAGAAGGGAGTATTAAGGTGGAGAGGCAGATTGACAGTGTCGTAAGGTACAGAGTCAAGGAGAATGAGAATTGAGAAAACACCATTAGTTTAAAAAGGCAAATATAAATAATATAAAATAAAATGTAATATAAAGAAGAAGGAATGTTAATAACTGAGGGAGATCAGAAAAGGTTTCATGTATCAGGGAGTTGCTGTTTGTTTCATTTAAGCTTCAGACAAGAGTTGGATTAATAAGGTCCCTTCTAAATATGGGACTCTGATTCTCCTAGTCTGGTAGACTGTTTAGCATACAGTCATATCTGAACTCAAAATGAATATAAAACAGAGGTGTGTGTTGGGGGGGGGAATAGAACCTGGATAATAAACCTCATATTTAGTAAAAAAAAAAAATGTCCATTGAATTTGGCAACTAAGAGATCATTGATAACTTTGGAGAAAACATTTTTAGTGGACAGATAAGGTTGGAAGCTAGATTGTAAAGGATGAAGAAGAGAGTATTTTTCTCAAGTAGAGGCATGCATCACAGCTAGAAAAGGCAGAAGTGATATACTATGATAGTGGGGATAGAAGGATCAAGTGAGGGTTTGAAGGGATAGAAGAGACATGAATGTGTTTGTAGGCAGGAGATGAGGTGGTAGAGAGGAAGAGATTGAAAATAAGTGAAAAAGTTGGAGGGGTATTAAGGGGACACTCTGTTGGTAGAGACAGGAGGGAATCACTTGAACAATTAAAGGTGTTACCTATCAAAGGTAAGGCCATTTCATCATGTTAGACAGGGATGAGGGATGAGATAATGGCAGAAGGCAACTGAATTATAGAAGGTGAAAAAGGAAGGAAACGAGGGAGCTCATGGTGAATGGTGTCAATTTTTTTCTATAAAATATGAGGCAAGGATCTCAACTGAGAGACAGATAAGTAGAGACATTAGAGGTTTGTGATAGGATGAAAAGTTTTGGAAGAGTCAGTCTGAAGAATAGGATAGATAGAGTAGTTAAGGGAGATATAGTAGGATTGCCTAGCAGCAACAAGGACTCCATTGAGGTTATGTAACATAAATTTGTAGTGGAACCAGTCAGAATGTGTGTATGATTTTCTCTAAATTTGTTTAACCATTTATGTGTTGGATAGAAGGCAGTAAATGGTGGGAGTGATCCAAAACTGAGGCTTGGTGGGAGTGATCAGCAATATGATAAGGAGGTCAAGGAATGAAAAGAAAAGGATAGGGCAGGGCTGAATTGATTTACTAAGTGGTCAAGATGGGGAAAATAGGAGAGTGCTTAGTGGAGAGGATCGGGTGGGAAAGAATGGAGGGTCAAGGGATTAGAGGACATGGTGTAGGTGAAAAGTGGGGTTTTATAAGGGAAGATGTGAAAAAAATTACAGTCAGATAAAAGTATTTCACAATTATTGAACATAGTTATGCTATATTTGTGGGTGACAGCAAGATCAAGTGTATGACCTTTGTGCATGGCTGAGGTGGGATAAAGTAGCTTGTGGGAAGTGAATGGATTGAAGGATTGAGTGATTAGGATATTTGAGAGTGAATCAATATTGAAGTCCACTGGTATAAAAGCAGAAGTTGGGGAGGAAAGAAAAATTGTGAGCCATGTACTAAATCTGTTAATTTTTATCATGTGTGTCACAATGTCTTTATTTCTTAGTAGATAGTCTTTAGGAATTTTCATGTCTGAAAAATCCATCAGCGTGAAATTATCCTCAATTCTGTTGTTCTGTGGCTTTATTGGTACCACTACACCTTTCATCACTACATCTCACAATCCCCTGAAACATTATTTGATGTTCTTTAAGAGTTGTTGTAAGCCAGAAAGAAAAAAAAAATCAAATATCATGGGGCCACAGTTAGGATCACACAAGATTTAGCAGCTTACATGTGAAAGGATAAGAGCACTTGGAATATGATATTCCAGAAGGCAAATGAGCCAGGATTACAACCAAGAATCATTTCCCCAGCAAAAGTGAGCATATTCCTTCAGGGGGAGGGGAAGAATGGATATTAAATAACTAGAGAACTTTCAAGCATTTCCATTGAAAAGACCAGCGCTGAATAGAAAATTTGACTTTCAAAAATATGCCTCAAGAGAAGCATAAAAAGATAAACAGGAAAGAGACATCATAAGGTACTCAATATAGTCAAATTGTTTATATTCCTATATGGAAAGAGGATAATTGGAATTCATAAAAACTTTATCAACATTAAGACAATTAGGAGTATACATAGACAAAGGGCATGTTTGTGAGTTGATTATTATGTAATAATTAAAAAATAAAATTAAAGGGTGAGATGGAGGGATGAACTGAGAGAAAGGAAAGGAGTGAGGAAGAATGGTGGGAAGTGTCTCACATAAAAAGGCATGAAACAAAGAGCTTTTATAGTAGAGGGGAAGATGTGGGGAAGTGACATGCAATTCTTGAACCTTACTTTCATTAGAAGTGGCTCAAAGAGTGTATAACATTCACATTCAATTGGACATAAAAATTTATCTTACCCTACAGGGAAGTAGTAGCAGAAGAGGATAACAAAGGGGAATGAGGCTGATAGAAAAAAGGACTGATTAAAGTAATGATCAGAAGGAAAATGGACTTTTCAGGAGAAACAGGTTAAGGAGAGAGGGGAGGGGGAGAGAGAAAGAGAGAGAGAGAGAGAATAGGCTGGAGGGAAATTAATAGTTAATAATCATAACTGTGAACATAAATGAGATGGACTCACCCATAAAATGGAAACAGGTTAAAAAAAAACCAGAATCCTACACTATGTTGTCGACAATAAACAAAATTGAAACAGAGACAAAAAGAATAAAAATAAGGGGCTGAAAGAGAATCTATCATGCTTCAGCTGAGGTAAGGAAAAGAAAAAAAGCTGAGGTAGCAATCATAATCTCAAACAAAGTGAAAGCAAAAATAAATCTAATTAAAAGAGATAAGCAGAGAAGCTACATTTTGCTAAAACATGCCATGAACAATGAAATAATACCAACATTAAACATATATGCACTAACTGGCATAAAATCCAAATTGTTAAAGGAAAAGTTAAATGAGTTGTGAAGGGAAATGGGCAGTAGAACTATAATAGTAGGGGACCTCAAAATTCCTCTCTCAGGACTAGATAAATCTAACCATAAAATATACAAGAAAGAAACTAAGGAGATGAATAGAATTTTAGAAAATTTAGCCATGATAGACCTCTGAAGAAAATTGAATTGCAAGAAAACTATAGACCAATTTCCCTAATGCATATTGAGGCAAAAAAAAAATAAATAAAACACTAACAAGGAAATTATAGCAATATATTGCAAAGATCATACACTATGACCAAATGGAATTTATACCAGGAATGCAGGGTTGGTTCAATATATAATTGTATAATTGACTACATGAATAACAAAAACAACAAAAATTATATGATTACCTCAATAGATGCAGAAAAAACTTTTGACAGAATACAACACTCATTCCTATTAAAAACACTAGAAACTATAGGAATAAATAGAGCTTTCCTTAAAACAATAAGTAGTATCTATCTAAAACATCAACAAGCATTATTTGTAATTTGGATAAGTAAGAAGTCTTCCCAATAAGATCAAGGATGAAGCAAGAATGTTCATTATCACTATTTTTATTCATTATTGTTCTAGAAATGCTAGCTATAGCAATAAGAGAAGAAAAAGAAATTGAAGGAATTAGAATGCACAATGGGGGGGGGATATTACTCTTGCAGATGCTACAATGGAATACATAGAAAATCCTAGAGAATCAACTAAAAAACTACTGGAAATAATTAACAACTTTAGCAGAGTTGTAGGATATAAAATAAATCTTCATGAATCATCAGCATTTCCATATATTAACAACAAAGTCTTACAGCAAGAAATGAAGGAGAGAGGATGAAAGAAACAGAGACAGAAACTAGCTAAGCTTAAAGTCATTCCTCCAGAAAAGGCTTTCTCCAGAAAAAGCAGCCTTTCCTCAAAACCCTATAACATAGACACCAAATTCAAACCAAGACTGGAACAGGCTATGTAGAATATTATCCCAGATAAAAGAAGACTTTCAAAGCAGGAAAATGGGCACCACTCAAGAAAAAAGATCACATTATGATTCACTGGAGGCTACTTCAAGTGCTGAATCCTCTGTGGTATCAAATGCTAAAGTATGCATTGTTTCATCTTCTAAAAAAGAGAGAGAAGTCATCTTACCTAAAGCACCTATTAGGTATTCTTCTGTGTCATCCAGGCTCAAGAAATGAAGAGAGAGGAATTTCAATGATGTTGCTAATACATCTTCAATGAAAATATCTGGTAAATCTTTGCCTTTTCAAAACAGCAGTATTACTAAGGTCCTCCAGCTATATTTACAGATGTTGTTTTGTGCAGCCCAAGCATTTCAAGGCCTTCATGGAAAAACTTATGAAATTCCAATTCCACTAGTAGTACACTGAGAAAAAAAAACTAAAAGTTTATTTTGATAGTAAGGAGGAAAAATTAGATTGCAACCTGGAGAGTGATGAAGAAGACACTGTGTTAAAACCACAGCAACAAATCATATCTTTGAATTCCAGTCAATCTGCAGCTCAAGAAAAACCTTTTGTTCTTACAGAAAAATATAGAACATTATCATCAAATGTTTCAGTAAGTGTTCATTATCAGTGTTATGAGAACACTTTAGAGTCCCTAGCGAAGGAGAACAAAAATCCTCCAAGGTCAGATAAATGAGAAAAACAGCTGAAGGAAAATTTAGTTAAAGGTCAGAAGATAAAATCTCAAATTGAAGCAGAAGAATCAGAAAATACAGATGACAGTGGAAAACTCCAAGAAAAGCATAGGCAGTTTGTAAGGAAATTCTTCATAGCTTTCAATGTTATTCCTTATCGCCATCTTGGTGAAGAAATGTTTCACTTTTTTGATTATGGAAAAATTTTCAATCAGTAGACATTGTACTTAAGGGACTGTAATTTTGTTCCAAAGAGTGCCATTGACGATCTTATTCTGCAATGAGAAAAAACACAGCAATTCTTTTAACAACACAAAAATATCTCAGCACCACCTATCACTACATGCAATGCCCTATACCTGTGTTAAAGTGGTTGTTTCAGATCATGTCTCTTCACACAGACTGTATTGTTTCTACATAGCTTTTGAATATATTGATAGATACAATAATTAGAAATGATGCCACTAGTGGCTCATCAATGTGGCCTTGGATCCCACCACTGTCTGATATAGCAACTGTATTTTTCAATGTCTCAGTTAGGATTGTTTATGTCCTGTGCAGAATCTTCAGCCTCTCTTTAATGAAGATTTTTTTTAAATTTTGGAGTATACAGCATATCTGAAGAAGCAAAAAGTGAAGACTCTAATAGCAGAAACTGCTGCTTCATGTCTTCCAGAAACTAAGATTTATTCATTTATTTAGTTTTAGTTTTCAACAATCACTTCCATAAGATTTTGAGTTCCAAATTTTCTCCCCATCCCTCCTCTCCCTCCATCCCAAGACGTCATGCAATTTGATAAACATTCTACATATACCTTTATATTAAACACATTTTCACATTGATCATGTTGCAAAGAAGAATTAGAACCAATGGGATAAATTACAAGAATGAAGAAATGAGAAAGAGAGAGAGCAAATAATATGCTTTAATCTGCATTAAGGCTCCATAGTTCTTTCTCTGGATCTAGACAGCATTTTCCATCATGAGTCTTTTGGAATTCTCTAAGATCCTTGCATTGCAGGAAAAAAAAAAAGAGCTGTCTATCAAAGTCAGTCATCGCACAACATGGCTCTTACTGTATACAATGTTCTCCTGGTTCTGCTCACTTCACTCAGCATCATTTCACATAAATCTTTCCAGGTTTTTTTCTGAAGTCAGCCTGTTCATCCTTTCTTATAGCACAATAGTATTGCATTACATTCATATACCACAACTTGCTCAGCTATTCCTCAACTGATGGGTATCCCCTCAATTTCCAATTCTTTGCCACCACAAAAAGAGCTGCTATAAATATTTTTGTACCTGTGGGTCCTTTTACCATTTGCATGATCTTTTTGGTATAAAACCCTGGAAATGGTATTGCTGGGTCAAAGGGTATGCACATTTTCATAGCCCTTTGGGAATAATTCCAAATTGCTCCCCAAAATGGTTGGATCATGGGGGCCAGAGCCAAGATGGTGGAGTAAAAGCAGTGACTTGCTTAAGATCTCCCCAAAACCCCTCCAAATACCTATAAAAATGGCTCTAAACAAATTTTAAAGCACCAGAACCCACAAAAAAGACAGAGTGAAACAAATTTCCAGCCAAAGACAGCCTGGATGGTTGATCAGAAAAGTATATCACGCTGGACTGAGAGAGAAGCACAGTTCAGCATGGGCACACAGGCCTCAGTGAACCTGAAGCAGGCCTCAGAGGACTGAATTGCAGGCAGCTGTGGTGGTTTCCAGACTTCTCAACCCTTGAACACCAAAGACAACTTAGGTCAGTGGGAAAAGTCTGTTTCTATGGTGGTAAGAGAGGAGTGCAGAGACCCAGACCCATTCCCTGGGGTGGAGGCTGCTTCCTGAGCTTTCTGCCCACAGACTGATGGGGAATTGAGTGGCTGATCAGAGGGAGATTGCAGGAATCTCTCTACTGGTGCAGGATTCTCTTGCTTTGCCCATGCTTGGATCTGGGTCACAGTTTTGGGTGGCAGTCCTGGGGCAAGGAGGAGAGCTGGTGTGGTGGTGCTTGTAGTGACTGTGGAGAGGAAATCCTCACAGTTCCAAGACAGAAAAGAGTGCTCATGGTCACTCATAGACAAGAGTACAGACCAGGAAAGGAATAAACACCTCACCTTTGATCATAGCACCTTGGAAGAACTGAAAATGTACAGGTCCCTAGAAGTATCTCTGAAAACAGGTGCACTAACCCCCTGAAGCTTGGGACAGTACATTCTCCACACTGGAAACAGACTCCTACCTTAATAAAGAGTCTATAACTCAAGTAATTGAACAAGATCATGAGCAAGCAGCACAAAAAGAGTCAGACTGTATTATCTTACTTTGGTGACAAAGAAGATCAAAACACACAACCAGAAGAAGACAATGAAGCCAAAGCTCCTACATCCAAAGCCTCCAAGAAAAATATGAATTGGTCCCAGGCCATGGAACAGCTCAAAAAGGATTTTGAGAAGCAAGTAAGAAAAGTAGAGGAAAAACTGAGAGTGATGCTAAAGGAGACCCAAAAAAATACTGAAGAAAATAACACCTTAAAAAATAGCTTAACCCAAACAGCAAAAGAGGTCCAAAAAGCCAACGAGGAGAAGAATGCCCAAAAAAGCAAAATTGGCCAAATGGAAAAGGAAGTCCAAAAGATTACTGAAGAGAATACTTCCTTAAAAATTAGAATGGAGAAATTGGAAGCTAATGACAATTTGAGAAATCAAGGCACTGTAACACTAATCCAAAGGAATGAAAAAATAGAAGAGAATGTGAAATGTCTCATTGGAGAAACAACTGACCTGGAAAATAGATCCAGGAGATAGAACTTAAAAATTATTGGACTATCTGAAAGCCATGATCAAAAAAAGAGCCTAGACATCATCTTTGAAGAAATTATCAAGGAAAACTGCCCTGATATTTTAGAACCAGAGGGCAAAATAGAAATTGAAAGAATCCACCAATCACCTTCTGAAAGAGATCCCCAAAGGGAAACTCCTAGGAATTTTGTAGCCAAATTACAGAATTCCCAGGTCAAGGAGAAGATATCGCAAGCAGCCAGAAATAAACAATTCAAGTATTGTGGAAACACAATCAGAATAACAAAAGATTTAGCAGTTTCTACATTAAGGGACTACAGGGCATGGAATATAATGTTCTGGAGGGCAAAGGAGATTGGAGTACAACCAAGAATCACCTACCCCAGCAAAACTGAGTATAATATTTCAGGGTAAAAAATGGTCATTCAATGAAATAGGGGACTTTCAAGCATTCCTGTGGAAAAGACCAGAGCTGAATAGAAAATGTGACCTTCAAACACAAGACTCAAGTGAAACATGGAAGAGGTAAACAGGAAAGAGAAATTATAAGAGACTTATTAAGGTTGAACTGTTTATATTCCTGCAGGGAAAGATGATATTTGTAACTCATGAGTCCTTTGTCAGTATTAGGATTGTGGGAGGGAAAAAAAGTTATATGTGTGTATAGATAGATAGACAGAGGGCACAAGGTGAGTTGAAGATGAATGGGTGATATCTGGAAAATAAAATTAAGGGGTGAGAGAGGATTATACTGAGAGAAGGAGAAAGGGAGAAGTAGAATGAGGTAAAATATCTCACATGAAACAGACAAGAAAAGGCTTTTACAGTGTAGAGGAAATGGGGGAAGGTGAGAGGTAATGAGTGAATCTTATTCTTATAGGATTTGGCTTAAGGAGAGAATAACATACACAATTGGGGTATGGAAATTTATCTTAACCTACAGAAAAATAAGGGGGGAAGGGGACAAGAGATCAGGGGGTTGATAGAGGGGAGGTCAGATTGGGGGAGGGGGTAATCAAAAGCAAACACTTCTGAGGAGGGACAGGGTCAAAAGAGAGAATAGAATAAATGGGGGGTAGGATAGGATGAAGAGAAATATATTTAGTTTTTCACAACGGGACTACTATGAAAGTGTTTTGCATGGCTACACATCTATAACCTATATCAAGATGCTTGCCTTTTCAATGAGGTTAGGTGGGGAAGGAGGAAGGGAGAAAATTTGTAACCCAAACTTTTAAAAAACACATGTTAAAAATGAAAAAAAAAGTTAGAAAAGAAAAAAAATGATTGCATCATTTCACAACTCCACCAACAATGCATTACTGTTCCAATTTTCCCATGTCTTCTCCAATATTTATCATTTTCCTGTTTTGTAATGTTAACCAATCTGATAGGTGTGATGTGGTACTTCAGAGTTGTTTTGATTTGCATTTCTCTAATCAATAGTGATTTAGAGCTTTTTTTCAGATGCCTATAGATAGCTTTAATTTCTTCATCTGAAAACTGCCTGTTCATATCCTTTGACCATTTATCAATTGGGGAATGATTTGTACTCTTATAAATTTGACTCAGTTCTCTATATATTTTAGAAATGAGGCCTTTATCAGAGACATTGGTTGTAAAAAGTCTTTCCCAGTTTTCTGCTTCCCTCCTAATGTTGGTTGCATTGGTTTTGTTTGTGCAAAAGTTTTTAATGTAATCAAATTTTTCCATTTTGTATTTCATAAAGTTCTCTATCTCTTGTTTTCTCATACATCCTTTAATTCTCCACAAATCTGACAAGTAAACTATTATTTGCTCTCCCAGTTTGCTTATAGTATCAGCCTTTATATCTAAATCATGATCCCATTTTGACTTTATCTTGGTGTACGGTGTTGGCCTGTGCCTGGTTTCTGCCATATTCTTTTCCAGTTTTTCCAGTAGTTTTTGCCAAATAGTGAGTTCTTATCCCAGATACAGGAGTCTTTGGGTTTATCAGGAACAAACGTTTTTATTGTAGTTAAGTTTATAGGTGTGTGTACAGTTATATACCCAGAAGGCTACACAGATCAAAAAATAATCTTTCTGCTTTTAATGTTCCTGAAAATGAGTTTGGAAAATCACCTGAAAGAGATTGCACTAGTGGACCTTCAAAATCTCTTGATAAACCCATTGAAAAATGTTAGAGACTGGGACACAAAGATGCCTTACCTCTGTATGTCTATAAGTGAGCTGCTCACTAACCATCACAATCTTTTGTGTTGGGTGCAGTTTGTCTCTAAATGGACAGCATATGGAAGGCAGGTAGGACAGCATCTCAGCCTAGTGATTACTGCTAAATTTCTGGACAAAAAAACTGAAGATATTCCAAGTGCCATTGACCTGAGATTTTGCTCCTTTGTCAATACCTTATATAAATGAAACTTTATGATTTGTTAAAGAAAATGATAGCAAAGAAAACCGAGGAACAGCAAGATAACCTTACCAAAGACTGTTTAGGTCTAGACCTTGAGCAACAGGCATATTATCTGATCTATGGTCTTTTTCACTTTGTCAGCAAAGTTAGTTCCTATTCTTTCCCTTTTCAATGAAGCAAATATTTGCTGCAGTTCTGTGGTTCTCTGGAGAAGTAAATAAAGTGTTATGTCAGAGAAGATGCAAGATAGGACAAAGGTAATCAATTTAGTTGCCATAATACATGGAGAATGGCAAGAAATGAGCCAAAATTCTCAGCCTATTCAGGGAAAGCTGCATGACTTCTGTTACCAGATTCTTAATTGAAGTAGCCAAAATGTTGACCTAAGAGAAATTGAACTGAAAAAGAAATTTTCCTGAAGATGTGGAAAATGTAGTTGTAAACTTACATAGAAACATTTGCATGGGGAGATAAAACAAGCAATATGCCATTTGAATCTAGACTCTACAAGCAAATGTAAAGTATAAACTTTGGATGGGATTGTCTGATACTTTTATAGTTGATGCTAAAGATACAACTTGGTTCCTGTTTTAGGAACAGAACACATGTCTATTAATCCAGTGTGTTATGTATAAATGTACTTTTTTAAAAAAATTCCCATCAAATTACTGATTTATCTTGTCCTGACAAGTTACCCAAAGTCCTGAATTGAAGTACTAAGAAATTTGGATACATTTGCCAAGATTATTCATGTTGCTGTCCCTTTGTAAAACCCTGTATTGTAATTACTTATGAGATGTATGGCCTTGAGAACAATTCACTCCATTTGAAAATCACAGACTGCTCTTAATGTTTAAAACATTGGTATGTTAGCTTTTGGTTAAAATATGTTTCTATTAATGTTCTGGTGAGCCAAAGGGCCTTTGAAAGTAGCAAATTATTGACACTCTTAGTTTAATTAAAGGAATTTTTTAATCCCTCAATGAGCATTTGCTAAATTTATGAGTAATTGCTAAAATTGAATTAAATATTAATTAAATTATTAATATACATATATAAATACATATACATATATATATATATATGTATGTATATATAATACTTGGTCCCCACAAATGAAAGCATAAGAGAAGAAAACGTTTTCTATGAGAATTACCATTGAAAAATTAGGTGGTTTGAGTAGTCACTCAAGCCTATTTTAAGCATTGGGGCAGTTAACATTTCTGTGCCACAGACTAAGTTCAGCCTTCTTTGTAGAATAGGGTTCTGCATATTCACCCAGGAATAAATATGTTGTCTTCAGTCTCCCCTCATTACACACACACACACACAGACTCACCTACTCCTTATTATGTCCTCTGGCAAGAATCCTTTTTTATCTCTGTATCTGTATTACTACCTCTTCAAGGTTTTGTTATAAAATGTCTACCTTTAGTGAAAAAAAAATAAAGAGTTTATTTAGATTTGGGCAAAAGGCAAAGACTCACTGGTGCTGGACATACATCTAAATACAGGTACAATTCTCTTTTGATACATTGTGTATAGTTTCATTAGTGTTCATATTTTTCTTATTGACTGTTGTGTAAAGTATACAAATTCCTGAGTCTAAAATATATTGCTTTGATTTTGTGTAATTAGAGCATGTAAATATTTTCTTATCATGTGCATTAAAGGGATTGGATTGGATTGCTTAGGGAGGGAAGGATAGATTGTTTAGCTGTGTTTTTTTTTAATAGCCTTTTTTTTAAACTGCAATTTAAAAGACATAAACTGCCAGACCTATGGCTCTTTAACCACTTTGGTAAACTTATATTTAATAATTCTCATAAAAATAAATATTTTTAAACTTCAACATCTGTAATAGGAAGAATTATTGCATATATTATTTTTAAAAAGGAAAACAGGAAAATGATTGAAGGTCATATTTCTAAAACAGGCAGCTTGATTTCAGTCTCTAGGTAACAATGTGTTATATTAGTGTGCATGTACAACTTAACTACTGCAAGTTTTGGGTCCTGTTTTAATATGTTAGTCCTTTAGTTTATCTACCAAATAGTCAACAAGCATTTATTAAGCACTTAACTGTATTCCAGGCACTGTGCTAAGTGCCAGGGACTCAAACAAAAGCACAAAGTAGCATCTGCCTTGGAGAAGCATGCCTTCTTTCTAATGAGGGACTCAACATGTAAATATCTTGAGATCATAAATTTAATAAAATTAAGGGACCTCAGAGGCTGTCTAGTACATCCCTTTCATTTGCAGGAGGAGGGAACAGAGTCCCAGGAAGGTTTGGTGGATCACCTGAGGTCACACAGGTGGTGACTATCTTTGGCAGGAACTGATGGACTTCTGAATTGGTGTTCTTTGTACTGCCTTGCCTCCTGCCTTCTTGAGACCACAGTTTTTTCCTCAGTGTGCTCCTGTCTTGCAAAGAATCAGAATTTGTTGTAAGTGCAGAGCAAATGCAAGAGTGATACTGGAACCCTAGACTCCAAGGATTGTTTCTAAGGCAAACCCTCCCAAAGAAGTACTCATTGTAAAACTAACAGCTTTTTTAGTCTTTGTAAATTGGCAAGTAGTCCTATGTGACTGGAGTATAAAATGCCATGATAAATAGTGTGATATAACATTGAAAGGATAGTGCAGTGTCAGGCTATGAGAAATTTTCAAACCAGGTGAAAGAATCTGAATTTCTTTAAATAGGAAATAGTAAACAAAAGTCTTTTTAATGAATGAATCATATGAACAGATTTATGAATATGGAAGATTAATCTGGAAAGAATGTAAAAGTCAGGGTTTTTTTCCATTAGACAAAGAGTTTAATTCATTGAAAAGAGCAACAGTGAACAGAATCATTGGAAGGGCAGTTTTGAAACTATATATATATATATATATAATATATATATATATAATTATATATATATAATATATATATATATAATTATATATATATACATATACATACACAATATAATTGTACAATAAAGCAGGGATATGAAAAGAGTAAAAGTGGGAAGACTTATTTAGAGACTTTTGAAATAAGCAAGACATAAGAAAATGGAAGTCTATATTGGAAGAATGTTGGTAGGAAGAGAGAGCAGAGAAAAAAATTGAATAAGTACTACAAAAGCAGAACCAAGTAGAATTCCTACTGATTCAGTATGAAATGAGAGGGAAAGAAGAACAAAAAATGATGTTAATTTTAAACTATGGAATCTTTATTGCCAGTTTCAGAAAGATCAAAGATTAAATAAAAAGATGGGTCGGGGGAAATGATTGATTTCAGATTTAGATATAATGAGTTTCCGGTCCCAGTTGTTTTTAATATGGGTCTGAAAGATATAGGGGACCATAGGATCATAAAATTATAGATTTAGAGCTCAAAGGAACTTGAAAGGTCATTCATTTCACAAATGAGGAAATTGAGGCCCAAAGAGAGGGATGATCTGCCTAGAATCATAGAGGTAATAACTAAGAGTTTAGATTCAGGCCTGGTACTCCAGTGTCATATTGTCAAAGGTATGAGAGCCTTTTTGAATGTGATAGAGACGTGGTGCCTAGATACTAGTATAGTTATATTCAGAACTTGATGGACCCAAAGGGTTGTCAGTAATGAATTGATGTTACCTTGGTTAGAGGACTCTAATAGAGTGACACAGTGTTCAAGATTGGTCCCAGTATCATTTAACATTTTGAATTAATGACTTTTATAAAATCATAGATGTCATGGTTATGAAATTCATTAATGACATAAATGTGGAATGGATTGCTGAAGCTATTCCATGTTGGTAAAGCCTACTTAGTTAAACAGCTGAGTCAGAATATTAAAAAAACTATATAAATATATTTTTGGCATGTTAGAAATCTGGGATAACTTTAATAAGATGAATTTCAGTAGGGAAAAGCACGATGCTCTATGTATAGGTTAAAAAAAAATCAACTTCAAAAATGTAAGAAGATTAAGAAAGCAAAGCTAAAGGACTTCTGCTTCTGGGAACCAGGATGGCAGAGTAAGAAGTAAGTTGCTTTTACCCTCCGTTATTAACCTTTGAAAGCCCAGAAAATATCACTGTAGGAAAAACTCTAGAACAACTGAACTAGAAGAAAGATAGGGTGCAGCAGTCCAATAACCCAGGTAGCTTGAGGGATTAATGGGAAAGGCCCCTCTTGCCCTGGGGGAAGGCAACCAGTACAGAACAGGAGGCATCCCAGTAAGCTAGTGAAAAGCCCCACCTCAACATACCAGGAGGAGATCTTGAAATTCAGGTGGTGGAGGTGGCAAACACCAACACCAGAACCCCTGAGTGCCACAGTGAGGGTAGGGGAACCCGTGGAAAACAGCTTGGAAAACCCCCAGTGCCTTGGCATTCTACAGCACCTGGGTCTCCCAGTGCCTCAGCAAAACTAAGGGAAGCAGTGCTTCAAGGAGTCCCAGGCAGATAAACATCTTGCAACATTCATCTGAAAGGAGCTAAAGAAAAGCAAAAGGAAGGAACGGCCCAGTTGATCAGGAAATCTCCAGAGGCCACACTACCTAATCCTAGCCCTAGAGTTCCAGTGTTGCTGATTCCAGCCCAACATCATTGTAAGCTGCCAGAACTCTACAGCCTCCAACTGATAGCATTGGAGGCCCCAAGTGCACAAAGCCAGTGACCAGGCCATAGGCTCCCACTACAAGAAGCTTGGGTCAGTGCCCTCTGCTGCAGGAGAGCTCAATCTCTTCAAAGGCCAGGAAATAAGCAAACACTATGAGCAAAAAGAAATGTATGGCAGATTTTCTGGGAACAGTGATTATGGGAACAGTGAAGATCAAGGAAGAAATTCTGAAGAGGACATCATCAACAAATGCACATCTGGAACCTCAAAAAGGAATATTAACTGGTCTGAAACCCAAAAAGCCTTCTTAGAAGAGCTCAAGAAGTATTTTAAAAGTCAATTAAAAGAGATAGAAGAAAAAATGGGAAAAGAAATGAGTGGTATGCAAGAGAGAGTCAATAGTTTAGAAAAAGAAGGATAAAAATGAACTGTAGAAAACAAGTCCTTAAAAAATATAATTGGCCAACTGGAAAAAAGAAGTACACTGAAGAAAACAAGTCCCTAAAACACACAATTGGCCAAATGGAGAAGGAGGGACAAAATCTAATAGAATAAAACAATTTGTTAAAAATTAGAATGGGGGGGGCAACTAGGTGGTACAATGGATAGAGCACTGGCTCTGAAGTTAGGAGGACCTGAGCTCAAATCTGGTCTCAGACACATGATACTTACTAGCTGTGTGACCCTGGGCAGCACACTTAACACTGATTGCCTTGCAAAAAAAAAATTAGAATTGGGCAAATTGAAGCTAATGACTCTATGAGAGAGTGAGAATCAGTCAAACAGAAATGAAAGAATGAAAAAATAGATGAAAATGTAAAACACCTGATTGGTAAAATAACTGACCTAGAAAATCAATCCAAGAGAGACAATTTAAAAATTATTGATCTACCTAAAAATCACATTGAAAAAAAAAGAGCCTGGACAGTATCTTTCAGGAAATCATCAAGGAAAACTGCCGTGAGGTCCCAGAACCAGAGGGTAAAATAGCCATAGAAAGAATCCACTTCTTGAAAGAGATCCTAAATTGAAAATGCCAAGGAATATAGTAGCCAAATTCCAAAATTACCAGGTCAAAGAGAAAATGCTGCAAGCAGCCACAAAGAAATAATTTAAGTATCATGGAATCACAGTCAGGATTACACAGTACCCTGCAGCTTCTACATTAAAAGACCATAGGGTATGGAATATGATATTCCTTAAGGCAAAGGAGCTTGGATTACAACCAAGGATCAACTACCCAGCAAAAGTGAACATGATCTTTCAGGGGAGGAGATGTATATTCAATGAAATAGGGGACTTCCAAACCTTCCTGATAAAAAAGACCAGAGCTCAAAAGAAAATTTGATCTCCAAACACAAGACTTAAGAGAGACATAAAAAGATAAACAGGACAGAAAAAAACACCATGTTATTAATAAGGGATGTTTACATTCCTACAAGGGAAGATGACACTTGTAACTCTTGAGAACTGTATTTTTATTACACCATGTTAAAGGGATGTACATAAAAGGAGTGGGTATAAGTTGACTTTGAAATAATGATAAAAAAAATCTAATGAAGTGGGTTAAATGAATCCAAGTAAGTGTATTAATCTGATTTAACTAAGAAAATGCACTGAGGGAAAAGTAAAGGAGAAGGAAGACAAGGGTAAATTACATTACAGGAAAAGGCACAAAAACCTATTACAGCAGAGGGAAAGAAGGGAGGGAGATGAACATTGTTTAAACCTTACTCTCATCAGATTTGGCTCAAGAAGGGAATAACATAATGAGTTAGGTATAGAAATCTAACATGCCCTATAAGCAGTAGGAGGGAAAAGGGCGGGAGAAGGGAGGGAGGATAAAAGGAGGGGAAAAGTAGTAAGTCTAAAGGGTAAGAAAAGGGAAGGGGCTAATAAAAGGGAGGCAGGACTGAGGGAGGCAGTTGTCAAAAGAAAAACACTAGTGAGGAGGGGAAAGGAGAAAGGATAAAAAAAAGTATAAACAAATGGGGGAAAGAATGGAGAGAAAGACACAGATAGTAATCATAACTGTGAATGTGAATGGGATGAACTCTTCTATAAAACCAAAGTGGATAGCAGAATGGATTAAAAACCATAATCCTACAATATATTGTTTACAGGAAACACATTTGAAACAGAGGGAAACATACAGGGTAAAAGTAAGGCTGGAGCAGAATGAATTATGCTTGAGCTGAAGTTAAAAAAGCAGAGAGAGTAATCCTGATCTCAGAAAAAGCAAAAGCAAAAATAGATCTTATCAAAAGAGATAAGGAAGGAAACTACATCCTGCTAAAAGGCACCATAGACAATGAAGTACTATCATTACTAAACATATATGCACCAAGTGGTATAGCATCCAAATTCTTAGAAGAGAAGTTCAGGGAGTTACGGGAAGAAATAGACAGTAAAAGTATACTAGTGGGACTCAACATCCCCCTCTTTGAACTAGATAAATCCAAGAACAAAATAAACAGAAAAGAAATTAAGGAGGTGAATAGAATATTAGAAAAGTTAGATATGATAGACCTCTGAAGAAAAGTGAATGGGGATAGAAAGGAATATACTTTTTTCTCAGTGGTACATGGCACATACACAAAAAGTGACCATATGGAATAACATCATTTGGAATAACATTGATCATTTGGAATAACAAAAGGTCCAGAATATCAAGGGAACTAATGAAAAGAAATGCAGGGGAAAGTGGCCTAGCCATTCCAGATTTTAAATTGTATTATAAAGCAGCAATCATCAAAACTGTTTAGTACTGGCTAAGAAGTAGAGTGATGGATCAGTGGAATAGGTTAAGTATGCAAGACACAGTAGTCAATGACTATAGTAATCTATTATTTGATAAACTCAAAGACCCCAGCTTCTGGGATAAGAACTCATTCTTTGACAAAAACTGCTGGGAAAACTGGAAAAGAGTATGGCAGAAACTAGACATAGACCAAAATCTCAAACTATATACCAAAATAAAGTCAAATGGGTTCATGATTTAGATATAAAGGATGATACTGTAAGCAAACTAGGAGAGCAAGGAATAATTTACCGATCAGATTTTTGAAGAACAGAAGAATTCATGATCAAATAGGAGATAGAGAACATTACAAAATGCAAAAGGGATAATTTTGATTACGTTAAGTTGAAAAGTTTTTGCACAAACAAAGCCAATGCAACTGAGATTAGAAGGAAAGTAGAAAATTGGGAATTTTTACAAGTGTCTCTGATAAGGACTTCATTTCTAAAATATATAGAGAATTAAGTCAGTTTTATAAGAATACAAGTCATTCCCCAATTGATAAATGGTCAAAGGATATGAACAGTCAGTTCTCAGATGAAGAAATTAAAGCCTATATCTATAGTCATATGAAAAAAATACTCTAAATCACTATTGATTAGAGAAATGCAAATAAATCAACTCTGAGGTACCACATCACACCTATCAGATTGGCCAATGTGACAAAACAGGAAAATGATAAATGTTGGAGAAGATGTGGGAAAATTGGAACACTAATACATTGTTGGTAGAGTTGTGAAATGATCCAACCACTTTGGAGAGCAATTTGGAACTATGCCCAAAGGGCTATAAAAATGTGCATACCCTTTGACCCAACAATAGCACTTCTGGAACCGTATCCCAAAAAGATCATACAAATGAGAACAGGACCCACATGTACCCAGAAAAATGTTTATAGCAGCCCTTTTTGTGATGGCAAAGAATTGGAAATTGAGAAGATGCCCATCAATTGGGGAATGGCTGAACAGGTTGTGGTATATGAATGTAATGGAATATTATTGTGCTATAGCAAATGATGAACAGGCAGACTTCAGAAAAACCTGGAAAGATTTGTATGGTCTGATACTTGAGTGAAATGAGCAGAACCAGGAGAACATTGTACACAGTAACAGCCACGCTGTGCAAAGACTCATATTGACAGACTTAACCCTTCTCTGCAGTACAAGACTCTAAGACATCTCCAAAGGCCTCATGATGGAAAATACTATCCACATCCAAAGAAAGAGCTATGGAGTTTGAATGCAGATCAAAGCATACTATTTGCTATTTTTTTCTTCTGTTGTGTTTTGTCTCCTTTTTCTAATGATTCCTCCTATTGGTTCTAATTCTTACTTACAACATCACTAATGTGAAAATATTTTTAATAGGAATGTATATGTATAGCCTATATCAGATTGTGCACCATTTTGGGGAGGGGGTAGAGAGGGAGGGGGAGAAAAATTTAAAACTTGAAAGCTTATGGAAGTGATTGTTGATAAATCAAAATAAATTAATTAATAACAACAACAAAAAAGCATAGGTAAGTGTCAGTTTGAAAAAAAATTCTGGGAATTTTAGTTTATTTCAAATTCAATATGAATGAGAGAGGGGAAAAGCATTTATTAAGTACCTCTTAGGTGTGAGGAGCTATGCTAAACTCTTTGCAAATATTATTTCATTTGATTCTCTCAACAATGTGTTATTATCCCTACTTTGCAGTTGAGAAAACTGAGGGAAAAGGGGTTAAGTGACTTGCCCAGAGTCATATAGTTAGTAAGTATGTGAGACTGAATTTGATCTCAGGTCTTCTTGATACCAGGCTCAATGCTCTATCCACTGTATCACTTAACTGCTTCTGAAGCAATAGTACAATACAGTAGCCAAAAATGAACTCAATCCCAGGTTACATTAAGGGGGGAAAGAGTGTGCATAATGGAGATGATATTCTCACTATACTGAGCCCAAGTCAAATCATACCTGTGCTATTGTGATGAATCTTAGATCCCTTATCTATGAAAGACATTGACAAGCTCAACAGTACTAATATTAGTGTCCAAGATGATAAGGTAAGGAGTATACTAAAAAGAATGCATTAAAAGAACCTTTTAGATAGATAATGTATGCTAATTGTCCTCAACTAAAGTTCTCTGACATCTCACTGTGATGCAGAGATAACTCTAGTATCTAAAAGACTATGTTAGTGTAGCACTAGCTTTGGCATTTCCTATCAACCTAGAAAGACTTCAAGGGCAGCTCTACTGATGGCCTGTGTGTCTGCTGCCCAAGGAGCATCCTGACTAAATTTTGAAAGGCTTATCATCAATAACTTTTTTTTTGCTATATCACCTCTTTAAGACACTCTATAAAGTTGTAGAAAGATGGCAATTTGAATAGGGAGAAGAAATAAGTGCTTATTTAGTAACCATTGCTCTCTTCTTCCTTCTACCAGTGAAAGTAGTGACCAAAGTACTACTGTTGTCTGTCTTTGCAAGGCTAGCAAAGTACATTCCATTCCTAGAAACCTAGTCTGACTGTGCACCTGTGCTTTCAAAGCCAAGAGGGGTAAATAGAGCAGATGAGAGGAACTACTCTGAGGAAATATTTATACTTTTATTTTCCCTAAAAATATGTTTGATGTTATGTGTAAAAGAGGAATACACATACATACATACATACACAAACATATATACACCTATATACATACAAATATAAACGCGCATATACACACATATGCATGAATACACACATGCATGCACACACATATACATATATACAGGCATACACATATATGTTCACATATATAGATTAATTAGTACAGATATAAATATATTATATAGAGAATCTTAGATATAGATATAGATAGATGATATCTATATAGGTAGATGAAATAGATATAGATTTGAATATGGATATAACTATAGTTATAGATAGATGATATCAGTACAAATAGAGGAGCTACAAATATATGACATAGACATATAATGAGCAACATGTAGATATAGATATGTGATATCAATATAGATAGATGAGAGAAATGGAGATAGAGATCAATATAGAAATAGGTGTAAGATAATTTGGTAAACTGAATTATCATCTTCCTACCAAGAAAATATGTTTTATTTCATTTCATAGTTCCTTCTCAGAAATGTTTTTATTGATTGGTACTTTGATAAATCAATGTAGTCCAAAATCCTAAAGTTAAGCAATCAAATCATACTATCACTTTATGAAAGCTGAAAATGTCTTTGACAATCAAGTGCTCTTTTTTCTATATTTTTTTATTTGCAGAGCAAATATTCAGTATAGATGCTGCCCAGTCTCCCAAAGACATTTCTTTGCCTGTCTTTGGTTTCCGTCGTCATTCACCCTGACTTGTTTTCTCCAGATATTTTCTCTGTTTTAATCATCTTCCCATTCTCTGTGACTTTAAGTAGTAAAATTAAAGTTCTTCTGGATGAGTGTAGTGAAAGGAGCAGTCCTTGAAGTGTGGAAAATCTAAGTTCAAATCCTTCCTTAGAAGCTGATTAGCTGTGTGACCCTAGGTAAGCCATTCATTCTGTGTCTCAGTTGTCCTCACTAGTAACAAGGGGATAATAATTGTTGTAGTACCAACATTACATTTGATAAGGGATATAAAAGACCTTTTGCACCATAAGGTTAATTATGAGGCTCAAATAAGATTTTTTTTCTTGATGAGGCAATTGGGGTTAAGTGACTTGCCCAGAGTCACACAGCTAGGAAATATTATGTGTCTGAGACCAGATTTGAACTCAGGTCCTCCTGACTTCAGGGCCAGTGCTCTATCCACTGTGCCACCTAGCTGCCCCTCAAATAAGATATTTTAAAGGCATCTTGCAAACTTTAAACTACTAATCAATCAATCAAATCACAATCATTTATTGAATGCCTACTTATATGTGAGACATTCTCCTAGGTTCTGTGGCTACAAAGACAAGAATAGAGTATGTACAAAGAATATGTACAGAATATGTATAAAGTAGGTGTGAGGTTATTTCATTGAGGCAAGCACTAGTGTTAGGCCTGAGGTATGAATCAGCAAAGACTCTATGTAGGAGGTGGATCTTAAGCTGAACTTTAAAGGAAGCTAGGGTTTCTAAGAGACAGAGATGAGAAGGAAACATATTTCAGGCATAAAATCCCATATGTCACAACATGAGGGATAGTCTGGGCCAAGATACAGAGATAGTAGACTATTATGAAAAGCAGTAAATAAGCCATTTTTTCTAATATGTCAATTGTGAAGAATATGTAATAATCTTAAGAAGATATACCAGAGCCAGAAAGTTAAAATTTTTTCAATAGGTCAAGCCAGAGATGATTACGGATTGATGGGTATGATGCCCATTGTAAGTGGAGGGTAGATACAAAAGATGCTGTGAAAGTTGAATTGGAAGATGCCACAAATAACTGGGCATTGAGGTTAAAAAGAGAGTGAGGAATCTTATATGACTCAAACAGGGAAGTTTGGATGAAGTGTAGGTTTTAGGGGAAAGATAATAAATACCATTTTGGACATCTTGAGTCTGAGATGATGATGGCAAATCCAGTTAAAAATAAACAATGTGAGACTGGAACTCAAGAAAGACACATGAGTGTATATATGTGTTTATTTTATTGCTATTCTCTTCATTTCTTCTATTTCAATTTTTCTCCATGGTATTGAAATATTACAAAGCCAACTCTTTTATATGACTTGTACTTTAGATGGAAGATAATAGCTGGACATCCAAAGTGGTATGCTGGTGCTCCCAAGATATTAAAAGAACCAGAGTAAAGCCAAGTAAGACATATCATCACTGGAGGATTTATGGAATAACATGGATAAAGATGTCAAAATATATGAAGGCAAGAGGGCTAAGGTTATGTATCAATGTAGGGAGTATTTAGATCAGTGAAATAATATATCCATCAAACTTTTTGAAATAGGAAGCTTGTCTAGGATATCAGTGCTTGGGTGTTTCAACTATCTCTTTGACAGCCATTTATAACCTTAACACAGTTTTGTTCTGATTTCTACAAAGCCAACTCAATAAAATATTTTTCTCCACTACTTTGTTGATTGCTGTAAAACATTTTAAACTTTATATTCCAAATGCCACATGAAAATAAATGGAGTTGAACCTAAAACTGGCTCATTGGTTTCATATACTAGCCATTCACATTGAGATATGAGGTCTAAAGAGAATTAAATTGTAAGCCAAAGAAATGTACTCTTCCCACCCTATCTTTCAACTAGCCTACAACACATATATGCACATATGTGGGAGTACACACACACATACACACAAGCATTAATACTTGTATAGTTTCTTGTAACAGGAAGTATCCATTCCTAAGAAGAGTCAAGGAACATTTATGATAAGTTGGTCAAAGTGAGATTAGAACCTTGCCAACCACATGCATGTGTGTTACCAATCTTGTCCAAAAATTTCAATGATTTCTACCACCAAAGGTGATTAAACAATATATTATTGATATGCTGTTCATAGATTATTTGGTGACAGTGATTTTCTAAGACTTATGAATATAGCTTCATCTTAATTCTCTTCCCTGGATATTCAGTAATCTGTAACCCCAATTACTGCCTTTTCTCGTGCATGTGGGAGTCTCTCTCTCTCTCTTTCTCTCTCTCTCTCTGCCCCTTTCTGTTTAATCCTCCCCATGGAAAAAAAAGCAAAGTATGTGACAACATGATGCATTTGGCCTGCTCTTCTTAAAGTTAAATACTACCTTTTTAATTTTCATTTCCAACAAAAGATATGTGACAAATGACATAGTAATTTTCCTATTCCTTCATGTTCATAAAACATTGATAATATGATTTTTACCTTTCCTTTGTTCTCAATTAAATGAAATGTTCCAATACAATTAATGTGTTCTTGCAATTTAGTTTTTCTTTAGAGGTTTCTCTTGTCTCTGATTAACAGCATTTTCCATCCATTCTGAGAACCCCCGACTGCTATTCAGAATGGTTCATTATGCCTGCCAGCTATAAATACAATTGTGAACCAATATCATTTTAATTGTTTCACTAATAACTTGTTTTAAATGATTCAACAGTCATCAGGAAAGATAAGTGCTCTTGTACCCTGCAGGCTTAGGGGAATGATGGTATGAGGCAATGTAACAGAGTGCTGTATCAGAATAATGAAACCGTATGTGGACGATAATGACAAAGCACTTACACTGCTGTAAAGATAAATGAAAACAGTAGATCTTCTTTTCTCCATAATATAACATCCATTTCTATCTCCCATTTCAATCATTAGTCCTTCCAAACAGATTAATGCACAAATACGCATATGCAACATGTCCCATCCTAATAGCCATATGCTCCCATCTTTCCAGGGAGACTGTGAATGATGGAGTTAACGAGCTTTACAAATGCTCTTGTTAATTAACAAAAATTGTTACTTTCTCATTTGTGGAGGGGGGGGGCTTATAAATTAGACTTAATTACACCAGATAATTGCAACTGCCAGCAACTGTGCCACTCCTTCTCCCCCTCAGCTCTTTCCATGGCAAGTCAACAATGGCCACCCTTGCCTATTTGTGTCGATGAATTTAATAAGCAAACAGCCCTTTTATGTTAATGGTTTACTGGCATTCATGGGCCTGGCAGGAGAAATGTACTGGGGGAGGGCTCACTAATGGCAGTGCATAATCACATTAATTAAAATATAACTGCCATTTAAAGATTTGTAGTGTGGAATTAGAGCATGTTGGGAACTGAGAACATCAAGCTAGAGTGCATATTAGCAGCATTACTCTGTGCTCCCTGCACAGCAGTCAGCAACCTCATGTGTCATAAATGTAATTTATGAGTGCTGTTTTCTTTGAAATATATGTTTTTAGTTCACTCATTAGAATGTAAAAAGAAATTGCCTTGTCTGCTTCAGAGGGTTCAAAATAAATTCACTAAAAGCAAGACTCAAGATATGCTTTTAGCAAATCCCTCAACAATGATTTTTTTTATTATTTGTATGATTTCTTATAGTAAAACCAAGAATCTCCCCTTCTGAAGAGATATTTAAGGCATCTTTGCAAATGTATGTCCCTCTATTATTCTAAATTGATTCCTCTTAATGGTGCTTATATATACACTATAATTGTTATTTAACAAATACAAGTCTAGATTTTGTCACTTTAATCACATGAGGTTTGGTGGGAACTAGTAAATTCTGTAGAGTTGGGTTCATGCAGAGAAGATAGTTGAGAAAGTCTCTTAGATTCCTTTATGAGCCAATTTCCTGTATTCATTCATTAGTTTTAAAGACTTTTAAAAATTAAATCAATCCCACTTATGCTAATCCTGTAAAAATTGAGACTAAGAGTTGTTGTTTTTCATTTCATTGACAATTGCTTTGAATAAACTAAGGGGAAAAGGGACTTTGTAAAAAGAAAAAAAAATGCCTTTATAAGGTCAAAAGAATTTTACCATTGAGTGAGCTGACTACAGCTAAATCTTACCTTCTTGAAAGTTCATAACTTCAATGTATTCAAAATCCAAGTTCAAATTTAAATTCTTATATTTTTTTTACTCTCCTGTATCCTACCATCAGAAGATGCACCATCACACCCTCTCTCTTCTCCAATTCCAGAACATTGTCCAACCTTTGAGGTAGTAGGAATCAACTAAAACAAAGTAGATGTGTCTCTTATAGGATATTCATAGATATTTTTTAACATTTTTTTAGTAAATTGGGGTTAAGTAACTTGCCCAGGGTCACACAGCTAATATGTTTCAAGTGTTTGGTCTGAGGTCAGATCTGAACTCAGGTCCTCTTGACTTCAGGGCCAGTGCTTTATCCACTGTGCCACCTAGCTGCCCCATAACTATTTTTGTAACATGCTTGGAAAGGATTCCAAAACCCAGTGATTTGATTATTTTGTAGTATGAGAGACATAGGCTTGGCCAAATATTGGAAATTCAGGCAACTTACTCACACTAATGAAAAAAGGACTAGTTCTTGAGGTCTAGTTCTAGAGTTGACACTGTTTCTTCAAACTAGATCTTTGCTTCAGAATAGCTGCTGGGCTCCTTGAAGTCATAGACCAACACTACTCATTTTTTGAATGTGAAGGAGGAATACAATAGGTTGGTGAGGTATGGAGGAGATACGATAAAAAGTTCCAATAACTTTTCACTAGAATGACATAAGAAAAGAATGATGAATAAAATATTCTATTGATAATAAAAAATTACACAGACATCAAAAATCTTCTTTAATCTTTTATATCACTGATAACATATAAATGTAAGATGTAAAGATTGGATTTGACATTTTGTCCTCTATGGAAAACTACCAGAGAATCCTGAAACTAGACCTGAAAGGGACCCAACGCACTCTTAAGTCCCACCCCCTTATTTTACAAATGAAGAAATTGAGGTCCAGAAAGGTTAATTGATTTGTACAAGATCATAATGGCAGTATGTATGAGAAGTGATATTTGGATTCAGATCCTCTGACTCCATAGACAACTTTTCCACTCCACCCTACTGTCCTAGGGCAGATTCCTAACCTTGAGTTCATTAGAACCATTACACTGCCAGAAATTATATGCATGTTATGAAGGAAACTATTAAAATGAACTTTTTAAAACAATCATAGCCTTTTCAAGATAGAAAGTCCATAAGAATCTACCTTAACCAGTTCCCTCAGTTTCTAGACAAGGATATAAAGACACAAAGAGTTTCAGTGACTTAACCAAGATAACACAATTGGTTGTTGAAAGAACTAGGCCTATTACCTAGGCCTATTTCTACTTTACTCTCTTTTTCCCATATTTCATGCTAATTGAAAATAACTAACATTTCTACAACTACTTAAGATTTGAATAACATTGTTCATATTTTGTCTCACCTGATCTCAACAACAAAATCAAGTCAGCAAGCATTTATTGAGTGTTTGCTATGTGTCAGGTACCAGAATTAAAAAAAAAAAGGTAAAAATATGGTTCTTGCCTTGAGGAACTTACAATCTAATGGAAGAGACAACATGTAAGCAACCGTGTACAAAGAAGATACATAAATGATAAACTGGAAGTAATCTTAGAGGGAAAACACTAGCATTAAGACAGATTGGGAAAGACTTCTTGCAGAAATTGGAATTTTAGCTGAGATTTGAAGAAAGCCAGGAAAGCCAACAGACAGATTCCAGATATGGGGGAATAATCATTAAAAATCCACAGAGCTGCAAGATAGAGTGTGTTATTAGAGAACACTTCTAAGGTGTAAAGCTCAGAGAAATCAACTGACTTGCCCAGGTCATGCAGTTAGTAAGTTTAAGAGGCAGGATTTAAATCCAGCATGATTCTGGCTTCATGTCCAAGCTCTTTCAATGTCATTATGTTGTCTCCCTAACATCCATGGGTTTCCACATATTCCACTCAAAATACTCAGGTGATATTTCAATGCAGTTTGTTTTATTATCTTCACATGTTTGACACAGGGTTAAGAAATAACATAGGGTATTTTGGTTTTTGAAACTCTTGGGAGGTATGACTTAAAGCAAAATTGTTATGACTGTTACCAAGGTAGGTAAGTAGGTAGGTAGATAGGTAGGTAGTTGGATGGACAGATGGCTAGATAGATGATAGATAGATATATAAAACATAGGAATAAGTAGTTATATCAGATATGAATATAGAATTCATATGGTTGGACTGGAAAAAAACAATCTGATTCAGCAAATATTTGTGAAGTACCCAATATGTACAGAGCAATGTGCTAGGTATTGAGAATAATAAGATGAAATATGATGCAGTCACTATTTCACTGAGTTTAAGATATAAGAGGGGAAATGTGGCATGTATATAAAAAAGTATGAAGTAAGATAGAATGTGATAAGGACCAACGTATATTTAGATGAGAGCCACAGATAAATTTGAGGAAAATGGTCACTTTCAACTAAGATCAGGAAAGGCGGCTTCATGTAGGAATTCTTTTCTAAACTAGGCCTTAAGGAAAGAATTATAATCCAATTATTAGCAGTAATATAATAGTCCATTGAAGTTCTCTAGTGATGGATTTAAGTGTAGCTAGCTTACCCCTGATTGTAGAGTCCCTTTGACCTTATGGGATATTGTTTTCTATATATCTTCCTTTACATTTCTGTTGTTTCAGTAATGCCTGATTTTCTGACCCCATTTGGGGTTTTCATGGCAAAGACACTGGAGTGGTTTGCCATTTTCTTCTGCAGCTCATTTTACAGGTGAGAAAACTGAAGCAAACAGGGTTGAGTGACTTGCCTAGGGTCACACAGCTAGGAAGTATCTGAGGCAAAATTTGAACTCAGATCTTCCTGACTCCATGCCCAGTACTCAATCCACTGTACCACTTAGTTCCCCATCCTCTTATGTATGCCTTCTCTGATTTCCATTTTGCTTTGATTTGAATAAATGTGTTTCTTTGCTATTCTCTACATATGTTCATTGTAGAACCTGTATTAGGTGGAGAAGGGTCAAGTCTTAGCTATAGGGCTTAGGGTCTCCCTTCACTCCAAAGTGACAAAGAAATCAAAAGTTAGTTCAAATCTTAATATTATTCTCTAGACTAATAATATTTAAGGGATCAGATAGATATACATCTAGCCTGGTACTCCTATTCTCTAAGAAGAGTAGAGTAGTGACCTCCAGCCACAACTTCCTGCTTCCGCTCCAGGTAGGAATAAACATTTCCTTCAGAGAAAGGGAAGGAGAGAAGAAGCCAGAAATGTCCAAGCTTCCCTGGCTTCCTTCATGTCCTAGCTAAAATTCTGTCTTTTAAAAGAAACCTGTCCAAACTTTTTTTAATTTTAGTACCATTCCTCTATTGATTATCTCCAGCTTATCCTGTATCTTGTTTGTAGATAGTTGTTTGTATGGTGTTTACCCCCATTTTACTGTGAGTTTCTTGAGATTAGAGATTGTATTTTTTTTTTTGCTTTTCTTTGTATTTCCAATGCTTATCACAGTGTTTGGCATATAGTAGGTATGTAATTAATATTAACTTACTAACTATAGCCACAGAGATTGAAGATCCAGAAAAGTAATTTTGTGCCACCTAAATCCTTGGCACTGTCCAATTGTTCATCATAAACTGCTATTATTTCAGTAGAAATGACATCAGAGAAGAAGCATTATCATCTCCTTTGGTTCCCTGAGGATTATGGGAATTTCCAGCTAACTCGTAGCTACAACCTTCCATAGGTTTTTTTCTTCTCCATTAGAATGTGAGCACCTTGAAAATAGGCATTGTCTTGCATTTCTGTTTTTGTCCCCAGCACTAAGCTTATGCTTTGTACATAGTAAGCATTGAATAAATGTTTTCAGGGCAAGACCATCTTTGAAGTCAAGTAGATTCACAATCTGTGTCATCCTTGTCTCTACCCTCTTTCTCATTAACCCTATCATCAGTTCCTGAGTCTTATTGATTTTACCACCACAACCATACTTATGTCCAACCCCTTGTCTCTGCTCACACAGCAACAACCGTAGTTCATACCCTTATTGGTTTCTCCATTTCTAACTTCTTCTTATTCTATTCTGTCCTCCTCACAGAGGACAAATATTCATTCCTAATGAACAGATATCACCATATCAGTCTGTTGCACAAAATTATGCAGAGGTTCCCTATTGCCTCTAAGATCAAACAGAATTTTTTCAGCCTGAGTTTCAGAATCTTCCACAGTATGGCTCCCATCTAACTTTTCAGACCTATTTTATATTTTTCTTCATTGCAGGCTCTGCTTTCAAGTTAAACTGTTATATACATGTACTTTTAACTTGGCATATAATCACCCTTCTCAATCACTTGGCATAGATTAACACATGTGTGTGGAAATAATCTCTCCCCACTTTTACTCATTAAAATCCTTAGCTTCCTTTAAGTCTCAGCTAAGATATCTCTAAGTCATTCATTGCCTCTATCTCCCCTGTCAGTTATTTGGACTCTCTTTCTCCTGAAATTATCTTAAATTTACTGAATTACTTATCTTTGCACACATGGTACTGTCTTGCCACTCCCAAGTGTAAATTCATTAAGATCAGGGACTCTTTATCTTCACATCTCTGGAGTTTTAATTTGTCTTGAACATAGTAGGTACTTAATAAACATTCACAGAATTGAATTTGTTGAACTTATAGTTTTGAATTTTATGTATGCTCTTTATATGCGTTATTCCTGATATACTGACAATAGAAAATTAATTTTGTCATTTGTTTGTTTGTTTCTCCTCAAGAAGAGAAAGGAGATTACAAGGAGTGATTATAGTTCACTTGCCATGGCTCTCTTGTATATGACAGCCCAAGTTTCAGAATTGGTTGGCTAAATTAAAACCTGATATCTTTGAACATAGAACAGAGCTTGTCTTTTGTGCAAAACCATTTGATCTCCACAGAAATTGACTCATGACCTTGCTTACATTAGGATCATGCTCTCACTAACTAGCTTTACTGGCAAAGTGTGTACTTAACTTTCATAATACTTTTCCATTTTATCACACGTTCAATGTGAAGTATTCATCAAATGGATATTCTTCTTACATATGTATGAAAGCAAAGTATAGCAAGTACTAATATAGTAATGTTTACATATTATGGTTTTATTATTTAGATAAGGTAGTTGTGGTTATTAACTTTTTACTAGAGACTGTCTACAAGTAATGAATATTTCATTGGCCAACTTGAACTTCCCAATGATTAGAATAATTTTCTAACCTGAATCTCCTTTTACATTTTGTTTAAGCAGTTTTGAAAAGAGAATGAATGATTTAAAGGGGGAAATGGACATATGAATAATTTGTATGCATTAACGATGACCTACAGTTGAAGATATTCAAAGAAACCACTGAATTTTAAAGGCTTTGAATTTCTCTTTTCCAAAGATAATAATAGCCTAAAAATGATATTACCAATCCAAGCAAGCATGTAATTTTGCACATAGGCAGGATTCTTAGAATTTTTTTTAATGGGAGAGCTAAGGTATCAGGTCTTAAATTGGCATATTGACAGGCACTAAACTAGTTAATGAAAAATAAAATATATTAAAAATCTAATTGAGATATCAAAAATCTTTAAATGTGTGCATTTTTGTTGATTTTTTTCCCTAAGAATATTCTTTCATCACTATTTTTATGAAAGGTATACATGAAAGCTCATTTCCTTAGGGTTATTTTTCAATATCACTTGTAAATTCAAGTAGTTTTCCAACTCCTAAAAATAAAGAATATCCAGCAATCCACAATCAACATTTTATAGCTTCAATCTACTGTTTCAATTAACAATACACTGATATAATCAAATATTTCAGGTACATCACTAAAGGATATTATTGACTTTAAGTAGGGATATGTTCTGTATCAAAAGGACACAAAGGGATAGAAGAAAGTGAGGTTCTGACTAGAGGTAAAATAGATTCGGTCTGTAGCACAAGAGTTGTTCATATTGTTTTAGCCATGGTAAGTGTTGACTCAAATTCTGAGTATTTTTGCAATGGACAATCTTTCATTATGAAAAGGTCAAAAGGATTACCATAGGGAGAAGATTTAGGTCCATAAGGTTGTTGTCCTTCCTTCTTGAAGAGGACCAAAATGGCATCACTGTGCTAGAGTCAAGTTACAATGTGTCTGACTGTGGCTGATCAGACCAATATGAGCTTGGAATCCTCTACCACAGTTCAGACACAAATAGTCCATGTGAACATTTGGGGTGGATTCTCTAAATTTGTGCATCTCATGTTTCTTTTAAGCAACTTCAAATCTGCTTTGCTTATAAAACACAGCACCTTCTCTGATGAGGGCATGCTATGCTGAGCTATCCTGTGCCAGGATCTCCCATGCCACACAATCAATTCCAAAGTTCTTAAGAGAGACCTTGAGCATGTCCTTATGTCACTCCTGACCACCATGTGAGCACTTGCACTGTGTGAGCTCTCCATAAAATAGTCTTTTTGGCAAGCGTACATTTGAACAACAAGGCAAACCCATTGGAGTTATGCTCTCTGCAGCAGAGTTTGAGTGCTTGGCAGTTTAATTCAAGAAAGGACTTCAATGTCTGGTATTTCATCCTGCCAGGTGATCTTCAGAATCTTCCTAAGACAATTCAAATGGAAGTCATTCAGTTTCTTGGCATGCTGCTGGTATACTGTCCAGGTTTTACAGGTATACAACAATGAGGTCAGCACAACAGCTCTGTAGACCTTCAGTTTGGTAGTCAGTCTGATACCTTTTTTCTCCCACACTTTCCTTTGGAGCTTCCCAAACATTGAGGATACACTGAGGGGTGTAGGTGTGTTCAGGAAAGACCTCTGGTGTGGGGGCTTCCAACCCCTTTTCAGGGCTGCTTTCCACCTTTGGTGTCCACCTGTTCCACCAAACTCTCACCTGTGGTCCAAGAAGCTGTAGCATGTGCAGTGGTCAACCCCAGAAAACCCTGAGGTTGAGGATAACAGAGGAGTCTCAAACCCATTGGAGAGTTAGTGGGGTATCTACCCAAGCATGTGAAGACTGCCCCTGGTGGAATGGTCAGAAGAGATCAATGGTTCCATATAGCATAACATCAGACATTTCTTTATTTTAAAATGCTGTCTACATAGCCCAGGGCTGGGCACTGAATTGCCTTAATAGTCTATTAATCAATTAATCAGCAAACATTTATTGAATACATATCTACCCTCAAAGAGCTTATACTCTATTAGTAGAAATGATATTTACATATAAAATAGGGAAAACTCACAACAAAGTAAATACAAGGTAATTTCATTATGGGAAGTACTAATAACTGGAAATATAAGGAAAGGCCTAATGTAGGAAGTGGCATTTGAGCTGAGCTTCAAAGGAAGTTAGGAATTCCTTAGAGGCAGAAGAGATGAAGGAATGTACTTTAGGCATAGAGTTGGGAGATAGATGTGGGAGGGACAGCAGTAAACCAATTTCATAAGAAGATCAAATTCATGAATGGAAATAATAATAATAAGGTAAACTATCCTTAAAAGATAGGTTTGAGGCAGATGTAAAGGGCTTTAAATGACAGAGGAGTTTGTATGTGATCCTAGAGGTACCAGCGAACCAGTGAAAATTCTTGAGCATGAAGTGACATGATCAAAATTGTGCTTTAGAGGGTCATTTGACAACTACACTATCCATATTAATTAAATATAAAGTTTCTATCTATATGTAAAACTGCCACATTTCCCACTTTACTTTGTGCAACATAGATATATCCTTACACTAGATCCTCCCAATGATAACGGTGATGATGATTGTTATTATTATTAGCAACAATAATAATAATATTATAAATCAATGCTTTAGCAAAATAAATCAAAAGGGTCAGTCAAGTAGATCATTAATAATAATGGACACAAAACAACTTGTCATTTGAAAGAATATTTTTCCTTTACATCTGTTTACTATAGCATCAATTAGTCACAGCATTAAAATCCCTATTATCTTCACTGAGTATATACAATAATTTGAATTTTCTAACACAGAAGCTATAACACACACACACACACACACACCCCTCTTAAGAAAATGAATTGATCTGAGTAAACATATGGTATTCACTTTCTCCTTTTTATTTCCTTTTAATGTGATTTTTATGGTCATATGTCCTTCATTCATCATGGAGTCTTTGTGGGGAGAAAATGAGAAACAATGTCTGAGGAGAATTCATCATGGAGTCTCTGTGGAGGCAAAACGAGAAGCATTATATCTGAGGAAAATCTTCAAGATCACATGTTGCTTTATGGGGTCAAATACATTATCAATATTGATAAAATGAAAATGTGTCATGATCTTGATTTTTCTATATCTCTCAGTCAGTTATGCCATCATAAAGAAGCAGTTTTTTCTGGGACACTGGCATTGAAAACTTTTGATGATATACTTGTGTGTTCTTCAATGATGTACTCAATGTATTCTTTCTCATAAATATTTTGCAAAGATGAGAAATGGCATTGTTTGAGAATCTGCTGAGCATTGACATCAAGTGAGTTGTTAAAATGGAATAGATATTTTCTAAAGATGTTCACCAGTGTCATGTAAAATGTTGTCCATAAACTACAAATAAAAGATACCTAATTTTTGGTGAGATTTTCCAAGTGCTCCTATTCATAGATATCTTTACACTAATTTCACCAAGTACTAGAACACTTCAAAGCTTTCTTGGTGAAATCCCCAGTAATGGGATACTATGAATAAAATGGAGAATTTCATAGAAACCTAGGAAGACCTGAATGAACTGATGCAGACTGAAGTGAGCAGTACCAGTACAACAATTTATACAATAACAGTATTGTAAAAACAAACACTCTTGAAAAACTTAAAAGTATGATCAGCATAATAATAAAACATGATTGTAGAGACCTGATGAAGCAAACTACTCACCTCCTGACAGAGGAATTATGGACTAAAGATGCAGAATGAGGCAAACATGTTAGATGTGGCTAATGTAACTATTTTTGCTTGACTGTCTAACTTTGCTGAAAGGATTTTGATTTTCTTCCTCTGTACCCCCATCAATGCAAATGGGAGGAAGGGAAAATAAATATTCCTTTGTTGACAAAAGATAATTTACTGGACCCGCTGTCCACATAGGAAAATGGATGAAAATTTTGTACTACCTAGATAATTACAAGCAGCTGGATTGTCTGTTAAATTAATCCAGTAATGTATACTTTGAGAAAGTGCTACAGGGGGATAATGAGCTTGGAAGATAAAAGAGTAAGAAGAAAAGTTCCAGCTATATTTCATTTGGATATATTCACAATTACTGCAAATAATATAAAAATGACCCTCAATTTCACTATTCTCTTATCCTCATGAAGCTAGATGGGTCTAAATTATGGAACCAGAGGATCTAAGAAAAATTGCATATTTCTCAAAAGGTACATGGATCATAGGGCACGGGATGCAGTATAGCAACTATACCTTATAATCTTTTTTTTTTAATATTGGTTCTCTATATTTTACTTAAACTGAAAGAGCAGTGGTCTGATCCCAATGATGATCACCATAGAAACTTTGACTTCCTCCATTTTTCTATCTTGAGTCACACTTAGTGTAAACACCAGATGGACTTTAGACCTACTGAAGCTTAGAAATCCTGAGGTCAACCAGTTCAAAGGTCTCAGCAGTAGGAATCACTGATGTGGACCACCATGCCTGAAAATAACAGGGAATTGATGTTTTGAGTGAAGGAAGAGGAGTAGAAAGACGTCATTGACTACATGAATGGTCAGAAGACAAGGTTGGTTAGTATTGTAGCTAGAATAGGTGACAACAGATACTTTGAGTGATTAGAGATATAGGGGAAAAAGAATTCTAGCATTATTTATACAGTCTTCACTAATTAAGAAACTGCTTTTCAGGACACGATTTTGTTTATAACTGTTGCAAAATTTCATTGTAAAAAGATAGCAACCAAAAATGTTCATCAAACTTTTCATGTGATCCTCAAAACTACTAGTTACATACAAATAATTGATATGCTGTGACAAATGTAGTTGTTGAGGACTTTTGTTGGATCTCTTTTATCATAAAGAATTTAATCCAACTCAATAAACATTTATTGGCCTATTAAATGCCAGACGTTCTGCTAGGTAGTACAAAAACAAAGACGAAATAAAATCCCTGCCCTTAAGGAGTTTACATTCTGCTATTACCTAAACACTTTTCTTTTAAACTTTTTACTGATTCAGGTTTGCTTTCTACCTACCTGGTTAAGCGAAGTGAGAATTTACTGTGAATATAAGGCTGATTAGAGTACAGTTAAAAAGCAAGCTAAATGCAAAGAAAAAAACTTCAATTCAAATTGTGAGAAAAAGAAAGCTCTGTCACCTTTTCTCATGATATATAAGGCTATATAAATGTCAACCAAATCAAAGAGTCCATTAATATTTTTATAGCTTATAACAGAAATTAAAAATAGCTAAAATGATAAGATTAAAGTTATGTATATATGTATGTATGTATCTGTGTGTGTGTATGTGTATATATATATATATACACACACACATGAAAGTAGGTAGAGTGGATAAAAGTTTTGCAAGTAAGTTATAACATACCAAAAATAAGAGTGTTATGAACTCTTTCTCTTTTTTTGGTCAACTACAAGGCCATCTGGTACTACCTCTCTGTTTATTTTGATTTGGGTCCCTCTCTCTTGCAACCTCCTTTCATTTTAATCTACTTTCCCATCCTTATTCATGACACTGTGAGTCTCCTATATATTACCTGACAGCCCAACTGTGATTCTCAGAGTTTTAAAATTTGGACTATTTTTATACAGGGACCTAAGGAATCAGATAGTCAAAAAAGTCAAATACTATCGTTAATATGACAGAAAAGGAAAATTATAAATGTTGGAGAAGATGTGGGAAAATTGGGACACTAATGCATTGTTGGTGGAGTTGTGAACTAATCCAACCATTCTGGAGAGCAATTTGGAACTATGCCCAAAGGGCAAACAAACTGTGCATACCCTTTGATCTAGCAATACCACTACTAGGTCTGTATCCCAAAAAGATCACAAAAAAGGGAAAAGGACCTACATGAATAAACATATTTATAGCAGCTCTTTTTGTGATGGCAAAGAATTAGAAGTTGAGGGAATGCCCATCAATTGGGTAATGGCTGAACAAGTTGTGATACATGAATGTAATGGAATACTATTGTGTTATAAAAAATTTAAGCAGGCAGACTTCAGAAAAATCTAAAAAGACTTACACAAATTGATGCTGAGTGAAATGAGCAGAACCAGGAGAACATTGTACACAGTAATAATAGCACTGTATAGTGATCAATTTTGATAAACTTAGCTCTTTTTAGCAAGACAGTGATCCAAGACAATTCCAAAAGACTCATGATGGAAATGCTATCCAGAGAAAACTATGGAGTCTGAATGGAGATTGAAGTATCTTATTTTCACTTTGTTGTTGTTGTTGTTTTTTCATGGCTTTTCGCTTTTGTTCTGTTTCTTCTTTCATAATATGATTAATGTGGAGATATGTTTAACTTGATTGTACCTGTATAACCTATATCAGATTGCCTGCTATCTTAGAGGTGGGGATGGAAGGGAAGTAGAAAAATTTGCAACTAAAAATCTTATAAAAATGAATGTTGAAAATTATCATTACATGTAATTGGAAAAAACTAAAATAATATTTTTTTAAAAAGCCAAATACTGTCTGGTTATGCCTAAGGATATGTCTCTAATATGTACCAAATACAGAGTGTGACTAAGTAAACCCAGTCTGAATAGATCATCACTGCCTCTTTTCACATTTCTCCATTCACATTTTAAAGATATAATTTATAAAAATTTCATAGCATAAAATTGGGGAGGGAAATGTGGATTTAGTCTAGCAATGCAGATTGGGAGCAAATCTATAATGTTTAGTCTTAACTGTAGCACTGACAGGATATGTGACTTGACCATAATCACACAGCCAGGGTGGATGTCAGAAGTAGAATTTGAATCCACATGTTCCTTGATTTCTCTCTTACTTCAAATCTAATCCTTTAGCTGTACATCATGGTGCCTTTTTAAAGTTCAACAGTCATTGTTGAGACACAAGAAATATGTTACATGGCTTGTATTTGCTATCCTATGATTTATTTCATTTATGTCAGTATGCCTTCAGTTATACTCTTGAGTCTTTGATTCATTGAGTCTTTCTGCTAAATTTGAATTTGCTGAGAGTCTGACATTAATCCATTCTTCCTGCTCATCAAATGTTATTGTGCTCAAAGCATAGTGTTAGATGTTCATATATGAAAGATAAGAGTCAATCTTTGACCTCAACTGACTTACAAGCTACTTTCAGGCATGCCACTATGATGTCTGCAAAATGCTTAGTACAGTACCTGACACATATTAGGTACTTAACAAATTCTTGTTCTACTCCATTCTAAAACTAAAACAATAATCCATAAAGGTCAAAAGAGAGGCAGAGATATTAAGTGCAATAGGACTTCAAAGGAGGGAGAGATTATGTCTTTCATGGGTGACCAGGGCACACAATAAGGAAGAGAAATAAACTAATCTGGGCTTTAAATAATAAAAAAATGATTTGGATCATTGACAAGAGGACATTCCTGGAAAAGGGAATAGATATATATTATGGCAAAAATGTAAAAAGTCTAGTTAACAAATTCGTGTTTGATCATATTTTTTTAAAAGAAATATTTATGTAGGGGAGTAGTAGAAATGGATTGAAATGAAACTATGGAAGGACTTGAATATTATGTTAGCAAAATCTTTCTAGACACCCCCCTCTGAAGTCCTGGTCACCAACAAGAAATGAAATATATCTTCCTCTGAAATATCTTCCTCTTTGTGGATATTCATAAGATATGTTTCAATTATTCATAGAAATGTTCTAATAATGCCCTTAATTTTTATTTATAGTATTTACCCTGAAAGAAGAAAAAAATTTGTCAAAACTATTGCCATTGCCAAAGGAGAAATATCAAAAACTATTGAAGTGTTTCAGGTCTGAAAAGGATATGAAATCCCAAAATATTTAATGAATGTCAATCCTACAATTTTCAAATTACTATTTGATTTATAAGATATAGATCAGAGGCTTTAAAGAAGGAACCTTGGAACTATCTAGCCCAAACTCCTAATTTTATAAATAAGGAATGTGAAGGCCAGAAAGGTTACATGATTTGGGACAAGAAAGGTCCCAACATCATACAGATGGTATGGAAGTTGATACATGTTTCAAAGCCAGGTACTTAAATGTGATGGTTTGGGAGATTATAAGAGCCTAACAAAAAGTTAGAAGTCCTTAAAAACACTACTTAAAATGTGAAAATCATTTTTGCTTTTGAACTGATAACTTCTGTGTTCATAGGATACTATTTTTATGTAAAACCAGAATTTATAATAAAGACTCTGTATATGTTATGCAGCTCATTGACACTTGCTATTCCTACTCACATGAAGAATGAATATGTAACAGGCATTCACACTGAGTGAAGGAATAGGGCTGTAACTCTAAGAAATTTGCTTAGTGTTTTGATTGAAATGTTTTAGAGTCAGTTTCCCTTAAGGAATTCCATCCCTACAAGCCTTTGTTTTCCTGGCATTTTGCCCATTGTATCAAGGGGTTCATCAGAGAATTCAAATTGGAGGTAAGAGTTGGCAAAGCAACTGCAAAATTTTAGATTCAAATGAAAGATGCTGTTAAGCTGTTTATAACCTGTAAGTGCTAGTTTATTTGTTTCAAAAGGGCCATAGAGAATAAATGTGTTGTTTCATTTCCCTAAGTCACTAGAGTTAGTTTCCTGAGACAAACAGACAGGCAGACAGGCAGACAGGCAGGCAGGCAGACAGACAGGCTAAATATCGATATATCAGAGCAAGTGACAATGCAAGATTTCTTTTTCAGTACCTCTATTGTCCTTTAGAATTTCTGTCAAGGGATTGAGGAAGCTGAATGCATGGTATTTAGCATTTTATAGGTTAAAAATAATTTAAGTTCTTAAATGTTTTAATTTTAAATTCCTCATACTTTATTGCAAGGATTATTGCTACTAACAATAATAATAGATAAGTCAAGAACAAACAATTATATTTTTTGAGTTGTTGATGTCAGCAGAGCCCTTCAAATGAATTTAGTCCTAGTAGTCTCTGCAGGGCTGTTGATTATCCTCTATATAGACAAATATGGAGCAATTATGAAAGAATAAAGTCAATTAAAAGACCTAACTATTTATAGTGCTCTACTTTCCTTTCAACATAAACTAAAATATTAAAACCCCCTTATTAAGATGAATATATTTTCAATTACTGAGTTATAAAACATTTTCAAGCCAAAAAGGACTTGTTTCCTGATCAAATCAATTGCATACACATTGCAATCATATTATCATTGGTTATTATTATTATTATTATTATTAATACCTTGACTCATTTCTAGTTGAAATCTATATTTCTAGAATTTGTTGTTTCTCTTCTGTTAAAGCACCTGGACCCTGATATCACAAAGCTGTGCTCATGCATCCAATATTCTAGAAGTGGGAAGGGGGTGATTGGGTTTCCTTAAAGAGATTCAGTTTAAAAGATATCTTTTTGGCAAAGAAGTACTTAAAAGTTTTAAAATTACACTAGGCATAAATGGAAAATGTCTGCTTTCCATTAGTATCATGATTTCTCTTGGGCATCTGGCTTCCACAGTTCACCTCAGCAGTTTAACTTAGCAGTCTCTTAAAGCTAACGTGAAAGAACAACAGTAGAGACAGAAAACTCCATCAAGTCCAGCTTCACTGGTAGGCATATGTTACAGAGAATGGAATCACATCAATCTCCCAGCACAAGTGGTCTCACAGGGACCAGAGAGCTTCTTAAAACTACTGACTACCTTTTACTAAGGCAGCATTTGTAGACAGCCAACAGCTAGGTGAAAAACAAAAAAAAAATTTAAATAAAATAAAAGAGGGGGTAGTTCACAGGTCATTTTAATGATTCTACTGAGTCAACAATAAATTTTAGTCTCAACTCTATCAATGTATTTAGATCTTTTTCCCTCTTTCCCCTTCACACATTTTGTTAGATTTCCATTAAGCCAGCTGGTCAAATATGATGGAGTCTCCTTTTCCACCAACTCTTACATTTATTGCCAAGGTTTATGATGCAGGAACTGATTGAAAATTATTCAAAGAGAAATATGATTCACAACCACAGTTTCTGTTCAGTTAATATAAGGGACTCACCTACACTAGCCATTGTTTGCCAAAATGGTAGAAATCACAGCCATGGACTAGTCAAGTTCAAGCCTTTCCTAATTATACAGTTCATAAATGGATTAGGCAAATTGGTAAATTACCTATAGCATTTTATCTCTCTTGTTCCATGAAGAACATATGTAGTTCTATGACTCTACCCTAGTGGGATTAGGGGATATTCACTTATTATTTACTCTGTACTCAAGGCTATTTCAGCTATCAACCTGGATTCTGAGAACCCATAAACCTGAGCAGGGTATATGACCCTTCAAAGTTTGAAGATGCAAGAAGTAAAATGTTGTACTTAATGATAGAAAGTTTTGGGTTCAAATGCTGCTTCAGAAGTGTAACAATTATGGGGAGGTCACTTGAGCTTTGTGAACCTCCACTTCCTCATCCTTCTTATCCTCAAATAGGTAATAATATTAGCAATTACTTCCTAGAATTGTTCAAAGGACCAAATGAGATAACATGCATGAACCACTTCATTAAACATAAGTTACTATATAAGAGGTATAGTATTATTATTAATAATATTATCAATGTCATTACTATGATTATTACATGTATGAAGAGATAGCTGATCTTGTTCACCAGCCACTTTTCATTGGTCTGATAACTCAGGACTGCCAGTGAGCAAGGATCCAGGGGAGCCCTCCAAAGACAAACTTGTTTTAAAATCTCACTCTTTCCAATGGTGCACATTGGAAAAGTAAAAGAAAAATCAATCTGCTAGGACCAGTGCTAAGGGCAAGATGAAGGGTAAGCTCAATGAGGAATGGGTCAATGCTATAGTCTTTATAACTCCAGGGTCACATGAACTCCTGATGAAAGGGTGGGCTAATACAGAGCAAGAAATAGAGAAGACAAAATATCATCCAAAAGGGAGAGCCAGATGCTACATCTGGCTACTCAATTTGCTAGCAAAGTTACTACCCACCAGTTCAAAAACAGCAACAAAAGGATAGAAAGGAATGGGACACATGTAGGAAAGAGAAAACTTCCAAGAACTATAGCTTTGGAGGTCTCTGACACACTGAAGGAGGCAGCTACCTAGATATGTAGAAGGCCTAAAGAAGTAATCTTTGTTGAAGGAGCATAGGGGAAGTGACTTTGGAAATTTTCTCGTACAATTTTCATTTTAGAGATGAGGAAACTGAGGCCCAGAAAGGAGAAATGATTTGTCCAAGTATACAAGGATAATAAGAAACTAAGTCAAGATTTGAACTCTATTCTTCTGATTCTAAATCTGCTGTTTTTTTTCCATTATAGAACCTTCCTAACCCAAGCCAAGGAGGGAGGCCAAGAGCTGCAATAGACTGATGGATGGGCTCTGAAATCAATGAGAGGAATCAAGTGCAAGGTTATTACAGAACTAATAGACCTTTTACTCAAAATGTGTGGAATCTCTCATCTAAAGCTACATTGGGGAAAGAGACTCTAGAATAACTCAGGCATCAATAGCCTTGTTGGGCCAAATTTATCTCAGCTAGAAACTTGTGCTACAACCAAACCCATATATGATTGGTACAGAGAAATCCCATAGTAAGATCTGTAAGGAGTTTATTGACCCCCAAAAGTTGTAATTAATAGAAATTAAGTCATGGTTCCTCATACAATGTCATGCATGACTGGGATTAACTGACAGTTATAGAAATATAAACTTTCCATTAAAAAAAAAAAAACTAACCTCCCTCTTTGCTTCACTATAGTAGTAAATAGTTAAAGAAAATAAAATGAAACAAAACAAAAAAAATAACAGAATAATTTTCTACTAACTCCATAGGGCAAAGCAGGAGAGAATAAGAAGATCTATTTTTATAGCAAGTAATGCTAAGCAAGAAGTAAAGTCAACAGCAGAAGTGATAAAAATGATGAGGAGGATGGTGACAAAAGATAGCTTTACAATTTGCAAAACATTTTATAAATATTGTCACATTTTATCCTCACAATCCTGGGATACAGATGATGTTATTGTTCACATTTTATAGACAAGGAAAATGAGGCAGACAGAGGTTAAGTGACATGTCCAGATTCTCACACATAGTGTCTGAGACTGGATTTGAACTCAAGATTTCCTGATTCCAAGTCCAATACCATCTCCACTGCATTATCTACACAATGACAATATTAAAAAGAAAAACCAGTAAAGAGAAACAGTGGTTAGAGCCTAGTTGATAGCTGGTGAAAGGAGACTGAAGAGTCCAGGATACAGTATCAACAAAGTACTCTCTCATTCACTCTGCCTCTGTCTCTGTCTCTGTCTCTGTCTCTTTGTCTCTCTCTCTCTCTCTCTCTCTCTCCCCATCCCTCCCTCCCTCTTTATGTGTATGCTTACACATACTTAAATATATTTATACATATCTATATGTATTTATATATGCATGCATCTATTTATATATAGATTATATATATATTTGTATATGTATGTATATACACATATACATATATAAATAATCTAATAGAGGAAAAATTAGGTATTATTTAAATCAAAGCTGAAGATAAGACTATAACAGGAAAATAACATAGAAAAATTTCACATACAGGTCGATATGACTTCCTGGAAGACAAATTGAACATGGAGTCTTTGGTATCAGTGCTGATGGTGTTCTTATGACTCCTCTAGGGGCACATGTATATGACACCAAAGTAACTGCTCTACTTAATTTCATTTTTAAAAATTAAATTAATCATTCTCATTAGTGACATTTTTGACAGAATGCATATTTTGACAAAAATTGTTTCCTAACTCTTCTCTTAGATTCTAGCATTTCCCATATCAATTTATTTTACACATTACTGTCAGATTAATATTTTAAAAGTATTTTATTCTTTCTTTTAAAAAATATAGCTTCCAAATAAGTGACCATAGAACTCACCATTGTTATCAAAAGAAACATCAAAGCAAACAAACTACCATAGTAACTATGTGAGATGGCACATGCAAACTCTAGCTACAGTGCACTATCTTTCTACTAGAAAAAGAAACATCTTTCATCATAACTCCCCTGGAATCAAAAGAGGTCGTTGCATTAACATGAATTCTGATGTCATCTAGTGAAATTTTCCTTTTCTGTGAGCATCATAAAGAAGGTAAGTTAAAATGTAGCCTCAGACACTTACTGTTTAACCCTAGCCAAATCACTTGACTTGTCTGCCTCAGTTTCCTCAACTATAAAAAATGGGGAAAAAAATAACACCTTCTTCACAGCATTGTAGTGAGGATAAAATGAAATAATTGTGAAGCCCTTAACAGAGTGTCCAGCACTTTGTAAGAACTTAATAATGCTTGCTCTCTTCCCACCAATGCTCAGTTCTTTGTTCTTTGTTCTACTTCAGTTTATACATGCCTTACCAAATTTCTCTGAGTTTTTATTTGTTTCCTGTAATGATTATATTACATTCAACAGTATTTTTCCTGCCATTTCCTGAAGTATGGCCACTCACATAGTTTTCAGTTTTTTATTAGTACTAGAAGTGCTACTATGTTTTTGGTACGTTGGACTTTTACTCTGTTTTTAACCTTTTTCTGGTGCATAGTGCTACTTCTCATGATCTCCAGGGTTAGAAGATACAACAAATTTAAAAGCTGCTAAGGGGCACAACCTTATCTGACTGGCTGCTAGCTGCTCAAGACTTACACCAAATCATAGGAGATGCAGGGTTTCAATTCTGTAAGTTTATTGATTATTCCAACATATAGACAGGGCCAGCCATATGGCTTTATGCTTGGTCAACAGGTCAGCTGTTGCTATGATTGGCACCAAGTAATGATGGCCCAAATGGATACATTAATGTGATCATTGAAACAATAACCTTGGTTCAAGTAGTATCACATAATTATAATTTCACTTATCCAATTTCCATTCAACAAACATATATTTTATTTAAAGGGACAACATCTTGATTCCAAACATAATCTGATTCAACAGTATTCTACTTTTAAAAATGATAGAAAAATAAATGTCAGGAAGCAGCATGGAATGGTGGGTGGAGAACTGAACTTAAAGCTAGGGAGACATAAGTTCAAGTCCCCTTTTGACAAATATTGCTTAGGTTACCCTGGGTAGGTTACTTAACTTTTCCCTTCTTTAGACATCTCTATAAGAATATGTTTCAAAGAAGGTGGCAATCTGCCTTGGGAAAGAAAAAAAAAATTCTCACTAAGAATTACATCTTCAAATGAAATCACAATTCTCATCCCTACTCCTATCTCTATTAGACATCAACACTGCTTTTTGTGACATTTTACCGATGAAATTAGGTTTGATATAGTGAGATAAATGGGGAATGAATAAAAATTAATAATCAGCATTTATATACTATTTTAAGGTTTGCAAAATGATTTAAAAATATTATCTCATTTCTTTACAACAACCATAGGAGGTAGGTGCCATTATTATTATCATCTTACAGATAAGAAAACTGAGGCAGAAAGTTCAATTCCTGGGGAAATTCTGAACTGAACAGATGTTTGATTAACATCCAGAAAGAGAAGCAGTGATTAGAAAAAGCACTGATAGATTCATAAACACAAGTCACACAAATCTAATCTCATTTCCTTATTTGACAAGACTACGAAATTAGTAGATGAAGAGTGCTGTGGATATAGTTTCCCTAAATATGTTGCAAACTTTCTGACAAAGTATCATGTACTACTCTTTTCAGATATATATTTTATACATATGACTTGGAAGGCAGGCTAAAGAAATTTACAGATAGTCTGAAAGATCAGGAAAGTGTATAGCTTTGGACCTAAAAGAATAAGATAAAATTTGATAGAGATAAATGTAAAGTCATGCACTTAATTATGAAAAAATAACTTTATGTGTTTAAAATAAGGGAGGCATGACTAGAATGGTAGCAGAAGCAAAAGAAAGAAAAAGGGGACATAGGAAAAGGAGGACATGAAAGGCATTATGAGAACAGTGTTGAAAAAATGGGAACAAACTGCCAGTAAAACTGTGTCCACTGTGTGCTAAGAGTATGGGAATTTTCTACCAGTCAATGTCTTATTACTTTGGAAGATGTAGTATTTATTTCTTCTTCTTCTTCTTCTTCTTCTTCTTCTTCTTCTTCTTCTTCTTTCCTATCTTTTTATTAATTAACTTATTTTTAGTTTTCAACATTCACTTCCACAAGATTTTGAGTCCCAAATTTTCTCCCCATCTCTCCCTTGCCCCCACTCTAAGATGTTGTGCATTCTGAAAATCTTTTCCCGTAATCCGTCCTCCCTTCTGTCACCCTCTTCCTTATCCATTTCCCATTTTATTTTCTTGTAGGGCAGGAAAGATTTTTATAGACCGTTGCCTGTATATCTTATTTGCCAGTTGCATGTAAAAACAATTTTTGACATTAATTTATACTTGCGTAGTCATGAAAAACACCTTCATGATAGTCCTATTATGAAAAATTAACTATATTTCCCTCCATCCTATCCCACCCTCCCCATTAATTTTAGTCTCTCCTTTGACCCTCTCCCTCTTTAAAAGTGTTTAATTTTGATTATCACTTCCTCTAATCCGTCCTACCCTCTATCATTCCCCCCTCTCTTATGCCTTCACCCATATTTTCCTGTAGGGCAAGATAGATTTCCATACTTGATTGAGTGTATATGTTATTCCCTCCTTAAGCCAAATCCAATGAGAGTAAGATTCACTCATTCTCTCTCACCCCCTACTCCTCTCCTCCACTGTAAAATATTTTTCTCGCCTATTTTATGTGAGATAATTTATCCTATTCTACCTCTCCCTTTCTCCTTCTCCCAGTGTCATCCTCTCTCACTCCTTAATTTTACTTTTAGACATCATCCTTTTATATTCAACTCACCCTGTGTTCTCTCTCTCTCTCTCTCTCACTGTGTGTGTGTGTGTGTGTGTGTGTGTGTGTGTGTGTATTCCCTCCAACTACCTTAATACTGAGAAAGGTCTCATGAGTTGCAAATATCATCTTTCCATGTAGGAATGTAAACAGTTCAACTTTAGTAAGTCCCTTATGATTTCTTTTTCTTGTTTACCTTTTCATGCTTTTCTTGAGTCTTGTACATGAAAGTCAAATTTTCTATTTAGCTCTGGTCTTTTCATCAAGAATGCTTGAAAATCCTTTATCTCATAGAATATTAAATTTTCTCCTTGAAGGATTATACTCAGTTTTGCTGGGTAGGTGATTCTTTGTTGTAATTCTAGTTCCTTTGCCCTTCAGAATATCAGATTACAAGCCCACCAATTTTTTAATGTAAAAACTGGTAAATCTTGTGTTACCCTGACTGTGCCTCCACCATACTTGAATTGTTTCTTTCTGGCTATTTGCAACATTTTCTCCTTGACCTGGGAAGGCTGGAATTTGGCTATTATATATCTAGCAGTTTTCATTTTGGAATCTTTTTTCAGGAGGTTATCATTGGACTCTTTCAATTTCTCTTTTGCCCTCTGGTTCTAGAATATTAGGGCAGTTTTCCTTGATAATTTCTTGAAAGATGATGTCTAGCCTCTTTTTTTGATCATCATTTTCAGGTAATCCAATAATTTTTGAACTACCTCTCCTGGATCAATTTTCTAAGTCACTTTTTTTTCCAGTGAGATAGTTCATATTGTCTTCTATTTTTTTTTCATTCTTTTGGTTTTGTTTTTAATTTCTTGATTTCTCATAGAGTCATTAGCTTCCATTTACTCCATTGTAATATATAAGGAATGATTTTCTTCAATGAGCTTTTGAAACTCCATTTCCATTTGGTCCATTCTGTTTTTTAAGGCATTCTTCTTCTTGTTGACTTTTTGGACCTCTTTTGCCATTTGGGTTAGTCTTTTAAAGTGTTATTTTCTTCAGTATTTTTTTGATCTCCTTTGGTAAGCTATTGACTCATTTTTTGTGATTTTCTTGCACTACTCTCATTTCTCTTCCCAATTTTTCCTCTACTTCTCTTACTTGTTTTTCAAAATCTTTTTTGAACTTTTCCACAGCCTGAGACCAATTCACATTTTTCTTGGAGGCTTTGGATGTAGGAAATTTGACTTTGTTGTCTTCTTCTGGTTGTATATTTTGATCTTCTTTGTCACCAAAGTAAGTTTATATAGTCTGAGGTTTTTTTCACTGTTTACTTATGTTCCCAGTCAATTACTTGACTTTTTAACTCTTTGTTAAGGTAGGGTTGTGTTTCTAGTGTGGAAGGTGTACTGTCCCAAGCTTTGGGGAGGTTTGTGCAGCTGTTTTCAGAGATACTTCCAGGGATCTGTAAATTTTCAGTTCTTCCAAGGTGGTATGATCAGAAGAGAGGTGTTTACTCCTTTCCTTGCCTGTGCTCTGGTCTGTGAGTGACCACAAGCACTCTTTTTTGCCTCGGAACTGTGAGGAGCATTTCCTCTCCACAGCTTCCACAAGCTCCCTCCCACCAGTGCTCCTCCTTGCCCCAGGACCGCTACCCAGCACTGTGACTCACATCCAAGCACAGGCAAAGCAAGAGAATCCTGCCTCAGTGCCAGTAAAGAAATTCCTGCAATCTCCCTCTAATCATCCACTCAGTCCCCCCCCATGGAATGTCAACTGGGAACTCAGGAAACAGCCACTGCCACAGCCCCAGGGCTGTGCCAGGACGGGGGCCAGACTTCACTCTTCTCTCACCGAGGTCTGACAGACCTTTTCTATGCATCTTCTAAGTTGTCTTTTGTGTGGCCCATGGTGAATTGCACTCCTCTCCCAGTCCAGCACAACAGACCTTTCCCATCAACCATCCAGGTTGTCTTGGGCTGGAAATTTGTTTCACTCTGTTTTGTTGTTTTGGGGGGTTCTGCTGGTCTAGAATTTGTTTAGAGTCATCTTACAGGTTTTTTTAGGGGTTTGAGGGAGAGCTCAAGCAAGTCACTGCTTTTACTCTGCCATCTTGGCTCTGCCCCCTATATCTTCTTTTTTACGTACTTTTTAAAAAGTTAGATAAATTTTAGGTTTTAATTTTAGAAGGCGATAAGTTGAAGAATCATCTTGTTTAAACATTTACTATTCAAGCCATTTCTAATCCATGGTCTTTTTGTATATTTACTTACAACATTATGGACTCCAGGAGCAACACATGTAGAAGCCTTATGGAAATTTAAAAACTTTTTGATTCGTTTATCCAAGCACTTGCTGCTCTTGACTCAAGGTGAAGAAAATTTTAACAATTACTATGGCAAAAAGGTTACTCTCTTAACAGAACATTTAATGAAAAAGAAAGTTGAAGAAAAAACTTACTAAATAGCTATTGGCTCTTTCCATCTCCAGCTTAGTTGGGAAAAAAAATTAGATCAGCTGTGACTTTATCTGATAACAATTCGGCCTGTGAGCATTTTGTTTGTGACAGTTACCCGGGAAACACACAAAATGAAAAAAAGAAAAGATTACTACCAACCTGCCATTGTTTTCTTTGTAATGCTAACTTTTTGCCTTTTGTTATAGTTTTTTCTATGCTCAAATGATGAGATATTGTTCAGTAGAATAGTGTTACATGTGTTGCTATAGTTCAAGTACTCTCTTCAAACAGCTGAAATAACCTAAAATGCAGAGAATGTTCAGAAGCTACTTCTTAAAGTCACTTAGAACTACATGTTATATGGCTTATGGGAAAGGCCAATACTACTTCAGATGAGGCCATTTGTCAAAGTGAATTCAAACTGAAAATTCAGGGTAAGGGCCCAAAGCAGAATGATGTATGTGTGCATGTATGTATGTATGTGTAAACACATACATATACACATGTGTATATATGTGTGTGTACAGAGGTCAGAAGATGCACTATAACAATCTCAAGATCTCTCTGAAGAACTTTGAAATTGATTGTGAGACATAAGAGGCATCGGCACAAGACTGTCCAGCATGACATGCCTACATCAAAGAAGGTTCTATGCTCTATAAGCAAAGCAGAATTGCAGTAGCTCAAAAGAAGTGTAAGACACACAGCTATAGAGACATATCCACTCCAAATCTTCATGTGGTCTATTTGTGCCTGACCTGCAGTCTAGTCAGCACCTTGTCTCCAACATAGTGATGTCATGTTGGTCCTCTTCAAGAAGGGACAACAACAAATCAGAAAAAGAAATAGACAGAGAGAGAGAGAGAGAGAGAGAGAGAGAGAGAGAGAGAGAGAGAGA